>NC_063339.1:55674203-55774942 GCF_021869965.1 Rhincodon typus | reverse complement strand
CATCGTGGGCCGAAGGGCCTGTACTGTGCTGTACTGTTCTATGCTCTTAACACTCACCACTCACCGTCTTCGAGTCCAATAATCTGGAATTGGAGGTTTTGATCCCAACAAGAGCCCCCAATTTATTATGAACCTGACCAAACCCCCTCAAAACATTTCAAGGAGATAGCATAGATACATATTTTCATCTTATTTAAAGGCACTGTGTTCCAGATGTAATTCAATTGGTCGAACTACAAGGCTTTAAGCAAAACACACTTTATTCTTACACCACAGTTAAAACACAAAAATAATGAACTGGTGTAACTTTAACTCTATGGAAATACTTAACAACATGATATATTATTTATCTAGTACTCTTCAACAGTTTCACTATAGCGACATCCCATAAGGCAAAATTAGCAAAGCAGATTTCCCTCACTTGCTATCCTCTCCACTCCAAGACAAGAAACACTGACAAAATGAATCTAGCAGCAGAGAGAGAGAGCTATATCTAGCAGCTTTAACTCCAAAACCCCAACTTCAACAACTAAAATGAAACCAAAACCCTGGGTCGGTGTTATCATGACTCCACCCACTCATGCTTCTTTTGTTTAATTTTAAAAAAAACCCAAAGCAATTTACTCTGCTTTCCATGGAACAGCCACTTCATCACCAGGTTATTGCTGTGCCCTTATAAAATCCCAAGCTATATGCAAACAGCCAGCATGGTTTCGACAAAGGAAAATAATATTTAACTATTTATTGGAGTTACACCCCTCTTCAAGACAAACAGGACAGAACAAATCCCTCTCAAAGGCGTATATCGTCACACCTTCCCCTCCTCAGAAAATGTACAAAGATGGCTTCATTTTCAAAGACTTTACTCATACTTTATGAGTATACTACATTTTATGTATATATATTCCACTAAGCCTAAACATGCAAACATTCAGTGTCACAGTCCGTTTCTTTCTCCAATGAATACCTCCATCTTCTTTCATTCAAACTCATGGCAATGCGACATCAATTACATTCTGTCGCCCTGCCACGTGTATAATTTTCAAATTTAATGGCTGTAAGAGTAAATTCCATCGAAACAGTATAGTATTTTCAACCTGGAGATAACAATAACTGCAGATGCTGAAGTCAGAGACAACACAGTATGGAGCTGGAGAAACACCAGAGGAGCAGGAAAGTTGATGCAGCATCGTCGATGCTGCCTGGCCTGCTGTGTTCCTCCAGCTCCGTATTGTGTTGTCTCTAGTATTTTTTAAGCTTTTTTTTCCCCAAAAGTGTTAAGGGGTTATGTTCAGTACATACAAATGTCTCAGATTACTGGCAACATAGATGTTGAAATGTTGCAGTGCCAACACCAAACTCAAAGTCTCTTTCTCAACAGTGGAATATTTCTTTCAATGAATATTCAACTTTCTTGGTGACATACCCAATAGGTCTTTCTATTCTCTTGTCATTTGCTGGTAAGAGTATAGCACCAACACTCACATCACTTGCATCAATAGTCATCTTGAATGGCTTTGTGTAATTAGGTTTTGCTAACACTGGAGCAGTGGTCAACACAGCTTTCAGGCTGTCAAATGCCTTCTGACACTCTTCCATTTTTCAACCGGTCAGTCAGTGGAGCACTCACACTGCTAAAATTGGTAATAATTTTCAACAAAAACCACTCAGTACCAGGAATTGTAGTACTCCACTTTTCATCAATGGTTTGGGAAACTCTCCAATAACCTTTGTTTTCTCATCTCATGGGGCCATCTGTCCATGTCCAATGTGACAAGGAATGTGATTTGGGCTTTTGCAAACTTACTCAGCTAGATTTCTCACCAAGCCTGCCTTCTGAAGTCGATTGAATGATTCTGCTAGATGTTCCAAATGTCCCTTCCATGTGTGACCAGAAATCACCAGGTCATCTATGTACACAACACAATTGGGTAATCCTGAAAGGACCCTTTGGGTTTGTCTTAGAAGTTTGGCTGGCACATTCTTCAAACCAAGTGGCATGACTTTAAACTGGTAAAGTCTATTTGGTGTTATAAAAGCTGAAATTTCCTTTGCTTTTTCAGATAAAGGTGCCTGCAGAATTTTCTACGTAAATCCAACTTAGAAATATAAGTTGCTTGTCTCACCTTGTCAGTTGTCTTCCAAACATGGAATAGGATATGAATTGGATTTTGTAACTGCATTGACTTTGTGGTAGTACACATGTAGTCATTGGATATCATCTGGTTTTGACGCCATTACTATGGGTGAGCTCCATTTGCTGCAACTCACTTCAACTATGATGTCTCTATGCATGCTATCAAACTTTTGTGAATCTGTGTCAATTTTAGAGGGCTAAGCCTCAAAGGATGTTGCTTAACTAGAACAGCATTTCCTATATTTACATCATGCATAATCATATTAGTACTTACCAACCTAGCCCCACATAACTTTCCATGTGATTGTAATAACTCTTACAGGTCATTTTGATTTTCCTCTGGAAGGAAACTCAATAATTTATCCCAATTTTTGTTCTTCACTGTCCAATTTTATTTAATTCGGGGGCGGTGATGATGTAGTGCTATTATCGCCAGACTATTAATCCAGAAACTCAGCTAATGTTCTGGGGACCCAGGTTTGAATAACGCTATGGCAGACGGTGGAATTTGTATTCAGTTTAAAAAAAAATCTGGAATTGAGAATCTTCTGATGACCATGGAATCATTGTCAATTTTCAGAAAACCCATCAGGCTCACAAATGTCCTTCAGGAAGGAAATCTGCCATCTCACCGTCTGGCCTACATGTGACTCCAGACCCACAGCAATGTTGTTGACTGTCAGTTGCCCTCTGAAATAGCCTAACTAACCATTCAATTGTATCAATTGCTAAGAAGTCTCAAATAAATGAAACCAGATGAATCACCTGGCATTGACTTAGGCGCCAGAAAAGACAACGACAGAAACAGCCCCGTCAACCTTGTAAAGTACTTCTTACTAACATCTGGGGAAAATGCAAAAATTGGGAGAGGTGTCTCTCAGACTCGTCAACCAACAGCCTGACATTGTCTGTAAAGTGTGATTCCATGTGTCTGACTATGTTCCAGACAACACCACCCCCATCCCCACCGATAGGACAGACCCAGCAGAGGTGGCGGCACAATGGTATATAACCAGGAGGACATTGCCCTGGGAATTCTCACCATTGACTCCGGACCCCATGAAATCTCATAGCTTCAGTTTAAACATGGGCAAGGAAACCTCCTGCTGATTGCACGTACTGCCCTGCTTCAACTGAAGAATCAGTACTCCATGTTGAATAACAGGTGGAGGAAGCACCGAGGATGGCAAGGACATAAAATGTACTCTGGGTGGGGGATTTCAGTGTCCACCACCAAGAGTTGCTTGGCGGCCATACTACACATCAAGTTGGTTGGGTCCTAAGCGCCACACCTGCTCGAGTCTGCAGCAGGTGGTATGGGAACCAACAAGAGGGAAAAACATACTTGTCCTCAACCTTACCAATCTGCCAGCTGCAGATGCATCTGTCCGTGTCAGTAATAGTACGAGCAACCACCACATGGTCCTTGTGAAGACAAAGTCCCGCCCTCACATTGAGAATAACCTCCATTGTGTTGTGCAACACTATCACCATGCGAAATGGGATAGACTTCGAACAGATCTTGCAACTCAAAACTGGGCATCCATGAGGTGTTGTGAGCCATCAACAGCAGCAGAATTGTACTCCAGCACCATCTGTAACCTCATGGCTTGGCATATCCCCTACTCAACCATTGCCCAACAAGCCAGGGATCAACCCTGGCTCAATGGAGAGTGCAGGAGGGCGTGCCAGGAGCAGCACCAGGCAAACATGAAGATGAGGTGTCAATCTGGTGAAGCCACCAAATAGGACTACTTGCATGCCAAACAGCATAAGCGGCAAGTGATAGACAGAGCTAAGCAATCCCACAACCAGTGGATTTGTTCTAAGCTCTGCAGTCCAACCACATCCAGTTGTAAATGGTGATGGGCAAATAAACAACTGACTGAGGCTCCTCAAATATCCTCATCCTCAACGATAGACGAGCAAATGAGAAGGCTGAAGCATTCTCAGCAATGTTCACCCAGAAGTGCCGAGTGGATGATCCATCTCAGCCTCTTCCAGTAGTCCCCAGCATTACAGATACCAGTCTTCAGCCAATTCAATTCACCCATGAAATATCAACAAATGATTGGAGACATTGATTACTTCAAAGGCTATGGACTGTGACAACATTCGGGGCACAGTACTGAAGACTTGAGCTCCAGAACGTGCCGCTCCCCTAGCTGTTCCAGTACAGTTACAATACTGCCACTTATCTGATAGTGTGGAATTGCCGAGGTACGTCCTGTACATTAAAAAAAGGAGATTAAATCCAACCAGACAATTACCACCCCATTAGTCTACTCTGGATCATCAGTACAGTGATGGAACATGTCATCAACAGTGCTATCAAGTAGCACCTCCTCAGGAATAATTTGCTCATTGAGGCCCAGTTTGGGTTCCACCAGGGCCTCTCAGCTTCTGATCTCATTACAGCCTTGGTTCAAACATGGACAAAAGAGCTGAATTCCAGAGGTGAGGTGAGAGTGACAGCCCTTGACATCAAATCTGCATTTGACTGAGAGTAGCACCAAGGAGCCCTAGCATCGCTGGAATCAATGGGTGTCAGGGGGCAAACTCTCTGATGTTTGGAGTTATACCTGACACATAGGAAGACGGTTGTGGTTGTTGGAGGTCAGTCATTTCAGCTCCAGGACTTCTTTGCAGGAGTTCCACAGGGTAGTGTCCCAGGCCCAACCATCTTCAGCTGCCTCATCAATGACCTTCCTTCCATGATAAGGTCAGAAGTGGCCATGTTCGCCAGTGATTGCACAATGAGTCAGCATGGCTTCATGAGGGGAAAGTCATGTCTGACAAATTTATTTCATAGAATAAAATCCTTACAGTGTGTAAAAAGGTCATTCGGCCAAACTAGTTCACACTGATCCTTGGAGGAGCATCCCACCCACCTCCAGCTATCCCTGTAACCCCACATTTCCGATGGTTAATCCACCTGTCCTGCACATGTTTGGTCTGTGGGAGGAAACTGGAGCCCCCAGAGGAAACCTACGCAGACACGGGGAGAATGTGCAGACTCCACACAGACCGTTGCCCGAGGGTGGAATTGAATCTGGGTCCCTGGCATTGTGAGGCAGCATTGCTAACCACTGAGCCATCGTGCTGCCCAAATTTACTCAAATTTTTTTGAGGTGGTACCAAGCGGAATAGATAAAGGGGAAGCAATTTGGATTTTCAGGAGGCATTTGATAAGGTACCACACATTAGGCCACTTAATAATAAGAGCCGATGGTGTTATAGCTCTTGTGTCCCAGTGATGGGTCTCCTGGCTCAGAGGTAGGGACACTGTGTTCATGACCCACCTGTGCCAGGGGAGTGTAATGACATTTCTGAACTGGTTGATATATATGAAAAAAAAAACAAAAGGCCATGGTGTTGGACATAGTCTATTAGTATGGATAGAGAATTGGCTAAATCGTAGACAACAGAGTTGGGTTAACAGGGACATTTCCAGGATGGCAACCTGCAACAAGAGCCACAGGGAGAATTATGACCACAATTATTATTCTTCAATTGTTTATAATATATACTGATGACTTTGTTGAGGAAAGAGATTGACTGCACAAATAGAGATAGTAAGAACTGCCGATGCTGGAGTTGGAGCTGGAGAAACACAGCAGGCCAGACAGCATCAGAGGAGCAGGAAAGCTGACGTTTTGGGTCGGGACTGCACAAATAACCAAATTGTGGGATTACATCAGAATAAATGGGAATGCAAGTGGTTAGGATGACACAAAGAGCTTTCAGAGTAATATAAACGTTAAGAGTGGGCATAAACTTAGCAGATGAAATATAATGTGGGAATATGTAAGGATATGTACTTTGCCAATGAGCATAGAGGAGCTGAATATTATTTAAATAAAAAGGCTGCAGAAGACTTAGTGGTTGTCCATGAACCACTAGATGCATCCAAGTTCAGCGGTTGATAGGGAAGGCAAATGGAATGTTGGTCTTTATTTCAAAGGGAATCAGTTTAACAGTAGGGAGGTTTTGCTAAAACTATCCAAGGCATGAGTCTGCTGGAATACTGTGAACTGTTTAGGGCCCCTTACCTAATGAAAAATATCCCGGTATTGGAGGCAGTCCAGAGAACGTTCACAAGGCTGATGTTAGGTATGGAGCAGCTGTTTTATGAGAAGTGATTGAATAGGTTGGGCCTGTACTTGTTTGAAATTAGAAGAATGAGAAGTAATCCTATTGAAACAAAATTCTGAGGGAACTTGACAGAGTCAAAGTGGAAATGTTGTGTCTGTTGTGAGCGAGGTTAGGACTAGAAGGGATAATCTCAGAATAAGGGCTAGCACATTTAAGACAGAGATAAGGAGAAATTTCTTTTCTAAGAGGGTAATGAATCTGTGGAATTCTTTACTGCAGACTGTTAGTGCTAGATTGTTAAGTATATTCAAAGCTGAGATAGACAGACTCTTAATCAGTAAGGGCATCAAGGGTTATGGGGAAAAGATGGGAAGGTGGAGCTGACGATTATCTGATCAGCCATAATCTCATTAATGACGGAGCTCAGGCTGAAAGGCCTACTTTTGCTCATACAGTTGCTGTTCGTGTTGGAAATTTAAATTTGCAAAACAAATTTTCATTCACTTTTGACATCTCTGCATTTATTCAGCCTATAAGACTATTGGTTCACTTATAATCCTAGCATTATTTAATTATTTATTGCTTAGAAATTAACCATTTAACTAAAAACGGATTTAACTTTTTTTGTCTCATGAATGTCATTATTTTCATTCAGACCCAAAACGGACTTTGTTTTAACATATTTTTTGTCATGTTTTTAAATATTGTTTAGTTATTGTATTTGTATGGAATTACTGTATCTTGTGATTTTTGAAGCAGGTAAAGGTGAATTCTGGTATCAGTACGTGATATCAGACTTTCTATCTTTTCATGCATCAAAGTGTTTCTTGGCAATTGTTAAAAAAAAAATCATTTTGCTCTGAACTTGCCTGTTTTCTACTGAGCTCTTCAGAGATGGATTGCTTTCTGGGGCTTTTGACACGTGTAATTGTTGAGGCGTCATCTGTTCTTGTTTGCACAAAATACATTTTAGCCAACTGTAAGACTTGCCTGCTAATCTTTCTCACATCATTCCATTCTTTGCTTGCCACTAGACAAATCCCCTGTTATTTGACCAGATGGTGGAAAATCCATTCTCATGATAAGTTACTTCTAGTTTGCATTTAGATTACCTGCAAAAATGGAACAATTTACTACACTGCCTCAAACCATCTCTACCCCACTTTTCATTGGTTTGTCTCCTTGTAACTAATTACTTAAAGCCTAGCCTGTATGTTTAACGTACAAAAGTACACAATTTCAAAGGCATGGGAATACATTTTGCAACTCATTTTCATACCTGTAGTTGCATCATTGTTACACGTTTGAAGTAACCTCGCACATTTCTTGCATTGAGTCTTTCCTGTTTACAGCGTATTATCTATATTCATTTGTTGTTATGAATTTTGAATGAAAGATATCAACAAAGGGCTGTTCCTCTTGTTTTGACAAGCTTACTTGTAAGGTAGTATTGAATATTTTGCCAGTATTTAATACTGGTTACCATTAACCTCATAGGAATTAAATATTGAATTTCATCCAGATATGATAATAAGATGCAGGAGCAGAAATAGACCGTTTGGCCTCCCACTGTTCAAAGAGATCATGGCTGATCTAATAACCCTCAATTCCACTTTCCTCCCTTATCTCCTTACCCTTGATTCCCTTACCGAATAAAATTTTAACTCTGCTTTATCTCTACTTAGTAACATAGCCTTCACAGCCCTCAACAATAAAGAATTCCACAGATTCATGATACTCTGAAAGAAGAAATTCTTCCTCATCTCTGTCTTAAATGGGTGACCTCATACTCTGAGGTTAGGCCCTCTGGTCTTAGACTCTCCCAAAATGGGAAACTGCCTCAGCACCTACTGTATCAAAACCCCTCAGAATCTTGTTTTGATAAGGTCTCCTCTTATTCTTCTAAACCCCATTGAGTACAAGCCCAACCTACTGAACCTCCGCTCCTAAAAAGTCTGTCCAAGGGGAGCCTTCTGTAGACTGTCAGAAAATAAGATCAAAAATCAGATTCTAAATATAATAACAATATATATTACGTACAGGGGGTTCTGCTATAACATGTATTCCGGCAACACAAATTGGCTACAATGCAATTGATGATTCGGGGAACTCTATTTCTAAAATGCAAACTTGTGTTAACTATAACACGATTCCATCGAGCATGCATCGACATTGTGGGCTTTGTCAAAGAAAAATTTCTTTTTTTCGATCCTTGTAGATGGTGTAAATGTTCAGAGTAAGTCATAATGAACTCATTTGAAAAAGGTAATTGGATTGTATGTCATAAACCTCAAATATAGCATCTCACAGAGAACAACCATCTTATTAGGAAAATATGTGAAGCCTTAGTTTGAAGAGTTTATGCTGAGCACATTAAATGAAAAAAAAATGAAGTATAGTTTAAAATGAGTGCTGTTAAAACATACACCTTTGTGTGTAGTAATTCTGTCCAGATTTTGTTATATATTTAATAATAAGAACTTTAGAACTTGCTCATGTAAATCACTTATACCAAAAGTTGTCTGTTTAACAACCTGCTCTTTTTCAGCACTATTTTAAATACAATGTTACTCAGGTTTGTAATGTATTTTAATCTACGGTTAACTTCAATGTCAATGGACTACATAGGAAAGAAAGGTCAGATTCCTCTGCTTCACTTACCTGAAAATCTATAGAATGTCAGGTCAGATCAGCAATGGGCTAGGCTGTGATGCAGACTATGTTGCAGGTGAATAGATTTTATTTGATTATAAGTGTCACAAGTGACAGGCATGGTGCTAATACTTATGAGAGTGGTGAGGAAGAATTTTGAGTGATTTTGAGTGAAAGTTTTGGTGGTATGCCCTGAATGACAGTTTTCACATAGACCCTATTATTTCTATAGCATGAACCTCCTATACCTTTCATCACAGCTTGCTATACGTGCAGCTGTCCTGTGCCTTCTCTCTGTGGCAGTCCAGCTTGCCACAACTTTTCATGTCACCACCCAACCCCATGTATAGATTTTGGGGGATGGTTCTTGGTAGAACTTGAACTGAAGGGTACTCATCCCTTTACGTGACCTTGAGACAGAGGTAAACTGCAGCAATCAGTTCAGAAGGACAACCATTTAGAGGACATTGGGCTTCTGAAAACTTATTCCAGATAATTGGGACCCTGTTGGTTACTGTCCTGCAGTAGACACCTGCAAATTCCTTACATATTTTGGTAATCTGCATTCTCCGTAACTTGTCCCCCAGTGGACCTTGATGTGAGTGCAATATCAACACAGTTCGTCTGAAGAGGCGGAAGCAGATTGGCCATTGAATGCTCATGTCATTGACCATGTTATAATATTTATAGTTTTAACATTAAATTATGAAGTTCACATTTACTAGTGAAATAAACCCAGTGAACAACCAGTGCTGAGACCAGTACAGTGGCTTCTGCTTCAGGACACTTCTATGTGGTGGTCTCCTAAGACCTCAGACTTGGAGTTGGCCTGCTCAGTGTTGCAGCTGAGATGCATGTGGCACTCGTTATGCAGATGTCAGTTGAGACTGCCTCCGGAGGCACAGCCACTGGTATCCATGCAAGTTCAGCTTCCATCACAAGGTTCTGCTGTACAAATAATCTTTCCGTCAGTGGAGTCATGGAGGTCAATGATGAAGATTGTGCCTCATG
Source organism: Rhincodon typus (assembly GCF_021869965.1). NCBI lineage: Eukaryota > Metazoa > Chordata > Chondrichthyes > Orectolobiformes > Rhincodontidae > Rhincodon > Rhincodon typus. The sequence continues at coordinate 55,765,047 of NC_063339.1, read as the reverse complement.
AAGTGACTGCTTCAAGCCTCTGACCATGTTCTAGATTACTGGAAGAGAATGCTAGGTGGGGCATTACTGTATTCCAGTCCATTATCTTTGGTCAATCAACAACAGTGACCGGTTAGGGCTGTAGAGCTTTGTATGCATTCTGTGCATGCCAATGTGCTGTTCTTGAATCACTCCGATAGCTGCTACATGTGGCTGTTCACAATTTTAGCCAGGCTTTCAATGGAGCAGCTTATCTGTTAAAATCAGTGTTGAACCATGGTGATGCACAAGAATGATGAATTCCTCCATTGTCAACGTTTGGTGTTGCATCACTTCAAGAAACTCTTTTTAGGAACCTACTCAACACTTGCATGCCTCTCTGTACCAATTTTAAAGTTGCGCTGTTCTTCCAGTCAGAAATGTAACATGTCACACTTTTGTGCTGAACATTCATCTGTCATATGTTTGGCCATTTTGCCATCTGGCTGTGATTTGTTGGAACCTGTTACTACCTACCTTATTGTTTACATTGTTTCTGAGCTTTATGTCATCTCCAAACTTGTGCTCTGTATACTGAATCAAGTTATGAAGTACAATTTTCCTTTAATAATTCCACACTGACTTTCATTCATTAGTCCACCTCTTTCCAAATGTCAGTTAAGTTTGTCCTGGAATATTGTCTCAAATTTTTCTATCCTACCTGTTGTGCTGATTGGCCTCCATGTGTATAATATTTACAGGCCCAGTTCTTTGGCACCACCAACATATTCAAGAGGAATAGAAGATTGTGATCAGAGCAATATCTTCCTTTCCCTTCCCTCCATTACGTGCTATGTATTCAATTTTAGATTGGGTGATTTGTTTTCTGTCCTTGAGGACTGTCAATACTTTTATCTATTCTTATCCAATCAACTATTTCTACTGCTTTTTCCTTTGCATCAATCTTCAGTAAAGCAAAAGAGAAGTTTTCATTTATTATCTCAACCATGTCTTCTGTCTTGACAAGAAGATTAACTTTTTGCTCCATAATTAACCTCACCATTAATTCGGAGCACGTGGGACTTGAACGTCATATTCCTGGTTCAGGAGTGTGGATATGACCACTGTGCCACCAGAGGGCCCTTGAATGGTATTATTATTTGAGTCTGAACATATCTCTGACCAGGTTGATTGGAAGAATGTTATTACATACCCCTGGAGCAGGTGGGACTTGAACCTGGGCCTCCCAATCCAGTGGTAGGGATACTACCACTGTGCAACAAGTGGGCCCCCGGATAGCATTATTTATTTATTTATTTATTTATTTATTTACCTATTTTTATTCATTCATTCAAACCAATTTTTCCAGTCAACCTGTTCAGAGATGTTATTTACTAACCTCCTGAGCAGGTGGGACTTGAAGCCAGCTCTTTTTGTCCAGGGTTGGGGTTGCTACCAATGAGCCACAAGTGCTCCTTAAACTTCCTGTACCCTGCCTAAACTAATCAGAACTGTTTCTCCTAATCAACCTGTTCAGCTATACACTTCTAGAGAAGGTGGGACTTGAACCTGGATCTCCTGGGACACTATCGCTACACCACATGGGCTCTGGGATGGCAGTACTGTTTTTTAATTATTTAACCTTTTTTCTAATCAACCTGTTCAGAGATGTTATTACACACCTCTGAAGCAAGTGGGACTTGAACCTCCAACCTCTCGGTCTAGGGGTAGAGATGCTACCTCTGCGTTTACAAGAGAGCCCCGGATGGCATCAGGGAGGTCGTTGAGGAGGGCTTGTCTACTGAGCCAGTATGGGTGGAAGTCATAAAAGGAAAGGAGCAGTCACTTTATTGGATGTTTTCTATAGACCCCCCCCCGCAATAGCAACAGAGACACTGAGGAACAGATTAGGAGGCATATTTTTGAAGGGCACAGAAGTAATAGGTTTGTTACCATGGGTGACTTCAACTTCCCTAATATCGACTGGAACCTCCTAAGTGCAAATAGTTTGGATGGAGCAGATTTTGTCAGGTGTGTCCAGGAAGGATTTCTGACTCAATATGTAGATAGGCTGACGAGAGGGGAGGCCATATTGGATTTAGTGCTAGGCAACAAACCAGGCCAGGTGTCAGATCTCTCGGTGGCAGGGCATTTTGGTGATAGTGATCACAACTCCCTGACCTTTACAATAGTCATAGAGAGGGATAGGAGCAGATGGTATGGGAAAGTATTTAATTGAGGGAGGGGGAATTATCATGCTATTAGGCAAGAACTGTGGAGCATAAATTGGGAACAGATGGTCTCAGGGAAATGCACAACAGAAATGTGGAGGTTATTTAGGGAGCGCTTGCTATGAGTTCTGGATAGGTTTGTCCCACTGAGGCAAGGAAGGGATGATAAGGTGAAGGAACCTTGGATGACAAAACATAGGTTAGATGGATTAGCCATGTAGAATGGAGGATGATAAGGTAGTGACGTGAGCCTGGGTGGGATGCTCTTTAAGGAGCTGGTGTGGATTTGTTGGACCGGATGGCCTCTTTCCACACTGTAGGGATTCTATGCTCTATGTGGAACATCTAGTCAAGAAGAAGAAGGAAGCTTACTTGAGGTTGAGGAAGCAAGGATCGGACAGGGCTCCAGAGGACTACAAGGTAGCTAGGAAGGAACTGAAGAATGGACTTAGGAGAGCTAGAAGGGAGTATGAAAAAGCCTTGGAGGGTAGGATTAAGGAAAACCTCAAGGCATTCCATACTTACGTGAGGAACAAGAGGATGGCCAGAGTGAGGGTAGGGCCAATCAGGGATAGTGAAGGGGACTTGTGTGCGGAGTTGGAGGAAGTAGGGGAGGTCCTTAATGAATGCTTTGCTTCAGTATTCACCCGTCAGAGGGACCTTGACGTTTGTGAGGACAGCATAAACAGGCTAAGATGCTCGAACAGGTTGATGTTAGGAAGGAGGACGTGCTAGAAATTTTGAAAAACATGAGGATAGATATCCTGGGACAGATGGGATATACCCAAGGTTTATAGGGAAGCAAGGGAAGAGATTGCTGCGCTTTGGCGATGATCTTTGCATCCTCACTGTCCACTGGCATAGTACCAGATGATTGGAGGGTGGCAAATGTTATTCCATTGTTCAAGAAAAGAAATAGGGATAATCCTGGGAATTACAGGCCAGTCAGTCTTACTTCTGTGGTGGGCAAATTATTGGAGAGGATTCTGAGAGATAGTATTTATGATTTTTTGGAAAAGCATAGTCTGATTAGAAATAGTCAGCATGGCTTTATGAGGGGAGGTCATGCCTCACAAGCCTTATTGAATTCTTTGAGGATGTGACAAAACACATTGATGAAGGTCGAGCAGTGGATGTGGTGTATATGGATTTTAGCAAGGCATTCGATAAAGTTTCCCATGGTAGGCTCATTCAGAAAGTAAGGAGGCATGGGATTCAGGGAAATTTGGCTGTCTGGATACAGAATTGGCTGTCCAATAGAAGACAGAGGGTGGTAGTAGATGGAAAGTATTCAGCTTGGAGCACGGTGACCAGTGGTGTTATGCAGGGATCTGTTTTGGGACCTCTGCTCTTTGTGATCTTTATAAATGACTTGGATGAGGAAGGGGAAGGGTGGGTTAGTAAGTTTGCCAATGACACGAAGGTTGGTAGAATTGTGGATAGTGTAAAGGGCTGTTGTAGGTTGCAATGGGACATTGACAGGATGCAGAACTGGGCAAAGAAATGGCAGATGGAATTCAACCCAGAGAAGTATGAAGTGATTTGTTTTGGAAGGTCGCGTTTGAATGCAGAATACAGGGTTAATGGCAGGATTCTTGGCAGTGTGGAGGAACAGAGGGATCTTGGGGTCCACGTCCATAGATCCCTCAAAGTTGCTACCCAAGTTGATAGGGTTGTTAAGAAGGCGTATGGTGTGTTGGCTTTCATTGGCAGGGGAATTGAGTTTTAGAGCCGCAGGTTATGCTGCAGCTCTATAAAACCCTGGTTAGACTACACTTGGAATATTGTGTTCAGTTCTGGTCGCCTCATTATAGGAAGGATGTGGAAGCTTTAGAGAGGGTGCAGAGGAGATTTACCAGGATGCTGCCTGGAATGGAGGGCAGGTCTTATGAAGAGAGGTTGAGGGAGCTAGGACTTTTCTCATTGGAGCGATTGAAGGATGAGAGGTGACTTGATAAAGGTGTATAAGGTGACAAGAGGCATAGATAGAGTGGATAGCCAGAGACTTTTTCCCAGGGCAGAAATGACTTTTACGAGGGGGTATAATTTTAAGGTGATTGGAGGAAGATATAGGGGAGATGTCAGAGATAGGGTCTTTACACAGAGAGTGGTGGGCGCATGGAATGCGCTGCCGATGGTGGTAGTGGAGTCAGATACATTAGGGACATTCAAGTGACTCTTGGATAGGCACATGGCTGATAGTAAAATGTAGGGTATGCAGGGTAGTTTGATCTTAGAGTAGGATAATAGGTCGGCACAACATTGTGGGCCAAAGGGCCTGTACTGTGCTGTACTGTTCCATGTTCTATGTAATGTGATTAAATAATGCTAGCCATCTGCTTTCAATTTACACATACCTGTAAGTCAACATTCTTCAAATAATCCTATTCAGACAAGGGTTCATTCGGAGTACGTTGTTCCCACTAATTGCCACTTGGTGACCTATGAGCTCAACATTACTCAATGTAACACCGCAACTGCCATTCACAGTCTTGTTTTCTCAATTGGTAAGGCCATACACACCTAAGGATTCGAAGCCTCCAAAATAACATAAAGCCTAGCTGTTATTAGTTTACCACTGAAGTGGAATTCGGGGTGGTGGGGCATTTGAATCATAGAATCCCTACAGTGTGGAAACAGGCCCTTCGGCCCAACAAGTCCACACCGAACCTCAGAGCATCCCACCCAGACTCATCCCCTTATAACCCACCTAATCTACACCTCCCTGAATACTATGGGCAATTTAGCATGGCCAATCAACCTGACCAGTCTTTGGACTGTGGGAGGAAACCGGAGCACCCAGAGGAAACCCATGCAGACTCCACACAGACAGTCGCCTGAGGCTGGAATCGAACCCGGGTCCCTGGCGCTGTGAGGCACCGTGCAGGTGAGCTTCCTGACAGCCACCTCATGTCAGGGACATATGGCAACATTGTTGACCGACATTACATGAGGAAAGGATACAGCACTCTTAAGTTCTTTAGCGTTCCCAAACAGTAACACACACCTCAGGAGTAACTGATGTGAGGGTATAACATTCAACTTCATTACAAAGGATGCCAGGGCTTTTCTCTCAGATCTGCATCTATCAGTGCTTGTTAACAGGTCCCTTTGCAAAGGGACCTGTGGGTAATAAACACAATGTGGATACCAGTCATGTGTACTATAAAGGACCCTGCAATCAGTTTACGAAGGACGATAAGGGGAGAAAGAAAATGGTCTGGATCCGACCTTGTGAATATATTGGCCTGTGGGTTGCAAATCAGCGAATAATGTGCATTGAATCTGCATCTTGGCTGAGGCTAATCCGGCCATTCTTTTGTTGATGCTATTTCTCAGAAGAAACAAGCATAGTAGACAGCAGAGATGTGAGGTTTTACAGACTCAGGAAAAACAACAGCCTAGAAAGAGGAGTAGGATATAATCCATCAAGGAGGTACAGGGTTGTGGTATGGAGCTGCATCTACATTGAGGTGCCTATCCGCAAGTGACTGAGTTGCAAAGCTGAAGGATATTAAAAAAATGTTTTGAGGTGTCAGGTCACACCTATGCCAACTGTTGGATAAAAGCCTTGCATGCAAAGACTGGGTGACAGTTCTATCCCAGTAGCCCTTAAGGTTATAGCTGCCCTTAATTTCTGTGCCAGTGACTTGTTTGATGAAGAAACGGGGAACCTCTGCTGCATCTCACAATGTCACTCATAAATGGAACCAGTATGTCTTCATTAGAGTCCACCCCTTTATTTCTTTACCCCTTGATGTGGCCAGTCAAACAGCTGGGGCATCAGGAACCTCTGCTATTACTGCATTCCCATGATGCAGGGTGCTATCAGTTCTATCCACATAGCTTTGAGAGCACCCTATGAACCAATAGTGTTTGTGAACTGAAAATGATTTCACTCTTTTCATGTTCAATTGTTTTGTGACCATAACAGCCAACCTCTGCACTGGCTGTGCAGGAGATGTTTCAACTCAGATACTGAACCATTTGCAGGGACCACCATTTGCAAGACCTTTGAACCATACAAGGATGGTCGCTGGTTAACCAAGGATACTTCCTACAAATCTGGTTCCTGTCCCTACTAAGAAATCTTCAGGGTTCTGTTGAGCAAATGTACAATTCTTCCCATGCTTCAACAAAGAATATTGTGAAACAAATGGTAGATTTCCTGAAGGTGAGGTTACAATGCCTGGATGTCCTGTGAAGCCATGCAACATCGGCAGACAGGGTGTCCTGCATCATTGGAGGGCTGGGCCCTTCACTATTCACCATGTTGGGTGAGGAGGAACTTCAGGAGAGAGAGAAATCCTCTGAGGAGGATGAAGAAGAACAATGGTCAAGAAATTTCGAGAGGCCAAAACCAATTTAATTGGCAACTGTTTCCACAATTACTAAGCTGGAAGGAAACTTACCACCTGAAAAATGTCATTTGTGCAATTGTAACCAGTCCTCTGCTTTTTGTCTTAATTCATTTCAACTGTTTGATTTGGCAGTATTTGTTATTGTAGTCAGTAAAACAGTCAGATATAGTTTCTTAAGGGCTACTCCCTTATGAAGACAACTAATATATCATCTATCCTCAATATGTATCTTATGAGAGATTGTCCATGACTATCTTTTCAATGCTTCACATTGCAGTGAGTCAGTGAAGCTAGTTCCTTGCTACGTGTCAGCATCTGAGCTGAGAGTGCTTCACCTGCAATGGGCTATGATTATGAAACTCTTCTCGACATAACAATGTGCAATGAGTGAAATGAGCATGAATTGGCCACATGCATTTCATTGATTTAGATGTTACAGCGTTCTTTTGAGAATGACAGGAATGGAACAAACCTTTCCTTGTGATTTGTGTGGAAGCATCTCTCTCATAAGATAAGTATGAAAAATGAACTAATGTGGAAATCCTCGGCCCTAACTTCTGTCCTCCAATATACCTTTCACCTTAATGTCTCTGAGATTCATATCCAGCACTTTGGCTTCAATTCCAAAATTGTAGTGTGAGCTTTTCTGACAGCTTAGGCAATCTGTAGTTATCTACTTTATTGCTATGAGAAAATGACTAATATTTGGTGATTGCACCGCAACATATTGCTTTGATCCCTCTTTCAGATTTTGGAGCTTAAGGCAGCCCTATAAGTACACTAGGACCATAGCAAATATTATAACAATGTACATGAATATACTTACAAGATTGGTCCATTTACACAATGATTGAACAACCATGCTACCGATGTGTCTTCGGTATGTTTTTATCTTTCTCTCCCTCCCACTACATTTAGGTGCAGGCCTGATTAACACAGCTGGAATGGAGGAAACCTGCTAAGCCATGGTGAATTTGGGGACTTGGGCATTCGGCCCCTGCCATCTTTTGGCCGGGAGGACAAGGTCTGCTGGGAGTCTCCTGCCCAGGTACAGACGCTTACTCCTGGATTTGAACTCCTGCAGTCATTGACAAAACAGATGGGGGGAGGTAGAAGGGCAAGGCACCTCTGGAATGTCCTGAAAAGAAGTTGGCAGGGTACCTGACTGTCAATTTTCCACCCTGTAGGAGCCTGATTGCACCATCTTGTTTCCTTGAGAGGAAAGGACACCTGGACTGAGGCCTTGCCATTATGCTGAATAACCATGAGTACAGTGATGGAGTACAGGTTTGAATGCATATCTGGCAGCAATAAATGATCTACTGAATGTGGGTCTCCAAGGTGGCCGTCATCATGTTTTGTGCTAGCATGCCAGAACCACTTCAGGAATGAGAATGTGCAAGTATTCCTCACCTTTTTTTTCAGCCTACCAAAGACATCTGGCACACCTGCCTTACGCATCCATTTCTGTCTCTGCAAGTTGACCATGTCACTTACGGCTGAGTACAAGGGCATGTCTTCTTTATTGATCTGAGCAGGTGCCTGGACTTCAGCACTTTCATGAGTGTCAGAGACATCAGGTTGTTCTTCCTCCATTGGACATGCATCAGTGATGTGTTCACTAGGTTGTGACCCAAGTTTAGACTAGAAAGAATATCCGAAGTGATTGACTCTGTGCTGGTGGAGGATACGGGTGAATGTCTTGCTGGCGCATCCTCTGAAGGATCACATTTTTCCTCTTTGGAGGTGGTGCTGTCGAGGAGGGGAAAAGGCCATAGCCTAAATATGGATGATGCGCTTTCGGTGCTGCTAGTGCCTATACAAGGGAAGAGAAGTAATTCATTGCAGAAGATGGAGAAAAGTTTATGCAGAGCAAAGTGTTAGGATTGCTGCTTATCTGACAAAAGTAGAGAAATATGTAACTTATTGGGATATTGGATCATTAGTACCTCTCTGTCACCACAGGAGTGGTCCTGGTCTTCCCTGGCCAGTATAACAATTCTTTCTTCAAAATGGGTGATGAGGCTGATGTGTGGATGATGGCAGATGCAACTCCTCTGCTGATCTTGACCTAGTTATGAGCCAGGTTTTTTTCCCCCTGCAACAAAATAAAGAGAAATCTTGAATGTGATGGATATGGGCCAGACTGGCATTCTTAGCACCATTGCTTAATACTAGGGATGACCACCTCTGACCAAAGAGCAGTTTATAGTTTGCAGCATCTGAACTGAGTGTTGGTTCTGTAGAGGGTGAAAATAGACAGTCAATAATGGCTGATGTAGTAAATAAGTACTTTGCTTCTCATCTTCAGTATAGAGGATACAAAAACATCCCAATAATACCTGTAATTCAATTTCATTTAGTATAGGCACACCCGCATTGCTGTTAGAGTGGGAGTTCCAGGATTTTGACCCGTGACAGTGAAGGAACGGCAATATATTTCAAAGTCAGAATGGTTAGTGGCTTGAAGAGAGACTTGTAGATGGTGGTGTTCTCAGGTATCGGCTACCATTGTCCTTCCAGATTATAGTGGTCCTGGATTTGGAAGATGTTGTCTAAGGAACATTGGTGAATTTTAGCAATGCATCTTGTAGATGGTATACATTGCTGCCAGTGTATGTCAGAGGTGGAGGGAGTGAATTTTGTGGATGTAGTACCAATCAAGTGGGCTGCTTTATCTTAGATGATTCAGAATGTTGGAGCTGCAACCATCTTGGTAAGTAGGAAGTGTTCTATCATATTCTTCATTTGTGCCTTGCAGATAGTGGACATGCTTTGGGAAGTTAGGAGGTGAGTTATTCCCTGCACGATTCGTAGCTTCTGCTTTGCTTTTGTAACCACAGTATTTATGATTTTAGTCTAGTTCAGTTTATTGTCAGTGGTATCCCAGGATGTTGACAATGATGCATTCAATGATGGACATGCCTTTGAATATCAAGAGGCGTTGGTTGAATTCTCTCTCTCTTGTTGGAGATGTTCATTCCCCAGCACTTGTGTGGTGTGAATGTTACTTCCCACTTGTCAGCTCGAGCTTGAATATTGACCAGGTATTGCTACATTTGGATATGTACGACTTCAGTATCTGAGGAGTTACAAATGTTGATAAACATTGTGCAGTCATCAATGTGCATCCCTGCTTCTGACATTTTGTCTGAGGAAAGATCATTGATGATGAAGCCCTTGTCAGGCTCAGTGTTTCCTCCAAGTGATATTCAACATGGAGGAATACTGATTTCTGGCTTAGCTGGGGTAAGGTTGGAGAATATGGGTATCAACAGGATGTTTTTTGCCTCTATTTGACCTGATGCAATGATACTTCATGGTGACAAACATCACTGTTAATCACTCCCAGACCAACTTCCTCCTACTGTACACTACTTTGCTATCACATCTGCTGGGTCTGTCCTTTCAGTGGGCGAGGACATACCCAAGGACGGTGTTGGTGTTGTCTGGAGTATTACCTATTTGGTATGATTCTGAGACGGCTACTGTGACCCAGGTTCGATTCCACCCTCGGGTAACTGTCTTTGTGGAGTTTGCACATTCTCCCTGTGTCTGCGTGGGTTTCCGCCGGGTGCATTGGTTTCCTCCCACAGTCCAAAGATGTGCCGGTTAGATGGATTGGCCATGCTAAATTGTCCACTGTGTTTAGAGATGTGTAGATTAGGTGGGTTACGGGAGATGGGTCTGGATGGGATGCTCTGAGGATCAGTGTGGACTTGTTGGGCCAAAGGGCCTGTTTTCACACTGTAGAGATTCTATGATCTATGATCACTTTGTGAGACAACTCTTCCAATTTTGCTACAAGCTGCCAGATGTTATTAAGAAGGACTTGTCAGAGTTGACATGTATATATACCCATTCAGATGCCTTTTAAATGTTGTTATTGTACCAGCCTGTACCACTTCATTCCATACACTCAACACCCTCTGTGTGAAAAAGTTCCTCCTTAAGACGCTTTTATATCTTTCCCCTCTCACCTTAAACCTATGCCCTCTAGTTTTTGACTCCCCAACCCCGAGGGAAAGACCTCGGTTATTCACCCTATCCATGCTGCTTATGATTTTATAAACCTCTATAAGATCACCCCTCAGCCTCCAATTCTCCAGGAAAAATATTCCCAGTCTATTTTGCCTCTTCCAATAGCTCAAACCTTCCAACCCTGGCAACATCCTTGTAAATCTTTTCTGAACCCTTTCAAGTTTAATAACATCCTTCCTATAACAGGGAGACCAGAACTGCACGCAGTACAAGTGACCTAACCAATGCCCTGTATCGGCACATTTCTGGGTAATCTAAGATGGAAGACGGGAAAAATTGTGGCTGTAAGAGCTGCTCGTTTTTTTGAGACATTTTCATTGTTGTAGCTGATTTCCTTGAATTCTAGGAGCAATAATTACTGTTTTATAAGCTGTTGCATTGTTTTGGAACTTCAGGAAAAAAAGAGATCAAAACAATGCCACTTTAAAAAGGAGGAAGCGAGACAAAGTAATGACCACATGGGAAGTGAATCAAATGGAGAAGTAAACCTGTACAGCTGTCTGACCCAGCAATGTACCTGCACAACTGGCTGCCTCTGTTGCTTGGTTTCAAGTATCTGGACATAGGAGTTCATCTAAGGAAAACAGTCAAACAGTGAAATTCACAGCTGACCTTGGAGAAACCTGTGTGGCGAGCTCACAGAAGGGGAACAGCTAAGTGGCTAGTTTTAAAGTGTAACGTTACTGTTTTTTTTTTTGTAAATCTACAAGAGTGAGTAGAGTGGGTTCTTTTTCGATTTATATGTTTTTTTTATTGAACCGTGTCTCTTGATTAAACTTTAAAAGCATTAAAAAAAAGTACGATGTTAGCCATGTGTAGTGTTTTTAGAACAGACTATTTTCTTGGTCTGTAGATTATTAACAATGACCTTTATGCTAATAATATGTTCATCCTGTTGGATGTGGGAGATTAGGGAGAGTTTCATGTTACTGATGATTATGTCTTCAGGAATTATGTTTGGTTGTGAATCCTATCAGATTGCATGGATCGGTTGGAGCAGCAGTTAGAGGCAAAAAGGAATTTGCAGGAGCTAAGGGGTGTGATGGATGGCAGTTGCAGGAAGGGAGAAAAACCACAGATACAGTCAGGTAGATGGGTTACCTCCAGGAAAGGTAGGAGAGGGAGGCAGGTTGTGCAAGAGTCTCCTGTGCCTATCCCCATCTCAAACAAGTATGCTGTTTTAGAAAATGTAGTGGGAGATGGACCCTCAGGGGAATGTAGCACTGACAGCCAGTTTCTGGTACCGAGACTGGCTCTAATTTAATGAGGAATAGGTCAGGTTCCAAGCAATCAATTGTGATAAAGGACTCTCTAGTCAGAGGCACAAACAGATGTTTCTGTGGCCGACAGCAAAAAATCAGAATCGTGTGTTGCCTCCCTGGTGCCAGGATCAAGGATATATCAGAGAGGATGCAGAATATTCTCAAAGGGGAAAGGGACCAGCAGGAGGTCATTGTACACATTGAAACTAACAACATGGGAAGAGAAAAGGATGAGATTATGAATACAGAATATAGGAAGTTAGTCAGGAAATTAGAAAGGAGGCTCTCGATGGTAGTAATATCTGGATTACTCTCGGTGCCATGGGCTAGTGAGGGTAGGAGTAGAAGGATAGAGCAGATGAATGCGTGGCTGAGGAGCTGGTGCAGGAAAGAAGGAGTCACATTTTTGGATCTTCTGGGGTAGAAGCGACCTGTATAAGAAGTATAACACCTGAATTGGAAGGGAACTAATGTACTGGCGGGAGACGATGAGAAAAGAGATCAATCTGAGACTGCTGCATTTGGGAAAAGGAGTCAGGGTAGTCAGGTACAAAGCAGAGGACGAGGTAGGACTGATAAATTAAACTGCATTTAGTTCAATGCAAGATACTGAACAGTTAAGGCAGGTGAACTCGGGGCATGTAGGAGCAAATTATTGCAGGCGTTGGAAAACAAAAAGTGCTGGAGATCACATCGGGTCTTGCAGCATTGCTAGATAGAAAGCAAGCTAACTTTTCAAGTCCAGACTCAAAACATTAGCTTGCTTTCACTCCATTGATGCTACCTGACCCGCTGTGATCACCAGCCCTTTTAGAACTCAGGGGATGGTTGGGAACATGGGACTGGGATATCATAGCGATTACAGAAACGTGGCTCAGGGATGGACAGGACCGGCAGCTTAATGTTCCAGGGCATAGATGTTTCAGAAGGGATAGAAAGGGGGGCAAGAGAAGAGGGGGAGTGGTGTTTTTGATGAGGGATAACATTATGGCTGTACTTAGAGAGAGTATTCCTGGGAATAAGTCCAAGAAGTTATTTGGGTGGAACTAATAAGAAAGGGATGATCACCTTATCAAGATTGTCCTATAGAACTCCCCCAGTAGTCAGTAGGAAATTGAGAAACAAATTTGTAAGGAGATCTCAGTTATCTGTAAGAATATTAGGGCGGTTATGGTAGGGGATTTTAACATTCTAAACATAGACTGGGACTGCCAAAGCATTAAGGGCTTAGATGGAGTGGAACTTACGTGTGTACAAGACAATTTTCTATCTCAGTATGTGGATGTACCTACTAGAGAAGTTGCAAAACTTGATCTAGTCTTGGGAAATAAGGCAGTGTGGGTGACTGAGGTGTCATTGGGGGAGCACTTTAAGGCCAGTGATCATAATTCTATTAGTTTTAAAACAGTGATAGAAGAGGATAGACTGGATGTAAAAGTTAAATTTCTAAATTGGAGGAAGGCTATTTTGATGGTATTCGGCAAGAACTTTCAAAAGTTGATTGGGGGTGGATGTTTGCAGGTAAAGGGAGGCTGGAAAATAGGAAGCCTTCAAAAATGAGATAATGAGAATCCAGGGACAGTATGTTCCTGTTTGGGTGAAGGGCAAGCCTGATAGGTGTAAGGAATGCTGGATGACTATGGAAATTGAGGTTTTTGTCAAGAAAAACAAGGAAGCATATGTTGGGTATAGACAGCAGGGATCGAGTGAATCCCTGGAGAGTATAAAGGCAGTAGGAGTATATTTAAGAGGGAAATCAGGAGGGCACAAAGGGGACATGAGACGGCTTTGGCAAATAAGAAGAATCCAAAGGGATTCTACAAAATACAATAAGGACAGCAGAGTAGCAAGGGAGAGAATAGGGCCCCTTAAGGATCAGCAAGGCCGCCCATGTGTGGAACAGCAGGAGATGGGGAGATACTAAATGAGTATTTTCAATCAGTGTTTACTGTGGAGAATGATATGAAAGATAAAGAACCTGGAGAAATAAATAGCAACATCTTGAAAAATGTCCATATTACAGAGGAGGAGGTGCTGGATGTTTTAATACGCGTAAAGGTGGATGAATCCTGAGACCTGATCAGGTGTACTCTAGAACTCTGTGGGAAGCTAGGGAAGTGATTGCTGGGCCCCTTGCTGAGATCAATACCCACAGGTGAGGTACTGGAAGACCAGAGGTTGGCTAATGTAGTGCCACTATTTAAGGAAGGTGGTAAGGAAAGGCCGCGGACCTATGGACCAACGAGCCTGACATCAGTGGTGGGCAAGTTGTTGTAGGGATTCCTGAGGGAACGGGATTTACGTGTATTTGGAAAGGCAAGGACTGATTAAGGTTTTTCAACACAGCTTTGTGCGTGGGAAAGCATGTCTTATGAACTTGATTGAGTTTTTAAAAGCAGTAATGAAGAGGATTGATGAGGGTAGAGCGGTGGACATGATCCGTACAAACTTCAGTAAGGTGTTTGTCAGGGTTCCTCATGGTAGATTGGTTAGCAAGGTCAGATTACATGGAAGTGGCTTGAAGGTAGAAGACACAGGGTGGTGGTGGAGGGTTGCTTTTCAGACTGGAGGCCTGTCAGCAGCGGTGTGCCACAAGGGTCAGTGCTGGGTCCACTGTTTTTCGTCATTTATATAAATGATAGCATGTGAACATAGGAGGTGTGGTTAGTAAGTTTGCAGATGACACCAAAATTGGCGGTGTAGTGGATAGCAAAGAAGGTTACCTCACAGTACAATGGGACCTTGATCAGATGGGCCAATGGGCCAAGGAGTGGCAGATGGAGTTAAATTAGACAGGTGTTGCAGTTTGGAAAGGCAAATCAAGACAGGACTTGTACACTTAGTGGTAAGGTCCTGGTGAGTGTTGCTGAACAAAGAGACATTGGAATATGAGTTCATAGCTTCTTGTAAGTGGAGTCGCAGGTAGACAGGGTAGTGAAGAAGGCATTAGGTATGCTTGCCTGTGTTGGTCTGTGCATTGAGTATATGAGTTGGAAGTTTGAGTTATAAGGAGAGGCTGGATAGGCTGGGTACTTTTTTTCAATGAGGCATAGGAGGTTGAGAGGTGACTGTAACAGGTCTATAAAATCATGAGAGACATAGATAAGGTGAATAGCAAAGGGCTTTTCCCTAGGATGGAGAAGTTCAACACTAAATGGCATATTTTAAAGGTGAGATGAGAAAGATTTAAAAGGGACCTAAGGGGCAACTTTTTCATATGCTGTGATTTGTATGTTGAATGAACTGCCAGAGGAAGTGGTAGATGCAAGTACAGTTACAACATTTAAAGATCTCTGGATAAGTATGTGAATAGGAAGAGTTTAGAGGCATATGGGCCAAATGCAGGCAAGTGGAACTAGTTTTGTTTGGGAAACCTGGTGAGCAAGCACAAGTTGGTCTGAAGGGTCTGTTTCCATGCTGTATCACTTTATGACTCTATTAGCCTTTCCTTCAGCTTAATGTCCCAGTTCGCTTCAGCCAGCTCTGCCTTCATATCATAATTTTCCGTATTTAGTTTTAAAATGCTAATCTTAGATCCATTCTTCTCTCCCTGAAATGGAATCCCAAATTGAATCATGTTGTGGTCACTGTTTCCTAGGAGTGTCTTTACTATGAGTGCATTAATTTTTTTTTTCTTGTTGCACATTATCAGATCTAAAATGACTTTCTTTCTGATTTGTCCCAGAGTGTGTTGCTCTAAGAAGTTGACTCAGAGATCCTTTGAACTCATCTTCTATGGTACCTTTTTGCAATCTCATTTGTACAATCTCCATTATTTCTTTCTGCGTATCCTATTCTACAGTGAGGCATCTCTTAGGGGGTTAAAGTGGGTTTCTGCCTTTATTGGTTCTTATCTCAATCGAAACTGGTTCTCTGTCTTGATTTTTACAACTAGGGTAATCTCTCTCAAGTGTGTTAATGGCATCTTAATTAGCAGAACTGCTGTTTCACTTTTTCCAATCTTTCTGCCCTTCCAAAATGTCATGTTCCTTTGAATATTCAGGCACCATCCTTTGTCATGTTTCAGCCTATCTCTGTATCGACCATCAGAACATAAATATTTATTTCTGTCTGAGCTGTCAATACATCTGTACTGTTACAAGTGCAGTATGATGATGATGAGTCTTTAGTTTTGTCCTTTTTTTTAAACTTGTGTTAGCTCTAGCCAACTCTGCTGGTGGATGCTTATGTTTCTGTGCTCTGTTCTTCCTACTGTACTCTGATTATCATTTCTCTTACTGCTACTCTGTTCCCTTGCCTTGTCATCTCTCACTAATTTATCACATCTTCCTTCAATTGATTACTTTCCCCACTATTTAGATTAAAGTTTTCTCTACTGCACTGGTTATATGACTCATCTGAACTCTGATTCCTAGCACATTGCAGGTGAAAATAGTCGGATTGTACAGTTTGCACTTGCCCAATGCTGGTGCCATTTCCCCATGATTCCATTTCTCCCACATTTTAACAATGCTGTAGCTTTAGGAGGTGTATTTTGTCCTGGTTCTTTTTATGAAGAGAGGTTGAAACAGAGGTGGCCAAGTGGTCAGTTCTAGGCCAATAAAGTAAACACCTTGTGAGGCCTTGGGTTTTTTTTTAAATTGGAACAATAGAATGGATGGAATGAATGGATGAAATCAGGCTCCCACAGAACTAGGATTTTAGTTTAGCTTTCAGTAGTTGCTAGGATGTGGACTCTGTTATTCCCCTCTCTGTTACAGCTAAAAGCTGGAGTTCTCTCTGCTAATTACATGTGAGCCAGTGTATTTTACTGAATTTAACTTTGCCAAAGGATGTGTTTATGACATGTTACTATCTTGGGACAGTTGCTGTTTAGTAGTTAAATATTCTATTATTTTGTTAATTTTTCCAAGAGAGTTTAAGTTATATAATTTCTTCTTTCATGTGTATGTATTTTAACTGTAGAGTAAGAATAAAATGTGTTTTGCACAAAGCCAAGTATTGTAACCAATTGAATTACATCTGGAACGTAGCACCTTACAGTTGCATTTCAATAAGGAAAAGTTAGGGTTTAGACTATCTTGATATATTGAGAGGGAGCTTTGTCTGGTCCATAACAAACTGGGGGCTCTCTAAGGTCAAAATTTCTAATTCCAGGTTGGGTTTAGGATTATTGGACTCAAAGATGGTGAGTGGTGAGTATTGGTGTTTTTTTTTTCCCGAGTGTCTTATTCGGATGTTTTAACCAAGGTGTGCTTTGTGTACTGATAGCTCTTTCAGTAACGAAGAGTTTCCTAGGGGTAGAAGTCACTTAAGGAGTTTTACAGAAAGTGAGCAAGACAAAGCTTTCAGAATTGACAAACAAGCTGAAGTTTTCTGAAGAAGGGTCTATGCCCGAAACATCAGCTTTCCTGCTCCTCTGATGCTGCTTGGCCTGCTGTGTTCATCCAGCTCTACACCTTGTTACCTCATAAGCTAAAGTTGGAGTTGCCGGTGTTTATGAAGAAAGGGGAAATAATTGCAGCAATAATTCTGCATTTACAATTGCCACAGAATCATTGGAAATGGCTAAAATTCAATTGCAGATGAAGCTGCTTGAGTATGAAAAGGGAATGAAGCAGTTTGGATTACTATTAAAAGAAAAGAAAAGCAAAGAAAAGGAAAGACTAGAACAAAAAGAAAAGGAGAGGAATGCTGTAGGAGAAGGAGAGAGAAAGAGAGAGAGAAGAGGGAGAAAGTGAGAGTTTTTGAACATTGGAGGTTGGAAATGAAAGAGGAAATTTGACTTAAAATGACGAAGGTAGAAAGTGATGAGGAGAATGATGAAGAACAAATCCATTGTAGCCAAAAGCCTGGTAACGATCTGTTTAAATATGTCCAAGCGTTACCAAGAGTTGGATGAGAAGAACATAGAAGCCTTTTTTCATTTCATTTGAGAAAGTGCCTGAACAAATAAAATGGCCACTGATCATGTGGGTGTTGTTGATTCAAACAATATTGTTAGGTAGAGCTAGTGAAGTATTTGCATCACTGGCAGAGGAGCTATTTGGGGACCATGATGAGATGAAAGGAGCTATCTTAAGTGCATAAGAACTAGTGCCTACTGACAACATTTCAGGAATCTAATGAGGGAACCTGGTCAAACGTACATAGAGTTTGAAAGGATCAAACAAAGAAACTTTGAGAGGTGGATAAGGGCATTGAAAATAGATCAGATATATGACACTGTCAGAGAGATTGTTACTTTGAAGGAGTTCAAAAATTCACTTCCTGAAATAGTAAGAAGTCCTATGGAAGAGCAGAGAGCTAAAATTGCATGATTAGTAGCAGAAATGGCAGATGATTATGAATTAGTTCATAAATCAAAGTTTGGCTTTCAACATCAATTTCAATTTGTGAGAGATAGAAATTGGGGAAAAGGGAAATCCTCAGATAGTAAAGGAACAGGAGATCTCATTGAAGATATTA
Organism: Rhincodon typus; assembly: GCF_021869965.1. NCBI lineage: Eukaryota > Metazoa > Chordata > Chondrichthyes > Orectolobiformes > Rhincodontidae > Rhincodon > Rhincodon typus. The sequence goes on along the minus strand of NC_063339.1, from coordinate 55,746,765 downwards.
AAGATGGTTTACGTCAGGTTAAAAAGAAAACCCAAGAGGGGAGGAAGAGAACTAAAAACCCTCCAGTGTTTTTACTTCAAGAAAGTAGGACATATGAAGTCACAGTCTTGGTTGTTTAAGAAGAGCATTAGGAAGACAGATGTGGCAAAACAAGATTATTTTTTCATTCGCAGGATGTGGTGTGACTGGCCAGGCCAGCATTTATTGCCCATCCCTAATTGCCCGAGGGCAGTTAAGTGTCAATCACATTGCTGTGGGTCTGGAGTCATATGTAGGCCAGACCAGATGAGGACAGCAGTTTTCTTCCCAAAAGGACATTAGTAAACGAGCTGTGTTTTTCCAACAATGAACATGGCTTTTCATGGTCACAATTAGACTCCTAATTCCAGATTTTCTATTTTAATTAAGTTCAAATATCCAAGATCTGCAATGGCAGGATTCGAACCCGGTCCCCAGAACATTACCATGGTCTCTGTATAGAGACTAGCAATGCTAGTTCCAGGCCATTACCTCCCTATAAGCCAGTGGGGTTTATTAAAACAGAAAAGGAGGTCGCACTGGAAGTTAAAGAGCTGCAAAAGAATGTACGGCCTGGTCAGGAGTTGGTCGATAAGAAGGTACCAGGTCTCTTTAAAGAATTCACTGTGTGGATAAGGTTTACCCCTGTTTACCAGGATGACTAGGTAAAGAAATTAAAATTTTAAGAGATTCAGAAACAAGTCATTCTCTCATGGTAAGAGCTGAGGAAATATGTACTTTGGAAGAATATTTCCAGCAAAAGTGGTAATATGTGAAATTCCTGGTGAGAAGAGCAGTGTTCCATTATATAAAGTGAGGTTGGAAAGTCTGGTGAAAAGTGGTGAAGTGGTGGCAGGATTAAGAGCGAAATTTTTGGTTCCAGAAATGCAGTTTCTCCTTGATAATGATATAACTGGATCACAGGATGGAGTGATCCCTACTTTGGTTGAAAAGCCAGTGAAAAATTAGGCCTCTGAAGTATTACAGGAAGTATATCCTGGGATCTTTCTTGATTATGTGGTAACAAGATTACAAAGCCACAGGGTGAAACAGGGGGGGAAACCAAAGAATAAAGATAAGGAAGTTGAAGTTCGATTATCAGAAACTATGTTTGATCAAATGGTTGAGAATAAACAAGAACAGGTAGAGGACAAAGTGGATATTTTTAGTTCAGAGAAATTAACTGAATTACAACAGAAAGATGAAAAAAATAAAGCAGTTGTATCAAAAAGCATACACAAAGAAGAATCTGAGTGTCTCAGAATGTTATAACCTTAAAAATGAAGTACTTATGAGGAAATGGAGACTATCACATATTCAGGCAGAAGTTCATCAAGTTGTATTACCGGTGCATTATAGAAAGAAGCGTTTTGGGTAGCACATGAATGACCAGTATGAGGCCATTTGGGAGTAAGAAAAACTCCAGGCAAAATACAAAAATATGCTCATTGGCCTGGACAGAGTTCAGAGATCATGTGTTTGGACTATGTGTCAAATTTTAGGGAAAGATTAAATAGAGTGGGTAAGTTGGCAAGACAGCATTTGAGAGTAGCACAGTATATGATGAATCAGGAAGAAGACATGAAATTAAAAAATTTGTAATTTTGCTTGTGAAGATAAAATATTAGTGCTACTTCTAGTGGTAGGTGAACTTTTAAAGGCAATGTTAAATAGGTCTTATCAAATTGAAAGGAAATTGAGTGAAGTGAATTTTTTGACAAGACCACCAAATAGCAAAAAATCTGTGTGTCATGTGAATATGCTCAAAAGCTATTTTGACAGGGAAGAAAAGCAAAAGGACAACGTGTTATTGGTTACAGCTTGAAGAACCAAGTTCAGATGAACTTAAATTTGATATACATCAAATTAAGTTGGACGATGAGGAAGTTCTCAAAAATTGGGATAAATTATTGAGTTACCTTCCAGAGGAAAATTGAAATGACCTGAAAAGAGTTAGAACATAGAACATAGAACATAACAGCGCAGTACAGGCCCTTCGGCCCTCGATGTTGCGCCGACCTGTGAAACCAATCTGAAGCCCATCTAACCTAAACTATTCCATTATCATCCATATGTTTATCCAATGACCATTTAAATCCCCTTAAAGTTGGCGAGTCTACTATTTTTGCAGGCAGGGCATTCCATGCCCTTACTACTCTCTGAGTAAAGAACCTACCTCTGATATCTGTCCTATGTTGTTACAATCACATGGAAAGATATGTGGAATAAGCTGGGAAGTACTAACATGATTATGCATGATATAAATTTAAGAAATGCTGTTCCAATAAATCCATATCCTTAGAGGCTTAAACCTCTAAAATTGGCACAGGTTCCAAAAAAAATTGAAAGGATGCTGAGAGATGACATAATTCAAGTGAGTTGCAGTGAATGGAGCTCACCCGTAGTAATGGTGCCAAAACCAGATGGTAGCCAACTATTATGTGTGGATTATTGCAAAGTCAATACACTTAGAAAATCTGATTCATATCCTAATATACTTTTGGAAGACTGCATTGAGAAGGTGGGACAAGCAACTTATGTTTCGAAACTGGACTTAGTCAAAGAATATTGGCAAGTATCTTTATCCAAAACAACGAAGGAAATTTTGGCTTTCGTGACACCAAATGGACTTTATCAGTTTAAACATATGCCATTTGGTATGAAAAGTGCATCAGCCACATTCCAAAGACTAACCAATAAAGTCATTTCAGTATTACCCAATTGTGTGGTATACACTGACAATCTGGTGATTTTTAGTCACCCATGGTAGGAACATTTGGAGCATGTAGGAGAATTGTTTGATTGACTTCAGAAGGCGGGCTTTGTGATAAAGCTAGCTAAAAGTGAGTTTGCAAAAGCCCGTCAAATTTCTAGGCCCTATCATTGTTCATGGACAGATGGTGCTACGTGATGTGAAAACAAAGGTTTTTGGGGAGTTTCCCATACCATTGATGAAAAAGGAGATACTACCATTCCTGGGAATGAGTGGCTTTAAGAGAAAATTTGTACCAAATTTCACCAGCATAGTTGCTTCACTGACTTGTTGAAGAATTGCATAAAATTTCAGTGGATAGAGGAATGTAAGAAAGCATTTGACAGCATGAAAGCTGTGCTGACCACCACCCTATATTGGCCACATCTATGTACCCAAACCTATTCAAGGTGGCTATTGGTACAAGTGATGTGATGTCAGTGCTGTACTCTTGCAAGAAAATGACGGGAAGATAGAAAGACCTATTGGGTATTTTTCCAGAAAGTTGAATATTCATCAACAGAAATATTCCACAATTGTGAAGGAGACCTCGCGTTTGATATTGGCTTTCCAACATTTCAACATGTATGTTACCAGTAATGTGTCTGAGACAATTATATATACTGGTCATAACCCCTTAATGTTTTTGGAAAAATTTAAAGATAAAAGTACTAGACTATTTAGATGGAGTTTCTTGTTACAGCCATTTCATTTGAAAATTATACATGTGGCAGGATGAGAGAATTGCGGCGTGTTGATGATAAAGGATGAATGTGGTTTGGTGGAAGAAACAGACTGTAGTGGACTGTAGTATTGAAAGTTTGCAGACTCAGTGTAATGTATGCATATTGTAAAAGTGTAAAACTGAAGGTTTTAAAAACTGAAGCCATCTTTGTTTATTGTTGGGTCATTTTTTTAAGGGGGGAGGTGAGACGATACTATGTCTTTAAGAGGCATTGGTTCTTCTTGGTGAAAAGAGGTTACTTAGCAGTGTGTTCCAAGCCAATAAAGTAAACAGCTTTTGTGATCTTAATTTGTTTTTAAAGTTGGAATAATACAAGCAGCATGAATGGGTGCAGTCATGCTGCCACAGAACCAGGGTTTTAGTTTAGCTTTCTGTAATTGCTGGAATGTGGAAGCTGTTATTCTGCTCTCTGTTAGAGCAAAAAGCTGGAGTTCTGTATTCTATGAGAATTGCATATGAGACAATCTATTCTACTGATTTTGTCCATGTCAGTGTTGTGTTTATTCGATGGAACAGTTGCGGTTTAGTAATTAATTAATTAATTATAGTGTTATGTTTTCCAACAGTTAAAGTTATATCCAATAGAGTTAATGATTCTTCTTTCTTGTGTTTGTATTTCAACCGAGAGTAAAAATAAAGTGTGTTTTACTTAAAGCCAAGTAGTGTAACCAATCAAGTTACATTTGGAAAACAGCATCTTACGCTTGCCATTATTTAAGAAAAAGTTAGGGTGTAAGTTATCCCCATGGTATATTTGAACGGGTTTTGGTCTGGTCTATAATACCATGTATTCCCCTTGCTGATTGCCCAGTCCACTTGGAAATCTTTGAAAAAAATGTCAGCAAGTACACCATTGAAAATTTAATGGAACTATTGATGAAAAACACAACATTCAGATTGCATTAAGGAAAAGTTAAATCTCCTCAAGTAGTCATTCAGTTTAATAAGAATTATCCAGTAAAAACCAACGATAATTTAATAACTTCTTTCAACTACCAGTAAAATTGTGTACACAATCCTGCTTGTGATAATTAATTATTTAATTTCTGAAATTCAACAAAGTATTCAAAGTGGCTTGGATGTCAAAGCAAACTCACTTGGTCGCAGATAATAGAGTTTATTATAATAGGTTGGTTTTTCTGAAGTTATACCAGATGGCTTGTCAATCACTGCAGTCCAAAATCAAGTCATTTTTATTTGTCAAAGTGAAAGCTAAAATCATTTTTTTTCTCCTAAAGTTCATTTAATGCTCTATTGGCATTTAAATCACTTCAGGTCATGACACCTGAATTTTCATACAGTCAGACTTAACTAAAAACTCAGATAGTCCTGTCGGCTGCTCACTTCCCGGTTTCACAATCTCTTCTCCCAAGACTGTGGCTCACTGGATTTATAAGGCTGCATCTCAGCATTTGGTCATTACTGTAGGATCTGTGATTGGAATCTCTTGCCAAACACACAAATCACCTTTTTAACGCAAAAAATGTAGGACTAAAGTAGTTCTCTTGCCAAGACTGTCTTTCCTTGTAAAATCCAGCCCACTGTTTAGTATGCTTGGTTCAGTTTGTATATTCCATCACACCTTGACTCCAATGAAGGGGAATATGGCGAGTTAGAATTTCTCATTTAGTGTTAGTAGTCAAGACCATTTTTACCACCACATTCATCAGATATATTTCTGACAGATACCATAGACCTCTGCCAGAAAATATTGTGTAAAACACCGCTGTAAATAAATAACAATTCCTCCAGTACAAGAGCCATTTATTAATTTACAGCAGTAAATATGAAATTAGACCATAAGATATCTGAGCAGAATGAGGCCATTTGATCCATCAAGTCTCGTGTCACTCGATCATGTTTCTCCACCCCATTCTACTGCCTTGACCCCTTAACCCTTGATCCCCTTACTAATCAAGAACCTATCTGTTTCTGTCTTAAAGACACTGAATGACTTGGCCTCCACAGCCCTCTGCAGTCGTGAGGTCCACAAATTCACCATTCTCTTGCTGAGGAAATTCTTCGTCATCCCAGTTTGAAAGGGTCGCCCTTTCACTCTGAGGCTGTGCCCTCGGATCACCGTCTCTCCTACTCGTGGAGACATCTTTTCACGTCGACTTTTTCCAGGCCCCTCAGTATTCTGTAAGTTTCAATGAGGTCTCCCATCATCCTCCTTATTATGTTTTTGTCTGGTTCACTCGAACCATAAATAAGACATGAGGTAGATGGAGAGTAAACTTGAACAATCAGGAATTCTGTCAGTTCCACAGTCAGCTTTCGACTGCTCCCTTCACTCCCACCTCTATGTCACCTTACCCGCTCTCTGAAACGGGCAGCACACACTCAAGGGGATGGCAATTCGCATTTCTTCTGCAGATCAGTTCTTCCCTGGTCTGTGCCATACATAACAACAGTCCTAAAAATCAAAAGAACTGCAAATGCAAATCGGGAATAAAAACAGAAGTTGCTGGAGAAGCTCAGCAGGTCTGGCAGCTTCTGTGAAGAAAAAAAAATCAGAGTTAACGTCTCAGGTCTGGTGACTCTTCCTCAGAACTCGGGAAGGGTTGCTGGACCCGAAACGCTAACTTGACTTTTTCTTTCATGACAACAGACCTGTTTGAGTCATCTCCACCGCTGGGATCCTTTTCTTCCCAGATGTTTAAGTGTGTGCCAACACGGTCTCTCCTTTTTACAATACCTATGACTTTGAGATTTCCATCCTTCTGACCACGTATCCTTCTTGATTTCACTGTACTCTCTTTCTGGACTCTTCAGGTCAAAGTAAGTCAAACATGGTTCTCGGCTCGTGCTTGAACATTAAGTACGCCAGGGAGCACTGAATTGCCCTGTGTGACGTGTTCCTATAACTTGCTGATGAACTGTTGAGTTACCATCCTAGCAAACCCTCTCATTGTGAGCCCATTTAAGGCCTGCATCAAGGTTTATATAAATCTCTCTGCCAGGCCATTTTTCACAGGGTGATAATCTCACGTGTCTGACTTTGTGATTTTTCCAGGTACTCCTCCAACTCTTGTGCCACAAACGGTGGGCCATTGTCACTCACAACTTGTTTGGGGTTCCCGAACCTGGCAAATATTTCATACGGTCAGTTGTTTTTGTTGCGTCTTCTGATACCTACTCCATGTCTGCCACGTTGGGCCATGTCGCGTGGGCATCCGTGACCACTAGTAACATCTGTCTCTCTATTTGTCCCGTGAAATTGATGTGAATCTGCTGCCACGGTGATTGAGGCCGTTCCCATTGGTGACGGGGTGACACCGACAGCACCTTCCTTACTAATATGCATGATTCTCATAATCCTGCTGTCTCCTCAATCTGGGAGTCCATCTTCAGCTGTAAAAGTTGCTCATGGCTTCATGCACATGTTCCAGCACCTTTCCTCTTACTCAGGGAGGGATAACAACTCTCATTCTCTACAATAAACATCACTCAATACAGAACTCCTACCTCCTAAACAGGAAAGTGCGTAATGCTGGGCAGTTTCAATGACAAGTCCTTACTCTCAGGATTGTGTTCACTGCTAGGCTCAAAACCAGGTCATTTCGGGTAATGTGCTGTACCTGACTTGCTGACACCAGTACCTTGTCTTTCTGGGAGATGTACATAATTTTCGAGTTCCAGCTGAGAACATTCTTATTTTCCTGTGGTGATAATCTTGACAAAACATTTGCATCACCATGCTTCTCTGACAATCCGTATATGGTTTCATATGAATAGACTGACAGAGCCAGTGCCCATCTCTGTGGGTGTGCTGTTGCCAATTGATGGCATTCCTGTGTATGGGTCAAAAATGGAGGTTAGGCGGTTTGTGGTCTGTAAGCAGCAAATGTGCCTTCTAAAAAGGAAATGGGTGAGCAATCCTTCCTTTTCCACTTGGGCATAATTCTCTGTCCTTGTTAGTGAGCATGATGCAAACACAATGGGCCTTTCCTCTTCGTTCGTCAAGATGTGACAGTACAGTGTCAACCCAGTTAGGTGAGGTATCGCATGCCAATTGCTGTGACAACTTCAGGTCAAAATGAGTTCATACTACCAAGCATTTTAGGGCTTGCTTCACCTTCTGGTAAGCCGCCTCACATTCTTGGGTCCATTTCCAAAGCCACCCTTTGCGGAGCTACCAATGCAGGTGTTTTAGCATGACTGCCAGATCAGACACAAACTTACTATAGTAATACTCCCAAGAACGATTTCAGTTGAGACATATTCTCTGGTCTAGAGGCCTTCGTGATACACTCCATCTTATTGGGTGCCTTGTGTAATCCCTTGCCATTGATTACATGTCCCAGGTACTCTATGGAATCTTTTGAAAAAAAACTTGTATTTCTCCTTTTTTACTTGGAGGGCATGGTCCTGCAACCTTTTTTGGGTTTCTTCTTGGCTTTTCAAATGGTCCTCTTCAGAGGATCCAGTAACCAGAATACTGTCCAGATAACTTTCGACATTTGGCAATCCACTGAAAACTTGGTCTATGGTCCTCTGGAATAGGGCCGGCACTGACATGATCCCAAATGGAAGTCTCTTGTAGTGGAACAAACACCTGTGTGTGTCACTATTGTCAGAGGTGGTTTGGACTCCTTCGCAACACCCATCTGCAAGCAGGCCTGTGACAGATTCATTTTTGAGAATTTCTTGCCCCCAGCCAGTCCAGTGAACAAGTCTTCCACGATTGGAAGTGGGTCTTGATCCACACACAGGGTTATGTTGACTGTGACCTTAAAATCACCACAAATCCTCACTGTGCCATCTGTTTTTAGACAGGAATAATGGGAATGGCCCATTCACTGGCGGCTACCGGTTCCAATGCTTCCAGGTTCATCAGCCGTTCTAGTTTCCAATATTGGATGTGCCTTCAGGCTCCTTGGACAAGCCTCCCACTTCAACTGAAGTTTAATGTCTACTCCTTTCATTTCCCTCAGGGTTCCCTTGAAGACATCATTATGCATGTCCAAAATCTCTTGCAAACTCGTTTTTGACTACACTCCAATTGAACTTCAATTTTTGTAAAAAGGAGTGTCAGAATAATGTATGGATGTCGCCATTCATGCCTTTTGTTCAAGACAATTTGGCACACAAGTCCCTTAGCTGTATTTTTACCAGTACATAACCCTTCAGTGGCACCACTTGTTATATGGATGTCCATAGCGTAATCTTAGCAGGCTTCAATAGTCCAATAGCCCAAGTCCCCTCGCGACTGCTCTCTGTGACAAACTTGGTAAGCTCCCGGTAAGAACTCCCTGCTCCCAGCACATCATTCCTTAGATGTGGGGCCCAAAACTGCTCACAGTGTTCCAAATATGGTCTGAACAGAGCCTTATACAATCTCAGCAACTCTGCTGTTATATTCTAGCCCTTTCGCAATGCAGACGAACATTCCATTTTCCTTCCTGGCTGCCAACTGAACCTGTGTGTTAACCTAAAGAGAATCCTGAACTAAGACTCCTAAATCCATTTATGCTTCAGATTTCTGAAGTCTTTCCCCATTTAGGAGTTAGTTTGTGTTAAATTGGTGCATGGCTTTTTGCTACCACCTGATTTTGAAACATGTTATAAATTGTTCGGAATACTTTCTTTGACTGTAGATGACTGATGCTTACCATCTGAGCACAAAAAAAATCCAAGAACTTAATTACCTGTTCCTAGGGTTTGCTCTCACTGATTTTATTAAGTTGTTAGTTTCGCTGGAAATAATTGTGTGCACTTATGCTGTGGTGACATTAGAAATAATTAACAGCCTTCATGCTAATGAAAATTACTACATATTTTACTTATTCCATAGCGCTGTGCCGTTGAGGGGAGAATAAGACTTTGTGAATTGGAGTTTTATTGTTAAGAGGAAAATTGGAAAGTTAACCAACCTAATTACTTGGAAATCTTTAAAATTTGTATGCTTTAAATAGTTTGATGTCACTTATGGTATTGTGAAGCTGCAGTGGTTTTGTAGTAGCTCAAAATATGTGCCGTTTCTTATTGTAATTTGAGAAATTCCATAGGTTGTGTACAAATACTGAAGCCGTGGCATCAAACTTCACTTTTATTTAAGAGCATTACATAAGAACATAAGAAATAGGAGCAGGTGTAGGCCATCTGGCCCATTGACCCTACTCCGCTATTCAATGAGATCATGGCTGATCTTTTCATGGACTCAGATCCACTTACCTGCCTGCACACCATAATCCTTAATTTCTTTACTGATAAAATTCTATCTATCTTTGCCTTAAAAACATTTAACGAGATAGCTTCAACTGCTTTACTGGGCACAGATTCACAACCCTTTGGGTGAAGAAGTTCTTCCTCTGCACCCTGGTTCTAGTTTCACCCGCCAGTGGAGACAACCTCCCTGCTTCTATCTTATCTGTTCCCTTTATAATTTTGTATGTTTCTATCAGATCCCCCCTCATTCTTCTAAATTCCAATGTGTATCATCCTAGTCTACTCAATCTGTGCTGATTCCGGAATCAACTCACTGATCCTCCTCTGCACCCTCTCCACTACCAGTACGTCCTTTCTCAAGTAAGGAGACCAAAACTGTACACAGTACTCTTTACCAGCACTCTATACAGCTACAGCATAATCTCCTTATTTATAAACTCCATCTCTCCAGCAGTGAAAGACAGTATTCCATTTGCCTTCTTAATTACCTGCTGCACCTGCGAACCAATAATTTTGTGATTTATGCACAAGGACACATTTAAATTATTGCATTCCACTTCATCCTTGACAATAACTATTCGTCCAAAATACTTGATACTTCTTCAATGTATTATTCTTGGCAAGATGTGCCAAACATTCTTCACCTTTCTGAGGTTAGTGATATTGATAAATCTAAACAAATCTCTGTCATCACCACATTGCAAGTGGAAATCCTTCAAAAGTGCATTATTGATAGTAAAACATTTTGGGTATGTCTTGAGGTTGTGAAAGACGCTGTACATATGCAAGTCATTTACTTCATTCACTTGTGTTTTTCTTGCCTCTGTCCCTTTCTCTTTCCCCTCCTTACTGAGTCTTTCAGTTTACATACTGTTACAAGTTCATACGCTCTTCTACATTCATGATTTTGTTCTAATTCCTGTTCATTCTTTTCTGGTACAAAATAATTCTGCTGTGGTGTCCTCTTTCTTGCTCCTCACATTCCTCCCTCCCCACGTTTTAGTTCACATTCGTCTCTTGTTTTAGTGCAAACTCTTACCATGACCGAGTTTCTCTGTAAACTTTTTGTATCTATTCTCTTTCCTCTTCACTTCTTTCTCTGTTCCATTTATTTCAGTGTGAGCATGTGTGTTGTTAGTGTAGGGCTACACCATCTACCTTCTAGGCTGCAGTAAGAATGTTTTTTAAAAAATTAAGAAAAGTCTTTATTAAGTTGTGGAAAATTCAGTTATGCTGTCACTAATGACATTGATATGTATTGTGCTAATTTTTTCAGATGGAAGTCTGTCACATTAGTGATGTAAATGTGGGAAAGAAATGAACTAATATGTTTAAATTGAAAAAAAACCTCTTCCTTTGAAAAAAAAACCAGACGACTTAAACATCCATTTAAATAATCAAGACAATGTGATTAATATGATTTACTGCCAATGTTAAATTTCAAACATTGTTGTCATGAAGTAATGCAGCTCAGGTTGTTGCCATTCTTATTTGGCTGAATTTCAAACTATAACCTCCACATTTACGTCCCATCAAAATAAAAGGTTTTTGTGCTGCACAATAGAATGCTCACCTGTTTGGGATAACATTATCAAGTACTCTGAGGTTCGCCTGTTTAAATGCAGAATCAAGTTTCTTCTACACTTTCCCAATGGTGCCTCAGTCCAACTTCAGAGAAGAAGGAAGAAGGACCTGTACCTTTATTACATTTTCCATTTCTCTCATCAGCCATTCAATGGCCTCTCTGAGTCAACACTCATGTAGAGTTGGATAGAAACTGCAAATATTCATTTGAGCCTCTTTTTTAATAAGGCATTTCAGTAAAGCATCAGGGTGATACAACGCTGAAATATTTCATACTGCTTAGCTTTATCAATCTCTAGATGTTGTCATAGAGTCATAAAGATCTATAGAGTAGAAAAATGCCTATCAAAAACAACCACCTAACAATTCTAATCCTATTTTCCAGCACTTGGCCCATAGCCTTGAATGGTTTGGCAGCACAAGTGCACTACTTAAATGTTATGAGGGTTTCTGTCTCTATTACGTTTTAAACACAGTGAGCTTGAGATTCCCACCACTCACTGAGTGAAAACAGTTTGCCCTCAGACCTCCTCTAAACCTTCTGTCCCTTACTTTAAATCTACACCCCATGGTCATTGATCCCTTCACCAAATTTTTTCCGGTCTACACTATGTATGCCCCTTATAATTTTATACATCTCATTCATGTCCAATCTTGATCTCCTCTGCCCTAACAAAAACAATCCCAGTCTGTCTAAACTCTCTTCATAACTGAAATCCTTCAGCCCAGGCAACATCCCGGTAAATATCTGCTGCACCATCTCTGGTGCTATCACATCTCTCCTACAGTGTGAATCCCAGAACTGCACACAATACTCTAGTTGTGGCCTGACCAACATTTTATATAGATCCTCCATAACCTTCTAGCTTGTAACCGCTGTACCTCGGCTAATCAAGACAAGTATTCCATCTGTCTTCATAACCACTTTATCCACCTGTAATGATACCTTAAGGGACTGGTGGACATGCACACCAAGGCCCCTCTGATTCTTGGTGCTTTCCAGGTGCTACTGTTCATGTATTCCCTTGCCTGTACTGCACAAGTGCACCACTTCCCATTTATTTGAATTCCATATGCCACTGATCAGCCCATTTGTATCCTCCTCTAATCTAAGGCTATTTTCATTATGTCCCATCCCTCCAATTTTTGTGTCGTGTGCGAATGTACAAATCAACCTTCCTACACCCGAAGTCTATATTATTTTATATGTACCAATAATAGCAAGGGCCCCAACTTTGACCCCTGTGGGAACCTACTGGACACAGACTTTTTGTAGGAAAAACACCCCTCGACCATCATCCTCTGCTTCCTGCCACTCAACCAATTTGCCAAATTTCCTTGGATTCCATGGGCTCTTAACTTTGCCATCAGTCTCCCATGTAGGTCCTTATCGAAAGCCATGTTGATGTCTGGGTAGACTACATCAAAAGTGTTACACTTGTCAACACACCTGGTTACCTCTTCGAAAAATTCACTCAAATTGGATAGGCATGATCTTGCCTTAACAAAGCCATACTGACCGTTCCTGATTAATCCCCGCCTCTCCAGATGCAGATTAACTCTGCCCCTTAGAATTGTTTCCAATAGTTTTTTTTACCATTGAGGTTAGATGGACTAGCCTGTAGTTTCTAGGTTTATTGTTTGCTCCTTTGTTGAATAATGGTACCACACTTGCCGGCCTCCAGTCCTCAAGCTAGAGAGGAATTGAAAATTTTTACAAACGTCCCTGTTAATCCTTCCTTGCCTTGCTCAATAACCTGGGATACATTTCATCTTGACCTGGATATTTATCCACTCTTAGGCCTGCCAAACCCTCAGAACCTTTCTCTATCTGAGGTAACTTCTTTAATTGTATCACCAGCTTTCTGCTGATTTCTATACCCATATCATTCCTGTAACATATAATACCGACGTTAAGCATTCATTTAGAACCCTATCGACATTCTCTGGCTCCATGCACAAATTATTGTTATGACCCTTAATCGGCCATACTCTCTCCCTTGTTATGGTGTTACCCTTAGTGTACCTGTAAGATAACCAAGGATTTGACCTGTCAGTATCCTTTCATGGCCCCTTTTTGCTCATTCTATACTCTTCTAGGGTTTCTACTATTTTGAGCCCTCGCTATCTGCCATAAGCCTCCTTTTTTGTCTCAATCCAATACTTTATAAGCTTTGATATTCAGTTTTCACAGGATTTGATGATCTCACCAATTTCTTTTCTTGGAACATGTTGGTCCTGTACTCTTCTTTCTTCCTTCTTGAATACATCTGGCGATGGCCTAGTGGCATTATCGCTGGACTGTTAATCCAGAGACCCAGATAATGTTCTGGGGACTCGGGTTCAAATCCCACCATGGCAGATGGTGGAATTTGAATACAATAAAATATCTGGAATTAAGAATCTAATGATAACCGTGAATCCATTGTCGATTGTCAGAAAAACCCATCTGGTTCACTAATGCCCTTTAGGGAAGGAAACTGCCATCCTTACCTGGTCTGGCCTACATGTGACTCCGGACCCACAACAATGTGGGTGACTCTTAACTGTCCTCTGGGCAATTAGGGATGGGCAATAAATGCTGGCCTAGCCAGCAATGCCATCATCCTGTAAAAGAATAAAAAAAATCAGACTGTTCTGAGACAGATTTATCTGAAAGTATCTGTTCCAGTCCACTCTGACAGAATCACATTTAATCTTATTAAAATCAGCCTTTGTCCAGTTGAGAAATTTCATTTTCTTTCTCATAACAATGTTGACTTGTGTATCATGAGATCTAAACACATAGATGGCCTGAAGATTACTCAGTAGGGGCTCTTTATTCCACTGCCATCAGACTATAGAATCGTACAGTACAGAATAGACCCTTTGCCCACCATGTCTGTAGCGCCAAAAATACTACTCGTCCCACTTTGCTGCGCCAGATCCATATCCTTGAATGTTATGACACCTCACGTGCCCATCCAAGTGCTTTTTAAATGTTGTGAGCTTACTGCTGAGGCAGTGCATTGCAGACTCCCACCATCCTCTGGGTGAACACGGTTTTCCTCAAATCCCCTCTAAACCTCCTGTCTTTCACTTCAAAATTATGTCCCCTTGCTATTGATTATTCGACTAACGGAAACATCTGCTTTTTATTCACCCTGTCCATGCCCCTCATAATCTTTTGCACCTAACAAGTGCCCCTTCAACTTTCTCTGCTCCAAGTAAAATAACCCAAGCTTATTTGAAATGCTCCAAAACAGGCAACTTCCTGATGAATCTCCTTTGTACCCGCGCCAGTGCAATCACATCCTTCCTATAGTGTGGTGATCCATCCAATATGACCTCCTTGCACTTATAATCTATGCTATAACTGATGAAGGCACGTGTCCTGTATGGCACCTTAATAATCCTATTAACCTGTATGGCCACCTTCAGGAATCGGTGGACAAGCACCCTGAGATTCCTTTGTTCCTTTGACCTTCCGAATGTCTTGCCATTCATTGAGCCTTGTCTTGTTCTCTCTTCCAACATGCGTCACCTCTCATTTATTATGGGTTAAATTCTATCTGCCACTGATCTATCCTTCTGACCCATCTATTTACATCCTTCTCTAACCTAAGATCTTCCTCACTGTCAACCATCCAACCTATCTTGTGTTATCTGCAAAATTATTTATCATTCTCCCACATTCTCATCTAATCATTTATTAATATGACAAACAATGAGGGACAAAGCACTGGTCCCTGTGGTACACCACTGCAACTGGGCACCAGCCACACAAAATCAGCCTTCTACTGCTACACTCTCTCCTGCCAATAAGCCAATTTTGGATCCAGTGTGCTAAGTTACCCTGAATTCCATGAGCATTTATCTTCTTTATCAATTTCCCACTTGGGACTTTGTCAAAGATCTTACTGAAGGCCATATAAACAATGTTTGATGTTGGTGGTTGCAATTTTTAAAATTCTCCCCAACTGTCAAACATCTGTCTGGCTTCATTTCCCAGAATTAGACTCAGAACTGTACCGATCCTTGCAGGACCATTTGCATGTTGACGTAAAAATCTCTCCCATATACATTTCAAGAAATCTGCTCCCTATAGACCCTTTTTAATATTATTATCTCAAATAATATTGGAGTTTTTGAAATTCCCTAATATAGTTATCTTATTATTTTTTTCATGTCTTAGCAAGTTGACTATATATCTGCTCCTCAAATGCCCGCTGACTGTTTGGGGGCCTGTAATACACTCCTAACAGTGAGAGTGCCTCCTTTTTCTTCGTATGTGCTACCACAAAGCCTCACTTGACAACCTTTCCAAGATATCATCCCTACTTAGAACAATCATCCTCACTGGGGAAAAAGTACTGAACAATTATTGGGATTGAAGGCAATCAAGCCCCCAGGGCCTTATGGTATATATCCTGAAATCTTAAAGGAATTGGCTGCAGAGAGAGGGGATCACTGGTTGTAATATTTCAAAATTTTCTGGATGCAGTAAAGGTTCCAGTGGATTTGAAAACTGCTAATATAACACCCTTATTCAAGCAGATGGCAGATGTTTGGAAATAACTGGAGCCTCACAGGGAATTGTGATGTTAATCAGCTTAACAAAGAAAATGTTGGAAAAAAAAGAGAAACCAAAGTTTGCAGTAGTTTTGAATTGTGTTTCTGTTAGAAGGATTGTGGCTGCAAAAGCTACAGGATAGAGATTTGATTGCTCTGTGGTTATCTTTGCATTATTAACTTACTGAAATTTTGAGACTAGAATCTTAGTTACAAGAATTAAATGAATATTTCTGGGAGCCTACTGGAAGCTAGTTGCATTGACAGATATCTTCAAAAACTAAGCATGATACAATCCAATGTGTCTGTATTACTACGTACCATGGAAGATGCTCCAGTGAACTGGCCAGTTACATCTCTCTTATTTTTGTTTTGATTTATCCCTTAACTGTATCTGTTTGTCTAACTGTCCTTGTATGAGTGAGGGCTAGAATCAAAAAAGATTGGGTTTAAATCATAGCCATTAATTAGATTGCTTTGTTTAAGTAAAGCTTTTGTTTTAATAATAAATTGCTAATTATCTTGTTAAACTGTAGACTTGGAGTCTGGTATTGGTTCGTCACAAAGTTTGATTAGGCACCATCGTGGTCAATTTTGAGAGTCGTTGGGTATTTTCATTTTACTGGATTAGAAATACAGGGATTGGAATGCTGATTTGTTTTGGCTGTCTGCCTCTGTGTCATAACAGATACAGCTTTGGCTGGTTGCAACTTTTCCAGAATCAGCTCCATTGTTTGTAGGTGACTTTATGACTCTGCTGTGAGTCATGCTGATTATGCCAGAAATATAATGCAAAATCTGAGTGTGTGGATGGCTTGAAGATCATGAAGTAACAATTCTTTATTGCACTGGTATTCGGTTTTTAAAAACATGAAAGGGAAATTAAATGATGAAAATAGAGTATTTACATCAGATTAAGAACAGTTCACATTTAGTTGATCATATTTGGTTGAATAAGTCCTTTGTGTTCCTTGCCCTGTCTCCATAAGGCATCTTGAACACCGAGATGGGCAGACTGCCCAAATTCCTCTGTTTGGTGCCCTCCTTCAGTATTGCTACCTGCTGCTGGAGGCCCCATTACAAATGTAACGTTTATACCAGGTACCTAGCTACTATGAATGACAGAATTTTGTGCAACCAAAACAGTACTGAGTGATTTACATGATTGTTGACAACCGACCAAAGATTGTTCCGCTTGATGGAAAAGCAAATGGATACCTGAAGGGGACATGGGAGGATAAATTTAATGCTCCTAACATTGAACTATGCTTGAAGCAAGTGTGGATCAGAAAATAATTGCTTAAAATTTTACTTATACTTTACCCTTTCAATCTGCCATTACTTTACCTTTTCAATCTGCCAGATTAAGGGTTCATTAAGTTAACATTAACTGGATTTGAGCCTAGCAGAGATAGCAAAGATTGTACTGCTTTTACTGTCTTCCTGGTGTTGGGATTTATGAAAAACAATATGCCTGTTTTCTTCGAAGCTGGATGAGTTGTTGTGAGCCCTGTTCCATTTTCCTTCTTTTGTTGTCAGTGGTTGCTGAATTGAGAGGACTTTCTGTCTACTATATAACTTTATAAATTCTAGGTATTTAAGATGTTTATAATTAAAGAATATTACGTTTTATCATTTTGAAATAGATTAAAGTGAAAAACCAAATGAAAACCGAGAGTACCTAAATGGTTTAGTGTCTGATTTAGTTGATGTGGCAGACAATGCCAAAGGAAGTTAATTGATCAATGTTATAACCACCATAGACAGACAAATTCATGATATGTGGTAAGGCATGGACGGAATGGAAATTGTACTGCATACAGTAAACGGTTTCTCCTTTTTCGCAAGTGTGCAGGACATCAACTTTTCATTCATAACAAGTTAGGATAGCAAATGATAAAACCCATGAATGCAATTCCTTTATATTCATTGACATCTTGTGTCATCAATGTCAGTTTTTATGTCAGTTATGGCAGCATCATGGACTAACTACTGCTCTTTATTGCGGGTGAATTAACAAATTCTTTAAGAGCTTGCATTTGAAACAATTTCAGAATCCTGCAATAGAGCATGCACTGCATTTACTTTTACAGTCAAAAGCAACATCCAGGGAATTGAAGAGAAACATTGGACACAGCCAGCTAGTTACTGACCTGACTAAGACAGCGTTGATGAAAATTGTAACAAGACATAGGAATATTTGATCTGGTTTAATTATAATGTTCTGTGAAGTTGGATACTTTGAGATACAAAATGAGTTGGATGAGGAGCTGAATGAAAGCAATACTTTTATAGAGGAAGAAAAATCAAAACTCTAATTCTGCAAACTTTGAAGTTAGTTTATGAATAGCTCTTGAGCAGTTTTCTGAAAGCTATAAAGAATATCTAGTTAGAGAGAGATCTGAAATCCTCAGTTGGTGAGAGGGCATTTTAATGACTCATTGGCTTGGCTATCTAATGATTCAGAAATCGTTGAGGACATCTGGCAAAATCTGAACAGAAAAAAAACATAGATTTTTCAACATCCAAGGAAGAACAGTTAAGGCTTGAAGTTGGATGAAGAACAAAGATGTGGTCATAGCAGAATATGGAAGAATGTTCACAGGCATGCACTCTCGCTTCCGGCAGCCTTTCGTTTTAATTCTTTATCTTGATTTTGTGCAAAGAATTGCTGTCCTTGGCCTATTGCACTGTACCAGTGAGGCTCAACATAATCTTGAAGAACAGACTTTCATTTAACCACTTTACTACCATTGGGACTAAACATTCAGTTCACCAGTTTCTGACCTGTAAACTCTGCCCACATTTTGTTTCCTTTTCCTTCCTTATTTAATTTTCTTTTTCTTCCAGCTGTCAACAGAAGGCACATTTATATCTCTTTTCTTGCCCTATCGCTACTCCCTTTGACCCTGAAGGACTAACCTTTCCATTGTTCAGCCTCTCCTGTCTTCTGACCTATCACAGACCTTCCTTTTGTCCTTATCCTACCTACCCCTTGTTCAAAATTTGTTATGTCTCTAAAATTTCCAGTTGTGATGGAAAGTAATAGAACTGAAATGTTGACTTTTTGTTTTTCTCTGCACGAGGCCTAACCTACTGAATGTTTTTGAGCATTTTCTGTTTTTATTATGGAAGAATGTGGTTGTTACTTTGAATGGAACTTTTCTAATTGCTGACGACCTGAAAATTAATTTGGAATTCCTTGGTGTCCATATGGGGTATGCCATTATGTCCATTTGCTCAAAAGGACATAATAAGTACTTTCAATATAGGGAAACACAGCATAATGGTGAATTCAACAATTGATAATCGTGTTATATGGGAGAGGAATGTAATCTGGTTCTTAACTAATATTTTTTCAATTTGCTTTATTTGTCTGTTTGCACACGCTGGTTGAAATTGTGGATGAACCCTTCACTAACCTGGAAGTAGACACACAGCAATTGATAGAATTAGTGACTTAGCGTCAGCATGCCAATGTAGTCAGTGATGAAGTTGGTGCATGTTCTTACGCCAGATATTCTGCAACTGTTTTTCTGCTGACTTGAACAAGCTAAGGCAGCCGTGTTTGAGAACTGTCACATAGACATGCTGTTGTCATTCAACTTGACAAACTTCCAGGAAACTTTGATTCAGGATAAAGAGTGTGAGCAAGGAGAGTCACCCTTATCAGCATGAGACTCACTTTGCAGCATTTGAGGTTTTACACAAAAGTTACGTAGTAATTTCCTATTTGTTCAATTCATATCCTGTGTTGACTAGATATCCCGGTGTTAGCTTAATCTCTTCGCTCAGTGTACAGACATTGTTTGTATTTTATCTTTGCCGATTGTATCACTCCCTACATTCCTGGCCGTTCTGTTGTCTGTGACTCTGTACAATTGTGGTTCCTCATCTCTGTTAAACAACTTTAACTGAAAATCCTCATTTCTGACTAAAAATTTGATCCTTAATGAACTGAAACTAATTCAACCCCTTCACATGCCATGGAAACTAGAGTCAGTTGATCAAAGAAATCTGCTATAACGATCAAATTCTTGTGCCAATTGATCTCACTGAGTCTATAAGTTTGTGCTGTTTCTGTCATTGCATTCTGTGATTTGTCTTGACTTGTGAAATATGCCTCAGTACATTTTCGAGTTCTACATTTATGCATTAATTTCTTTTTAATGGCCATTGTGGATATATTTCGAATTAATGCTGGGCCTGGTTTCTGCCTGATGAACTGCACTATCTTCTATCTTGGGCAGTCGCACAGAAGAAGACATGGCTTCTTTTCTGGTTTAATGGGTTCTGAGAAAGCTAATGAGTGCAATGCATGATCTGCAGACTGTTACACACGCAGTACTTGAAGTATCAGGGAGATGAGTTATTTGGAGTGCTGCTATCTGAACTAAACTTTCTCTCTTGATTAGAGGAGTCTTGTGTCCACCTTTACCGTTCCTGATGGCATTTTCAACCCTGGTCCCCCACCTTTCCGTTAGCATCTCTGTCAGAGCTATCCCTGTTGTTGCATGAAGGGTGGTCCTACAATCAAATAGGTACTAGGAAATAGTTTGGTATCGAGTGAAGCTGTAGGCTGTTTCTTTAAGCCTGCCTTCAAAGTTTGGAATGCTCTTTCTGCTCGACCATTGCACAATAGAGTATGGAGTTGTCCTTACATGCTGAATGCCATTCAACATTTGGAAATATTTTCATTCCCTGCTGGTAAATGATAGCTCGTTTTCTGTGACCAACACTTCTGGGAGTATTGCAAAAGATGCTCACAGCTTTTCTATCATCATTCCAGTGTTTGACAAATGAACTCTATGCACATCCAACCCATTTGAGTGGCTGTCCATGATGACTAAGAACATTGAGCCGATGAAAGTTCTGGCATAGTCGACATGTGACCAAGTTCAGGGTTTACCTGGCAATTCCTACAAAAATGGGAAGCTGCGGTAATCTTTGTCCTTGTTGAGTTTCAACTTGGCTGTATCTGCATCCAATCTTGGCAACCAGACATAACTTCTTGCCAACAGGATTCATTTTGGATAACCCTGGTGGCGACCTTTGCTTGGGACAATCACTCTCGCTTCCCGTAATAAAATGTTGTCCTCTACTGTGACCTGGTCTCATCGGGTCTAAAAAGATTTCATTTCTGACTGTGATGGCCCTTTTGTTACCCCATCACCACCAGCTGTTTTGGTTTTGCCAGGACTCGATCTTATTGTGTCCGCAGTCTGATATTGTCAGTGGTGACCAGAGGATGCCCAGAATGTTTAAAACCAGAATGGGCTCTTCCAGTTGTGCCAGCGGGAGGCGGCTCAAGACATCTGCATTTGCCACTTGGCCTTCCAGACAGTGTTCCAAGTTGTAATTGCATGTGCTCAGATTGCTAGCCCACTACTGAATTTGGCCTGAAGCTATGGGCAGCTTGTCCTTGTCCACTGTGACTAGCCGTAGCAGGGGTTTGTGATCTGTCACTATTACAAATTTACGCCCATAAAGGTATTACCACCAAACCTTCCTTCCCTCTCTAGGTGTATTTTCGTTCGGCATCAGCCAAAGTCTGGATGCATAGGCCATTGAGCATTGCTTTACATTGGGACATCTATGAGCCAACACTACCCCTGTACTGTATTGGGAGGCATCAACACCATATCTTGCTTAGGATCATAGTGTGCCAATACCTTAGATAATGATAGCTGCACCTTCATTTCTCTAAAAGCTACGTCTTAGCTACATGACCATTTCCAAGGCTGACCCCCAGCAGATGTAAGGGTACCAGGATGAAGGTTCGGTTTCGTATGAACTTTCTGTAATAGTTCACCAGACCAAGGAAAGACCTGAGCTCCAGTATAGATGTGGGAGCTGGTGCACCTTTGATTGCCCTCACTTTATTTTTCGATGGGTGTAACCCAGTCTTGTCAGCTTTGTATCCCAAGTAGGTCACTTGGAGTGCCTGAAGCATACATTATTCCCTTCTAAGGCGTACATCTGCCTTGGAGAAACATCTAAGGACTGTGTCCAAATTCTCTAAAGTGCTCTTTATTGTCCTTCCCTGTTATCAGCACATCATCCAGATAAATGGTGACTTGGGGTAGACCTTGTAAAATGTTCTCCATTGTCAGCTGGAAAAGGATGCAGGCTGATGATACCCCAAATGGCAGTCTAGTATATTGGTATAAACTCTAAAGTGTATTAATTGTAGCATACTTCTCGGAATTCTTATGTAACCTCAATTGCAGGAACTCACGGCTCACATCCAGCTTTGTGAAGAAACCTCCCGCTACCCCACTCCCCTGCGCTAGCTTTGTGTATGAGTCCTCCATGCGAAGGATTGGATATTTATCCAGCTGCGAGAAGTGGTTTACCCGTTGTGTTTAAAATCCCCACTAAGGTGAACTGACCTGTTGTGCTTCACAAACAGTATGACCGGTGCTGCCTATTCCACAAACTGTTTGATGATTACTTCACTCTCCCGCCTCCTATACTCTGCCTATACTTTTGCACGTCAGGCAAATGGCACTGGGCAGGTGTTGCAGAATAACAGAATTGCTTCCTGGTCAGCATGCAGTTCCTTGGATCCTTTGAACTTCATGAAAAACCTCCTGGTATTTAATTAGGACTTCATTTAGGCAGCTATTTTCTAATCAGAAAATGTTGAATCAATTAAGGTGAATCTTTCTCAACCAATTTTGCCCCGTCATGCTTGGGGCTGAGCCTTTTATGACTGTTGGTAGTAACTGTATCAACTTCTTCTCATATGAGACCCGAACCGAAGTTGTGCCCTTAATCTGTAGGCTCTCAGTCTAGCTGAGGTCTTACACAAACTTAAGGGCTGAAGTCTAGAGGAAATTTTATTGAAGACTAGTTCTGCAATCACTGATACTGCCACACCGGTATCAACTTCTTTTAAAACCAGGTGACCATTTAACCACATGTTTATTTTGATACTGATTTGAATGTGGTTAAGCAATTTAACTGTTTCAAGCCAGGTGTAGGTGGGCTTTCCAGGGCGTGCACACCCCAGGATATCGACTTACTGGTTCTCTTACTCCATTTAGGTCTAGTGTGACTCTTGTACTGTTTCGAGTCTTGCCGGTCAGATCCTGAAGAAAATGTTAACAGTTTGGCTGAGGCTTGGCTTTGTTTTGGGGTTTGGAAGTGGGCTGACCTAGATTCCCTGTGTTTAGGAATGAACTGAGTGAGGCTATGCAATTGCCTTCACTCAAGTGGTATCCCTCAAGCTCAGTCGGCCTAGCAAAGCTGTCCACTTTCTTCGGCATACCCTATAACTCTTACGCTGCATTTGCCGCATTTTCTATTGACCGAGCCAGTTGTAATGCTTGATCGCAGTCCAGTTGGGCTTCAGCTAGTAGGCGCTTTTGCATGGTTACATCATTAATCCCACAAACCAAATAGTCTCTCAGCATCTCATTACAGGTTAAACCAAAGTCACATGCCTCTGCCAGTCATCTTAACCTAGTCAAAAATCCCGATACAGATTTCCCTGGTTCTTGAATTGCTGAGTAAAACCAATTAGCGTTTCAGAATTAGAGGAGGCTTGGGGGTCGTAATATTCCTGAACCAAATCTGTCAACTCTTGAAAGGTTTTTGTATCTGGTACTTCAGGAAATGTTAGGCTCCTAATAACTGACAAAAAGCTGCAGATCCACAAGCTTTCAGGAGAATTACTCGTTGCTTTTCATCTGCCCCAATATCATTTGCCCGGAAAGAAGGACACATTCTTTCCACATGCTGGGCCCACTTTTCACTGGCAGGATCAAACGAGTGAAGCTTCTGAAATAATGGCATGATGCCAGAAATGTTTACCCCAATTCAAAGATGACAGTTGGAAGCAAATTTCTTCAGGAGCATACTTTTTTCTCTCATTGCCACTGAAATAACTTCACAGAGCCTGGTATCCCATTACCAAGTTACTCTTTATTTACGTGTGCATAGTACTGGTCTGGCTTCCTCAGAGCCAGCTCTTAATGACCAGAACCTCTGACATGCCTGTTTATATCTATAAGCCAGGGCTTCCTGATTGGGACTGTTAACTTCGTCCAATCAGGAAACTCATATTCTGAGGTCCACCTGGCTGACCTCGCTACAGTCACTACACTATATTAGTGTGCTTCACTCCTACATATATTTGGATCAGAAAATTATGTAATTGGCTTTGAGTGTCGGTATTTATTTTGAGCAGAGACTAGTTGAAGTATCTGATTTGTGATATTTCCTCAATGTCACATGGTTGGTTAATGTCAGTGAGCGCATTACAGCTGGTTGATAGCTTTATCCAATTTTCAGAAAAAAAGTATGTGAACTATTTCTGAATCATTTTGCTTGGTCCCTGCTCGAAACATACATTCTATCCATGCGAACTCATGAATTTCTGGCTGGATTTGCAGCATGGTAAAATAAGCTTACTCACAATGCACAAAATTTAAGTGTGTGTCTTTCATTTTAAAACCAACTTATGCTGTAAAATTATTTGATTATTGTACAAGTCCTGTTAAAGGTGTTAAAAAGCTTTAATGTCGCAGCTCTGCACAGCTGATTTGGTGAACTTTGCCAATTTGGTTAAGATCTGAATCTCTTGTACAGTGTATAAATACACCAGGAAGAAAAATAAATTTGATAGATTTTTTGTGAAACCTGAGGATTTTAAGAATTATTTTGTTTTTGTTCTTCTTTTTGTGTGTTTTGCATGGATGTTATTCCATATATCTCCTAAAATATCTTAAGTAAATAATGAATTCCAGTAGAGTGTAGTGACTCTAGTGAGCTCAGCTAGGTGGACCTCCATAGAATATGAGTTCTCTGATTGGACCAATTATAACTTGAGTGCAGCCTGGATTTGGAGAATGGCATCTTGCTCCAAAATGAGATTGTAAATACAGAATAAAGGCCCAATGTACAAATTTAGCATGAATACAAAGTATAAACTTGAAGACTAATGCAATACACCAGTCTCTAATTACTTAGCACTTCTATTCAGTGTAATCCAGCTGAAAATTCCCTATTATTTCAGGGATATATTAATTG
This sequence comes from Rhincodon typus, assembly GCF_021869965.1. Lineage (NCBI taxonomy): Eukaryota > Metazoa > Chordata > Chondrichthyes > Orectolobiformes > Rhincodontidae > Rhincodon > Rhincodon typus. The sequence goes on along the minus strand of NC_063339.1, from coordinate 55,721,908 downwards.
ATGTTGTGGATGCAGTTGTTGCTGATATTGTGTTTTAATATATGTCTTTCTTCTTAGGCAGTCCGTGAGGACCGTGAATAAATTCTTTGTTGTATTTTCTATACCTATTTATTGCACGTAAGTAATGTTCAGATGAATAAATATCATAAGGTTATAATTTTCCGGTCCTCACATTTTAAGTAGATGTGAAAGGTTTTAAAACTAAATTGTAGTGGTGTATTGGTTTCTGTATGAAGCACATGAGCAGCATTCATTTGTGGAAAATTAATTCCCTGAACTGCTGGCAGGCACCATGTAGTTGTTAATTATTCAGGTGAATGACAAATACAGAGCAAAGGTTCATGCAAAGATAAAATTTGTCTGATGCATGTTCACTAACAGAGGCTTAACATTAAGCAACATCTTTTTCAGTGGGGAAACTGCTGCTTGGCCGATGTGTTGTACTCTTATTGGAAGGAGTACTATCTCTTCATCAGCAGTTTGGATTTTGATGTTGTTGCATTAATCGTGAATATAGACCAGTGAAACACTATAAATCATCAAAAAACCTTTTTTCACAAACAACCTCTGCAGAAGCAAATTTGTAGCATAAATGTTAATTCTATAACTAGTAAAAAGATTCTTGGGAGGTAGTCATGAATGCAAAATATATTTTTAACTCTTGGCTTGTTTTGTATTGGATAAAGTGTGTAAACTGGAGTCTGCTGTTCTGTATATGGGATAAATGTGCACTTCTGAAGGAAATATTTCAGTTTGATCGTGGATATCAATACATGTATAAGTTAATATCTTTGAATTAATTCCAGTTGCTATGAGTCTCTTAACTTCTGTTTTCAGATCACAAACTTGCCAACAATTTTAGACACGTTTTGAAATTTAATCAAACTGATAGATTATAACATTGATTAGAATGTGCTTCTGTCTTGATTTGTAATGTGGTTATGTTTTGATGGTCTGAAGTTAGTTGATTTAAAATGGTATTCCAGGCTTGGCTTCAAATTTGAGTACAATAAATAGTTTGCTTTTGATTCTGAAAGAAAATAAACTACTGTTTGTAAAAAAAAAAGGTGGCTGACAAAGAGCCTGTTTGATGAATAAAAAGAACTCTGAAACAAAAGCAATAATTGTAGTGATTGGCATCATTTAACCAGGTGAGGTGCAAAGTTTTAATTTTCCAGTGATTGGTGTGGTATAGCGAATGATGGGATGAAATAGTGGGATAGTAGCAATCGAAGTTGGGCTTATTGGTTAAATTGAGGACACTGGATGTTGGAGGCAACAGTCACTGCTATGGGGAATTGGATTTGGTCAGATGGGCAGGGGTCAAGTGTTCAAAGGTCTTGTGGGGTGGGTCACTGGTGGTAATTAAAGAATAGAGGAAGATCAGTGTCAAAGCAGGGTGTCATGGGTGTAGGCACAGAATCACTATCATACGGAAGCAGGTCATTCGGCCCATCGAGTTTACACCAACCCTCCGAAGAGCTCCCACCCAGACCAATACCCCTATCCTATCCTCTAATCCTGCATTTCTCATGGCTAACCCACCTAGCTGGCACATCCCTGAATACTGTAGGCAATTCAGCATGGCCAGTCTACCTAACCTGCACATCTTTGGACTGTGGAAGGAAACTGCAGCACCCAGAGGGAGCCCATGCATACACTGGGAGAATGTGCAAACTCCATACAGATAGTTGCTTGAGGATGGAATTTAACCCGTGTCCCTGGTGCAGTGAGGTGACAGTGCTAGCCATTGTGTTGCCCTCCCACAGGAGGGAGAGATAAATGTCAGCAGAAAGGATGACAGGATCCAGAGTTACGGCGGGGATGCTAAAAGGTCACAGAGGTAAGGTAAAATGCTATGTTGCTTCTGTGATGAGGACAAGCATGAGGTTGACAGGAGTCCATCTCAAATGTCATATACACCATAGACTGGTGTAAGAGGCAGCTTCTTGAAATGTAATCTCAATTAAACTGAGAGAAGAACCATTTTGGGTGGGTGGATTTTAGGTTGTGCATAATTGGCTATTAAAGGGATTCTCTCATCCAGTGGTCAAGACCATAAGATGTTGAAGCAGAAATAGGTCATTCAGGCAATTGAGTCAGTTCTCAATTGAGATCATGGCTGATCTGATAATCCTCAACTCAACTTTTCTACCTTTTCCCGATAACCCTTCTTCCTGGTTTATGCCTCCCATTAACAAATACTTCTTCCAAGCTTTAGCGTACTTCTCAGCCCCTCCAAACCATATTCCTAACACCTTTAAGTAATATATCCTGATCGTGAAGGGGCCAAAGGTTCAATCAGCTTATTTTCCAACGAACATGGCCTCCCTGTTAACTGGTTGCAGATGCTCAGGAGTCTCCACACTGACAGTGGATTCAAGCAGAAAATGGCCATGACATCCAGGTACAGTGAGGCTTTGATCTGAAGGCCTCTGCTGCCTGGAAGTCACCCTTCTCAGGCTCGCATCCTTCACGATGGATTTAGTAAAAGGCTTTACTCTCTATAACACATCAACAAGACTAGAGAGAATGGGCAGCCTTGCCTAATTCTGATTCAATCAGGAAACATTGATTCCCACTTATTGATTGAGACTCTGTTACTGGTGTTGGTGTACAGCAGTCAGATCTAATGGTTGATTCCACTGTCAAAACCCATTTTAGAGAGCATATCCCTCATGTAGGTGTGTGATAGTCTGTCAAAGGCCTTATCCTGGACGAGGTTGGTGAGGCAGCTGTCCACTCCCTATCCTGCAAGTAGGTGATCATATCCCTGAAGAATGCAAGGATTTCTGAGATCTTCCTGCCCGGTGCAGCACAGGTTTGGTCAGGGTGAATCACCAAGTCCAGAGCAGACCTGACCTGATTGGCAATGACTTTAAACAGGATTGGTAACCCACATGCAACAGTGAAATTGGTCATCACTTTCTAATTTCCTCCGTCTCCCTCTTCCACTTGTAATGAGGATGATGATACCTACCTCATGGATTCTCACATGCTACCTGACAGAAGCATATTGTCAGATACTTCCAGCAAGTCATGGCCAATCAAGTCCTACAGAGCTGAATATATTTTGACCAATAAGCTGTCATTTCTGAGAATTTTACTCTCCTCAAAGGACTCAAGGGCCTTGTGTGACAATACTATGGCTTTAAAAGGTGTATTTTGTTCTTTTTTTATGAAGAGAGGTTGAGACAGAGGAAGTGAGTGGTCTGTTCCAAGCCAATAAAGTAAACAGCTTGTGAGGCCTTGGGATTTTTTTTAAAAATTGGAACAATAGAAGCAGTATGAAGGGGTGGGGTCAAACTCCTACAGAACCAGAATTAGTTTAAATTTCAGTAGCTGTTGGAGTTTGGAAGCTGCTGTACATTTTTCCCTGCTACATCAAAATACTTGAGATTTCTCTCCCTCTCTCTGAGTTTTCTCTTGATGTTCTTTCCTCCTAGATTGGCAAAATGTTGAATAAAAACTGAAAGAACTGTGGATGCTGTAAATCAGGCACAAAACCAGAAGTTGTTGGAAAAAACTCGGGTTTCTGGCAGCACCTGTGAAGAAAAAAAATCAGAGTTAACGTTTCGGGTCCGGTGACCCTTAGAGGAACCAGTTCTGAGGAAGGGTCACCAGACCCGAAACGTTAACTCTGGTCTTTTTTTCACAGATGCTGCCAGCCCTGCTGAACTTACCAGCAACTTCTGGTTTTGTTGGAGAAATGTTGCATGCGAGACAGTCTATTTTACTGAATTTTCTGTGTTTATGGGATGTTACTATCTTGGAGCAGCTAATCAGTGGTAGTTGACATATACATGTTACCTTGTTAAGTATTTCAACAAGGTTATAGTCAAGCTGACTATTTTTTCTTCGTATTTTGTTTGTATTTTAACTATAGTGTAAGAATAAAATGTGTTTTTGTTCAAACCTGGTACTTTGACCAATCAAATTGCATCCAGACCACAATGCCTTACACTTGTCTTTAAAAATAAGAAAATGTTGGGGTCTGAGCTATCTTCTTGCAGTTATACAGGACCTTTGTGAGGCCACACCTTGAGCATTGTTGCAGTTTTGGTCTCCTAGTCTGAGGAAGGCCATTCTTGCTATTGAGGGAGCCAAGCGAAGGTTTACCAGACTGATAACCGGGATGGCAGGACTGACATGTGAGGAAAGACTGGGCTTGTATTTGCTGAAATTTAGAAGAATGAGTGGGGACCTCATAGAAACATATAAAATCCTGATAAGACTGGACAGGCGAGATGCGGAAAGAATGTTCCCAATGTTAGGGAAGTCCAGAACAAGGGTCACAGTCTAAGAATAAGGGGTAAGCCATTCAGGACTGAGATGAGGAAGAAATCTCTCCCAGGAGGTCTGCTATGACTTTGGCCAGGAATGCCAATGTAGAGATACATTGCGTAGTCGCTTTAATACTATACATGTTAATGCTGATGATTTTAAAACACATCTGTATTTTGTTTTTATAAACTAAAGAAAATGAATCACCAGCATCAATGTAATACATAAGCAGTTATTTTTTTAAGGGAGAACGGAAATACTTTTTCAATACTTTAGATTTTACTTTTACTTTACAAAATGTATCCCCTTCAATCTGTGCCTTTTATCCCCTCTAATTTACCTGTCATTCTGGAGATTTTACTTCTTGCATTAAACCCTAGTTAAAGCACGTCTTGTCCCCGTTTGCACTGAATTTCCACTTTGAACCAAATTTCGAACAAGAGGTCAGTAATTTGAGGGTCTTTTGTCTCTCTATGTTTCAGTTCCTCATTAACCATGTAGTGAAAGAACTGACTTTCTTATGAAGTGGGATGGAGAGGAGCTGTGTGGCAGCTATTGTTGCCTCTGATGTCACAACCTCAAAGCTTGTGACTTGACTTGGGTTCTGATCTTCTCTTCAGGACGCCTTGCCCCATCAATAGTTCAACGGATGATATATGCTATATTGGCGAGATCATGCAGACGCTATGGCAATGGATGAACGGACACCGTGCAACAATTGCCGGACAGGAATGTTCCCTCCCAGTCGGGGAACACTTCCGCGGTCAAGGACATTCAGCTTCCGATCTTCGAGTAAGTGTCCTCCAAGGCAGTCTTTGAGATACACAACAATGCTGAATCGCCAAGCAGAAACTGGATAGTCAGGTTCCATACCCATGAAGACAGCCTCAACCGTGATCTTGCATTTATATTGCTCTACAAATAACCCCACCATACTGTTCTGTAAAATCTTCCTTGCTGTACTTTTTTGACACCATAACCTTTTTAACATGTTATTATCTTTCTACCTTAATTAGTTTGTACAGTTTTGGATTACTTGTTACTTTGGTTAGACCTTCGGCATGCGATTCTTGTAACTATCATGCAATTCCAGCCATTTGCTTTGTCTCCAGCACCATCTTATTTTTAATTTTTTGTAATTGTTTCTCTGCCTCAATTACTTGGATTATAGGTCATTCCTTCACTTGCTATTCAGCTCTTGACACTTTACTCACACCGTCTGACACTTTTAATTACCTGAAGGGACTTGCTCCACTCCACGCACACCATTTGTATGATCTTTTGATCTCTCTGCCTATAAGTTCCGTGACTATGTGCTTCTCTTCACTTAACCTGACGAAGGAGCAGCTTTCTGAAAGCTTGTGACTTCAAATAAACCAGTTGGACTATAACCCGATGTTGCATGACTTCTGACCTCGTCCATCCAGTCCAACACCAGCACCTTGACATCATGGAACATATCTGTGGTTTGACAAAGTAGAGAATAGATATGGTGTTGTGGTTATGGCATGCTGTTGAATTAATTCGCTACCATTGTAATATCTAAACTCATGAAGGTTATTGTAAATGAGCTCAATTTTGGGCATGTAAACTACTTTGAAGTGTTTAGCTATGATAGTGTGCTATTGATTTCTCACTAAATAGCATGTAAAACTAAGAGGAAAATAGTTCTGTTTTCATATTATAAATGAAATGTGACGCCCTGTCTGGAGTATAGTTTTGATCTCTGACCATCATGAATCACATGCTGCTTTGGTATTGGTAGATACATTGGAGATTCACTTGAATGATATCAGAGCTTGAGGTAATGTGAACAAGCTGGATATACTTGGCTTATATTTACTTTTGATTAGAAAGTGCAGGAATCATCTAGCTACAAAAAGCAAAGAATAATACAGCACATGAACAGGCCTTTAGCCCACCAAGCCTATGCTGCCACGTTACACCTTTCTCAATTTAAAAAAGCTTTTGTTTCTACATGGTTCATAACCCTCTTTCTTGCCTCTCCATGTATCGGTCAAGATGTCTCTTAAATGTAGCTATTGTATCTGCTTGTACCAACTCCCCGGGAGCACATTCCAGACACTTACCTCCTTCTGTGCAAAAACTTGTCTCTCACATCTCCTTTAAATTTTCCCCCTTTTACCTTAAACCTGCGTCCCCGAGTAATTGCCATTTCTATCCTGGGAAAAAGACTCTGACTATCCATTCAATCCATGCCCCTCATAATTTTGTAAACTTCTATCAGGTTGCTCTCAGCCTCTGACATTCAAGTGAAAACAAACCAAGTTTGTCCAATCTCTCCTCATGACTCATACCCTCCCAACCAGGCAACATCCTGGAAAACCTTTTCTGTACCTCTCCAAAACCTCATCATCCTCTGTGTGTGGTGACCAGAACTGTATGCAATATTCCAAATGTGGCCTAACTGAAGTTGTATAAAGCTGCAACATGACTTGCTATTTTTATACTCTGTGCACCAACCAATGAAGGCAAGCATGCCATATGTTTTCTGGACTGCCTTATCCACTTGTTTTGCCACTTTCAGGAACCTGTGGAGCTGTATGCCTCGATCTCTCCATATGTTAGTGCTTCTAAGAGTTCTGCAATTTACTATGTGCTTCTCTCCTGCATTACACCTTCCAAAATGCATCATCTTGCATTTGTCTGGATTAAATTCCATCTGCCATTTCTCCACCCAAGTCTCCAGCCTATCTGTATCCTGCAACAATCGACTTCAATATCCGCAGGTACCCCAATCTTCATGTAATCCACAAGCTTACTAATCAGACCGTCTATATTCTCCTCCAAATGATTTACATATATCACAAACAACATGGGTCACGGCACTGATCCCCCTGCATCACACCACTGATCACAGATATCCAGTCAGAAAACATACTTCCACTGCTACTTTTTGTCTTCTATGACCAAGGCAGTTCTGTTGCCATCTTACCAGCTCACTGCAGATTCCATGTCACTTCACCTTCTGTATTAACTTTCCATGAGGGACCTTGTCAAAGGCCTTGCTAAAGTTCATACAGAGACATCCATTGCCTTGCCCCCATCAATCATTTTTATCACTTCCTCAAAAAACTCAATCAAATTTGTGAGATACCATGTCCCTCGCACAAAGCCATGCTGCCTATCGCTAATAATGCCATATTTTCCCAAATGTGAGTAAATCATGTCCTTTAAAAGTCTTCCCCAGTAATTTGCTAACCATTGATGTCAGGATCACTGGCCTGTAATTTTCCAGATTATCCCAGTAGCCCTTAAACAAAGCAATAACATTGGCTATTATCCAGTCCTCCGGGATCTCGTCTGTGTCTAAAGAGGATGCAGTGATTTTCGACAAGGTCATAGTAATTTCCTCCCTTGTATCCAACAATATTCTGGGATAGATCCCATCAGGCCCTGGAGACTTGTCTACCTTAATGGTTTACAAGACACTCAGTAACTTTTTCATATTGACATGCCCCAGAATGTCAACATATCCCTCTCTAGGCTCACCGTCCATCATGTCCTTCTCCTTTGTGAATACCGATGCAAAGTATTCGTTAAGAACCTCATTCCTTTCTCCAGCTTCATATATGATTTTCCTCCTTGGTGCTTGACTGGACTTAACCTTCTCAAGCTACCTTCTTTCTACTTGTATATGTTTACAACACCTTGGGATTTTCCTTAAGCCTGTTTGCCAAGGACCTTTCATGGCACCTTTTAGCCCCCAACTCCTTGTTTAAGTTCTTTCCTGTTTTCTTTATATTCTGCGAGGATATTAAAAATTAGTAAGGCATTCAAATAGAATAGGTACGAAGAGACAATTTCTTCTGCTATTAGAGTAATTTGAAGAAAGAACATAAAATTAAAATGAAATGTTTAGAAATGAAATTGGAAGGTTTATTTTCACACCAACTATAATGGAAACCTGGAAATCACTCTCAAAAGAACTTTGTTTCAGGTTATTTAAAACTCAAAAAATTGAATTAGTTTTGTTTGGTAAGAATATCAAGAGCTGTAGAACAATAAATGGAGTTGGGGTATGAAATAACTCGACAGAGGCCAGTATCCCATCACCAAGTCACCTTTTATTTACATTAGCAAAGTCCTTGACACTGACCCAGCTCCCTCAGAGCCAGCTGTCAGAGCGTCAGAATGTCTGGCACTCCTGTTTTTATCTGTCAGCCAGATCTCCCTGTTCGGAGCTGTTAATCTGGTCCAATCAGAGAACTCATTCCATGAAGTCCATCTGACTGACTTTCTTACAATCCCTACATCCCTCTCCCTCTAAGTCTAAGGACATAAGCTGGTCTATTTTCTTGTAGGGTCTCCTGGAGTGTTTTAGTACTGGATCTAGATCCTCTGACTCTGTGTCAGATATGGGTGGCATATAACACAGGAGCTCGCCTCTTGCGTCTGGAGCGTCTTGGGAGACACCCGGTGGCAAAGGCATCAAAGTGGCGAGATCCGCTGTGTCCATTTCAGATTCAGAGGTCTCTTCAACACTTGACAGAGAGGGACAACCCAAAAGTTTCAACAATGTTTTTCGATTATTCTGAGGAGCAGGGCATGTTTTGCTCCCACATCGTTTGCGAGTTTGCGGCTTTCATATGGTCCACATGCTTGTTCAGAAACATCACGCCTATTGAACTTAATATGACACTATTCCTGAACTTGTGTCGACCATGTTTCTTACTCAGGCAGCTCCATTTCTGTGGTTCGTACACCAAACTTCATCCCCTGCAGTAAACGGTCTCTCTCACTTGGCAGAGTTAGGTGTCCGGCACTGTTGTTCCTGATGCTGTTTCATTCGCCCCCAACACCCCACGTTCAGGTACAGGAAGATCAGATTTGACCTGGTGCAGTCATTTCCCCATTAACAACACTGCTTGAGCTATCCCTGTAGTTACATGAGGGGTGGTCCTATAATCAAATAGGAACCAGGACAGGTTGGTATCTACTGAAGCTGTAGGGTAATTCTTGAAGCCTGCGTTCAAAGTTTGGCCTGCTCTTTCTGCCAGGTCATTAGATGGTGGATGGTCTTCCTTATATGTCAAATCCCATTCAACTTTAGACAATACAGAAATTCCCTGCTGATAAACGATGGCCCATTATCTGTGACCAACATTTCTGGGAGTCAGTGTATTGCAAAAGATGCTTGCAATTTTTCTGTTGTTGTTCCCTTGTTTGACGAATGAACTCTAGGTATGCCTAACCACTTTGGGTGGGGATCTACAATGACTAAGAACATTGAATCCATGAAAGGACCCACATAGTCAATGTGTAACTGAGTCCATGGTTTACCCGGCCATTCCCATGATGTGGGGGAGCTGCTGGCTATACTTTTTGTCCTTGTTGGCACTCTGGGCACTGTCCCACCAATGCAGCCGTGCCTGCATCCACGCCTGGCCACCAAACCTAACCTTTTGCCAACATCTTCATTTTGAAGACACCTGGCTACCCTGGTGGACATCAGCCGTTATCTGCCAGCAACCTTTGCTCAGGGCAACCACTCTTGCTCTGCAAAATAATATGTTATACTCTACAGTGATCCAGTTTTACTGGGTCCAAAAAGGTTTCAATTCTGGTTGTGATGGCCCTTTGGTTTCTCCCATCACCATCAGCTGTTTTAGTTTTGTTAGGACCGAATCTTCCTGAGTCCATAGTCTGATGTCGTCAGCTGTGACTAGAGGTGTGACCAGAAAACTTAAAGCCATTACGGACTCTTCCAGTGGTGGTACCACCAGTGGTGTATCTGCCAATTGGAGGTGTCTCAAGGTATCCACATTTGCTACTTGGCCTCCCGGAAGGTGTTCTATCTTGTAACTCTAAGCACTTAGTATTAGAGACCACTGCTGAATGTGGCCTGAAGCTCTGGGTGGCATTGCCTTGTCCTGTTTCAGTAGACCTAGTAGGGGTTTGTGGTCTGTTATTATTACAAAACTTACATTCATAAAGATATTTGTGGAACTTCTTGTCTCCACATATAAAGCCAAACTGTCCTCCTCTATCTGAGCACATTTACGCTCTACATTAGCCAAATGTCCTGGATACATACGCTAATGGGTGTTCCTCTCCTTTGGGCCACTTGTGAGCTAATACTACCCCAATGCCATAGGGGGAGGCATCGCATGTCAATACCAGATTTTGCTTGGAATCATAATGCGCTAACACGGTAGAGGATAATAGCTGTTTATTCACTTTCCTGAACGCTATGACGTGACTATGCAACATTTCCAAGGCTGGCCATTTCTCAGCAGTTCATGCAAAGGTGTCAAGATGGAGGCCAGGTTATGTATGAACTTTCTGTAATAATTCACCAGCTCGAGGAAAGACCTAAGCTCTGGTACAGATGTGGGAGCCAGGGCACCTTTGATCGGCATCAGTTTATCTTCCAACAAGTGTAACTCAGTCTTGTCAACTCTGTTGCCCAAGTAGGTCACTTGGCTTACACCCTCCCAACTGGGAGAAATGCCTAAGGACTATATCCAAGTTCTCTATGTGTTCCTTATTGGCCTTCCCTGTTATTAGCATGACATCAAAATAAATGGCGACCTGGGGTAGACCTTGTAAAATTTTCTTCATCGTCCCTGAAAAATTGCACAGGTTGATACCCAAAATGTTAGTCTCGTATATCCGGATAAATCTTTATGACTATTAATGGTAGCATACTGGGATTCTGAGAATCCTCATCTAACCGCAGTTGCAAGTGCACACTGCTCATGTCCAGCTTTGTGAAGAACAGCCCTCCCCCCACCCAGCTCTCTGTATAAATCTATGCAAAGGGACTGGGTTTTTATCCAGCTGCGAAAAGCTGTTTATCATTTGTTTAAAATCCCCACAAAGGTGAACCAACCGGTCAAGCTTCAATCTTGGTAAGACCGGTGTTGCCCATTCTGCAAGCTGGACAGGTTTGATGATTTCTTCTCTTTCCAGCCTTCTGGTTTCTATCTCTACTTTTACCCCTAAGGCAAATGGCACTGGGTGGGCCTTGCAGAATCGTGGAATTGCTTCATGGTCAACATGCAAAGTGGTCTTGGCTCTTTTGGTGGTCCCTAGACCTTCCTGAAAGACTTCTGAATATTTAATTAGGACTTTACTCAGGCACCCATTTTCTGATCAAGCCGAATCTCTCTCAAACAATTCTGTCCCATCAAGCTTGGGCTCAAGCCTTTTACTACAATTAGTGGTAACTGAACCAGCTGCTTCTCATGTGAAACCGAACCAAAGTTGTACTCTTAATCTGTCAAGGTTCCCCAGTATAGGTCTCGGTCTAGCTGATGTCTTAAGGATTGAAGTTAATTTTGAAGTGAATTTTGTTAAAGATTGGCTCTGCAATTACTGAAATGGCTGTGTGGTATTGACCTCCATTAGAATCAGATGACCATAAAACCAGATTATATTGATTGATTCTGATTTGGACATCCCTAACCAATTTGACTGTTCCAAACCAGGTGGACTTTACAGGATGTGTGCTGTCCTGGATACCAGCCTATCAGTTCTCCGATTTAATTTAGGTCTAGTAGGACTCTTTTTTTACTGTCTCGAGTCCACATAGCAGCAGCTACAAGGCTTGCCTGCCTGGGTCCTGAAGAAGATGTTAATCGTTTGGCTGAGGCTTGGATTTGTTTTGGGCTTATACTGTGGGCTGAACTCGAGTCCCTTTGTTCAGGGTATGTCCTGAGTATGGCTATGCGATTGCCTTCACTCAAGTGGCATTCCCCAAGCTCAGTTGAACTGGCAAGGGTGTCCACTTCCATCGGAATACCCCACAACTCATATGCTGTACTTACTGCATTTTCCGATGTCAAAGCCAATTGTAGTGCCTTTTTGAAGTCTAGTTGAGCTATTAGGCACTTTTGCATGGTTACATCATTAATCCCACATACTAACTGGCCTGTCAGTATCTCATTATGGGTTAAACCAAAGTCACATGCCTCTGCCAGTCATCTTAACCTAGTCAAAAATCCCAATATAGATTCCCCTGGTTCTTGAATTGCTGAGTAAAAAGGATAGCATCTTAGAATCAGAGGAGGCCTGGTGTCGTAATATCTTTGAATCTGTCAACTCTTGAAAGTTTTTATTATCTGGTGCCTCAGGAAAGGTTAGGTTCCTAACATCTGCAAAAGGTGTGGGTCCACAAGCTGTTAGGAAAATTGCTCATTGCTTTTTGTCATACCCAATATCATTTTCCCAGAAAAAATAATACATTCTTTCCACGTGCTGGCCCCAGTCTTTGACGGTAGCATCGAATGAGTCCAACTTCCCAAATAATGACATGATACCAGAAATGCTTACCCAACTTAAAGATGACCGTTGCTTTCTTCTCAGCCATGCTTTTCTCTCGTCATCGCTGGAATAACACTACAGCGACCAGTATCCCGTTGCCTAGTCACCCTTTATTTCCATTTAGAAAGTCCGTGACACTGGCCTGGCTTCCTCAGAGCCTGCTCCGAGTGTCAGAATCTTTTTACCTGTCAGCCAGGGCTCCATGTTTGTTCGAAGTTAATAGCCCCAATCAGGAAACTCATAATCTAAGAGGTTGGCTAACCTTGTTTCAATCACTACAAGGTGATCAACCATGATCTATATTGAATAGCAAATAAGCTTGAAGCGTTTAGTAGCCTACTGCTGGTTTTTTGATTGTAGTCAGCACTAGGATGTTATTTAACTTCCTATTTATGACTTAAGATATTTATGATTTAAAAGATGAGTTAAAAGTGATATGCATTCTTTTTAAATGGCATAGACAGCCATATTTGCTTGCACCAAGTTTCACAATTGCTGGTAGTTTCACAGTGCACTGTCATTCGTTGCATCGACCATGTCCATAGATGCTTTAAAGGTGTACTTTTTGGCTGGTCAGTACAAATTGACAAAGAATTGATGTGATGTGATTTTTCTGGCTACTGTGGCTTTGTGGTAAAAAATGTCAACATAGACATAACATGAATTAATTCAATTTTACAACAACATAATAAATATTAATTTACAATTCTTAACTGGTGTTTCATCTTGCAGTTTTTGTCACTTAACTTGTACCAAGAAAATGAGTCATAAATATGTCATAATCCTGTTGGAAACTTATTGTTTAAAGAAAAGTTCTAAACACCCAATAAGTAACCAGTAGACTTAGACCACAAAATTTCAATTTTTATAAAATTTTTTTGTATCAAGGGATAAGTAAATTAAGCACTATTAACAATACTATAGCATATGCAGTATATCATAAAGACTTAAGGTATAAACTCAGTTCTACGTTTTCTTCCAGGAGGTGGTGTTTGGTACACCTGCCTTTATTGATCAGTGCATTGAGTACAGGAGTTGGGATGTCATTTTGCGGCTGTACAGGCCATTGGTTAGGCCACTTTTGAAATACTGCATTCAATTCTGGTCTCCATGTTATTAAACTTGAACTTGCAGAAAAAAATTACAAGAATGTTGCCAGGGTTACAGGATCTGAGCTATAGGGAGATGCTGAATAGGCTGACACTATTTTCCCTGCAGTGTCTGACGTTGAGGGGTGACCTGACAGAGCTTTATAAAAACATGAGGGGCATGGATAGGGTGAATAGCCAAGATCTTTTCCCTAGGGTAGGGGAGTCCAAAACTAGAGGACAAAGATTGAAGGTTTGAAAGTGAGAGGGGAAAGATTTTAAAGGGACCTAAAGGACAACTTTTTTCACGCAGAGGGTGGTGCGTGTATGAAGTGAGCTGCTCGAGGATGTGGTGGAGGCTGGTAGAATTACAACATTTAAAAGCCATCTGGATGGGTACATGAATACAAAGGGCTTAGAGGGATATGGGCCAAAGGCTGGCAAATGAAACTAGATTAATTTAGGATATCTGGTCAGCATGGGTGAGTTAGACCGAAGGGTCTCTTTCCATGCTATACAACTCTATGACACCCTCAATGGTCTTTCGGCTCCCTCCATAAGAGTTCCTTATCTTATGAAATTTTTAAGATTCATTCACTTTTCATGCAGTACACCCAAAGATATGCCACAACTAGCATGAAATTACATTAAATTCTCTTATTAATTCAGGTATTCATCAAATAACATGTTTTATAAGGCCATTAGACATTAGGAGAATTTTAGGGCATTCAGCCCATTGGGTCAGCCCAGCCATTTGAGCATGGCTGATATGGCTGTATTCTCCTGCCTTCTCCCCTTAACTCTTGATCCCCTTACCAATCAAGAACCTATCTATCTCTGTCTTAAATACATTCAATGACTTGGCCTCCCCAGCCTTCTGCAGCAGTAAGTTCCACAGATTCACAACATTCTGGCTGAGGAAATTCCTCCTCATCTCTTCACTCTGATGCTGTGCCCTCAGGTCTTAGTCTCTCCTAGTGGAGACATCTTCTCCACATCCGCTCTGTCCAGGCTTCTTAGTATTTTGATCCTTTTTGGCAGATTAAACAGCAATTGTATGAAATGGTACTGTTGTAAAAGCAGGAGTGAGGTTGATCAGCAGCCAGAAAAGACTGTTCTTTAAGTTGATTAGTCACCAGGAAAAAATAAGATGCATCTATGCATATTTAGTAAAGTAAGAGTGAAAATTTGGGCAACACAGTCTAGATTTGGGAGCTGGAGGACTGAAGAGTTGGAAATATCACATTTTATTTAAAAAAGTTTGTGGAGATAAGCCCAGTAGCTATACTTTAGTCAGTTTAACCTGAGAGGTGGTAAAGCTTTTAGAAAGAATTATCTGGGATAGTTTTATTTTGGTACACATGGATTAATCAAGAAAATCCAGTTCACATTTGTTAAAGTCAGATCATTTTTAATGAAGTTGCTTGAGCCTTTTGAAGAGGGAACAGGCTGATGAGGGTAATGTGGTTGATGTGTTGTCTATGGGCTTCCAGAAGGCATTTGATATTACTGGCTTGTTAGCAAAGTTAAAGTTCACAAAATAAAAGGAAAAGTGGTAACATGGTTATAAAGACAGTTAAATGACACAAAACTGAGAATAATGGTTAATAGTTGTCTGTTGAACTGGAGGAAGGACTTGGGTTGCTCCAGAGATTGCTGTTCACATTGCTGTATTTGTTTAATTATATTAATAACTTGTACATGGGTGTGGGATACAATTTCAAAATTTGCCAATAATACAAGCCTTCGAAGTATTGTGGTGAGAGTTAGATAAGAGGATATGGAGACAGGCAAACTGTTGACATGTGTGGGCCCGTGCCAGATGAATTTTATGTACAAACTGTGAAGAAAGAGGTTGGAAGAACAAGGAGTTTAAGATAACTTAAGTCTACCATTACTGAGAGAAATGCAGGAACAGAGAGACCGAGGGGTATATCTGCACAAATTACAGAACCTGTTGAGGATGAAGTTAATAAAGTTTATGGCCAAACTGAGTTTTATATTGAGAAGCATGAAGTACAAAAGCAGGGAAGCTATGCTGATTCTTTATAAATATTAGATCAGTCCCAGTTGGAACATTGGGCTGAATTTTCTCATGCTCTGACACAGTCTTATTTGAAGGATATTCATGGTGGTAGCCTGCTGTGGCAGTGGTTCTTACACAGTGGTTCATTCTTCACCTCACTAATTGTGAAATTGGCTTCTTTGGCACCCATATCCTGCAACTGTACTGCAGTAGTGAAGGGATCTTCTATCATGATGGCAACAGGTGACTACTGGAGTTCTGCAGGTGTCGGTATTGGAACCATAACTTTTCATGTTTGACATTAATGAAAGGATGAAGAAACTGAGGGCATTGTTGCTGAGTTTGCAGATGACACAAAGATTGGTGGAGGGTACACCAATCTTTGTTAAGGAATGGGGAGGCTGCAGAAGGACTTGGGCAGGCTAGGAGTGTGGGCAAAGAAGTGGCAGATGGAATACAATGCGAGAAAGTGTGAAGTTATGTGCTTTGGTGGGAAGACTAGAGGCATAGACTGTTTTCTAAATGAAGAAATGTTTCAGAAATCTGAAGCATAATGGGATTTGGGAGTCCTAGTTCAGGATTCTGTTAAAGTTAACAGTTGTCCGTTAGGAAGGCAAATGCAATGTTAGCATTCATTTTGAGAGGGCTATAATACAAGAGCAGAGAGTTGTATAAAGCTCTGGTCAGACTGTGTTTGGAACTTTGTGAGCAGTTTTGGGCCCCATATCCAAGGAAGGATGTGCTGACATTGGAGGGGCTCTGAGAGATGATCTGAGAGATGAAGGCCTTGCCTTATGAGGAGCGGTTGAGGACTCTGGGTCTGTACGTGATGGAGTTTAGAAGGATGAAGGAGTATCTAATTGAAACTTACAGAATACTGAGAGGCCTGGATTGAGTGGACGTGGAGAGGATGTTTCCATTGGTAGGACCCAAGACCACAACGTCGGGGTAATGCCATGACCTCTTAAAACTGAGATGACAAGGAATTTCTTCAGCTAGAGGGTGGTGAATCTGTGGAATGCAGAGGTCTGCAGAGACCAAGTCATTGAATGTATTTAAGTCAGAGGTAGATATGTTTTTGATTGGTAAAGGGATCAAGGGTTACAGAGAGAAGGCCAGAGAATGGAGTTGAAAAACATACCAACCATGATCGAATGGTGGAGAAGACTCAACGGACCAAATGACCTAGTTCTGCTCCTATGTCTTGTGGTCTCATAGATTGAATTGTTTGAAATTTTGTCTAACATCTCCCCAGTACTCAAACTTGATTTGTCAGCATTATTATCTGACATATCCTTAGCTTTGTTGGATTTGCAGGTTTGTTTGCCTTTTTCCTAGCTTGTGTGAAAAATAGTTTAACTTCTTGTGATTGAAACACTTTTTTCCTCACTGGACATGCTTTACTTTATGTGATTCCTTTATGAAATGTTCACAAATTGTCCTTTGATTTTTCTGTGGATCTTCTCTGGTTTCTTGTTGCTTTTCTGCACATTGTTGCTTATCAAAACAATGCAGAGGTCTGAGCTGCTTGTCCATCTTGTGGACAAATTTGCCTGTTCTTCCATGTACATGCCAGCTGTTGATTTACAGCCACATGTTTTTGAGAGTCAGTTTTTCTTACATTAACAGTCCTGCTGCGATAGTAGGATCTCTTCTGTCTAAACGTATCCTTGATAAGAACAGCTGTCAGGTGCTGAATTCACAGGATTCTGCGATCTATATGAAGACAGTCACATATCTGACAGTAGACTTTTTTCACCTTGAGCTCTAATATTGAGTACATACCATTCAAAAGTTATGTTGACTTGGAGTTCAAAGTGTATCTTCAAGGCTTTCAGAATTTGCGTAGTTTTTCTGATCTTTGAAGAGATTTAGGGTGGAATAGACTTTATAACAGTCTCTCCCAACCACATTAAACGTATATCTACTTGCAGCTGCTTTGGTTTAACGTAGAACAGTACAGAACAGGAACAGGTCCTTCAGCCCACCATGTCTGTGCCGACCACGATCCAATTCTAAACTAATTCTCTGCCTGCACATGGTCTGTATCCCTCAATTCTGTGTCTGTTCAAGTGTCTATCTAAATGTCTCTTAATCTTCATCATATCTGTTTCTAACATGTCCCTGGCAGCTCATTCCAGGTACCTGTGTAATAAAAAAAACCCTTTTGTCTCACATCTTTTAAACTTTTCACATCTCACCTGAAACCTATGCTCCCTAGTATTTTTTCACTTCCACCTTTAGAAAAAGACTCCAACCTGTTACCTGAATCAGTCACAGTCTCGTTGTATTAGTCACTATGAATGGAAAACTGCCAGTTTTGTTTCTTATTGCCTTTCATCTCACTGGAACTGGTAGCGGAAGTTTTGCAGGAATTGTGCAACTCATTCAGTTGCAGCTTGCTTGTTTGATTACTTTTCATTTTCAGTGGCCACTGGTGGGTTTTATCATCTTTCAACACTTCTAAATATTTCTGTGTTCCGCTTTGAATAGCCGTGCTTCTATTACAGTTGTTCAACTTATAACGTGGAGTGGAGCTGAGATTAAATATTCAACCATTACACTGTTGCAAGTACTCTGCAATTTTTGGAACTGGTTGTAAGATGGCTACCTGCAGTGAGTACCTCTTGACAGCAGTCATATGACTATTGTTGGCTGGGAACAACATTCTCCTGATTTCATTTCAATCTAACTATTAATTGTTATGTAGCTAGGACAGTTCGGTATTGTTTCATGTATTGAGAGAAAAATGTGCAGTATGCTGGACTTCCAAAAGACATTTATTGAGGTGCCACACAACAAACCTGTGAGCAATATTAGAGCTTGTGGAATAAAAGGGACAGTAATAACCTGGAAATAAAGAATAGTATTGAACATTGGTTTCTGAACTAGAGGAAGATGTGTAGTTTAGTTCTCCAGGGATTGGTGTTAGAATTATTGCTCTTCCTGATAAACATTAATGACATGGACTTTGTTGTACAAGGTGCAATCTCAAAATTTGCAATGATACAAAATTTGAAAGTATTGTGAACTGTGAGTCTAAAAGTTCAAGAAATATAGACAGATCGTTGGTATGATGGACAAGTGGCACATGAAATTGTATTCAGAAATGTGAAGTGATGCAGAAAAGGTTCGTGGATGGGATGGGCTACCACCAGTTCTATTTTATTGTCCTACCCTGAAATCAAATGTGGTGGGAGTGTTGGGGTGTAAAATTAACCCAATTCTTTGCTGGATTTCGGTTTTATTTTGATGATTAATCCAAAAGTTCTTTTTAGTATTTAAGAGTACTGAATCATAGATAATCAATAGATGCTATATTTATTGACACATATGACTTGTTTTTTCCAGCATATTTATAAGAATTTCATGTTTTGTACTGAGGTGTTAGTGCCTAGTAAGTATGGGAAATTCATTTTTGAAAAAGTTGCATCACCTATCACAATCTGGAAGGATGCAAAGAAGACTGCTTATTTGATAATGGTGAAAACACAAAACTTCTAAAGAACTCTGATCACAAATGATTTCTCTAATATTGAATATGATTTTATCCCTCTGTTTCACTTCTCTTTCAACTCTTTATTTCCACCTCTGTTCACCTTCACTTGCTGGCCTCTGCAGTCATTGTAATGTTTGACCCTGATCAAGTTGTTTCTCACTTCTTCTTTGTTTTTATTCCCCATGTTCAACCCCAGGAAATTCACAAGGATTGCATGTTCTTTTTAATGCATTGGTAGTAGAATCATGAGAAGTAGGCTTTTTTCCTTGTGTTTGGCAATGTTGCTTAAAGCCCTTTGCTGTCACCCATTTATCCGATCTACTTTTGATTGTTGACAATGTTTCTATCTCAGACTAATCTTGAACTCCAAAGCTACACAAAACACTATAACTAGTTTCTCTTGTATTCAAAGAGGTATCTGTAGTCCTCCATGACTGACACTGCAGCTACTGGAAACAGTCAACTTCTATCTCTTTGTTGCTTGCCTTCATTATTGCAAAATACTTCTGCATAATTTCCCTGTAATTTGCATTGTACTAATGTAAAACACAATTTTTAAAAGTCATTATACTTGTATTTTCCTCTAAACGAGGCAGAATCCTAATAAGTCTGTGTTTTACGCTTTAGGAAGATTTTACATCCATCTTGTAGAGTGCAGTTCAATACTGTACTAATAATTACTGAAGTCCTGCTAGGATTTTAATATGGACATATCATTACCTCTTGGCTTTTAGATTCATTATCCCTTTTTGTTTTTTTTATCTTGCCTTATTAATCTGGGCTGCAGTGTTTAATGTTTTTCAAATCTGTTCTCTCAAGACCCCTCTTCCTCCATAGCACCAAACCTGATCTAATACAGGGCATCATTACTGCTGTCACTTCTTAAAAATAGCCAGTAACAACCACCACCTTGCTCTGAGATGTAGCTATTGGGAATGCCATGCCAAATCTAAAGTTTTTTTGAGGATTGCGAGAGTCAGTACCCACTACACATTAGAAGCACTAAAGACAATCTTGGATGGGTTTAAAAAATTCCTGTAGAATAGTAATCAATTTACTGTTAGATCCATTGTCTTCTTCCTGAAATATGCATGAATTCAAACCTCTCCATATTGTGCTGAAATCACCTTATAATGAACTGTTCTGGCTATGTGAGGTTGCTATAGTTCAACTGAAAGTTACTTTTGTGATATCTCCTGACTACTATGTGAAAGTAGGTATCCACGAAGCAATTGACATTTGAATCACATAAACCTTATATTACTACAAGCAGTGTCGTGTTTTGAATTTCTAAATTTTTCCCCAGGTTTTTAGATCAAAATGAACCGTCTTATCTTCATCGGAGATTAGGAAATGCTGTTTCTTAGGGGAAAGGGGAGGGGTTTGTGGATGAGACATTAATGTTCAAAGGAAGCTCAGCTCAAAAGATTCAGAAACCAGTGTCTTAGACAATTGCTTTCTTATGGCTGGTTGTTGATGTATGAAGACTTTGTCACTGTGTTTTCTCATTTCGTAGCTGACTTCTTTGTGGTCTTTCTGCGCAAGGATACATTGCATTTACCTTCTTCTACCTGATACTAAATGCATTGCCTGTTAACAATACTGATCTACAGACATACATGTCACATGTTATGCGCACCATATATAAACTCACAATAACACTGTACTGCAACAATACTCCTCCTTTATGATTTTAACATGAATAATTCAAAGTTCAGTGAATTCAAAGATATTCAGCCTCCACTTCCCAATTAGGCTGCAGCTCTTAATACTATAAATAATCATAACTTGTATCGGTCTTGTGTTTTCTGAATAAGCCTGAGTAGATGTCATCCTCAAATTGAGGGACAGGTGATGATAATATTTCAAATCCTCATCATGTAGAAGTAAGAAGTCTTTTCACATTCAATTATAATCCACAAACCCAACTTCTGTGTCAAAAATTTATTATTACTATTTCCTACACAAAAAATCATGGCATAGAAACAGATCTTTGGCCCAAATTGTACCATACCTGTGCTTTTGCTCCACACAAACTTTCTCACTGTTGTAAAAGCAAAACATTTCAGAACTCTGTATCTCTCCTTTACCACCATTATTACTCACTTTGCACCTAAGATTTTGTACCTAGGTACATTTGGACCTAAGATGGCGCTGGGAATAGTGACTTTGTACACTTTTTCACTGTACTTATGTATTTCTTTACTTGAGTACATGTGGCAATGCAATCTAATTCTAATTCTAGCTTTGTATTTTGCTTTGGGCAACTTTAGCTATTGTTCTACTTGTTCTTGCTCACCCCCTGTCAACAGCACAAAAACACCATTTTATAGCTCCTTCCAGTTCTGAAGAAGTCGTATCAGACTAACTCTGTTCCTTTCTTCACAGAAGACGTCAGATCTGCTTGAGTATCTCTAGCATTTTATCTCTCGCACCTCTTCATTTAAACACATCGAGTTATCTCTTAATTAAAAGCAAAATACTGTGAATGCTGAAAATCATTGAATCATAGCATCCCTAAAGTGTGGAAGCAGGCCATTTGGCCCATTGACTTTACACTGACACTCTAAAGAGAATCCTACTCCCCTGCTCTCTCCCTGTAACCCTGTGTTTCCCATCTTTGGACTGTGGGAGAAACCAGAGTGCCTGGAGGAAACCCATGCAGATATAGGGAGATTGTGTGGAGTTTGCACAGGCAGTCGCCTGAGGGTGGAATCAAACCCAGATCCCTGGTGCTGTGAGGCAGCAGTGCTAACCACTGAGGCACTGCATTACCCATTGAAATTAAAAAAAGAGAATGCTTACAAAAATGTCTATTCAACCTTTCCTCATGGGCATAACATCACAGTTCTTGAATCAGAGCAGATGAAAGATCATTCACCTGAAACATTAACTGTGTCTCTCTCCACAGCTGCTGTTGAATATTTACAGGCCTTTGTTTTTATTTCAAATATTGCAATATTTGTTTTGTAATTTTGTGTAGAAGCACATCTGTGACGTATCTTTCTGTTCTATTCTCTAAAAGCGACATGTCAGATAAAGGGACAAAAGAAAGATGTAGGGATGCTGTGAATTATGAACAGAATTAAGTTTGAAGAAAAGTTGAAACAGTGTTTATGATCTTAATTTGTTGAACTTAATGTTGCGTGTATTATGCCTAATAGAACGCTGATGTAATATTTCTCAAGCTTCCATTGAGTTTCATTAGAACAATGTAGGAAGCTGAAAACAGTGAAAGTGGATGAATAATTCAAATGTCAAGCACCTGGAAGCATAAGGACGGAACAGAGGTGATCAACAAAAAAGATCACTAGTCTATCTTTGGCTTCCCGGTGTAGAGGAGACCACATTGTGTGTAGCAAGCATTGAAAATTGAAAGAAACAAGTATTCTGAAGAAGGGTCTAGACCTGAAACGTCAGCTTTCCTGCTCCTCTGATGCTGCTTGGCCTGCTGTGTTCATCCAGCTCTACACCTTGTTATCTTAGTACCAGTAAATTGCTGTTTCAACTGGAGGGAGTGTTTGGCAATTGGAAGAGAGGACATTAAAAACCAAGTACTGTATTTCTTGTCCTTGCATGGAAAGTTGCTTTTGGAAAGGGAGGGATGTTGAGTGATTGAAGAGTTGAATCAAGATTTTGCAAAAGGACCTGTCACTTTAGAATACTAAAATGTCAGGGAATCAGATGATATGTTAATTGGTGACAATGTGTTAGAGATGGCAAACAATGATCTTTTTAGTTTGGTGGCTGATGGGGCTGGAAAGCGAGAAAGTGGAAAATTAATACTGTCACTTTTTATTCACAAGATTTGTTTTTCTGCTAAGTTTTGTAATAGTTCTCTGGATTCTCTGGCAAAATAATTTTAACAATCATGCAATTATTAGTGCGTAAATAGTCGATCGATTTATGAGAAAAAGCTATGTTCTTTAAATTGCTGGATAATTTGTGCCACTCTTCTGTTGAACTAGTGAAAACGGCACCTTGCTGATGACCTCCGTATGTGTTTTAAGAAATTGCAGCATTTGCACATTAATTACCAGTTAAGCCCATTGCAGCAATAGAGGGCTGGTGCTTAACAGCATAAGGACCAATTTAATGATGAGATTTATAACAACGTCTCTGAACGAGAAAAAGAATAATTGGAACTCGAGCTTGATTCCTGTAAGCTATAAATTGATAGTGGAGTTTCAAAGATTTTAATTTTTGGGTGTCTTTTTTCTCTTCCTTTTCTTTCCTGCCTCTTTTACTTCCTATTTTTTATTCTTTCTCTTCATTATCTTGCTGTATTTGATTTAATTTAAATTCATTCTATTTATTTCATCATTTTTGTATTTTTCTCAACCCTTAAATCTCTTGATTTAAGGAGAGGTCCATCATTCAATAAGGTACTTGTGCTGTATTGTCCTTATCACATTGTTATGAGCTCAAACTTACAGCAGTTTTCAGATTGAACCTTTCATGAGCTGAACCGTGTAGGATGAGGTCTAGCTAATGGAACATGCTCTGAATGCTTTTTGCCAAATTCTGGGCCAATTTTGTAATTTCATAAACAAGTTGTTATTCTTAAGTAATTGATAGCGTTTATGCACAGCAGTTGTCATGGTGGAGGAGTCTGAAGAAACTGCTCATTTCTTTCATCAATTTGTTTCTGTGTAGGTTTCACACTCAGCAACGAACGACCAGTGCTCACCAGTCATTACTCACGCAGTTAATTGCTAACTTTTGTGGACTTTTATGCAATGGTGTACAGGGTATCCCCAATTTACTAACATCCAACTTATGAGCGCTTGTACTTATGAACATAATCCCATACTTGGTTATAATTTTAAAAACCATTTAAAGACCATATGAATATTTCTTGACTTTAGGAACAGCTGCTTTCCATTGTCCTGCATTGTGCTCTGACAAACATATAATTTGACTTGCAAGTAGACTGTGGAATGGAATCCATTCACAACCCGGGATGGAATATATAGTAATTAATAATCCGTTTCAATACGGTGCTGTTTGCAGGCCAACTGGAATGTGTATACCTCCTCAACCAATCAGATTGAAAGATCTTTACTGTGATGAATGATGTGTGCGTATATCACTAAGAATTTGTATTTCAAAATAGTGGCACATGGGTGTTGGTTACTTTTTGGGAATGTTTGTTTTCGGGAACGCTGCCTGAAGTCAAATGCAGATTTACTTTCTCTCTGAGAAAATAGTTTTTCAGAGCAGTTCAAGGAATAAGTTACCTCAGCAGAAATTTAATTTGCACAGAGTCCAAACCATGAGAGTTCAGTTAGAAACTTGCAGGCTATTAGAAGCAGATAAAAAAAAACTTAAGTTCTCAGTTTGTATTCATGTATGGGTCTCCATTCTTCAGAGGAAGAAATTAGGAAGATTCACTTATTTAGAACTTCAAGATTTGATGGCGACTGGACTTGAATTTGAATATCTGTAAATTGATAATATTGGGAAGACAGTTGAAGAAGGTTGAAAATTTTGTTTTGTTACTTTGAAGATTTTTTTCGACACTGTATTCTCTACTTAGCCTGGCTTTTATTTATTTCTTTTGTGTATTAAAATTCTGTTCTGTTGTCAGAGAACTTTGCAGCCATGTTTGACTATGGACAGAACCTTATAGGTGTCTAAGCGACATGGATTCATCGACTCATAAAATCCCTGCTGTGTGGAAAGTGGCCATTTGACCCATTGAGTCTGCATTGACCATCCGAAGAGCATCCCACCGGACCTAGACCCCCCCAACCTGATCCCCATATTCCCACATTTACCATGGCTAATACATCCTATATATCCCTGGACACTACGAGGCAATTAGCAATTCCAATCCATCTAACCTGCACATCTTTGAACTGAGGGAGGAAACTGGAGCACCCAATGTACCCATGCAGACATGGGGAGAACATGCAATCTCCACAGTCAACCAAGGTTGGAATCGAATCTGGGTCCCATGACCTGTCCAGTAGTCGTAACAGTTGGAATCACAACTTTAACAAGACGCATACAGTTGAAAAGGAACAAATTGTTGCTGGAAGGAATTAATTTTTAAAAAAAAATTGAATAAAACATATTTTAATACCCCCATGTTCCAATAATTCTGAATAGTGAAATGATTGATCTTCTTGAATTCCAAACATTGTAGCGAATGCTGAGCTAACTAGTACACCCAGTTGCTAATTTGTCTTTTGGTAATAGGTGGTCTAGAGCATTGAACCTGCCATCTCCTACATAATGAGAACTGTTGAATTCTGTATCTGATATTATCCTTACTTTAGCCCAACTCTAGAAACCGTTTTTTGTGACCTTGTCACAAAGACCCTTGATTTCTCTACAGCTTTTATGGCTGATATTTCATCTACCTTGCAACTTAAGCTCATTTACAACTTTGTAATTTGTAGCTTATTCCATATGACATCAAGTTTACACTTTATGGACACCAGTCCTGGTTCTTCTTGCAATGTCTGACGTTAACAATAATCTCCATCTTCATAATTTTCTGCAGGACTGAATGAATTAATGATATTAAGTGGATTAGAATACTGTTTTAAAATGCCCCCACAATGTGGTCTGATATTTGATTAGTATATTGACAGTAACTTCACATTGACTGGAAACTTAAAATGAATGCTCAGTGATTTGTCTTACTTACCTTTTTGTTCCATGCTCACTAATCGAAAATATTTGTAATGCTTAGTAAGTGACACAACTGACAAAGTACATGGCGTTACACAGGAAACCCTTCTTTAAATTTCAGCAATCCTATTGGATGGACCTCTTACACAAGGGGTGACATTTGACACATCTTAGTGAAGGTAGGCTTGGTCCAAATGTACAGACCTACTTATTTACTTAAAATAGGTTTCCAGAAGGGGAAAAGGTAAGACTGGAAACAGAAATGAAATAAAAGTCTCAAATCAACTAGCAAATATTACAGATAATTAGTTATCAATGTGTCTATCAATAGTATGTGTCAAAGGTAGGAAATATGAACTGCACCATATGTAATTTTTGGATTATGTTTTTCTACAATATCCTCAGTACAACGGTGATTATGTGTGGTACTGCAAAATATAGCATTGTAAAACATTGAAATAAGATTTATTTACAATAATTTATTTTCTCATCAGACTTGTGCACAAAAATTATGCCGTTTTCTTTTGTTCACAGATTTACAAAATACTGGTTACTGAGCATTAGGAGAGCTCTACAGTCGAAGAATTCTTTATAGGATAATACTGTAGTTTCGAGGCCACCTCGGCTACAAGAGAACAAAATGCTGGCCCAAGATACCCCGTGGAATGCCTTTGAAAGACTTGCATTCTCAATGACAGCATCCAGAAATAAATGCTAGATTCACATTAGTTTGGTAGACAGGTTGGTTGGAAAGCTAATTTGTTCTGTCAACAAGAACTTAAGTCTAGCAATACAATTTGTCAGGCATTTCTCAATCTCTGTGTGGGTTATCCTTTATTTTACATGAAAATTAATATTGTTAAGGCCACATCCTTGCAATTTATACATATTATCTATGTTAACAATAAATGCTTGAAGAGAGCTGTTCAAGCTTCTCAACCTGTGTGAATAATGTGAAATAAAGATTGAAACAAGACTATGCATGGAATGAACTGCCTGTAACAGCAGTATCCTTTTAATGTTCTGTTTTGAGGACTGATACCTATCTCATTTCTCTAATTGTTCTTGATTAGAGTCTCAGTGATACCACACATTCCTAGAAATGAGAATGGTGTTTCTCTGATGTTGGTTTAGGTTAGGAAATATGGAGGCAATTGCCACAGCAGAACTGGATTCTGGGTCTTAGGTTCAAGCAAAGCTTTGGCATGTTTCACAGGCAGCCAAGGACTTGCTGACAACGGTCAATATGAATGGTCAGTAATGGCATCAATGAATGGAGGGGAAGGTAGGACTCAAAGTATCGATTTTCTTAATGTCGAACTCAGATTCATCATAATCTACAAAGATATGCAAACAGAGATACGGGGTATTACAGAAAATAATTTGTGATAAAATTACAGTAAATTACTACTTACTCTTGCCATAAATGAAGCACTTTCTCTGTGTGACAGCAGAGTAGACTATTCCTGTTCCAATTCTCTAATGGTATTTTCAAAATTCAAACAGAAGAAACCTGGAGTCATAACCAGAAGCAAAATCTCTTGATAAAATGCTGGTTACACATATCATCAAATTTAAAATGTAATGTACATTGCTAGAGTTTTTAGTTGTTTGAGGTTCAGAATTTGGACTTGAATTAGTTTTATTTCTCTTATTTTGAAGTAA
This sequence comes from Rhincodon typus, assembly GCF_021869965.1. Classification (NCBI taxonomy): domain Eukaryota; kingdom Metazoa; phylum Chordata; class Chondrichthyes; order Orectolobiformes; family Rhincodontidae; genus Rhincodon; species Rhincodon typus. Next base: position 55,694,415 of record NC_063339.1, on the reverse strand, counting down.
ATTTTATTTAAGCTTTCTACCAGGTGCTAAATTCGTCCACCATAGCTTGAATTTTCCAGCTCACATTTTTCAAAATGTCAACATTTCAATCCAGAAACTAGCCAGATTTGACTTAAAAACTGAATGAATCCTCAGAAAGCGCACATTGCTGACACATAAAATGAACCCAGTTGAAATCTACAAGGCAAATTTCTGAATTACTAGTCCATTAATAAGAATGATTCCATACTCCTTGCATGCCATACCAGATTTTGATAAGGATTAGTGTGAACAGACTTCAATAGAAAAATTTAATTTGACATTTGATTACTTTCCTCATGTAAGCTCAGCAGGAATTGCTGTCCAGGATAACTGTAAATCATTTGATTGGCAGCCCCACTGACCAATTATTGTACCGCAGAGTTGAGGGAGAGTGGCAGTTCAGTCTTTGTGGCAACTTGTCACACATAGATAGAAATACAATCAAGGGAAATCTTGAATAGAAGTCAGGCACAGTGGGAAGGGAGGGGGAAATTTTAGAGGGACTAAGAGCTTGTCAAGGCATGAAGTTTAAATTTTTAAAAGGGTAAACATGTTTCCCATAACTTAAGAAACTAATTAGCTCAATTGAGATGAGTAAAGATTAATGAACCAGCCATGACCGCCCCAAAGCATAATTCTGGCCCCATTCTTTGCTTTCGGCTGGACCTTAATTCCAAGTTGCAAGTGGCTGCCCATAACTGTTCTTCACATGCCACTGCTGCCTTCTTTGCCAGAGTTGGACATCGTATTCATTTAATGATAAACACAATAATGGAAGGACCAAAGGAATTGTGTTTTTCCTCAATCTCCCCAGATAAAGGGCATGATTGCTTGCACCCATGTGATCATCAAGCACCTAGCAACCAGCCAGTGAGGTCTGTCAAAGGAAAGGCTTCCACTCCTTGCCTGTTCAACTGGTCTGCTCCCCAACAGGAACTTCCTCCATGTGTTGACTTATTTTCCTAACTGTTGCCATGACCCCTTCATTCTCTACCAGTCCAGGATACTTCTCATTTTTGCCCCAACCTCGTGTGTCTGGATGAATTCTGGAGCACAAGGGATACCTGTTTTACTGATGATGACATGTCCACTTGTGGCATCCCCAGACAGATCTGGGGCAAAATCAGTGCAGTTGGGTTTCTGAATTTGTGATTCTAGTTTCAGGACCATTCAGGTACTGTCTTCTAGTACCCTCATGTTGAGATATTGGTCACTGTGGTGAACTGCTGAACCTTCTATAACATAACATTCCAGAGAATAACAGTGAAGCCCTTGAAGGAAGCAGCTCAAACAGTTTATCGAGGGAGGAGACAGGAGGTAGAAGAGGAGGCAGAGGGAGATGATGCTTAATAAAGAGGTGCCCCACTGCAAGAGTATCTTGCTCATGGCCTCCAGCATTGAATCTGGATCGGTATTGAAGAAACAAAACCTGCTCTGCCCCAGATACCAGGCTTTCTGTTCTCGTGTGATACCTTGTTCCTTCTGGTGCTCCGGAAGACTTTTGCATAAACTGCAGATCCCTGTCTCGAACAAGTAATGATGGTAGCTGTGGTGTATCTAAGTGTTCACATTCATCTGATCCACCTCCTTTCCACCTTCACTATCTCCAAGTGGGCAAGAAACGCATCTCCATATCAGTTAATGAGAACCCCATGCAAAAATCTTAACTATTAATCTGTTTCCCACTGGAAGCAGGCTTCTGACCTGACTTCAGTCTGACTCTTGTTTTCTGCCTCAGTTGGTGAAAATTCACCCAGGATGACTGATCCATGCTTAAATTTAGTGCCAACTATTTGAAGACTGTTGATGAGAAAAGATTTTATAGCTCATTAAAAGAAGATACATTATACTGATTCATGTGCTGAGGGTATTATCTCATAAAGAGAGATTGAATAGTTTAGATTTATATAACATGGAGGATAGGAAAATGAGAGGTGATCAAATTGGAATATATAAAAGTTCTAAGGTGCTTCACAGAATCCATGTTTCCCCTGGGAGTGGAAGCTGGAGTAAAGGTTTGCAGTCTCAGAGTGGGATCAAGGTGGGGAGTATGGCAGTGGCAGTTGCAGTGACCATTTACATCTGAGATGGGGAGAAATGTCTTTATGGAACTCTTGTGTGGCTCCTTGGAATTCTCTATATCAGAAGCTGCGGACGCTCAATCATTGAATATATCAGTAGATGTTTGGCACTAAAGGGGATTATGGAATACAGGGATAAAGTATAAAAGTGGAATTGAGGTCAGCCATAATCTTACTGAATGCTGGAGAAGGCTCAAAGGACCAAAAGGCCAACTCCAGCTCAATTTATTTTTTTTTATATGGTGTAGCCTGCTTCTATTATGATAATATTAGCAGCAAGACTGATTTATATTTATGTAGCATTTTAACATAATAAAATGTTTCAAGGAGTTTTAAAGGAGCATTATAATGCAAAACTTGAAGCTGAGCAGTATAGTGACATTAGGGCACAAGGAAGTACATCCTGGAAAGTATCTTAAAGGAGGAAAGCCTCATAGAGAGATGGAGATATTTAGAGGTGAAATTCTGGAAGTTAGACCCTTGTTAGCTGAAAGTTTGCCCACCAGTGATGCAACAAGTAAAATCAAGAATACCCTAGAGGCTAGAATTAAAGGAGCATACTTATTTGAAATGATTGTGTGACTGTAGGAGGTTACAGAGATAAGAAAAGCAGTAACATCAAGCATTTGAAAGCACAGGTAATAATTTTCCTTTCAATTGAACATTGCTTAAGGAGGAGGTGATGGGTCAGCAAATGTAGGAGTGTGGAGCAAATGGACTTGATGTGAGTAAGGACATGCACAGCAGAGTTTTGGATGACATGAAATAAGCAAAGAAGAGAATGTGAGAGGCTGGCCAAGTTTAGATGCAACAAACATGGGTGAAGGTTTCAGCAACAGATGAGCTGAGGAAGGGGCAGAGTTGAATAATGCTACTAAGTGGAAATAGTGTGTCTTGGTGATGACAGAAGTGATAGCAATGTCACAATACAGTTTCGTTCGCCCAAGATGAACTGTAAAAGAGAGGGATAGAGTCAGTGGCTAGGGAATTGTTTGTAGCAGGAGTCTAAGTCAAATGTTTTTGACCTTCTCAATACTGAATTAGAGTAAATGTATGCTCATTCAGCATTAAGCTTTGGAAATGCAGTTTGATAATTCAGCAACAGTGATTGAGAGAGCAAGTGGTGGAGTAGAGCTAGACATTGTCAATGTACTTTTGTATGTTCTTCGAAATAATAGATGTAATAATGGGTACTCAGATGGGTCCCTGTTTTGCCAGTCACTTTGTGGGGTATATGGAACTTCCCTTGTTCTAGTCCATCTGGCATCCTCTGCTGCAACACTTTATCTGGTACAGTGATATTTGTATTGGTGCTGCTTCCAGTTCTCATCTAGAACTGGAATAATTAGTATATTTTGCATCAGATTTTGAACCATAACTCGCCTTCACCTGATCAATTTTGACCATTCCATTCTCTTCCTTGACGTCTTTATCTCCATTTTGGGGGTTAGACTGTTTTACTAATATTCACTACAAACCCACCGCCTCCCACAGTCTCAACTACACTTACTTACATCCTGCTTCCTGTAAGGATTCCATTCTATTACCTCAGTTTCTCTATTTCTGTCACATCTCTTCTACCTCTGCAATGGCTTCTGACATGTCATCATTTCTCCTCATACACGGATCTCCTAGCATTGACTGTCAGGGTCCTCATTTTGTGCACTTCTTCCCTCACCCCTGTTTGTCCCTTCCAGAACCACAGTAGTGCAGCCCTTATTCTCACTTTCCACCTTACCACCACCCCATTCAAAAGAATATCCTCTGCCATTTGTGCCACGACTAGCACAATGTCACCACAAATCATGCCTTCCTCTCCCCTTCATGAACAGTATTCCAAAGGCACCCTTCTCTCTGCAACACCGTGGTTCATTCCTCTGTCGCTACTCCAACAAATACCTAATCCCTATCCCATGGTACCTTTCTGCGCATTCTCAGGAGTTGTAACACTACCCCTTTGACCACTTCCCTCTTCACATTCCAAGTCATCACCCACTTTTTCCTGATGATGTAGTGATTTTCTTGTGCATCCTTAAATCTGCCTTACTGTATTTACAGCATACAATGCAGATGCTTTAAGCAAATTCAAGGAATAATGTCTGTTTTTCCAATTATGCGCTTTACAGCTTTCTAGACACCACACTGAGTTCAACAACTTCGGACCATGATTTCATTCCTATGTTTTGATTTATTTTCTCCCAAATTTTTGTATTGTCATTTCAAATTTTGCTTTCTGACTTATATTCTTATATTAACACTTACTTTGGATCTGTACTTTATACTTTCTCTCTTGTTTTTCCCATTCGTTTTGCCTTTTGTCCTGTCACAGTGATCTTTAATTTCTCTTACCCTGTAAACTTTCTCTGGTCCATCTGTTCCACTTTCTCCTCTCCCCTTTTTCAAAAGCATTAAAACTCATTACATTTCAGTTCTGAAGGTTATACTGGACTCAAAACATAAAATCTGATTCTTTCCCTATGGATGCCGTCAAAGTTGCTGAGTTTTTTCCAGTGCCTGCTTTATTGCGGAAAGTGATGCTTTAATTTGGGTGACGTCACTGAGGAATAGCAGATTGATGAGAAATGGAGAGAGATCAAAGATGGCGAGGCATCAGAGCAAGGATGCTGGAGTTATTTATCGGTGATTACTCTAGTTATAATTAGAGAGATGGGGATAGAGCCAACACAATGATATTGGAGGGATGGGGAGGAGCGTGGTGAGATCAACTGCATCATAGGCTGAAAACAAGTTTAGAAGATGCAGACGGAACCTTTCTCATAATTGCATAGAATGAAATTTGTGACTTTTATCAGGCTTTTCAGTGTTATTGCAGGGACAGAAATCTGAGTGCGGGGATTCAAATATGAAGTTTCAGAAAAAATGAACGTGAATTTGGGTGTGGTAGCAATGTAGTTATATTATTGGACTAGTAATCCAGAGGCCTGTACTAATAATACCGAGGCATTAGGCCTGATTTCAATTGTGTATGTGTAATGGGTTTTGAATGTAATAACATTATATGACTCAGCACTGGGTAGCAAAGGTAACATTCTTGGTTGTTAGAGCAGCAGGGCTGTAATGCGTGAAAACTGATGATCGAGAAACCCTTGTGAATATCCTGTGTTGAACCAAACTTAAAACATAACAAGTTGAGGTCATCTTGGTTCGATCCCATTGCAGTTTGCTACATTAAGAACCATGTTCATTAAAACAAATTACCAATATTATATTATAAGATATGTTTCTTCTGGTTTATAAACCACATTGTAGTTCAAATTAATTACAAAATTTAAATAATTCTGTGGTGTAAAAAGTTTAACATTTATAATTATATCATAATGAAATATTTAGTAAATCTTCTATGTATACAAAAATCAATTCATTACATAAGCTAATCATAGCAGCAGGTGAAATGGATTTACCAGGGTATCCCAAAAGAGGAGAATAATTCAAAAACATCCATTGTCTTTGTTGTGGTTCCATAGCAACAAATAGGCTGCTTTGTAATCTGTAGATTTCCCTATAGGAGACTGGTTGTAGTGCAGTGGTAGTGTCCCTACATCTGGACCTGGAGACACAGGTTCATGTCCGACCTACTGCAGAGGTGGGTAATTACATCTCTGAATGGGTTCATTAGACAAATAGATTAAGTTAAAATAATTAGATCTTCCTGTATTTCACAATTCAGCGGGATAATTGTTACCTTTGATAACTAGCTTTGTACAGGGAAGCGGGAGACCTATTAGTATTATTGCTGGACTGCTAATCCAGAGACCCTCAAAATGTGCTGGGAACTTGAGTTCGAATCTCACCACAACAGATAGTGGAATTGAATCTAATAAAAATCTGAGTTAAGAAACTAAGGATGACCACGAATCCATTGTTGATTGTTAGGAAAAACCAATCTGCTTCACGAGTGTCCTTTAACTGCTACCCTTACCTGTCTGGCCTGCTGGTGACGCCAGACTTACAACAATGTGGTTGACTCCCAACTGCTCTCTCGGCAATCAGGGATGGTGTATAAATGCCGGCTACCTAGCCAGCGGCATTCTAATCCCATGAATGAATTTAACAAATACCGAATTGTCCAAATGTAACTGCCTGTGTAACAGTGGTATTTATCACTATATTTTTTAAGGTCTTAGTGAAAATTTGTAACTCGGGTTGTGGATGCAGTTAAAAACCAAAAGAACTGCGGATGCTGTAAATCAGGAACAAAAACAAAGTTGCTGGTAAAGCTCAGCAGGTCTGGCAGCATCTGTGGAGGAGAAAACAGAGTTAATGTTTCGGGTCTGGTGACCCTTTCTCAGAACTGACGGTGGCTGGGAAAACGTCAGTTTATATGCAGAAAATAGGGAGGTCGGTGGGGTAGGGAGTAAACGATAGGATAGAGCCCAAAGAGAGAGAAAGACAGTTGGACAGACAAAGGAGTTGCTAACGATCAGGCTGGGAGGGTGAATAGTTGTTAATGGGGACTGTTAGTGACTAACAACAAGGCGTTTGTAGTGGCAGGCTATGTGGTAACAAGGCCTGGTGTGTGGGGTGGGGGGCTGGGACATGGAAGAGTTTAGGCCCTAAAATTATCGAGCTCAATATTGAGTCCGAAGGGCTGTAGGGTCCCCAAGCGGAAAATGAGGTGTTGTTCCTCCAGCTTGCGTTGGGCTTCACTGGAACACTGTAGCAAGCCAGAGACAGAGATGTTGGGCACAGAGCAGGGTGGTGCATTGAAGTGGCAGGCAACAGGTAGTTCAGGGTCTTTTTTGCGAGCAGAACGTAGATGTTCTGTGAAGCGATCGCCAAGTCTATGCTTCGTTTCCCCAATGTAGAGGAGACCGCATTGTGCATTGTGGATGCAGTTGTTCGTTTGCTTGCCGAGCTGGTTGTTCCGTGTTGTGCAGACATTTTGTTACCGTTCTAGGCAACATCATCAGTGCGATCTCTAATCGAAGCATTGGTGTTCTGCTCTGTTCTGAATTTATATGATCCTCTGGTGTGGTGGGTCTTGTCATTTCTGGTTCTGATTTTTAGCAGAAGTCTGTTTATGGGGTCTATTTCTATGTGTTTGTGAATATTGGTCTTTGGTCTTCAGTCTTTTGCTATCAAAGGCAAAAGACCCCATACTGACAGTAAACAGGACTAATGTGATATACAGAATCCCATGCAGTGAGTGCAATAAACATTACATTGGACAAATGGGGAGGAAACTTATGACCAGGATACACGAACACCAGCTGGCAGTAAAAAGACACGACTAATATTCAGCAGGTCTGGCAGCATCTGTGAAGAAAAAATCAGAGTTGACATTTCGGGTCCTGTGACCCTTCCTCAGAACTGATCATGGCTGAGAAAACGTCAGCTTACATGCAGAAAATAGGGAGGGGGTTGTGGTAGGGAGTAAATGATAGGATAGAGCCTAAAGAAAGAGAAGAGCAGTTGGACAGATAAAGCATTGATAACAATCAGGCTGGGAGGGTGAATAGTTGTTAATGGGGACTAATCGTGACTAACAACAGGTGGGTGTAATGGCAGGCTATGTAGTCACCGGACCTGAAACGTTAACTTTGATTTTTTCTTCACAGATGCTGCCAGACCTGCTGAACTTTTCCAGCAACTTTGTTTTTGTTCCTGACTTACAACATCCACAGTTCTTTCATTTTTTACTATCAACATTCACTTGTCTCGATACACACAATGAGGGTGATCAGTTCGACTGGGACAAGGTGACTATACTGGGGCAAGGGAACAACAGACATGCAAGGGAATTTCTGGAGGTCTGGTTCCCAACATGGGACTTCATTAACAAACACATAGAAATAGGCCCTGTATATAGAACGCTGTTAAAAAACAGAACTGGAAGTGACAATAACCACCATACCAGAGGATCATATCAATTCGGAACAGAGCGGAACACCAACGCTTCGATTAGAGTTCACACTGATGATGTTATTATTCACAGCAACGTCTGCATACCATGGAACTACTGGCTCAGTGAGCAAACAAACAATTGTATCACTATATTTGGCTGTTTATTATCAGTGTCATTCTGTTCAATATAAAGGATTTCAGTTGATTGACTTCTAACATAAATCAGAATTACCAGTCTCATTCAATATAACGCTATCTAAACAAAATGGATTTTACATTGTCTTTCCCTTAATGCTGTTCACCTGATACTCTGAAGCTGGAGGTTGGATTTAGAATATAGCTCAAAGGAGCTTAATGAATAATTGATGCAGAAATTATGCTGTAAAACAGTATGTCAACTTCTACATGTCAGTTTCTGTATTGGAATCATTACGTGCATCTGATGTTGTGACATGTTGTTGTAATAATGTATACTTTCTTATATATATGCATAATGTGACAATAATGATACTTTTATGCTGTATCATTCACTGTGTTCCCTCAGTTTTGAGCCAATAGAAGATGACCGCAGGGTGACTAGGTCCATCTGCAGACCATGTGGCTCATGAATCTGGTTTGTAATCTAACCACGCATGGCCAGCAGGTATATAATGTGAACTGTGTAGCCACACAAAATTTCATAAAGCACACCCTTCATTGGGGTGCCCAAGAAACATCTCGCTGCTGGACTAGTATGGAGAAGCACTTCAGTACTCACTGGAAATATACATTGCAATTCATTGTAACTTTAAGCCACGCAAATTAACCATGTTGAGAGTGCAGCCCTTGCCACCAGCAAGATAATACTGAGGAAGAAGGTAAAAGCAGCCACCAAATCTCATTTTCAGCCAGGCCAAGTGATCACCTGATCCACCTACAGTACTGGTGAATATAGCCTGAATTCCTCATGCTGATTAATGTCTGGGTTCAAGTCCCACTTGCTCCAGAGGCATAGAGTTACACAGCACGGAAACAGACCCTTTGGTCCAACTCTTCTGCGCGACCAGGCATAATATTTGACCTAGTCCCATTTGCCAGCATTTGGCTTGTGCCCCTCTAAACCCTTCCTGTTCATATACCCATTAAGATACCTTTTAAATGTTGTAAGTGTACCCGCCTCTACCACTTCCTCTGGCAACTTGTTCCATACACACACCACTGCATTAAAAAGTTACTATTCAGGTCCTGCGTAAAATCTTGTCCCTCTCACCTTAAACCTATGCCCTCGATTTTTGGACTTCCCCACCCTAGGAAAAAAAAAACCTTGGCTATTCACCCTCACCATTTGTCCGTCATGATTTTATAAACCTCTATAAGGCCTGTTTGAGGAATGTCATCCATGATGAAAATCCTGATTAGCTTTGTGGCCTTGACTGTGAGCTGATTTATGAGAGCCAATTTACAACTCCAAATTTTATTTGAAGGGTAATTCTCAAAAAAATTATGGAGCACACTAGATGAAGGTCTTTTTTTATCTATTGCATCAGTTTTCACATGTTTCATAACATTAAAAGTGAATTTTCAAAATTAGTCAGACCTGAACCATTCGCATCCTTTCAAACACTTCAGTTTATATTTCCAAGGGACAAATGGTACATTAGCTTTTGTCACAGAAGGTTTGGGATACCAGACTACAGTAGTCCTACTGAGCCCAGATGAAATCACTTTTGGAGAAGTGGGTACAGCTTTGGTCCCCTTACCAAAGGAAGGACAGACTTGCTGTAGACAAAGTGAGTGGTTTTTCCAAAGCAAGAATGAGTGTACCTACATTGTTTGGAGTTTCGAAGAATTAAAACAAGAAGCAGTCTAATTGAAAGAGAACATTCTTCAGAGGTTGGGCAGGATCGAAGCCAAGAAAACATTTTCCTTGGCTGGCGAATTTAGAACACAGTATCAGAATCTCAGAATAAGTCAATAATAAATCAATAATTTAGGACAGGATGAGAAGAAATTTGCTGAAAGAGTTGTGCATCTCAGAATTCTCTACTACTGAGAATTGTGGATGTTCAAGACAGAAGACAACAGATTTTTAGCCACTAAGGAAACTAAACATTTATGGGGATAGTGCAGATGGACAGACTTAAGACAGATCAAATTTTGTCTAATGCTGGAGCAGCCTCTCAGGGTTAATGGCATACTCCAGAACGTGTTTCTTAAACAAGATGCAACATACATATATGGAAACAAACAGGAAATAAGTCTGAAGCCTGGGCACCCACAAATTGACACACCCAATTCAACTTTTAATTGTCTCTACAGGCTGAAACTTAAAAAAAGTTGCACCTGAAGAATTGGACAAGATAATACAACACACACAGATAGGCAAACACAACCAATCGGTTCAAAAGTGGGCTTGCAGGCAGAGTCTGCAAAGAAAAAACAAAAATGGTTCAGCGTTTCTAAATGCAGAGACATTTTAGACAATGACATTTAGATGGGATCTAGTGCAGGTATGGAAACACAGCAAAACAGATGGTCTGAGTGACCTGCGCCGGATATAACTGCCACAACACACTGCATAACTGTGCATGGAATTGCGGATTAAATCAATGTAAAAGAAAGCTTTGTACTCACTTTGCAGCAAATGCAGATGCTGTTGTGGGGGGACAGCGGGATATGTTGGTCGTTTAATCCCAAATAAGTATAAAAGTCATAAGTTCAAATCTGCCATGTTAATGCTATAAGAAGCAGTAATATTAACAGCGACATTAAAAGATTACAGAAAGTGAAATCCCTTAAGAGGGGGCTTGGTATTAGAAATTATTAATTAAAGAGGATTTATTTACTGAGAGCTCAGCCAGGCCCAGCCACCCAAGTCAACATGGAGCTCAGGAAGCGGCCCCCTCGCTCACCATCACCTTGTAACCCCACGAACATTGCCAGTTGCATAACTGGTCATGGGCTGGATCCCTTAAGTCAATCATGTTGAATGTCTGAGTGTTGATCTCTCGTTGCTGACCACACTCTCGCCCCCTCAGTGGAAAAAAGACTCGTCATAATATTTCTGAAGAGGTTGGTTAACCACATTGAAAACAATTTGCACCACTTACATTCCCACTGACCAGAACCATTATGGTGTCCTCTTAGCCACAACACTGAATTAACCATTACCACAAAACTGCTGCACTAAACCAATGTTACGGAACATACCATACAGCATTGCAACCAAGAGTCATGATATCTGTCTTGTGAATGCCTAGTTTTCCTATACAGTACTAATCCCTGGATTGCAACATAGTGGGCAAAGGGCTGCTGACCTTCAGTGGAGGAGTCTGCCAAATGCCTTGCAAAAGCAGCTTTGGAAGAAATTGCTGCATTTTTTAATAGCAAGTTAGGAAACTCATTCTAAGTAGTGTTGAGTCTGTTTGTTTGTTCAACAAATAGCAGACTTGCACAGTGAGTCTGTACAAAGTGAGATTCAGGAGTCAAGAAGGAGTTTATTGATTTGTGGAGTGTGGCCAGCTGACAAATGTCATCAGCCTGTCAACAACAATGTGGTTGGCACCTGGGCGGATGAACAACTTGTAGGTGTGAACAGTATGGCTAGAAATATTCAGACCTCTGGAAGGGGATGTGTTGTTTCTCTTAATTAGAAAATATCTGCAGTAGATGCTTGAAGAAAGCCAGTTAACTTCTCCCACCAATTGCCATGCATATCTTTTAATCAACCTGTTCAAGCATGTTATGATGTACCTCTGGAGCAGGTGGGGCTTGAACCCGAGTCTTCTGCGATAGGGACACTACAACCGCACCACAAGAATCCTTTACCAATTGCAGTGAACTGTTGCTGTTAATCCAGAAGTCTGCTAGGACGTGAAAAGTACCTGGAGAGTAAAGATTGAAGAACAGCATGTCCTAGCAAGCAAAGAATCATCTCAGCGAACTCTGTGGACAGGGGGCATTGAACTGTTCCCTAGTTCTTTTTGTTTGCCTATGTGTATCTGTATGTATGTGTAGGGGAATTTTAAAAGGGGGTTAGAGATTTAAATAGTGCAGTTAAATGTCATCAGCCCATAGTTGTTTACCTGTAGCTGGAATCTAGTTTTGTTTTATTCTGTTGTGGGGAGTGAGCATTGCAGGCAGGCTAGCATTTATTGTTTGCTCATAGCTGCCTTGACAGAAGGTTGTGAAGATTTGCCTTCTTGAATCACTGCCAGTGGTCATGGTGCTGTTTACGGAGCTTTGGTGAATTGCTGCAGAGCTTCTTATAGACAGTGCACACTGTGCATTAGTAGTGGAGGGAGTGAATACTTGTGGATGTTGTGCCAATCAAGTGGGCTACTTTGTCCTTGATGGTCTCAAACTTGTTGAGTGTTATTGATGCTGTACCCATTCAGGCAAGTGGGAAATATTCCATCACACTCTTGACTTGTACCTTGTAAATGGTGGACAGGCTTTGTGAAGTCAGAAGTGAGTTACTTGCTGCAGTAGTTTTAGACTCTAACCTGCTCTTGTAAAAATAATACATTTTTCTTAAGTGCAAAAACCTGATCCATGCTTCCTTTTAACTTGACTCTAAAAAAATTTGCATACTTTGATAAAATCTTCAACTTTTTTGTGAAAATTCTAGAAATAGCAGGACTTGATTTCCAGCACCGAAAATTTCCAGCACGCTACCCTAGTGGGGTGTGATGAAGCCTTCAAATGTACCAAGCCTTTGTGAAACCTTTTTTACCCCGTCAAAATCATCATCTGAGTCCACTGTTTAACCTTGTCCTCAGGGATTCACCAGTGTCTATCTGATGCATCTTTTGCAGCTTATGGATAGAGGATGTTGTCACTTCCAATGTTAATTCACCTTGAAGCATATAGTCCTCTTTGTGTAATTTTACTCTTGCAGGTTAGACATGTCCCAGTCACTTCCATCACCCGCTGCAGTCAAAATGTGCCGCTCCTTTAAGAGATGATGTCTAGGTTTAACGAGTGCAGATGCTTATCTTTCATGAACTTGGGTCCAATGATGAGAAATCCAGCCGTTAGAAGCATGTTTAGCCTGTCTGCAGCCTGTATTCATTAAAATGAGGTTGCATCACACTTGCCCCTTAAGTGTGCATTCTGTTATGCAAGAAACATGGATATGTGAGTCACTGTGTAAACTGTCACTTTGGTGTGCTGGCCACATTTGCATGCTCCAACCATTTCTTGAGTAATGCTATTGGAGGCCTCTTGCTCCTGGTAAGTCACCTGTGGCAGCACAACTGGGGAAGGTGCCAAACAAAACGTGGTCCAGAAGGTCTTCAAGTTCCAAACAAGCAAAGGAAGTCTCTGTATCTCACTGGCTGTGACAATGGAAGAACCTGTTCCTATAGTTTTATGGTCTTGTGTCTTCAGTGCAGCTTACAACTAATCTGAAAAATCCTTCATGCATCCAGTTCGGTTCCAGAACATTGGGATCAAATAAAGTCAACTATACTGGACTCCTATGCCCAGACCATTGTGCCCAAACATAATTGTATCTATTAAAAGTATTGTCACGTGTACTCAAGTTTAGGAATACAGTGAAAAATGTACAAGTCGCCATTCTCTGGCGCCATCTTGGTTACACACTTGGTTACAAAACCAGAATAAAAAATACAGTAGAAATAAAAGAGACAAAGCCAAAAGGAATGAAAAATGTCCACTACTTTGATAAAACCAATGCTGAAATTTATGACCATTTGTGACCTGTCCCTAATTGCCTTTGAAAAAGATAGTGGTGAGTTACTGCCTTTATGGAGTGTGAAGAAGACATGTATAGATTCCCACAGATTGCAACTTCTGTTGAAATTGTGATTTGATGTAAACTGCAATTGCTTTGTAATTCATTTCACTGTTAAATGCATTTGAATAAGTTAAACCTTGTTAAATGAGGTGCGACTGGGTTTTTAACAGAATACTTGCTTCATCATTATTGGTAAACACACTTAATGCCTCTGAAAAACTAATTTTATATTTGTGGATTTTTATATTCCTCCATTATGATGACAAGTTCATCAAATTATTGAAACTTTTTTTCTTTTTAAACGTGCTTATCTTTAATTGAACTTCTTTTAAAAAGCCAATCAGCTATTTATTTATTTAATGAATGCCAATCACTGAAGCCAAATACTAAACTCTTCATTTACTGAGTTTGAATTCATTAGTCCATGACTTAGTTTGTAGAAAGGACATTCCTTGGTTATGTGCAGTGTAGTTTTGTCTCTTGAGTGCTTAAGAGGGGTTTGTACTGAGTTTGACTGACAGTGGAAATTGGCTGCACAGGGATTTTGACCTGTTCTGGATCTTTTTAGCATGGACCACTCTTGCTGTGATATTTCAAAAACCTGCTTTTTGACAATTGGGATTTGTCACAAGGAATTTATTATTGGCTTAGTTTGTTTCCATTCCTCTGGAAAAGGTGTACAGGATGTGGTTTCAATGAGCTTGAGGGTTTTTGTCAGTTTGAGGATGTATGGAAGAGAAGTGTTGGTGAGAACAGGAACGTAGAAGAGCGGCAATGAATGGAGGAGTTGCAATGAGTGATGTGCAGAGTTACGTGCAATGAAGTGTCCACTTGAATGTGTGATGAGTTTTGCCATGGGTGTACAGAACTGTATTATGGTGTATGTTTTTTAAAAGCATATAATTCAGGGAATGTGGACTACACTGGCTAGACCAGCATTTACTGTCTATTCCTAATTGCCCTTAAGGAGGTGAGCTGCCTTTATGAGCTGCTTGTCCATTTGGTCTGAGTACACCAACAGTCCACCTGGCTGACCTCATCACAATCACTACAGCAGCCTCCCAGCATATTGATAGCAGGGGTTTCAGTTATGGTAATGCCATTGATTGTCAAGTGATGATGGTTAGATTCTCTCTTGTTTGAGGTGACCATCGCCTGGCACTTATACAACATGATTGTTACATGCGATTAGTCATCCCGAGGCTGGATAGCATCCTGGTGTTGCTGTATTTGGACATGGACTGCCTCAGTTCCTAAGGAGTCACAAATAGTGTTGAACATTATGCAGTTGATAGTGAGCATGCCCACTTCAGACCTTATGATGGAAGGAAGATAATTGATGAAGCAGCTGAAGATATTTGGACTGGGGACACTAGCCTGAGGAACTCTTGAGTGATGTCTTTGAGCAGAGATGATTGACCTCTAACAACCACAACCATCTTTCTTGTGCCAAGTATGACTCCAACTAGTGAGGGATTTTGCCCTGATTCCCATTAACTTTAAAATTGCCATGTTTCCTTGATACACACTCGTTCAAATGTGACCTTGATGTCAAAGATAGTCACTTTCACCTCTCCTCTGGCATTCAGCTCTTTTGTCCACGTTTGAACCAACACTAATGAGGTCAGGAGCTGACTGCCCCTGGTGGAATCCATTCTAGCAATTAGTGAGCAGGTTATTGCAGAGCATGTACATCTTGATAACACTGTTGATGTTGCAGGGTCAACAGAGCTAGGTTTGTTGTTGTAATTTCCCACACCTGGGTCGATGCCAGGTGGACTTTCTGGTTTCATTAGTTTTTTGAGATTGGCTACAACAGAGCATCTTAGTAGGCTACTTCAGTTATGAGTCAACCATGTAACTATTGATCTAGAGTCACATGTAGACTAGATTACATATGAATGCCACTACACCACAAGGAAATCTGCCAATGTCATTGGACTAATTTTCCAGAACTCCAGAACTCCAGAACTGATGTATGGTGACAATGTAACCGCTGACAATTTCTGTAAAATCCCATCTAGTTCACTAGTGTCCCTTGGGTAAGGGAATCTGCCATTCTTACTTGGTCTCATCTACACGTAACTTCAGGCACACCACAATGCGATTGGCTCTTAACTGACTTCTGACCAATTTGTGATGGACAATGCTGGCTTAACCAGTGACACCCACATTCCATGCAACAATTTAAAACAAAGTCCCCACAGCATTATCTTTGTCTCTGGATTACTAGTTGTGTTGTCTCTCTTCCCATTTTAGATAAGAATACAACATTTGCAGTCTTCCAGTTCACTATACCATCTCTATATCCAGATAGGCATGGAAAATGGTAACTAGATCCATTTTTACCTACCTAGATCCATTTGAGCCCTCTTGCTTCCTGACCGACTCCATGGTTCTTCTATCCCTATCCACCCGTTAAACATTGCGTATGAAACCAATGAGTGGTAGAGGAACAATGGCATGTGTGGAATTGCTCAAAAAATAACTAATGGAATTCCCATTCCCAAAATCATCTTTTGAAAAATAATGCTATTCCTACAACCCTATAAAACAGTGATTGATTAAACAGACCATGTTCATATGAGAATCTGACATAGATCTTTTTTCTTTACTCTGTTTCCCCAAAGGGAGAGGTCCGTTACCAGGGGTTTCAGATCTAAGGTGATTGATAGAAGGCTTGCAGACAATTTGAGGAATACAATTTTCATCCAGAGAGTAGTGGATTATCTGGAGTTTGCCTGGTTTGGTGGTGGAGGTATAACCCCTCAATTCATACAAAAAGTACTTGAAGTGCTGTAAACTGCAGGACCACGGACCAGGTACTAGAAATGGAAATGGCACAGCTAACTAGCTTTTTCTTGACTAATGCAGATATGATGAGCTGAATGGCCTTTTTCCCTACTGTAACTCTTCCATGGTTCTAGGGTTCTACTTGCCTGTTACTGTTATGAAACTAAACAAATTGAGAAATGATATCACAAAAAACTTTCTGTAACCACATAAAGATTCCAATGAGGCAAAGACAACAGTTCTACCAAAGATAAGGCAAACTGAGATAATCCTTTTGAGTCTGGACTGTCAGCCAAGCATGCATCATGAAGCCATCTGTACTCATAATGCATGTTGAGCAATTTCACACACAATATCTCTCAATTTTTGTAGGGAATTGAGGAAAATATTGTTGTCTATAGGCTGGTGTGGATCTGGAACTCACCGCCTGGAGAGGTGAGAGCACGGCGAGTTGATACTGAGGCTAACTTTCCGATGAAAAGTCACTGGTTTCGAAACATCATCTCTGCTTTCTCCCCACAGGCGCTGCCTGCTGCATTTCACCAGCAATTTCTATTTTTGTTTCAGATCTCCAGCAACCATCGTTCTTTATTTTAGACTGTGGAATTCCTGTGGAATAGCTGAATCATAGCATATAAAACCAGGGATATTGTGTTTACTGCTTTGTATCATCTACATTTGTCAACATAAAATTGTAACTGTGCTACAAATTGATAACTGCATTGCATTTCTGGCCACCTCATTATAGAAAGGATGTAATTAATGTAGAAAATGAATAGAGGTTATTTTTACAAGAATGTTGGCAGGACTAGAAACTAGCCGCTATGAGGAAAAATTAGAAAGGCGGGTTGTTTTCCTTACAACTGAAGAGACTGAAGGGAGATTTGATTGAAGTGTGCAAGGTTGAAGGGCCTGGATAGAGCAAATGAGAAGGGTCAATGACTAGATTTAAAGCAAAAAAAAACTGAAATTGCTGCTAAAACTCTGCGGGTCTGGCAGCATCTGTGGAGAGAAATCAGAGTTAATGCTTTGGGTCGAGTGACCCTTGATTAGAACTTCCTGCTCTGAAGAAGGGTCACTCGACCCGAAATGTTAACTCTGATTTCTGACCACAGATGTTCCCGGACCTGCTGAGCTTTTCCAGAAATTTCTGTTTATGTTTCTGATTTACAGCAGTTCTTTTGGTTTTTACTAAATTTAAAGTAATTGGTAGAAGGATTCAAAGGGAGATGTGGGGGGAGAAGAAAATGTCAAGAATATGGTAGGGCTCTGGAACTCATGACCTGAAAAGGATAGTTGAGGCAGAAGCACTTGACTCATTTAAAAGATTTTTGGGTATGCACATGAAGTTTCGTAATCTCCAGAGATACAGATCAATGTTTGGAAATAGGACGTGCTGGATCATTTAGAGAAGCACCTTTAAGATCCTTAATTGCTTGACAAATGTAGATGATACAAAGCAGTAAACTGAGAAGTTAAGAACTCTAGGATTCAGAGAAATAGTATGATGGCAGATTGAGGAGTACACTCCTGAGTGTTGGATCACTGGTAACAATCTGGTCACTAGAAATGGAGTGAATGCAAAATGGTTTAGGATTTGGAAAGGAGAGAATATTGCTGGCATATTGGACACATATCATATACAGGGATGGGGAAGCTGAGGATAAGTCTAAAATCAAAACACCAAGCCTTTTTGTAACTTGTAAAAAGTTAGTTGTGGGATGGATATCCCTAGCCAGCTATCATGTATTGCCTATCCCAGTTTCCCTTGAGAAGGTGATGCTGAGCTACCTTCTTGAACCACTTCAGTCCATCTGCTGTGGGTTGACCCACAATGCCATTAGGGAGAGAATTCTAGGATTTTGACCTAGTGACAGTGAAGGACTTATTGGAGATATTTGCATGTTGGAGTGTGAATGGAGAAACATTGGAGTGTGAGGTTTTGGGTTTACATAACAATATCATCAACCCAGGCACAGGTTATTTAACATCTGTGTTCTAAAATTAAACAAATACTGTATTGTTAACTGTATGATGTACATTTAATTAGTAAATTCCCTGTTGCTATTAGATTTTGTTGTTTTAATATCTCGTCTAAGAATGTGGCACTTGTACCGTATAGTCAGTCTGGATTTTGTGTACTTGAATTAGCAAACTTGATGCTTTGGCCTGCATCACCAAAGCAAATTAATTGGTCATTCATCTATAAAAATGCTATTTGTTTTCTTACTGTCAAAACATTTCCTTAGTTTCACAACAGATGCACTATTTTAGCAGTGGTCTTGAAATTATAGTGTTATACAATTGCGTGAGCGTGTAGTGACATTGATGTAAATTTTCTGAATTTTATCAGAGCTGGTCACCAATTGAAATTCATGTTCTACTACTTCTGCTAAAATAGTGACCATTGCAAGTTCAGGTGAAAATATTAATATTTTACACCAATAGTCCATAATGTAGTCTAAAATCCCAGATTTTTTTTCTTAAACTATCCCTATTAAGTTCAATGTTCCTATCAATATTTTTCATGTTGAGTGAAGACCGGACATCTTTAAAGTAACTTGAAGTTGCCATTAATTGTAAAGCTCTGGTGTAGATTTTTCTCACAATGTTGAACAAATAAAAACAAGGCCTAGATAAAATGTATATGAGAAACTGACATTTCTGAAGTGTTGTTTTATTATTTGTAAATTGTGTTTGTATTTCAATAATGTAGTACTATATCCGCAATAATTATGCATATTTATTTTGCATTTGTCATTAAAATGTGGAATTGTAAAATGTAGGAAACTGCTAAAAGCTTTACCTTGTTATACTGCGCAACATTTCTCTATCTTGGTTACTTTCATGTGCTTCCATTCTGTTTGCTCTTCTTTAGAAAATATGGTCAACTGCTGTTTTCAAGGTGGATAATGAGGTTTGGTTGACTTGCTCCTTAGCTTTTGAGGGAGCGGCAGGCACTGTGTCAATGAAAGGTGGGTCTGACAGTCAACAGGGGTTGTGAATAGCATAGGAATCAAACTTTCAATTGCCTCGCCATGGTTGGCAATTTCATGGGTTTTAAGAGGAAATGAAGGAAATACAGGGTTATACAGGGTTATGTACTGAGAAGATCCTGGAGGTAGGTTGAAATTGCTACTCAAGTGGGTAGGAGTTGAGGATAATCTGCTCTGCGGTTGAGTGGTGGAGGGATCACTGACTGATAATGACACCATTCACCAGCATTTGCGAAATCATGTTGATTCACCGTATTTGGAGGTCTTCAATATAGCTCCTGCTGTTCTTGACATTTACCATTGAAAACATTTACCACAGCACCCCACAAGCATAACTGTTGTAAAATGATGCTACTTTTGTTCTAGGTTTAACCATCGTGGGAATATTACATAGGATGTTTCAGTGCATTTTGAAATGGATTGATATGATCCACTCACTGACTTTGACATTAGTATTTGGATAGAAATTAATAAAATAACAGTTCATGTGTATGAAGTCAGTAGGGTGATTCTTCATAATAGATTTGCCATGTATTCAGAACTTAAGGAAATGTGAGAGTATCGCGCTATCTTCATTTGATCATTCTTAACTTTATGGTGGAATTAAGTGTGGAATTATTACAGCAAATATACAGCTCAGAGATAACAAGGTGTAGAGCTGGATGAACACAGCAGGCCAAGCAGCATCAGAGGAGCAGGAAAGCTGACGTTTCAGG
>NC_063339.1:55582333-55664203 GCF_021869965.1 Rhincodon typus | reverse complement strand
TTTCACCTCCACAGATGCTGCCAGACCTGCTGAGCTTTATCCAGCAACTTTGTTTTTGTTCCTGATTTACAGCATCCGTAGTTCTTTTGGTTTTTATTTACTATATCTTGGTACATGTGACAACAATAAATCAATCAACCAATGCGTGTAAAGAGACTAGCTATCATCATCATTCTCTCCTCATGTAGCCTCTAACATATTTCCAAAAGTATTTCAGCCAGTAGCATAAGATAATTAGTTCAAATTTACAATGATTCTTTTCACATTTTTTGTGTCACTATCAGATCAATCCATGTGCTGAAGTCACTGATGTGGAACAATTCGATATTCCACCAAAATTTGCACTGATATCCAAGTTACTTAGCATATTCAATGCAGGATACTTACTATTAATAGCATGAAACCAATTACAGAAGTTGAACATTTAACTGAGTCAAGCTTTGTCCAACTCATTGGGACAAAATTTTACCTATTGCACTCGCTTCAATGGTGTTCACATTTCTTTCAGTCTGGATGCAATTTTTAAAAAAAATATCAGTTTTCCCTTTCTCAAATTTCACCACAGTTAGATCTTGCTCAAAAGGAAGGGAGTTTCTGTAAATATCAAACTGTAATTATCCAATCATATTTAATGTCAGTTTTAAAAATCTTATGAATTATTTACAATTAAAGTGATGAATGTATTTAATTTGATCTATTTCACAGAAGCTTAACAGTGACAGGGTGATAACTGAAAATGTCTTAGTCTAATATATAACCTGACTTATGGAGCTTTTCTGCAAAGTCAAGCATTGTTGGTAGTTTCTCAAGAAAAAAGAACTGTACTTTTATGCAATATTATGTCTCAGGATATTTCAAAGTACCTCATAACAAACAAATTACATTTGAAGTGCAGCCTATAGATTTTCTTTTCAACCTGTTCAGATACATTTTGACACACTACAGGAGCAGATAGAACTTGAACCTGGACCTCTGCTCCAGAGGTAGGGTTGGGGTGAGGCTACAAATCACTGTGCCACAGGAGCTCTCAAAATGATGAACTTCATTCACTTATTAACAAATGAGAACAACACACATTGTTCTCATATCAAGATACTAAGGTAGTCTTGAAAGTTGTAGCCTGTATTGTTATGTAGACAACACAACAGTCAATTTCACACACACAACTTGATATGGATAACTTCCTTTCTGAGCTCTGAGCATTCCGGCCAGAGGTGTCTACAGGACATTGTGTTAAAGAGGCAACTAAGACTATCAGAACAGCTATTTTGCCTCCCGGATCCTCCTCCACTTCCCACCAGATTAGCATTAGAATGCACACCACCAGATAGGGAAAGTGGATGGTGCCAGCCAAATAAAAGCAGGTGAATTGCATTTAAAGAGTACTATCAAGAACAGATGCAAGCTGTGTTGGAGCAAAAGAGATTATGATGAGATGCAGGGTTAGTGGCAGAGTTTTGCTACCATTATTTCATACTGGACCAGGTGAACTAAGTTTTGTTTTACAAGTACAGGTACACTCTTTCAAAACCAGATATCTGAAAACCAGATTGTTTGAAAGGTTGTGATTTCTCGAAAAGTGTCAAGTGTCATTTTATTTTTATTTCGCTCAAGTAAAATTAATTTACCACAGACAATTTGGCTAGGTACTACATGGCCCCAGATTTATCTGTTTTGCTGTTTGTATGCCAGTCTATTCCTGTGCTGTGACAAACCTGAAACCTGTTGAAATTCAGCAAAATCCAAAAACTAGCATGATCTCAGTTCTGATGCTGTTGGTTTTGAGAAAGTCTACCTGTCTGTAGTAAGAATTATTTTAACAGAAAAAATCATATATTACTAACTCACTCTAATGTTAGAGCATATGGTTAATCTTAACTCATTTCAAGCACATGTTCCTTGTTTTGCTATGATGATAATATACCAGCTGGTGTGGCAACAAGTAGGTCAATGAGAGGGGATTTAGGGTAGGAGGGTGGAGGTGTAATTTGGATATACCTAAAAATGGATGCAAAGAGGATGACATATGATCAATAAAACTGAAAGAACTGCGGATGCTGTAAATCAGGAACAAAAATAAAGTTGCTGGAAAAGCTCAGCAGGTCTGGCAGCATCTCTGAAGGAGAAAACAGAGTTAACTTCTGAGGAAAGGTCACCGGACCCGAAACGTTAACTCTGTTTTTCTCCTTCACAGATGCTGCCAGACTTGCTGAGCTTTTCCAGCAACTTCTGTTTTTGTTCCTGACATATGATCAACCTGCACTTGCTTCTTACAATGTACAGCTCATGCCAACTTCATGATTGCAGCTTATTTACGTGATAGTAGCCTGCGGCCTGCATTGTGCTGTGCATGCTGTGAATGGCTGCATACCTGAACATGATTGCATTGCTGGACCTGAGAAGCTGCCAGGTGTCTAATTGACTGGAAGCACTTTGGAGCTGCAGCCCTCAGCTCCAGAAGCACAGGAATTCTAATGACAGGCTTGATTGAAATTTAATCCTGTTGGGGATACCAAAAATAGTTGGGACAGGGTTGCATTCACTTTTGAACTAGTGGCTAGAAGTCACCATGCAATGAAATTCAGCCTTATGAAGACAGTGGAATCAGGGAGCCATCACAGTCAATGCCAGTATTGTAGCTCGGAGGAATCAAATGAAATGTCACAAGTTCAGTCAGATCAACAAATGGTTAAGGTCAGTCAATACATGTTGAAATGCCATATTTTTAAAAAAGAGCAACTAACTTAATTCGCAGATCAATTAATTATCATTTTTCCTTTTTCTCATCTTCCAGCAATCTACTCCAGCAATCTATACTTTACATTCTCCTCACATATTTAGCACTGTTGCCCTACTCAAACCCACATATCATATCTTGCACACATAGCCAGCTATTAATCCATGACAGATCCACCATCCAAAAACATTTGCACACACTGATTGGCACATGCCTTACTTTTGGGCAACAAATAGTACTCAAATGCAGGCAGCAACATCCTATAACAGACTAGCATGACTTATTTCCTTCAACTTCAGAGGAAATGGTTTCTTCGGAAGGGACTTGATTGAAATGGGGCTGAAGCCATCAAAGATGATGCTCATGCTGCTGTGTTTCTTCAACTCATCGAGTAGGCAATGGCCTAGTGGTATTATCACTAGACTATTCATCCCGAAACTCAGCTAATGTTCTGGAGACCTGGGTTCTGCTATGGTGGGATTTGAATTCAATAAAGAATCTGAAATTAAGGATCTAATGATGGATATGAAACCATTGTCGATTGTTGGAAAAACTCATCTTGTTCACTAATGTCCTCTTGGGAAGGAAATCTGCTGTCCTTACCTGGTCTGGCCTAAATCAGACTCCAGACCCACAACAATGTGGTTGACTCTTAAATGCCCTCTGAGCAATTAGGGATAGGCAATAGATACTGGCCTAGCCAGAGATGCCCACATCCTGTGAGTGAAAAAACCCATCCCATCCCTCACCCAATCTGGTAATATCTCTCGTAGCTGCTGATGATTTTGGCATGCATCTTCTTTGTTCTCCTAGCATCAATCTTTTTGTAAGCAGAAACCTTGTACTTACTCATAATACAGTATAAAATATTGTGAATTTGTCAGGAAGGACAAGAAAAAAAAACATACTATTTAAATGGTGAGAGATTATAAAGCTCTGAAATGCAGAGGGATCTGAGTGTCTTAGTGCATGGATCACACAAGGTTAGGATGTAGATCCGGCAAATAACTAGGGAAGCTAATAGGATATTCATTGTGAGGATAATTGAATATAAAAAGAAGGAAGTTACACTTCAATTAAACAGAGTATTGATGAATACACATCTTGAGTACAGTATAAAGTAACGATTTCCTTAGTTAAGGAGGGATGTATATTTGAAAAGAATGTAATTAAATCTGAAATTAAGGTCTTAAATCTAAGCAAGCCCAATTTGTAAGGTATGAGGAAGGTATTAGCTATGGTGGATTGGAAAAATACATTAAAAGGCTAGATAGTAGATGGGCAATGTATTTAAATAATTAATGCTTGAGTTCACCATGCCCAGACCTTGGGATTTATACACAGATAAGAAAAAAAACACAGTTCTACTAAATATCATAAATGCATTGCAAGCGTCACTTTATTAAGAAAAATGTCGTTGATGGTGGGTGGCCAAATTAGCTCGTTACATTACCAGTATGCCATCACCTCCTCCATTAAATCCGGTTGGAAAATCTCACCCTATTATATGAAAACAATGTGAGCCTAAAACATGAATTCCATCTGTGATGATACTATAGTTTTAAGAGGTGTATTTTGTCCTGTTTTTCTTTTGAGAAGAGGTTTTGAGCCAGAAGTGTCAAACGGTCTCTTCGAAGCCAATAAAGTAAGTAACTTCTGAGGCCCTGAGTTATTTTTTAAAAGTTAGATCAGTAGAAGCAACATGAATGGGTGGTGTTAGGCTCCCACAGAATGAAGGTTTTGGTTTAGCTTCCAGTTGTTGGAGTTTCGAAGTTAGTTGAGGAAGATACATCTCTTCCTGCCACAGCAAAAAGCTTGAGTTCTTTCTCTCTGACAGAATTTTCTCTTGATTTATTTATGATTAGTGTACTTGTTACATGTAATTGTTACAAATATGGTGAAAAGTGTTTTATTATGTCACCAGTATCAGGTGCCATCTTAAAAAGCACAGAAAATAAATGAAGGCAAAGAATATAAAGGTAAAAAAATAAAGAAATAAAGTTAAACTTTCAACATTACAGTCCTTCCTAAGTGATTTAGTCATGAGCATGGATCCAGTCTCATATCCCCCAGCACTGAGTCCAACCCCAGCACAAAGCAGTCGGCTAGCCTTGAGTCCCTTCATTATGCCGTCACTGCTGGAACTGTGCCACTATTCTTCAGTGCAATCTTGCCTCCACTGATGTCATTTGCTGCCATGAGTCCTGCAGCCACCGCTGAAGTTGCCAGGACCCAAACTGTGCCCAAGTGTGATGCTGGGTCCACTGTGCTGATGCTGCCGGGTCTCACACTGCGCCAAAACTGGCCTCCTTCTGCTGCAGGTGCCACCCAGAACACAAACTTGCCTCCAATGCACTCGACACCACTGCCACCCAAGCTCTCCAGGAGAAGTTATGTTAAAAAAAAGGAAAAAAAAAAGAAAAAGCAGACAGAGCGGACAAGCCCTGAGCTCCTGGGCTCAGGAGCCTGAACACTGTGCTGCTTACTCCACTGCCATCTTGACTAGCGTTCTTTTCTCCTAGGTTGGAGGAACATCGTGTTTGGAACAGCTGCAGTTTAATAGTTAGAAAATCTTTTATTCTATTAAATTTTCAATAGAGTTAAAGTTAGGCCAATTCTTCTTTCTTTTGTTTGTATTTTAACTGTGTGTAAAAATAAAGTGTTTTGCTGAAAGCCAAGAAGTGTGACCAAGCAAATTACATCTGGAACACAGCACCTTGCACTTGTCTTTTTATAACATAAAAGTTAGGGTCTATGCTATCTCCTTGATATATTTGAAGGGGGTTTCATCTGGTCCATGATGAACTGGGGGCTATTGTTAGGATCACAATCTCGAATTGCAGGTTAGGTTGAGGATTATTGGACTCAAAGACAGTGAGTGGTGAGTGTTAGTGTAGTTTCAGGTGTTACAGTCACTTGGTTTAAACGGTACGCCTCGTGTAATAATGGCTGTTTCAGTCACAACGAATTTCCTGGGGGTGGAAGAATTCACTTTGGGTGGAGTACATTTTTTTGACTTAGACTGCCTCCGCGATGTGGTTGAATTTTCCCAAATATGTCACACATGTCAAGTAAGAGGAAACCTCAGGCAATGATGAAACCAGCACCGTTAATATCTATTCATGTATATGAGGAACCTTTTACAAGAGTCTAAATTGATTGCCAAGACCTCTCCCTAAAATAAAATGTGGGAGTCAAGTTTTGTTACCTGCGAGATTTCCGGAGTGTATCCAGGAGTGTAGAAGAGTTACGGAATTTTTTATTAGATTTGGACTACCCACAGATATACAATCAGATCAAGGGTTAAATTTTACAACAAAATTATTCAGGGAAGTTTGGATAGCTCAGGAACAAAATAATTTAAATCGCCTGCATACCAATCAGAATTGCAAGGAACATTAAAACAGTGACATCAAACTTTAAAGACCATGTTGAGGGCTTATAGTCAAGACTATCCAGAGGATTGGGATAATGGAATTCCATTTATACGTGTTGCAATTAGGGTCGCACCTAATGAATCAACTAAATTCAGTTCATTTGAATTAGTTTTTGGACATAAGGAGAGAGGATCACTGAAATTAATTAAGAAAAAACTGTTAGGTCAGAGTTTGGAGACCACATATTTGGACTATATGTCAGATTTTAGGGAAAGATTAAAGAGAATGGGTGAGTTGGCTATACAACATTTGAAAATAGCACAGCATGTGCTGAAACAGGAATTAGACAAGAAATCAAACATTCATAGTTTCACTAGAGGAGATAAAGTGTTCGTATTACTACCAGTGGTAAGTGAATCTTTAAAGACAAGATGTGGTGGGCCTTATCAAATCAAAATGAAACTGAATGATGTGAATTATTTGATAAGAACACTAGATAGAAGGAAATCTTACAGTGCATCATGTGAATATTCTTAAACTGTATTTTGATAGGGAAGGAAAGCAAAAGCAGAATGTGTTACTTGTGACAATGCAGAATGAAGAACTAAATCCATATTATTCTGAATTTGATATTCCTCAAATTAAATAGGATAATGAGAAATTTCTCAAAAATTGAATAAATTATTGAGTTACCTTCCAGAGGAAAATCATAATGACTTGGAAGGGTTCCTACAGTCAAATGGAGAGATCTGGCTATAGGTTGGGAAGTACTAATATGATTATGCATGATGTAGATATAATAAATGCTGTTCCAGTTAAGCAACATCCTTAGAGACTTAATTATCTAAAATTGACACAGGTTCAAAAAGAGGTTGAAAGCATGCTCAAAGACAATATAATTAAAGTGAGTTGCAGCAGATGGAGCTCACCCATAATGATGGTGCCAAAAACAGAGGGTACCCAGGACCTAATTGCTGCAAAGTCAAGGCACCTACAAAATATGATTCATATACTATTCCATTGCTGGAAGACTGCATTGAGAAGGTGGGACAAGCAATTTATATTTTGAAGCTGGACTTACTCAAAGGATACTAGCAGTAACCTTTATCTGGGTGAGCAAAGGAAATCTTGGCTTTTGTGACACCAAATGGACTTTACCAGTTCAAAATTATGCAAGTTAGTATGAAATATGCACCAATTACATTTTAAAGCAATAAAGTCATTTTAGGATTACCCAATTGTGTAGTGTACATTGACAATCATAGATTATCTGGTGATTTTTAGTCAGACTTAGAAGAAACACTTGCAGCATCTTTCAAATTGTTCGATGGCATTTAGAAGGCAGTCTTGGTGATAAACCTGGCTAAACATGTGTTCACAAAAGCCCAAGTCATGTTCCTGGGCCAGGTCATTGAACATGGAAAGATGGCCCCACGTCTTATGGATCAGACTAGATGCCATCAAAATATTTTAAGCAGGTAGCCTAGAAACTTACTTTTTCTTATTTTTAAAGACAAATGTTCCAGATGCAATGTGGCTGATCAAACTACTTGACATTGAGCAAAACAAAGTTTATTTAAACACTGTAGTTAAAATAGAACCAAAGAAAGAGGAACTTAGAATAACGTGAATTTACTGGAAAACTTAACGGAATAATCAATGCAGTAACTATTCCAAATTAACTGTTCCAATATGGTAACATCCCATGAACATGCCCCTTGGCAAAAAGGAAAGTTCAGGCACAGATTCTCACATGCAGTTTTCCCAGCCAGGAGGAAAAAAAACATCAAGAGAAAATTCAGAGAGAGTAGCAGCCAGGAGACATTCACTGAAGCTTCCAAATCTGTTGAAATCCCAATAGATTCTGCTTAAAGCTAAATCTAAAATCCCAGAAAACCTGATCTGCGAGAGCAGGCCACACCCATTCATGCTGATTTAAAAAAAAAATCCAAGGTCTCCCAGGCTGTTTACTCTAATTGTTCTGATAGACTGCTTCTTACCTCTGTGTTACAATCTCTCTTCAAAATAAAAACCAGGATAAAATAACTTCTTAAAGTCATAGCATCATCATACATGGGATGTAAAAACAAAGGTTATTGGAGTTTTCCATGCCACCAATAAAGAGGGAAGCACTACGATTCCTAGGACTGAGTAGTTTTTATCAGAAATGTGTACCAACTTTTAGCAGCATGGTTGCTCCACTGACTGACTTGTTGAAGAAGTGCAGAAAATTTCAGTGGATGGAGTAATGTCAGAAGGTATTTGACAGCCTGAAAGCTACGCTAACCACTGCCCCATTGTTACACAAAGCTACTTAGTGTGGCTATTAATGCAAGTGATGTGGGTGTTGATACTGTACTCTTGCAAGAAGACGAGAAGATAGAAAGACCTATTGGATATTTATCCAGAATCTTGAATATTCTACAAAAGGAATATTCCGTGATTGAGAAGGAGACCTTGAGTTTGGTGTTGGCAATGCTACGTTTCAACATTTGTGTTGCCAGTAATTTGTCTGAGGCAATTGTATATACTGATCTTAACCCCTTAATGTTTTTGGAAAACTTCAAAAATAAAAATATCAGACTATTTAGATGGAGCTTATTGTTACAGTAATTTAAGTTGGAAAGAACAACAGTACCAATGCATTGTCACGACTTTGATGAAGGCGGAGAGAACAATTTGAAATAGACTGTAGTATTGAATGACAAGAAACATGCAAACAATATAATGTGTATGTATTGTAGTGTACTAATCGTGCAAGACTAAATGTTTTCAAAAATGAAAATTTCTTTATATAGCTATGGTTCTCTTATTTTAAGAGGGGAATTGTGACCACACCATGGCTTTAGGAGGTGTATTTTATCCTGGCTTTTTTTGAAGAGAGATTTTGAGCCAAATGTGCCGAGCTATTTCTTCAAAGCCAATAAAATAAACAGCATGTGAGGCCTTGGTATTTTTCTTAAAAGCTAGAACAATAGAAGCAATATGAATGGGTTGAGTCAGGCACTCACAGAACCAGGGTTTTAGTTTAGCTTTTGTAAGTTTCGTTTTCACATGGTCTGATCTACTTGCTTACTTGTGACTCATTTTGCACAAATAATGAGACGTGATTTATTATCATTGAAACACAAGATATCTATACAGCATCACAAAACCAGTCTTTTCCTCTACTATCCCAAGTAACCTTACAGTTCTTAAATGTCTATGCCCACACACTAGTTGAAAATCTGCTTTGGGAGCGCAGTTTGTCAGAAAGTGTATACTACCCTGATTACAGCTAGTTGAATTGTAGTTAAGGCTGTTCTTCCTGCTCCCATCCTACTTCTCATGTTGTCTGGAGCATGTGTAAGACCCCTCTGATTTGAGTGGATACTTTTAACTAGTTATCCGCAACATTTCCGAGTACAGTGCGTTAACAGTAGTTTGATGTAACAATGTAATTAACATAATTTACATTGAGTTTCTGCCTTAGGAAGAGTGTTACAAAAGACATTTTTGGATGTTGTAATTTCCACTATTGATTTAGCTGACCCTAGTAGCTGAGCTGTCTCAAAAACAGTTCTAATGAAACTCTTCTATTTTTCCACCTGAAACCATACAGCATTGTCTCATCAACAACACATTCAATTGTCAATCAAGGTAAATGACATGCATTTCTTTCTGGCATGATTCAATTTGATGGTGAGTTCTGCAGGCTTCCTGACTTAATATCTCAGGTCCACTGTCTCATTAACACCTATGCAGTTGGCCAGCATTACTTACAGTGTCCCAAAAGAGCTGTTTTTTGTATTTAAAAGGGACATTCCATGACCTACACTTCCAGTTGTTGTGGTTGTGAAGTTGGTTATGGAAGCTGCCATACATCTGTCCTTGAATTAGAGGACATTATATCAAAATTGAGAATGCCCTTTAAGTTGTAAAATATTTTTGGAAATCTGCATTGATCGCTGTATCATTACAAATTGGCTGTGCTTACACCTGCATTTTGTTTTGCAGTATATCTCATCCTAAACTTGTGTGATGAGATTTAATTACTTCATGGTTTTGTGGTCAGCAAGAGTATGCCATTGTTTTAAATTCACTCGTGGGATGTGGGCGTCACTGGCTGGGCCAGCATTTATTGCCTGTCCTAGTTAACTTTCTTCAAAAGGCAGTGGTGTGCTGCCTTCTTGAACCACTGCAGTTCACATGCTGCAGGTTGACCCACAATGCTGTAGGGAGGGAATGCTGGTATTTTGACTCAGTGACAGTGAAGGAATGATGATATATTTCCAAGTGAGGAACGTTGAGAGGCTTGTTAGGAATTTACAGTGGTGTTGTTCCTATGTATCTCTTCCTTTTCCTTCTAGATGGAAGTGTTGTGGGTTTGGAAGGTGCTGTCTAAGGATCTTTGGTAAATTTCTGAAGCGCATCTTGTAGATAGTACACACTGCTGCTGAGCATTAATGGTGGGGAAGGGAGTGGAAACTTTTTAATGTGGTGCTGATTAAGTAGGCTGCTTTGTCCTGGATGGTGTCAAGCTTCTTGAAAGTTGTACTCATCCAGGCAAGTGGGGTATACCATTAGACTCTTGACTTTTAGATGATGGTCAGGCTTTGGGGAGTCAGGAGGTAAGTTACTCGCTGCAGTATTCCTAGCCTCTGATTACTCTTGTAGCCTCATGTGTTTATGTGGTGAATCCTGTTGAGTTTCGGGTCAATGATAACCTCTAGTATGTTGATAGTGGGGGATTCAGTGATGGTAACGCCATTGAATATCATAGTGGCAGTGTTTAGATTATCTCTAGTGGAGATGGCCATTGCCTGCCATTTGTGTGGTACAAATGTTACTTGCCACTTGTCAGCTCAAGCTTGGATGTTGTCCAAATCTTGATAAATTTGAACATGGACTGCTTCAGTATCTGAGGAGTCATGAATGATGCTGAACATTTTGCAACCATCAGCATTCATCCACACTTCTAGCCTTGTGATTCGGGAAGGTCATTGATGAAGCAGCTGAAGATGGTTGGACCTAGGAGACAGTACTGAGGAACTGATGCAGAGATGTCCCAGAGCTGAGATGACTGACCTCCAACAACACCAGGTGCTAGATATGACTCCCAGCAGTGGAGAGTTTGCCCCTAATACCCATTGACTCCAGTTTTGCTCGGACTCATTGATGCCACACTCAGTCAAATGTGACCTTGATGTCAAGTGCTGTCACTCTCACTTCAACTCTGGAATTCAGCTCTTTTATCCAAGTTTGAACCAAAGCTGTAATGAGGTCAGGAGCTGAGTGACCCTGGTGGAATCCAAACTGGGCGTCACTGAGCAGGTTATTGCTGAGCAGGTGCTGCTCGATAGCGCTGTTGATGACACCTTCCATCACTTCACTGATGATTGAGAGTAGACTGATGGGGCGATAATCGGCTGGATTGAATTTATCCTTCTTTTTGTGCATAGGACATATCTGGGCAATTTTTCACATTGTTGGGAAGATGCCAATGTTGTAACTGTACTGGAAGAGCTTGGTTAAGTGAGCAGCAAGTTCTTGAGCACATGTCTTTAGTACTATTACCATAACCTTGGCAGTATCCAGTGCCAAGAATGGCTGAAGACTGGTATCTGCATTCTGGGAACCACTGGAGGAGGCCAGAATGGATCATCCACTTGGCTGTTTTGATTGAAGATTGCAGCAAATGTTTCAGCTATATCTTTTGCACTATGTGTTGAGCTCTTCCATCATTGCGATTGGAGATATTTATGGAGCCTCATCCTTTACTGAGTTGTTTAATTGTTCACCACAATTCATGGCTGGATGTGGCAGGACTATAGAGCTTAAGTTTGATCCATTGGTTGTGGGATCACTGAGCTCTGACTATCATTTGTTGCTAATGCTGTTTGTCATGCAAATAGTCTTGTTCAGCAGATTCCCCAGGTGGACGTCTGTTTTATATTTAGGTATGCCTGGTGTTGCTTCTGGCATGCCCTTCTGCACTCTCTATTGAACCAGGGTTGACCCCCTAGCTTGATGGTAATCATTAAGTGGGTGATCTGCCAGGCTATGAGGTTGCAGACTGTGCTGGAGTACAGTTTTGCTGTGGTTGATGGCCTCATGGATGCCCCATTCTTGAATTTCGAGATCTGTTCAAAGTCTGTTGTATTTAGCACTGTAATAGTGTCACACAACATGATGGTGGGTGTTCTCAGTGTGAAGGTGGGACTTTGTCTCCACAACCACTGTGTGTTGGTCATTCCTACCAATACTGTCATGGACAGATGCATCTGCAACCAGCATTTTAGTAAGAATGAGGTCGAGTATGTTCTACCCTCTTGTTGGTTCCCTCACTACCTGCTGCAGACCCAGTTTTGCATGCTGTGTCCTTTAGGACCCAATGAGCTCAATAATGAGTGCTGCTGTCAAGTGACTCTTAATGGTGGACGTTCAAATCCCCCACTCAGAGTACATTTTTGTGCCCTTGCCACTCTCAGTACCGTCTCCTAGTGATTTTAAACTTGGATGAGTCCCAATTCATCAGCTGGTGGAGGACGATACCTGATAACGAGCAGGAGGTTTCCTTGCCCATGTTTAACCTGAAGCCATGACACTTCATGGGGTCTGGTGTCAATGTTGAGGATTCCCAGGGCAACTCCCTGCCGACTATATCCCACTGTGCCTGGTCTGTCTTGCCAGTGGGACAGGATATATCCAGGGATGGTAATGGTGATGGTGATGTCTGGGACATAGCCATACTTATGGAATCATACCTTACAGAATATGTCAGGCTGTTGCTTGACTAGTCTGTGATACAGTCCAACAATTTGGCTCTGGACCCATATATTCAGAAGGAGGACTTTACAGGATCGATGGGGCTGTTTCTGATGTTGTCTTTTCCAGTGCCACGGTTGATGCCGGTTGGTCTATCCAGTTTCACTTCTTTTTTGAGACTTCATAGCAACTGATACAGTTGAGTGGCTTGCTAGGCCATTCCAGAGGGCATTTGAGAGTTAATCACATTGCTTTAGGTCTGGAAGTCACATGTAGGCCAGACCATAGAATCCCTACAATGCAGAAGCTGGCCCTTCAACCTATCAATTCCACACCAACCGTCCGGAGAGCACCCCACCCTGACTTACATCCCCACCCTATCTGTCACCGTGCAATTCCCATGGCTGACCCACCTAGCCTGCACATCCCTGGCGAGTATGGGGCAATTTGCCATGGTCAATCCAGCTAACCTGCAAATCTTTGGATTGTGGGAGGAAACTGGAGCACCTGAAGAAAACCCACGCAAACACAGGTAGAATGTGCAAACTCCACACAGACAGTTGCCTAAGGGTGGAATCGATCCTGGGTCTCTGGTGCGGTGAGGCAGCAGTGCTAACCACTGAGCCGCGATGCTGCCCCAGGTGATGATGGCAGATTTCCTACCCTGAAGGACATTGATGAGCCAGATGAGTTTTTCCAGCAATCAATAATAGTTTCATGGTCATCAGTTTATTCTTACTTCCAGATATTTGTTGTTGAATTCAAATTCCACCATCTGCCGTAGTGAGATTTGAACCTGCATCACGAGAACATTAGTTGAGTTTCTGGATTGTCCAGTGATGATATGATTAGGCCATCCCAGCAGATTTGATTTGCTGCTTGTCCATCTTTTTACAGAAATAGAAGAGTGCTGATGTGGATCTGGGGATAACATAAATTAAATAATCATTAATATTCGTGTTGAAGATCAATCAATTTAACATTAGTGAAAAGGGCAGAATTGTGCAGATGAACTCTGCTTTAAATATGAAATATTCACCTACACACACTCACATTTGGGACTGAAGATGAACGACTGTTTGAAAATGATCAGTGGTTGAGAGATCTCCTCCTTGAAGAAGATGCTTGCAACATGTAAGTCAAAATAAAGCAGGTATGTTCAACTAAATCTAGCCATTACATTTCGTCAGTCTTGCCCAGGATGTAAACATGTGCATTTGGACAAATGCAAAATGGACATGCTGGTTTATAAATTTGTTTTGAAGAGGAATTGGACAGAGTAAAATATTTGACCACCTTATTATTGTTTATTTTGTCCTCCCATTCAAATCCTGGAATTCTTTCCCTTAGCGCGTTATAGGTCTACTTGCCGCAGGTGGAATGCAGTGGTTCAAGAAGGCAGCTCACCACCACTTCCCAAGAGAAACTAGGGATGGACAATAAATCCTGGCCAGCCAGCAACACTTACATCCCACATGTGAATAAAATTTTTAAAAATCAAAAATGTATACCCTAGTAGCATCAGAATTGAGAATATTTGCCCTCCAAAAATAGATTATAATTCATGCAAAGAATCTCCTTTTGATGCATAAGATTAGAGTTGAATATGTTGTAACTTTACCCGAAACACTACCTAGGTAGTGTCTCCCACCCATCCTCCTCCTCTAACCAAAAACAAAAGGTTCTGAGCGCTGATTTGGTAAGGCTACTAGTATATTTTTTTAAAATTTGTCTGTTTGGGAATTCAGAACAGTGGGAATGGATGTTAGGGCAGTTGTATGCTCCTCCTGTAGAACGTGGGAGGTAAGGGTCACCACTAGTGTCCCCACTGACTTCATCTGCGGGAAGTGCACCCAACTCCAGCTCCTCGGAAACCGTGTTAGGGAACTGGAGCTGGAGCTGGATGAACTTCGGATCATTCGGGAGGCTGAGGGGGTAATTGAGAGGAGTTACGGGGAGGTAGTCACACCTCAGGTACAGGAAAAAAGTAGATGGGTTGCAGTCAGAGGACGGAAAGGGAACAGGCAGACAGTGCAGGGATCCCCTGTGGCCATTCCCCTCAAAAACAAGTATACCGTTTTGGATACTGTTGGGGGGGCTGACTTACCAGGGGTAAGCCATGGGGTACAGGTCTCTGGCACAGAGTCTGTCCCTGTTGCTCAGAAGGGAAGGGGGGAGAGGAGGAGAGCATCAGTCATTGGGGACTCCATAGTTAGGGGGACAGATAGGAGATTCTGTGGGAACGAGAGAGACTTGCGGTTGGTGTGTTGCCTCCCAGGTGCCAGGGTCCGTGATGTCTCGGATCGTGTTTTTGGGATCCTTAAGCGGGAGGGGGAGCAGCCCCAAGTCGTGGTCCACATAGGCACCAACGACATAGGTAGGAAAAGGGATGGGGACGTAAGGCAGAAATTCAAGGAGCTAGGGTGGAAGCTTAGAGCTAGAACAAACAGAGTTGTTATCTCTGGTTTGTTACCCGTGCCACGTGCTAGCGAGGCGAGGAATAGGGAGAGAGAGCAGTCGAACACGTGGCTACAGGGATGGTGCAGGAGGGAGGGATTCAGATACCTGGATAATAGGGGCTCATTCTGGGGTAGGTGGGACCTCTACAAACGGGATGGTCTACACCTGAACCAGAGGGGTACCAATATCCTGGGGGGGAAATTTGCTAATGCTCTTCGGGAGGGTTTAAACTAATTCAACAGGGGGGTGGGAACCTGAATTGTAGCTCCAGTGTACAGGAGGTTGAGAGTAGTGAGGTCATAAATAAGGTTTCAAGGTTGCAGGAGTGTACCGGCAGGCAGGAAGGTGGTTTGAAGTGTGTCTACTTCAATGCCAGGAGCATCCGGAATAAGGTGGGTGAACTTGCAGCATGGGTTGGTACCTGGGACTTCGATGTTGTGGCCATTTCGGAGACATGGATAGAGCAGGGACAGGAATGGTTGTTGCAGGTTCCGGGGTTTAGATGTTTCAGTAAGATCAGGGAAGGTGGTAAAAGAGGGGGAGGTGTGGCATTGTTAGTCAAGGACAGTATTACGGTGGCAGAAAGGACGTTTGATGACAACTCGTCTACTGAGGTAGTATGGGCTGAGGTTAGAACCAGGAAAGGAGAGGTCACCCTGTTGGGAGTTTTCTATAGGCCTCCGAAAAGTTCCAGAGATGTGGAGGAAAAGATTGCAAAGATGATTCTGGATAGGAGCGAAAGTAACAGGGTAGTTGTTATGGGGGACTTTAACTTTCCAAATATTGACTGGAAACGCTATAGTTCGAGTACTTCAGATGGGTCAGTTTTTGTCCAATGTGTGCAGGAGGGTTTCCTGACACAGTATGTAGATAGGCCAACAAGAGGCGAGGCCACATTGGATTTGGTACTGGCTAATGAACCAGGCCAGGTGTTAGATTTGGAGGTAGGAGAGCACTTTGGTGATAGTGACCACAATTCGGTTACGTTTACTTTAGCGACGGAAAGGGATCGGTATATAAAGCAGGGCAAGAGTTATAGCTGGGGGAAAGGCAACTATGAGGCGATGAGGCAAGATTTAGGATGCATAGGATGGAGAAGGAAACTGCAGGGGCTGGGCACAATTGAAATGTGGAGCTTGTTCAAGGAACAGCTACTGCGTGTCCTTGAGAAGTATGTACCTGTCAGGCAGGGAGGAAGTGGTCGAGCGAGGGAACCGTGGTTTACTAAAGAAGTTGAATTTCTTGTCAAGAGGAAGAAGGAGGCTTATGTAGAGATGAGGCGTGAAGGCTCAGTGAGGGCGCTTGAGAGTTACAAGTTAGCCAGGAAGGACCTAAAGAGAGAGCTAAGAAGAGCCAGGAGGGGACATGAGAAGTCTTTAGCAGGTAGGATCAAGGAAAACCCTAAAGCTTTCGAAAGGTATGTCAGGAATAAAAGAATGACTAGAAAAAGATTGGGGCCGGTCAAGGACAGTAGTGGGAAGTTGTGCGTGGAGTCCGAAGAGATAGGAGAGGTGCTAAATGAATATTTTTCGTCAGTATTCACGCAGGAAAAAGACAATGTAGTCGAGGAGAATACTGAGATACAGTCTATTAGACTAGACGGGATTGAGGTTCATAAGGAGGAGGTGTTAGCAATTCTGGAAGGTGTGAAAATAGATAAGTCTCCTGGGCCGGATGGGATTTATCCTAGGATTCTCTGGGAAGCTAGAGAGGAGATTGCAGAGCCTTTGGCTTTGATCTTTATGTCGTCATTGTCTTCAGGAATAGTGCCAGAAGACTGGAGACGAGCAAATGTTGTCCCCTTGTTCAAGAAGGGGAGTAGAGACAACCCTGGTAATTATAGACCAGTGAGCCTTACTTTGGTTGTGGGTAAAGTGTTGGAAAGGATTATAAGAGATAGGATTTATAATCATCTAGAAAGGAATAATTTGATTAGGGATAGTCAACACGGTTTTGTGAAGGGTAGGTCGTGCCTCACAAACCTTATTGAGTTCTTCGAGAAGGTGACCAAACAGGTGGATGAGGGTAAAGCGGTTGATGTGGTGTATTTGGATTTCAGTAAAGCGTTTGATAAGGTTCCCCACGGTAGGCTATTGCAGAAAATACAGAGGCATGGGATTGAGGGTGATTTAGCGGTTTGGATCAGAAATTGGCTAGCTGTAAGAAGACAGAGGGTGGTGGTTGATGGGAAATGTTCATCCTGGAGTTCAGTTACTAGTGGTGTACCGCAAGGATCTGTTTTGGGGCCACCGCTGTTTGTCATTTTTATAAATGACCTGGATGAGGGCGTAGAAGGATGGGTTAGTAAATTTGCGGATGACACCAAAGTCGGTGGAGTTGTGGATAGTGTAGACGGATGTTGTAGGTTACAGAGGGACATAGATAAGCTGCAGAGCTGGGCTGAGAGGTGGCAAATGGAGTTTAATGCGGAAAAGTGTGAGGTGATTCACTTTGGAAGGAGTAACAGGAATACAGAGTACTGGGCTAATGGTAAGATTCTTGGTAGTGTGGATGAGCAGAAAGATCTCGGTGTCCATGTGCATAGATCACTGAAAGTTGCCACCCAGGTTGATAGCGTTGTTAAGAAGGCGTACGGTGTGTTAGGTTTTATTGGTAGAGGGATTGAGTTTCGGAGCCATGAGGTCATGTTGCAGCTGTACAAAACTCTGGTGCGGCCGCACTTGGAGTATTGCGTACAGTTCTGGTCACCGCATTATAGGAAGGATGTGGAAGCATTGGAAAGGGTGCAGAGGAGATTTACCAGGATGTTGCCTGGTATGGAGGGAAGGTCTTATGAGGAAAGGCTGAGGGTTTTGAGGCTGTTTTCGTTAGAGAGGAGAAGGTTAAGAGGTGACTTGATAGAGACATACAAGATCATCAGAGGATTAGATAGGGTGGACAGTGAGAGCCTTTTTCCTCGGATGGTGATGGCTAGCACGAGGGGACATAGCTTTAAGTTGAGGGGTGATAGATATAGGACAGATGTCAGAGGTAGGTTCTTTACTCAGAGAGTAGTAAGGGCGTGGAATGCCCTGCCTGCAAAAATAGTAGACTCGCCCACTTTAAGGGCATTTAAATGGTCATTGGATAAACATATGGATGATAATGGAATAGTTTAGGTTAGATGGGCTTCAGATTGGTTTCACAGGTCGGCGCAACATCGAGGGCCGAAGGGCCTGTACTGCGCTGTAATGTTCTATGTTCTATGTTCTATGTTCTAACTTCCTCAGTTTTATATCCTGAGTTTGGAAGGTTACTTTGTTGTGCCTTCTCTTTTACACAAATGCAACATTCTTAATTGGAATAGATCAGATTGAGTTAGTACCATATGGATGTTTGGGCTGGGTAGTGGATTGAATTATTGATTAAAATTAACAATTTGTTTTTATTTTAAGGAAGTACTTTTATTGATAAGACTCTGGTTGGGATTATAATTTGTCATTTTTTAAAGGTAAAGTCAGGGTTGAGGTTTCTTTAACACCAAGGTTATTCAGATGGGAAACTCTAGATCACAGTCAGTTATGCCTTTGCATTTAAAGTTTAGAGCATATTGGTTATCTTATTGTAAACATATTGAAAAATAAATCAATTGTCATCTGAATGTGTAAAAGACCAATTCTTTCAACAAGTAAATATTCTCATTATTATGAATTTTATTAGCAGTATGTTATGCTATGCACAGCTGATTCAGCTCTGTGGTTTTGTAACAGACAAGTCAGACACTGGAGAATTTCTGAAAACTACTTTGATACACGTGACAATGCGATGAGTATCCCATTCATTAATGTGATTGGAACATTTTCAAGAATTTGATCTAAATTCGGTGCTATCTTCCAATAAATATTTTCACTTGATTTTCTAATTATTTTACCTGCACCTCTTATTAAGCTGTACTCAACTTTCTGAGAGTTCCTGACATGAATAACCTTGGGAATTTGCAGGTGATGTTTCTATCTAGTGTTAACATATGGAAATAGAAGTTTTCCTTCGTTGTTAAGATACTAAAAATGAACAGTGTGCAAGTATGAGCTGATTTTTAAAAATGTTTTACCTTAATTATGGATTACTAAGCTCTGATTTAGCCTTTACATAATAGTGCTGGCATGTACTTCCATGCTGGCACCAGCATTATATTTATGTAGAGTTCTTGGCAGTGGCAAACTTTACTCACTGACCCTGATGTTAGTCCTGCCAGCGTCAGATGAGAGACAGCTCTGACAAATGGTACTGATGCTTGTGAATTCAAATAACCATCTGCAGGGGATTTTAGACCTCCCCAAGTCCTGCATATCTCCTCAATGTGCCCTAAGTTTAAGTTGGCACCTTCCTGGCAGAATGAGGTTCTACTCCCATAATCTTCAAGGCATTTGTGACTACAAGAGGATTGTTCAGATTTCCAGGAAGCTGGATCAACTCTTAAATCCTTAGATAGAGCAAATTTCATCAGCTCTTCTGACTAGTGCTTTTGTGACTATATCCCGAGGGCAAAGAGTTTCTTTGGAAACAACGGCTTCTGCCCATTGTAATATAGAGGTAGACAATACATACAACTACTGCCATATGATTCGACAAGGGCCACCATCCGGCAAATCATTGAGCTTTTGAAATTTAGATATCTTGATAGAACTGAGGAGCTCTGCAATGCTCAAACTTATTGTCATTGTGATATATTTGCAGGGCAGAAATGTTGAACAATATAGCAAATGGAAATCAAATACCTTACTGTCTACTTAAAACTAGAGTCAGAGAGGGTCCCAGATGACAAGAAAATCACTAACGTGACACCCCTGTTTAAAAAGGGAGTAAGGCAAAAGACTGAAAATTACAGGCCGATTAGCCTAACCTCGGTCATGGGTAAGATTTTAGAGTCCATTGTGAAGAATGAGATATCTGAATACTTGGAAGTGCATGGTAAAATAGGGCAGAGTCAGCATTACTTCATCAAGGGGAGGTCATGCCTTACAAATCTGTTAGAATTCTTTGAGGAAATAATGAGCAGGTTAGACCAGGAGAACAAATAGATGTTATCTACCTGGACTTCAAGAAGGCCTTTGACAAGGTGTCACACAGGAGGCTGCTGAGTAAGATGAGGGCCCATGGTGTTAGAGGCAAGGTGCTAGCATGGATAGAAGATTGGCTGTCTGGCAGAAAGCAGAGAGTAGGGATAAAAGGGTCTTTCTGAGGTGACAAGTGGTGTTCCACAAGGGTCAGTGTTGGGACTACGACTTTTCACTTTATACATTAATGATCTAGATGAAGGAATTGAGGGCATTCTGGCTAAGTTTGCAGATGATACAAAGATAGGTAGAGGAACAGGTAGTATTGAGGATGCGGGGAGGCTGCAGGAGGATTTGGACAGGTTAGGAGAGTGGGCAAAGAAGTGGCAGAAGGA
Organism: Rhincodon typus; assembly: GCF_021869965.1. Lineage (NCBI taxonomy): Eukaryota > Metazoa > Chordata > Chondrichthyes > Orectolobiformes > Rhincodontidae > Rhincodon > Rhincodon typus. The sequence continues at coordinate 55,643,490 of NC_063339.1, read as the reverse complement.
GTACAATGTGGGAAGGTGTGAGGTCATGCACTTTGGTTAGAAGAATAGAAGCATGAACTATTTTCTAAATGAGGAGAAAATTCAGAAGTCTGAAGTGCAAAGAGTCTTGGGAGTTCTAGTTCAGGATTCTCTCAAGGTAAACTTGCAGGTTGAGTCAGTAGGTAGGAAGGCAAATGCAACTTTGGCATTTATTTTGAAAGAACATGACTATAAAAGCAAGGATGTACTTCTGAGGCTCTTTCAGGCTCTGGTCAGGCCACATTTAGAGTATTGTGCGCAGTTTTGGATGGCATATCTTGGGAAAAATGTACTGGCCCTGAAGCGGGTTCAGAGGAAATTCACGAGAATGGTCCCAGGAATGAAATGCTTAACATATGAGGAACATTTGAGGACTCTGGGTATATACTCGATGGAGTTTAGAAGGATGAGAGCGAATCTAATTGAAACTTACAGAATACTGAATGGCCTGGACAGAGTGGATGTTGGGAAGATGTTTCCATTGGTAGGAGAGACTAGGACCTGAGGGCACAGCCTTAGAATAAAGGGAAGACCTTTTAGAACAGAGATAAAGAGAAACTTCTTTAGCCAGAGAGTGGTGAATCTATGGAATTCACTGCCACAGAACACTGTGGAGGCCAGGTCATTGAGTATATTTAAGATGGAGATAGATAGGTACTTTATTGTCAAGGGTATCAAGAGTTACAGAGAGAAAGCGGGAGAATGGGGTTGAGAAACTTAGCAGCCATGATTGAATGGCAGAGCAGACTCGATGGGCTGATTGGCCTAATTCTGCTCCCATATCTTATGGTCTTATTGTCTTATAATATGACCAAATATGTGCAATGAGCACACACTATAGCAATTCTTTTTAAGAGCCACTTCAACCAAATATAATGATGTTCTCTCACCTAAACTTACTTTCTCTCATGCTCTGTCCCTGTATGGATTATTTTTCAGCCTGGATTGTCATTTTTCTATTGATATTGCTAAATATGGCTTTAGTGATAAAAAAACTTCATTCTAAGTTGCCTTCTAAGATTAAATTCAGCTGATTCACTGAAAGTAGCACTGTGAGTTGTGCTCCAGTAAATACACAAAATAATTGTCCATTTCTGATTCAATGATATCTAATATTTCTTCTGGTTTATATCTAGCATTTCTTCAACGAGAGTAACTATTGTTACCAACCGTTTAGGAACGAGATGAGGGGACATTTATTCTCCTGTGGAATTTGCTATGTCAGAAAGCATTTGAGTACAAAACATTGAATGATTTCAAGAAAATTGCTCAGGTATGCCCTGTGCACAAAAGGCAGGCCAGTCCAACATGGTCAGTTACCTCTTTATCCATTTACTCTCGATAATCAGCAGAGCCATCAACAGTTTAATCAGGTGACACTTGTGGTTCTGCCAGGACCATTTGGCTCCTGACTTCCAAACATGGAGCTGAAATCTAGAACTGAATTGAGAGTGATTGCATTGACATCAAGGCAGTATTTGATTGAGTATGCTTTAAATAGCCCTGACTAAACTGGAGTCAATGGAAATCTGGGGGAAATCGAAAGAATTGTGGATGCTGTAAAACAGAAACAAAAACACATATTGCTGGAAAAGCTCAGCAGGTCTGGCAGCATCCGTGGAGAGAAATCAGAGTTAATGTTCTGAGAAAGGCTCACTTGACCCAAACTGTTAACGCTGATTTCTCTCCGCAGGTGCTGCCAGACCTGCTGAGTTTTTTCCAGCAATCTGTTTTTGTTTGGAATGTGGGGGAAATTTGTTTGTTGGTTCTAGGCATACCCAGTTCAAAGGGAGGTGGTTATAATTGTTGGAGTGTAATTAGCTGAGATCAAGGACATCACTGCATGAGTTATAAACAGAAAATAGGACCAGGAATAAGATAATGCAGTGTGGAGCTGGAGGAACACAGCAGGCCAGGCAACATCAGAGGAGCAGGAAAGCTGACGTTTCGGGTAGGGACCCTTCTTCAGAAAATTTTCTGATTATGCCTGGCCTGCTGTGTTCCTCCAGCTCCACACTGTGTTATCGCTGATTCCAGCATCGGAAGTTCTTACTGTCTCCATAGGACTAGGAATAGCCTGCTGTACCATTTATTATGATCATAGCCGATCATCCAACTCAATAGGCTCTTCCTACGTTTCCCCCAAATCCTTTGATCCCTTTAGCCCTGAGTGTTATGTACAACTGCTTCTTGAAAACACTCAGTGTTTTGTCCTTCACCATTTTCATTGGTGGCAAATTCCACAGACACAATAGTGAATGAATTTCTCCTCTTAATAACAACTGAAAGAACTGTGGATGCTGTAAATCATGAACAGAAACAAAGTTGCTGGAAAAGCTCAGCAGGTCTGGCAGCATCTGTGAAGAAAAAAACAGAGTTAATGTTTTTAGAACAGAGGAGGAGTCACCGGACCTGAAACGTTAACTTTTCTGGCACCTATGTTTTAATTTCTCCTCTTCTCAGTCCTAAATAGGTTACCCCTTTCCCTTAGACTGACTCCTGGTTCTGGACCCCTTACCATCAGGAACATCCTTCCTCCATCCATCCTGTCTAGTCCTTTTAGAAAATTATAGGTTTCTATGAAATTTCCCTCATTCTTGTGAACTCAAGCAAATATTGACCTAACTGATTCAGAGGGAAGCAATCTGGTAATCCTTCACTCCATGTACAGCAAGAACATTCTTCCTCAGACAAGTAGACCAAAAATGTGCACAATATTCCAGCTGTGGTCTAATCAAGGCCCTGAATAATTGCAACAAGACATCCCTGCTCCTATATTTATCCTCTGGCTATGAAGACAACCATACCATTTGCTTTCTTTACTGTCTGCTGCACTTTGCATGCTCACCTCCAGTGAGTGGGGTGCTAGGATACGAAAGTCTCTTTGCACATTACCCTCTCTTAATTTATAGCCAGTTATATAATAATCTGCCTTCCTGTTTTTGCCCCAAAAGTGGATAATCTCATATTCATCCACTCACATCACACTTCACCTGTCATGCATTTTCCCACTCACTGAGCTTGTCAAAATCACACTGAAGCATCTCTATATCCTCCTTACAGCTTACCCACCAACCCAGTTTTGTGTCATCTGGAAATTTGGAGATATTTAACTGTTGTTAATAACTGGAGTCCCAGCAATGATTCCTGCAGTACCCCACTAGTCACTGCTTACCATTTGGCAAAGACCCTTTTTATTTCTTTCTCTTTGTTCCCTCTCTACCAAACAGTTTTCTCTCCATTGGAATGCATTAAACCCAAGCCAATGCAATTTAATTTTAAATGCTAATCTCTTATGTGGGACTTTGTCAAAGCCTTCTGAAAGGACAAATATACTATATTCATTGGCTCCCCCTCATCCACTCAGTGAGCTACATACTCAAGAATTCCGGCAGATTTGTGAAGCATGATTCTAAACTTCTCCCATTCCTCAAGTCTGTTATTTTTTTCTGGCTAATTTGGCTGTCTCTTCCTTGAATCTACTATTCTCTCTAATTCCCATTGTAAGCCATGGTTTGGCCGTTGGTCCTGTGTTCCTTTTGAGTCAGATGGGAATGATCATTTCTTGCAGTTCACCCATGCATTTTTTGAATGTTTGCCGTTGCCTTTCCGCTGTCATCTCTTTAAGATACATTCCCCAATCCAGCGTAGCCAACTTGCCTATCATACTATTGTACTTGCCTCTATTTAGATTCAGGATACTAGTCTTAGAAACCAACTGTGTCACTTTCCATTTTGAAAGGATTCTATCATATTATGTTCACTCATCCCCAGTGGACTTTGCACAACTAGATTGCCAATTATTCCTTTTTTATTACAAAATCCTCAATGTATGGGTCCGGAAAACCATCCCGTATGCACTCCATGAATTCCTTCTTCACTGTATAGTTACTAATTTGATTTTCCCAATCTATATGCATTGCACACCTCTAATTTCCTGTTTAACACCATTCCCAACATCACCCCTACAGTTTGGGGTCTATATATAATTCTTGCTAATGTTTCTTTGCCTGTTGGTGTTTCTCAGCTATACCCATACAGATTCCACACTACTGAACCTAGTATCCTTCCTCATTATTGCGTTAATTTCCTGTTTAACTAGCAATGCAACTCCACTGTCTTTTCCTTTTTACCTCTTTCCTAAATACTGAATATCTGGATATCACTTGCCATCCTGGTCACCCTGCAGCCGTGTCTCTATAATCCTGTCTGTATCATACCTGTTTTCATTTATTTGCGGGATTAATTCGACTATGTTATTGTGAGTGCTCCACACTTTAAGGCACAAAACTTTAAGGGTTGGCTTTATAACATTACTTGTCACATTCACATTATTTTTCACTGTGGCCCTCCTTGATCCTGGCCCCTGATTTCTCTCCTTACCACTTTTCTCATTATTCCCCTTTCTCTTGTCCTTGATTCACCTTCCTCAGCCATTGAAGACGGGCCCAGTATGTGGAAAGAATGCATTATCTTTTCAGGACAAGTGACATTGGGGCAGATGAAAAACAATGGGTAATTCTCCTGACAGCTTATGGACCCAAGCTTTTTCAGTTATTAGGAGCCAAACATTTCCTGAGGCACCAGATACCAAAACCTTTCAAGATTTGACTGATTTAGTGAAGGAATAGGATTACCCCAAATCTCCTCTAATTCTGAGACACTATCCGGCAGTTGGAGAGCCCAAAAGAGTCAGTGTTGGGATTTTTGACGGGGTTAAGACGCCTGTGATTTTGGTTTAGCCCTTAATGAGATACTGAGAGACCATTTGGTATGTGGGATTAATGATGTAACCATTCAAAAGTGCTTAGAGCTGAAGCCCAAGTGGGCTGCAAGCAAACAGTACAAGTGGCTTCGCCATTAGAAAATGTGGCAAGTGGAGAATATGAGTTTCAGGGTATGCCGATGGAAATGGACACTCTCGCCAGTCCAACTGAGCTTGGGGTTCACCATTTGAGTGAAGGCAATTGCATTGCCTCACTCAGGACATATCCTGAACCGAGAGACTCTAGGTCAGCCCACAGCAAAAACCCAAAACAAAGCCAAGCCTCGGCCTAGCGGTTAACATTTTCTTCAGGATCTGGGCTGTCCAGCCATTGTAGTTGCTGCCAGTATGCAGACTTGAGACAGCAAAAGAGTTCCACAGGCCTGAATTGAGTTAGAGAACTCATAGGCCAGTGTGACGATAGTGTACATCCTGCAGAGCCCACCTACGTCTGGCTTGGAACAGTTAAATTGCTTAGCAACATCCAAGCCAGAACCAATCAAAATAAATGTCTGGTTAAATAGTCAACTGGTTCTAATGGAGGTTGTTACCACTGCAGCTGTATCAGTGATTGCAGAACCAGTCTTTAACAAAATTCATTCTTAATTTTGCATAAGACCTTGGCTAGTTTGAGAACTTATACCGGGAAACCTTTACAGTTTAAGGGTACAACTTTGGTTCTGGTCTCATATGAGAAGCAGTGGTCCAATTACCACTAGTTGTAGTAAAAGGATCGTAGTAAAAGGCTCGGGCCCAAACCTGATGGGACGCAATTGGTTGAGAATGATTCACCTTTACTAGCTCAACATTTTGCGATTAGAAAATGGCTGCCCGAATGAAATCTTAATTAAATACCTGAAGGTCTTTCAGGAAGGTCAAGGGACTATCAAAGGAGACAAGACCAACTTGCGCGTTGGCCAGGAAGCAATTCCACAGTTCTGCAAAGCCTGTCCTTTGCCATTTGCCTTAGGCAGAAATTAGGAGGCTGAAAAGTGAAGGAATCATCAAACTAGTACAATTTGTGGAATGGGCAGCTCCAAATCTACCAATTGTGAAGGTCAATGGATCGGTTTTCCTTTGTGGGAATTTTAAACAAATGGTAAACTGCATCTCGCATAGAGGACTTGTATGCGAAGCTTGGTGGAGTGGGGAGAGCTGTCCTTCACAAAGCTGGACATGAGCCATGTTTACCTGCAATTGCGGTTAGATGAGGATTCCCAGAAGTAAGCCACAATTAATACCCATAAGGGTTTGTATCAATGTACAAGACTGCCATTTGGGGTATCACCAGCCTATTTCCTTTTTCAGTGGATGATGCAGAACACTTTACAAGGTCTACCCTAGGTTGCCATTTATCTCTCCAAGGCAGGTGTATCCCTAAGAAGGGAAACATGTGTGTTTCAGGCAGCCCAAATGATATAGAGATAGTAGGAACTGCAGATGCTGGAGAATCCGAGACAACAAGGTGCAGGGCTGGATGAACACAGCAGGCCAAGCAGCATCATAGGAGCAGAGAGGCTGACGTTTCGGGCCTAGACCCTTCATGTATACTTGGGCTACGGAGTCAACAAGACTGGGTTACACCCATTAGAAGATAAAGTGAGGGCAATCAAAGGTGCCCTGGTTCCCACATCTGTACCGTAGCTTAGGTCTTTCTTTAGATTGGTGAATTTGTGGAACATTCATACGTACCCTGGCCTCTATCCTGGTACCTTCACATCTGCTGTTGAAAAAGGGGCAGCCTTAGAAATGGTCTTATAGCCGAGATGTAGCCTTCAGCAAAGTGAAGAAGCAACTATCATCGTCTAAGATGTTGGCAGACTATGATCCCAAGCAAGAACTTGTGCTGTCATGTAATGCCTCCCCATATGGTATTGGTGTGGTGTTGACTCACAGGATGCTTCCTGGACTTTGGCTGATACAGAGTGCATATGCGCCCAGGTAGAGAAGGAAGGTTTGTCGTTCATCTTTCGCATGAGAACGCATCACCAATACCTTTATGGACATTAATTTGTAATAGTAACAGACCACAAACCCCTGCTAGGGCTTCTCAAAGAGAACAAGGCTGTGTCACCCATACTTTCAGGTTAAATTCAGCAGTGGGCTCTCATTCTAAGTGTGTACAAATGCAAATTGGAACGCTATCCGGGAGACCAGGTAGCAACTGTGAGTGCCTTGAATCGCCTCCCAGTGGCAGATACACCACTGGTGGTGCTGACTGGAAGAGTCCATTCTGGTTTTAAACATTGTGGACACCCTTCTAGTCACCACTGACAATATCAGACTGTGGATGCAAAACGATCTAGTCCTGGCAAAACTAAAACAGCTGGTGGTGATGGGTGAAAGAAAAGGCCATCACAAACAGAAGTGAAACCTTTCAGGACCTGGGGAAGTATCACCATAGGAGATGAAATTTTATTATAGGGAGCAAGATTGATTGTCCTGAGCAAAGGTTGCCACCAGATACTGGCTGACCTGACCAGGGTCATCCAGGGGTGTCCAAAATGAAGATGTTGGTGAGAAGTTATGTCTGGTGGAGGCAGACATAGCCACGTTGGTGGTTCAGTGCCCAGAGTGCCAATAAGAACAAAACTTGCCGCCAGCAGCTCTCCCACCTTCATGGGAATGGCCAGGTAAACCTTGGACTTGATTACATGTCGACCATGCCGGTCCTTTCAGGAGCTCAATGTTCTTAGTCATTGTGGATGCCCAATCAAAGTGGTTGGACATGCATGGAGTTAATTCTACAAACATGGGGAGAACGATAGAAAAGCTGTGAGCATCTTTTACAATACATGGACTCCTAGAAGTATTGGTCACAGACAACAGGCCATACTTTGTGCATTTCCCAAAAGTTGAATGTCATTCGGCATATTCAGAGAGCTCCATATTATTTATACCATCCATTGTCCTATAATCTGGCAGAAAGAGCTGTCCAAACTTTGAAGGTAGGCATAAAGAAACAGTCTACAGCTTCACTAGATACCAAACTGGCCCGGTTCCGATTTGATTATCAGATCACTTCTCACGCAACTACAGTGATAGCTGTAGCTCTCGCAGAGTTACTAAGGGGGAGAACACTCCCAATCAGGTTAAGTCCCATCCTCCCGGACCCACGGGGGGTAGCGGCGAGAGTGAAAGTGCATCAGGAATGCCAATGCTGCACATGAGACTCCTTGAAGTGAGAGAGACCATTTACTTTAGACGAAGCTGAAACCATGGAAATAGCCCTGCATGGATAAGAGGCATGGTCGAGCAACGTCAGGCCCAGTGACGTACAAAGTTCAGATAGGTGAGGTGATCCTGAACAAACACATGGACCACACATGAAAGCTGCAAACTCACTCATGGGACAGGAGTAGAACCTGCCCAGTCCGTCAGTACAACTGGAAAGCTGTCAAAACTTGTGGGTTCTCCCCCCTGTCTAATGTTGAAGAAATCTTGGAGTCTGAGATGGACACGGTGATGTCGCAGCCTCAATGCCTTAACTGCCTGAACAAGAGGATGAAGTTTTTCCAAGACACTCCGCGTACAAGAGGCGGGCTACGGTCCGGTACATACCACTTGTATCTGAGGCTAAGTTGATGGAACCCGACCTGGTGAGAAAATCCCCCAGTAGAGGCTGCGAGTAAAAGAACAGGCCTATGTCCCTGGATGTAGATGGGGAGGGATGTATTGACTGTAACAATGTCAGCCAGGTGGACCTCATAGAATATAAGTTCCCTGATTGGGGCCGTTCTCCAATTAGGGGGCCTTGGCTGAAAGATGTAAACAGGAGTGCCAGAGGTTCTGTTCACTCTGAGAGCTGCCTCTGAGAAAGCTGGATCAGTGTCAAATTATGCACGTGTAAATAAAGGATGACTTGGTGACACAACACTGGCCTCTGAAGAGTTATTTTACCCTCCATCATATGTCAGAATGGGGAAGTTTGCTGGTAATTGCCCAATGTTTAGCATCATTCACAATCCGCCATATAGTAATGCAGAACATGTCCAAATGCAGCAAGACACAGACAGCATCCAGGGTTGGCTGATCAAAAGCAAGTAACATTCACGCTACACCAACAGTAGGCGATGACCATCTCCAACAAAAGGGAATCCCAGCCTTTGCCTGTGTCTGATATTACTTCTCTCACTAATACCTGAAGAAAGAGTAAGACTCTAAAAGCCTGTGTTTTCAAATAAACCTGTTGGACTATAACCTGGTGTTGTATGATTTCTGACCTTGTTCATGTGAACTGATATGCTGACCTGATAGACTTGAATCTGGTTACCAGTTTCATTAAACAACCAAAGGTACTAGGTGATGTCATTGTCTTCCTGTAAATTTCGCTTCTATGTGAAAAAGCTTGTTCCACTTCAGCTGCACAGTTCTTAACCAGTTCCTTCCAAGCAAGGCTGGTTTATGACCCCATACTACATCTTTGTAGATGCCTGGGACCATCACCTTTCCCAGTATGGAGATTATCTCTCCTGCATAACTTAAACTTTATACATGATCTCTCTCTGATGCTGACTCAATATTTTGGCAGACTAGCAATTCAGAAACCACTTTGACTGATATTCTCTTGTTTACCTCCAGTTTCTGTTAAGGCTCCATCCAATGTTACTTGGACTACAATACACTGTGAATTTCCTTTGGGCGTTGTTACATGTCTGATTGTATGCATTTCAATCGACCTGTCGTTGAACTACTGTCCAACAGCCATATGCAGTAACTGTTATTTCCTTCTACCAACGGTTTCTCTTTTTATCTTGTTCTGGCATGCCTTGGTCAGATCACTTTTCTTCTTGCAGCTGTTGCAATCTGTTCACAAATGGATAATTCTGTGCCTTTTGTTGGCTTAAGTACCAGTATAGGACATTGCAGCTGTTTCATTGGGGCTTTCAGTTTATTCATCTGCAACTTCAGCAGATTAACTTCAGCAGACAACTAACAACTATTAATTCTAACTTCTCTCATGTTCTAACATGTTCAAGGACATTGTTGTTTGGTAGGCAATGCCAAAGGTTAACTTTGACAGTGTTAGCAACTCACTGTAAATGCCATAACTTTTTACACTACACAAAAATCTGTTGTGCAGTGCTCTGTGCTAAATTCTCAAAACTATGATGGGTGGAAGACTTTATTAAAGCCAGGATACATGGGAATACCGTCAGCTGTAAGTTCCTCTCCAAGTGATTCACCCCACAGTTGGAAATATATTGTGAGTGTGCCTATATCAGTGATTCAAGAAGACAGCTCATCACAACATTCTCAAGGGCAACAAGGGTTGGGCAATAAATGAATCCAGCAACGTCCACATCCCATGGGTGAATTACAATAATGAATAACATTTTCAGTGTCCTCACTGGGAAGCTCTGCACAACTCATGCTCAGCAGCATTCCACATCATTTACACAGCTGCTGCATACTGCACAACCTTGTGCACTAATAGACGATATCTCTGGCAGCAGAGGAAGACAAAGTGAGTCACATTCTCAGAGGACAATGGGCATAAATAATTTACCTCACACCTCGACGCTCTGAGTCTACCCGACCTGATCCAAGTCTACCCGGCCCTGCGTCAACTTTGAGTCTTCACCCTCCGAATCTACCCGACCTGACCTTTACCTTGCAACTCTCTACTGCAGGTCTACCCAAACCAGTCCAAATTTACCTGACTCCACTTGCTTTTGAAATTGACCTGAGTCTCAGGTCTAAGTTCAAGCCTGTCCTCGTGGACCTCCATTCCGGTGGGCACAACAACCAGTGAGTGTAAAGGGGAAAATACTCACTAGAGGATTACTTGCTTTCATAGAGGTGTGGGTGAATCCTGCTGACCATGCCACTGAAAGTATTTAATCCTTTGATTTCTCAAAGACTAAACAAGACTTGGGTTTCTTTGTCTAAGCATTTATTCAGGCATGCCTGGGAGTGGTACCCATCAAAGATGGTGCCCAAATTTTCCGATTTGCTACAAACCTAAGAATTTACACTATTTTTACAGATAACAGTTTTCTGATAGAAAGGTTTCACATTTACATATTCTTAAGTCTATCCAACAGTGTTCATTCTACTTTACATTCCAAGCTAGCAAACATGACTATGTTATCCAATCATATTCAAGTTTGTGGACATGACCATATTATTCAATCAAATTAAAATTTGTACACATGATTATAATATTCAATGAATTATTATATATTCTCACCTACTGACTGTCACTTTGTGATTATGAAACTCTTTACTGTGCTTTACACCCTTCCATGACCAACAAAATATTGAAAAATTAAAAATGCAGCATCGTGCTTTGAAATTTCCAACATTGGTGACACAAACAGAAATTGCTGGAAAGCTCAACAGGTCTGGCAGCATCAGTGGAGAGAAATCAGAGTTAACATTTCAGGTCGAGTGACCCTTCCTCAGAACTCAAAATGTGAAACTTATTGTTTACACTTTACAAATGCATCTTATGCAAATATGATAGATTCTCAACTACAGGAGGGTTATAATTTTTGCTTTGGGAGAGGGAGGTAAATTTTACACTTTGTTTTGGGAAGCTATAAAGTTAACTAGTAAAAAGTACCTTTATGGCAGAAACCATCGTCCTTGTTAATATAGTTTGTGACATTTTTCTTTGCAAAACTAGTGGAAAAAATTCTTAAAAGGAATTCCCCAGCAAAACCCATTCATAGACATTTTCATAGAATCCCTACAGTGTGGAAACAGGCCCTTCAGCTCAACAAGTCCACACTGACCCTCAGAGCATCCCACCCAGACCCATCCCCCTATAACCCACTTAATCTACACATCCCTGAACACTATGGGCAATTTAGCACGGCCAATCCACCTAGCCTGCACATCTTTGGACTGTGGGAGGAAACTGGAGCACCCAGAGGAAACCCGCACAGACAAGGGGAGAACATGTAAACTCCATACAGATAGTCGCCCGAGGGTGGAATCAAGCCTAGGTCCCTGGTGTTGTGAGGCAGCAGTGCTAACCACTGAGCCACCATGCCACCCAAGAATCAAGAAATCTCCAAACTGAATTGAGTGAATAGCGTCCTTCTAATACCTAATTTCCTTGTAAAGAAAGGAGCAAGGTTTAAGGGCTAAATCTTAGTTTTTTTGGGTGATTGCGAGTTGTGTTGTGTTTGATAGAGTAATTTCCCTTGTGAACACTTACAAGATGTCTCACTGTATTTTACCAAACTTGCTTCAATAACTACCCATTTTGTTCATATGGTGTCCCTCTCATCTGATTCTATCTCCATCTCAACACTATTCCTGGAATGATTTACTACTCAATGTATGTCCGCTGAAAGATTGGTATCCCTTGTGTCCGAGTCATCTTTAAAAGAATGTTGTATGTCCGGAGAAGCACTTTCAATCTGAAGCTGGACTGCATGATTCCTGACATTAACTTCAGACATGGCAGCTAAGGGGAAATTTGTGCCCAGCTTTGTGTGGAGGGACTTGGAGGTCATATTGGACAGGGGTGTGTCCACTTCTACCAGGACCAGATGTGGAAGCCACAATACTAGACGATTGCAAGCCTGGTGCCTGGTTCCAGTCTGGGTTAGTGCAGTCTCAGCTTTCTGGAGGAACGCACAGCAATGTAGAAGATGATCAATGACTTTCTCCACTCCTCTAGGGTCAGTGCCACCATCTTCTGTCGGATACCTCATGCTCACCCTATCCCTCTTACTGCACCCATTTCTGAACAAGGTTCATGCTTTACCACTCTCATTATTGCCTATAACATCTTTCCTTCCGTTCTCAAGCACCCCAACCCTGACTCTACTAATGCTCCAAGCTCTCTGTGCTCCTTGCATTTGCTCAGGATATCTTCCCACCTGCAACAAAACTAACAGTTGTGCCACCCACTTTCATCTCCTGGAATACCTGCGTTTCTCTCATTCAAGGTTGCAGGTATGATGTGGTGGGCATCATGATGATGTGGCTACAAGGGGATCAGGATTGGGAGCTAAATATCCAAGGATATATCCTATTGGAAAGATAGGTAGGTGGGCAGAGAGGGTGGGATTGCCTTATTAGTAAAAAACGAACTTAAATCAATAGCAAGAAATGAAGTGGGGTCAGAAGATGTAGAATCTGTGTGGGTAAAGTTGAGGAACCCCAAAGGTTAAACAACCGTAATGGGAGTTATGTACAGGCCTCCAAGCAGTAGTCAGGATTCGGGGCACAAGATACACCAAGAGATAGAAAAGGTGTGTAAGAAAGGCAAGGTCATGGGGAATTTCAATATGCAAGTGGACCGGGAAAATCAGGTTGGTAGTGGATCACAAGAAAAGGAATTCATTAAATGTCTATGACATGACTTTTTGGAGCAACTTGTAGTAGACCCCACTAGGGAACAGGCAATTCTGGATTAGGTGTTGTGCAATGAGGCAGACTTGATAATGGAGCTTAAGATGAATCCATATTATGAATTCTATCATAATATGATAGAATTTACTCTGCAATTTGACAGGGAGAAGATGGAATCAGTTGTAATGGTACTACAGTTGAATAAAGGCAACTACAGAGGCATGAGGGAGTAGCTGACCAGAATTGACTGGGAGAGGAGCCTGGCAGGAAAGTCAGTCGAACGGCGATGGGAGGAGTTTCTGGGAGTAATTTGGGAGACACAGCAAAAATTCATCCCTTGGAAAGGAAGCATACTGAAGGGAGGATGAGGCAACTTTGGCTGACAAGGGAAGTCAGAAACAACATAAAAGCAAAGGAGAAAGCATGTAATGTTGCAAAGGACTGTGGAAGACAGGATGAGGAAGCCGACAAAGACAAACAGAGGACAACAAGAAAAGAAATAAGGAGGGAGAAGATTTATGAGATAGCCAATAATATTAAAAAAAAACTGCAAGTGTTTCTTTAGGTATATAAAAGGCAAAAGAGGGGCAAAAGTGGACATTGGGATGCTGGAAAATAACACTGGAGAAGTAGTAATGGGAAACAAAGAAACGGCCGAGGAACTGATTAAGTACTTTGCGTCAATCTTCACGGTGGAAGACACAAGTAATATCCCAAAAATTCAAGAGAGTCGTGGGGGGGAAGGGGGACACAGAGATGAGTATGGTGGCTGTCACCAACGAGAAGGTGCTAAAAAAACTGAAAGGTCGGAAGGTGGATAAATCACATGGACCAGATGGGCTATACCCCAATGTTCCAAAGGAGATAGCTGAAGAGATAGTGAAGGCGTTAGTGATGATCTTTCAGGAACCACTGGAGTCAGGGAGGGTCCCAGAGGACTGAAAAATTGCTAATGTTTACCCCCCGGAGCAAGGCAAAAGACGCGAAGTTACAGGCCAATTATCCTGACCTCTGTCATTGGTAAGATTTTGGGGTCCGTTGGGATGAGATTTCTGAATACTTGGAAATACATGGTAAAATAGGGCAAAGTCAGCATGGTTTCATCAAGGGGAGATTGTGCCTTACAAACATGTTAGAATTCTTTGAGGAGGTAATGGGGAGGTTAGGCCAAGGAAAGCCAATGGATGTTATCTATCTGGATTTCCAGAAGGCCTTTGATAAGGTGCCGTACAGGAGGCTGCTGAGTAAGATAAGGACCCATGGTGTTAGACACAAGCTACTGGCATGGATAGAAGATTGGTTGTCTGGCAGAAAACAGAGAGTGGGAATAAAAGGGTCCTTCTCAGGATGGAAGCCGGTGACTAGTGGTGTTCCACAAGGGTCAGTGTTGGGACTACAACTTCTCACTTTATATATTAATGATCCAGATGAAGTAACGGAGGGCATTCTGGCTAAGTGTGCAAATGATATAAAGATAGGTGGAGGGACAGGTAATATTGAGGAGGTGGGGAGGCTGTAGAAAGGTATAGACAGGTTAGGAAAGTGGGCAAAGAACCAGCAGATGGAATACAATGTGGGAAGGTGTGAGGTCATGCACTTTGGTAGAATGAATAGAGGCATGGACTATTTTCTAAACAGGGAGAAAATTCAGAACTCCAAAATGCAAAGGTACTTGGGAGTCCGAGTCTAGGTTTCTCTTGAGGTAAACTTGCAGGTTGAGTTGATAGTTAGGTAGGTAAATACAATCATAGATCATAGAATCCCTACAGTGTGGAAACATGGCCTTCAGCCCAACAAATCCACACCAACCCTCAGAGCACCCCAGTCAGACCCAGCCGCCTATAACCCACCTAATCTACACATCCCTGGACACTATGGGCAATTTAGCATGGCCGATCCACCTAGCCTGCACATCTTTGGACTGTGGGAGGAAACCAGAGGAAACCCACGCAGACACAAGAGAGAATGTGCACACTCTACACAGACGGTCGCCTGAGGTTGGAAATCGAACCCAGGTTCCTGGCGCTGTGAGGCAGCAGTGCTAACCACTGAGCCACCATGCCACCCCTATTGGCATTTACCTCAAGAGGACTAGAATACAAAAGCAGGGATGTACTTCTGGGACTTTATAAAGCTCAGGTCAGACCATATTTAGAGTATTGTCAGCAATTTTGGGCCCAATACCTCAGGAAGGATGTACTGGCCTTGGAGCAGGTCCAGAGGAGATTCATGAGAATGATCCCAGGAATGAAAGGCTTAACATATGAGGAACGTTTTAGGACTCTGAGTCTATACTTGATGGAGTTTAGAAGGATGAGGTGGCGGGGGTGGGGAGGGGGGCAGCTGGTGGGGGGCGTGGGATCTAATTGAAACATAAAGAATACTGAATGGCCTGGACAGAGTGGATGTTGGGAAGATGTTTCCATTGGCAGGATAGACTAGGGATCTGAGGGCACAGCCTAAACCTAGAGTGAAAACCCTTTAGAATGAAGATAAGGAGAAACTTCTTCAGCCAGAGACTGGTGAATCTGTGGAATTCATTGGTACAGAGGGCTGTGCAGGCCAGGTCATTGAGTATATTTAAGACAGAGATAGATAGATTCTTGGTTGACGAGGGATTAAAGGCTATGGGGAGAAAGCAGGAGAATGGGGTTGAGAAACATATCAGCCATGATTGAATGGCGGAGCCAACTCTATGGGCCAAATGGCCTAATTTCTGCTCCTATATCTTATGGTCTTACGGTTTAAGGAGGAAAATAGTCTACGATGGGGTGGAAAAAATCAAGAATTGTGATGGACTGCCCAACATTTGGCCCCTTATACGTTATGTGGAGATTATTCTGACTCTGACCTCCTCAAGTACCTAAGTGACCATGTTGGAGCCCCTAGACTGGATTTGGATGCTGCCTTTGACTTCATTGTCGAAGAGTCTCTGAAGCGAAGGCTATCTCTCTTGACTTGACTGATGCCTGCTAACAATCATGACAAGCTTCCTGGCTTTGTGTCTGCACTATGTGGCAAGGTAAAACATAAGGGTAATATAAACCTCAAACTCGCTGGTTGAGGGGGCAGGAAGACAAATCAATGCTAGGTAGGGACGCTGTGAGCATCCAGGTAGGCTCAGACTGAGTGAGTACTAAGTGAATTTTCTGGAGATACAGCTTTGTCCGGTACATGAGCTGGGTGCATTCCCATGAGTGCACAGTGTCCTTGCAGCAGAATTACAATGGATAATTGCAAGTTTGGCCCGAGGTGCAATATTGAAGTGCGGAAGCTGGAAGTTGGAAGTGGATCAGAGAAATGGCATGTGCTCTTAGAGGGATATGTTGGGCCCCACTGTCCTTGTAGATGACATGTGACCAGTGCCCATGAAATGTGTGCTGAGATGTTGGAGCCTGACATGGAGATCCTATAGAGCAAGTGCTGAGCTGAACTCACTAGGTACTCCATTCTGACTTCCAGTTCTCTATGTCTAGCTTGTTTGGCGCATTTGGTAAAAGGAGGTGCAGATTGTTATTGAGGTGAGATGTGCTGTTAATAAAGCGTTTAACAAGAAATTATCTCTCTTATTAGCCAACTTGTCACTACTTAGCGAGAAAGTCAATTCTCTGCTCTGCATAAAAGATGCAGCGAGATGTTTCTCATGTTGAGATGGGCCTTGCCAGGCTTCTCATGTGATTCTACCACAGATCTCACTGATGTGCACATCATTTGTGCTCCTTTAAGATTCTGCCCTAAGAAACTATTAAATATATTGAAAAATGATATTTGGATCTTTAATGTACCCCTTCTTGCATCTTTCATGTACCCCCTAAAAAGAAGTGGGAATGTGACATTTTGTTGAAGCTTTTCATGTTGCATTAAAACCAGCTGTTTAGACTCATTCCCTTGGCTTTGGAGACACATCAAAGGCAGCACTACTCACCAGCTAATTAATTCACATCTTTCATGTGATGTCACTATTTGGTTTTGTTTTACATTTTGAACTCTTTGACCCCAGGTTCACTATTGCTGCTGCAAAGTCTTTCTCCAGGTAAATGATAGGCCCTAATCCTTGACTGCAGTTTATCCTCTCGCAGGAGATTTCTCTCCCTTGTGGCTATTTTTGATTCTATCTCTAAATGTGGTCGGCTCGTTGCCCTCAATTTATCCACTCCAGACATGTCAGTTTCTCGTCGATCTGCTAGTGCAGATTCTTTCTGCAAGGAGGGCAAAGACCATGGGATTATTTATAAACAAGGATTAAAATTATAAAATCATGCTATTGCTTGATCAAGAGGCAATGTAGGTCAGAAAGTGAAGGGATAATAAGGAACTGAACTTAGTGATATTTAAGATACAGGCTGGTGAGCTGTGAATAAGGTTAATATTACAGAGAAGTACAATGTAGAAGACTAGCCAAGAGTGCATTGGAACAGTGAAGTTTAGGCATAACGAAAGCATTAAATGTGGATTTCAGTGTCAGATGAGTTGGCAGGGGCAAAATCAGATGATACCATGGAGGTGGAAACAGAAATCTTATTGTGAATGAGGTGAATATGACAGCAGAAGGTCATCCAAGGGTCAAATAGAACATCAAAGTTCTGAATATAAGTGAAAATTGGCAGCCACTTCTAATGGAGCAATTACAAGGTAGTTGAACAAATATCTTCCATATTCGAAGTGAAAAACAAATCAAAACTTCAAAATATCAAACAAATTTCAGAAAAAAACTGCTTTTGAAACAATTTGGTATTGACAAATTTGAAATAGTACCAGTAAGTGCTTTTCTATTATACTCTGCTGTTCAAACATAAAACGATTTTTTTTGTAAAATAACCACTTTCAGTTTCTTTAAACCATATATTTTGTCAACCCATGGTCAAGATTTTTTTTGATCTCACCGAGAAATTAATTGAGTTTCTGACAGCTGATGTATAAATGCTGATAGCTTCTGTTATTGTGGTTCAAATGAAACAAGTAACAATACAGTGAATTCAGTAAATGTCTGATAATAAAAGCAATATGTAATACATCTTTCAGTGAACACAAATGAAAACTCCAATCTCTTGTAGTTTCAGAGTTAACTAAAGTAGTTGTTTATAACTCATAACTTTTGAATATAAAAGTAAAATGAGCACAGTAATTAGTAGAATTAAAAATTGATGTTTCACTATGAAAGTATATAACTGAAATTTATCCCAGCCCTATTTGAAGCTTGATCAGCAGGCATAAGTTCTAGTATTACTTGCCTTATACAGACTCTGTATTGACATGTATCTAGGCTTTGATGAATACCGAGAGGTCCATTCATTAGATAGCTAGTTTTTGATGTTATAAGAACATGATCAAAAATGGCCAATTACTGCTAGTTAAAGACACTGAAAAATGACCTTAACCACTCAGTCATTTTTAAAATTGACGGGAATTACATCACATCTCTTGTAGATGTGGTAAGAATGCATCTGTCTCAGATCAATTGGAATCAAATACAACAAAAACAGAAATTGCTGGGAAACTCAGTAGGTCTGACAGTATCTGAGGGGAAAAAGCAGAAGTAACATTTTGGGTCCAGTAAACCTGATGGCAGCTAGGAAAAGATGGTATATATGATCAAATATTATCAAACAAATCAGTTATTGAACAATGGCTGCTTTTAGAGAACAGATGGTCTAGACGCAGACAAAGGCTCACTGCTTTTTGCCCCAAGGTAAAAGTGCACCAAATGGCAGCATCTTCAATCCAGGGGTGTAGGTGTAGTATAGGATGGAGTCAGACGTGCTACCTGCTGATGCAGATTTGAATTGACTGCTGGGGCTGCCAGGTACCAAGGCAGGTTTTTTTGAAAAGGCATATTTCAGTTCTATGGAACATCATAACAATTGTTTTCTTAAATATTCTGTTGTGTAGGCCTCTTAACTGAGCTCTTGGCACATTCCCCATGTCCATGACCCCAGTCTTCCGTATTCACTGCTCACAATGTGGTCTGCTCTACATTGGAGAGACAAAACACAGACAAAACCTACATTCTGTCTACAAAATGACCCTGAGCTTTGTGTTGTATGCCACTTCAACACACCATCTGTTCTCTGGCTACCATCTTTGCCTCAGGCTTACTGCAATGCTCCAGCAAAGCTCAACACTAGGTAGAAGAACAACATCTCATTTTCTGCTTGTAAACCCTGCAGTCTTCAGGACTCAATATTGAGTTCAATAGTTTTAGGGCTTGAGCATCTTTTCCCATGTCCTTACCCCAACTCCTACATACCAGACCTTGTCATCACTTGGGCTGCTACTATAAACAACTCACTGTCAGCCATGAATGGTCCCCATTAATAGCTGTGGATTCTCCCAGGCTGACCTGTACCCTTTACCTTTGTCTATGCAACCATTGTTCTCTGTCTCGGGGCACCATCTACACCTATTGTTTACTCCTCCCATCTTCCTCCATCCCATCTTCAGCATATAAGCCAACCTTTTCCTAGCAACAATCAGTTCTGAAGAAGGGTCACTAACTCTGCTTTCTTCTGCAGATACTGCCAGACCTGTTAAGATTTTCAGAGATAGTAGAAGGGTCTAGGCCTGAAACGTCAGCCTTCCTGCTCCTCTGGTGCTGCTTGGCCTGCTGTGTTCATCCAGCTCTGCACCTTGTTAAGATTTTCAAGCAATTTCTGTTTTTATTTCTGAGTTCCAATATCTGCAGTTTTTTTTGCCTCATGTCCCAGTCCAACTTATATCAGCCCATCCGCATCTATACCCTTTGACCTCTTATTGCCAACTCATGACTCTCCATTATCCTTTGCACTTACACCCTCAATGCTAACTCATACAGTGTCCGCCATGGGCAATGGAGCCACGCTGAGATGAAATAAAGTTCTAAATATCTAGTACAGATTTCACTATATGATAAAAATGCTCTAATTTCATGAAAGCCCATTCAATACATTTTCACCCTTTAGTACTTAATCATTCATAAAAACATTCTGTTGTGAGAGCATTGTGGATAGCATGTTTGTAGATGTGGTCACCAGCTGCCTAAGAGCAGTCAGGGACAGAGGAAATGGGTGACCACCAAACAATGAAGAAGAAGCAGGCAGGTAATATGCAGTACCCTGAGTGCATCTCACTCTGCAACCTTATTTTTGTATTCATTCATGGGATGAGTACATCACTGACTAAGCCAGCATTAATTGCCCATCCTTACTTGCCTAGCGGGAAGCTAAGAGTCAACCACATTGTTGTGGTTGGATTCTAAGGTATGTATTGTATTCTAAGGAATGCAGCCAAAAGCAAGTCCATGGCAACACAGCTGATTTAGCTGCTCAGGGTTCTTGGTGGGGTAGGCAGGATGTTATAAAGAAAACTGGAAGGGGAACAATGACAAGATTTGATAGAGGAAATGACAGATTTTTTTTAAGCAGGCGATAGGAATCCCCCATTGTGGTTGCCTCCCTGGAGCGAGAGTCAATGATACAGCTCCAGAACATCCCGAAGGGGTAGTGCGAACAGCTAACAGTCATGGTCCACAATGGTACAAGCACCGTAAATATGAAAAGTAACGTGGTCAAAGTTTAGAGAGCTAGGTATGAAATTAGCAAATAGGATTTCAAAAGCAGTAATTTATAGATGCTACATTCCATCTATACTACAACATGCTAATATAAAAATAGCTGGAAAGATGGTGTAAGAGGGAGGGCTTCAGATTCATGGCTGACTGTGACCAGCTGTGGGGGAGCTGAGTCCTGTTCAGGCCTGATAGGTTGCACTTACTCAGTGCTGGTGTTGAGTTCCTTGTCAGACAATTTGCTGGTGCTGGTGGAAGTCTTTAAAGTAAACAATTAGGAATTTGGGGACCAAAAAATAATATCAGAGAGGAACATCAAAGTGCATTCAATAATGGGAGAGACAGGTAACATTAGTTTGCAAAGTAGTAAGTTAGTGTGTGGTTTCAGAGTAACAGAGAAAATAAAGTTTAAGTTGGGGTTATTGACCATATATGTGAAACACAGAGTAAAAAGAAAACAACATTAACATTGGATGAGAGCGTCATTCTGATTGGTTGTCAAGTAGAGTCTGATTGGTAGAGGTGTTGCCATTGAGGATACACCAGTTACTAATTACTAACAGTTAACTGTCAAGCTTTGTTTAAATTCAGTAAGTTGATTCTGGTTGGTCACTACAATGCCCTAAGAAATGAGACAGTTAACAGCTGTCACCTGTGTCTGTATTCTTTATGTCAACAAAGGGCAGGGTCCTGTGTATGAATACAAAGACTTACTTATTCAGTAGTACTGCAAGAGCTTCAGTATTGCTGAAAAAAGACACATTAAAACCTTTCAGCGTGTATTCATCAGAAAAATTCAAAAGAAATACCAATGTAAAGGGAAAGTAAAAAGATAAGACAACGCTGATTGGTTGGAAAGTGGGCTCTGATGATGAGTAATTGCCATGGAGAATACATCAGTTAATGATGACGGATAGTAAACTGCCAAGTTTTGATTAAACACATTAGTGTATTGGATGTTAGAAGTATTATTATAGATTCAGCTCCAGAGGGTAGCACTCCATCCTACAAGCCTGCCAGCAATGTGTTATGGTCATGGGGCAGGTTTTTGCAGGGCCTGTCAGCTGCCAGCTTTGCTTTCAGTGGTAGTGGGTTAGGGAGTGTAAGCTGTTCTTCCAATTGTAACTTTTTGCCATTGATATTTGAAATCTGTGGCAATCAATATTGAGTAGAGTGATGAGATTTTTAAATGTTGTTTGTTTAAGGAAGTCAACCCGTTTCAAAATGTAATAACATGATGAAACAACGCTTTTAGGAATTATTTTGTTACATCCAGACTTGGGATAGAAGTTGAAAGATAGAGAGAATAAAGACTATTTTTTGATCACAATAAATAGCCAACTTACAATTCCATCATTTTTGCTGCTCAGAATGTTCAAAACCTAAATCATAAGCTGCTTTAGTCCATTTTTCTCTGAATAAGAAAAGCTAATATCTTTACAATTTATAATCAACCTATCATTCTTCTTTGAATGTTGTCCATTTTCTCAACATCCTTTTGAAGATGTGATGTCCAGTGTCAGACTATGTTCGAAATAAAGCTTTTCTGTGATCAGAACAAAATTGGAACTATGGCCCAGATTTACAGATAATCAGATCGCTTCTGCAACATAGCTGAGAATTTCATGTTGGCACCCTGCAGAATCCCTGACATGGCAGGCTCCAAACTGTTATCCCAAAAAGTTGAGATTCCAATGGGCACAATCCCTAAACTTGAGCTTTCCAAAAGTATCCATTTAAGTTGGATAATTGGAGGGTTCATCTGCAGTTAAGGAATTAGTTACCCAGGAAAAATTAAGCAATAAAAGCCTGGAACATGCATCTAGCACACATACTCCAATCACACTTACCCTAGACTATATGTCCCTGACCTGAAACTTACCTGCCACTAGACCCAATAAACCTTTGTGCATGTTGTGGAACTTCCCACCCCTCCCAGACCTGACAATGCCCATCTACCCCCTGGGAATCAACACCCCTTGCTGTGGGACTTGATGACACTTTTCTGCAGTTGGACCTGACACTTGCCCCTGCCACTGGGAACAACCAACCACACACTTGCTAAACTTTCACCATAGCAGCCCACACCCCTCACCTGCCCACTGATAGACTCCACTGTCACAATGCACCGGGATATGCCATGAAATCAAGCCCTGCAATTCTCGGAGTCATTATAAAATTTAAATGTTTTACAAAGTATGGAAAGTTTCCCAACTTACCTGACTTTCAGACCCAGGTTGATAGAAAGCATGGACCAGGATTCTGTACCAAACAAGAATCACACTTTATTTCAAGTATTTAGACTCTACTCCCAGGTAAACAACTGTAAATTGTTGGCTTATAACAGTAATTAAAATTCTAATTTTCTTATTACTACCCCTAACTCACAGACAGGGTAAAATAAGTTATGACAGATAAGGAAGACAGATCAGTAGTCTTTGTCCTCAGATGATCTTTATAAGTCTTTTGTCGGCCAGTGCTTTACTTCATTTATCTTTCTCTAGTCCCTTACCAACTGGTAAAAGCGACACAAGGTGCTGATTTGCTTCTATTAGTTAAAAGTCACAGTTTATAAAAACTGTTGTAGGAAAGATAAATTGGATTCCTTCAAGTTTACAGGATGTTTTGACTGCAGAGAATAGACTGCTTCTGAGCACAACTGGACACTTCTGTCTCTAACTTGTTCCAGCTCCTAGCTCTTCAGTTACCTGAGAACCAGTCACACAGTTGAAGGCAGGCAACAAGGTTTCTGTCATTGGTGACTCTTGTCCATAGACCAATCAACTCTGCTTGCTAGCAAAAATACATCTACATACAGCCTTGATTCCAAATCATCTACAACTCAAACTGTAGTTACTATTTATTCAAACAGTCGTTTATGGAATGCCTGCAATAGGTGTCGATTTTCTTGCATTCAAACTGCAGCTTTTTCTCAATCCCCAGTGTTTAAAACACAAAATAAAAAGACTTAATCCTTAAATGTCTCTGTCCTTCTGGAAAATGAAACACATGATATACAAACATCAAAACAAGACTTGTATCCATTCATTCTTCCTATCCCCTGCCCCTTACAATCTCACAGTCTTAGCATTTCTTAAATCTTAGACTTATTCTAACATTTTACATTTGGGATAATGTATCCAAAATGCATCATCTTTTCTCATCAATATGAACAATTTTTACATTGAATTGTTGCAACAAAATATCTGAATACTCCTGTATACCATTTTTAAAATTTCAGTGAAGGCTAGTAGGTTATGATGAGTGTAAATTAATGATTTCTTGTTTTGTGAAAGATGTAGACTTCAGTGTATTGAAAAGCTAACAATAATCCAAAGTCTCTTTTTCCACGTTAGAATGCTTCTTCTAATACTGATACAGTTTCTTAGAGAAGTACCCCATTGGCTTCTCTAATCCTGACTCATCATCCTGTAACAAGAGAATACCCATCCTCAAATCACTGGCCTCAATTGCTATTTTGAAAGGTCTGGGAAAGTCAGAGATGGCTAACAAGGTTTCATTTTATTAAGATTACCTTCAGCTTCTTAGGTGCTGCTTGGCATTCAGCTGACGATATCACTTTTGCTTGTTTGTTGAATAAATTTATATTGTTATTATACTAGCTAATTGTAAATAGCTATTGTACTGAAATTATGTACAAATTTCTGGTAAAATCTACACATTTCTAAAAACCTCATGATTTCTTGTTTAGTTTTAGGAACAGGGAATTCTATCAGAGCCTTCTCTTCTGTCCTCGGTAATACCTGTCCATGTCTGACAAATGTCCCATGTAAGTCATTCTTGTTTATTTAGTCTTATAACTAATTTAATTTATCACTAAACCAGCCAAGCATAATTGCTTAAACACATGTTCAACTAGTCTTACATGATGTTCCCAAGTGCTTCTACATGCTGCAACATCATCCAAATATACATTGCAGTTACAAACTTCAGCTATAACTTGATTCATAAGTCTTTGGTATGTAACTGGGGTATTCTTCAACCCAACTTTGGTATAACGCATCTGATACAACAAAAGTGGAAATTTCTTTAGTCCTTGTTATTCATGACACTTGCCAGTACCCATCAACAGATCAATCTTAAAAAGGAATCATGCAGTGCACACCATATTTTTGCAGTCTTCCAGCCGTGGAAGAGTACAAATCTTTCCTTATGTGACAATGCTGTCGCTTTATAAAGGTTATTTTGTCCTGGGTTTTTCTGAAGAGTAGTTGTAACGGCAGAGCTGCTGAAGTGGCTATGGAGACAGCCTAAATCAAGAATCATAGGAGACCTTTTGGTGTTTTTTTACAACAGTTGTAACAATGGAAGGGGGTGGCCAGTTCTTGCAGATCAAGCTTTCTAGTTTTTTTAGCCAGTTTTTGCAGATCATGCTTTCTAGTTTTCTTTAGCTGTAGCAGTCAGAAGCTGTTTGGGTTCCAGAAGAATTGGAGTTTCAGTAAAATGATTCTTAGCTGCTACATTCCCCGAAATCTCCCTTGGTGGTGTTTAGTCATAGATTGGAGAATTGCATGTAAGAATCTGTCTGAATTTACCTTTTTGCCAAGGGGTGTGGTTATGGGATTTTTTTGCCAAGGGGTGTGGTTATGGGATTTTACTATATTGGAACACTTAATTAGTATCTATTATTCGGTTAAATTTTCCATCGGTTGTTATTCTAAATTCCTCATTCTTTTGTTTATATTTTAACTATAGTGTTTAAATAAATTGTGTTTTGCTTAACGTCGAGTGGTTTGGCCAGTCGCATCACATCTGGAACATGCCCTTCACACCTACCTTTAAAATAAAAAAAAGTTAGGGTCTAGACTACCTTCTTAAAATATTTTGAATGGATCTGGTCTGATCCATAGTAAACTGGGGGCTCTTGTTGGGATATAATTCTATAATTCCAATTTGGGTTTAGGGTTGTTCGACTCAAAGGTGGTGAGTGGTAACTGTTAGTCTCTTTTGTTTCGGGTGTTGAATTTGGTTGGTTTAAACAAGGTGTACTTTGTGTCGTAAATGGCTCTTTAGTCACTAAGAGTTTTATGGGACTGGAAGAAATGACTTCAGGAGTTTTACAAAAAGTGAGCAAGGCAAAGCTGTTGGAATTGGCGGACTGGAGTTGGCGTTGCCTTTGTGAGAAAAGTGGAGGTAATTACGGCAATAGCACGGCATTTAAGTTTGCTGGAAATGCCATTGGAATCTATGGAAATGGCTAGAATTCAATTGCAGATGAAGCAGCTTAAACGTGAAAAGGAACTGAAATAGTTTGAGTAATGACTAAAAACAGAGGAAAGAGAAAAGAAAAGAATAGCTCTGGCAGAACAAAAAGAAAAGGAAAGAATAGCCTTGCCAGAACAAAAAGAAAAGGAAAGAATAGCTCTGGCAGAACAAAAAGAAAAGGAAAGAATAGCTCCAGCAGAACACAAAAGAAGAGGAAAGGATGGCCCTCACAGGAGAAAGGAAAAGAAGAAAAGCAGAAAGCGAGAGAATTTAAATTTCAGAAGTTGGCAATTAGACAGGAAAATTGACTTAAAAGGATGGAGGTGAAGGTAGAAGATAGGCTTCATGAGGAGGACAGTGATGACAAGCAAACGCACCGTGGCCAAAGAGCTGGTGGGGATCTGTTTAAATATATCGAAGCATTGTCTAAATTTGACCAGAAGGAAGTAAAAGCCTTTATCATTTCATTTGAGAAAGTGGCTAAACAAATGAAGTGGTCGGTGATCATGTGAGTTTTGTTGATCCAAACAAAGTTGGCAGGCAGAGCTATCAGAGGAGATATCTGGGGAGAATAAGGAGGTGAGAAAAGCTATCTTATTTTCATATAAGCTAGTGCCAGAAGCCTATAGACAACATTTCAGGAATCTAAGGAGGGACCCTGGTCAAATATACATTGGGTTTGAAAGAGTCAAACAAAGTAATTTTGTTGGTTGGTAAGGGCATTAAAAATAGATCGAACATATGATGTTCTTGGAGAGACAATTATTTTGGAGGAGTTCAAAAATTCATTTCCTAAAGTAGTGAGAACTCGTCAAAGAGCAGAGAGTTAAAATTGCAAGATTAGCAGGGAAATTGGCAGATGTTTATGAGTAGCTTGGCTTCCAACATCAATTTCAATCCATGAGGGATAGAAATTGGGAAAAGAGAAACCATCAGGCGGCAAACGAAAGGTAGCTCTAATTGAAGATAATAAAGGTAGTTTACCACAGGGTAAAAAGGAAACCCATGAAGGGGAAAGAGAAGTAAAAAAGCTCAGGTGTTTTCATTGCAATAAAGTAGGCCACAGGAAGTCATAGCGTTGGTGCTTCAGGAAAAGCTCCAGGAAGACAGATGTAGAAAAACGGGATAAGCCAGTGAATTTTGCTAAAGTGGTAAAGGAAAGCATAGTGGAGGCTTCTTAAACCATTTATTCACAAGGCTAAGGTTTAATCGCATACGTCAGGAGGAGCAGGTAAAGAAATTACTGTTTTAAGAGATATGGCAGCATGTCGTTCTTTGATATTGAGAGATGAGGTTATATGTAATTCAGAAGGAGTATTGCCAGAAAAAGTGCCAATAAGTGGAATTTGTGGTGAGACGAGAAGTGTTCCATTATGCAAAATGAGGTTGGAGTTTCCAGTGAAAAGTGGAGAAGTGGTGCTCAATGTAATAGAGGAACTCTCGGTTCCAGGAATACAATTTGTCCTTGGTTATGATATAGCTGGATCACAGATAAGAGTGGTGCTTACTGTGGTTGAAAAGCCAGTGGAAAATCAGGCAACTGAGGTATTACAGGAAGTATATCCTAGGATTTTTCCTGACTGTGTAATAACAAGGTCACAAAGCCACTGGTTGAAACAGGAGGAGAAGTCAAAGACAACAGACAAGGAAGTTGAAGTAGAATTATCAGAGACCATGTTTGATCGAATAGTTGAGACAAAACAAAAATAGGTGGAGGACAAAGTGGATATTTTCAGAGAAATTAACTGAGTTTCAATAGAAAGATGAAAAATGGAAGCAATTGTATCAAAAAGCAGACAGAGAAGAAGAATTTGAATGTATGCCAGAATGTTACTATCTTAAAAATCAGGTTTTGATGAGGAAATGGAGACCATCACATATTCAGGTGGATGACAAATGGACAGAAGTTCATCAAGTTGTATTATAGAAAGGGTTATAGGAAGGAGGTGTTGCAGGTAGCACATGAATTACCAGTAGGAGGCCATTTAGGGGTAAGAAAAACTCAAAGCAATATACAAAAACACTTTTACTGGCCTGGACTGCATAAGGATGTAGTTGAATTTTGCCAGACATGTTATAGTGTCAGATAATTAGAAAACCTCAGGCAGTGATAAAACCAGCACCGTTAATACTCATCCCTGAATTTGAGGCACCTCTTACGAGGGTCTTAATTGATTGCGTAGGACATTGTCCTAACATAAAAAGTAGGAATGAGTATTTGTAGGCCATAATGGATGTGTCCACTAGATTTCCAGAGGTCATTCCATTGCGCAATAACACAACTAAAATGTTTGTGGAAGAGTTAATTAAAATTTTCACTAGATATGGACTATTCACAGAAATGCAATCAGATCAATGGTCAAATTTTACATCAAAATTATTAGGGAAGTTATGGATAGCTTAGGAATAAAACAATTCAGATCCACTGTGTACCACCCAGAATTTCAGGGAGCTTTAGAACGGTGGCATTAAACTTTAAAGACCATGTTGAAGGCTTATCGTCAAGATTATCCAGATAATTGGGATAAAAGAATTCTGTTTGTTCTTTTTGCAATCAGGGATGCACCAAATGAATCTACCAAATTCAGTCCTTTTGAATTAGTTTTTTGGCATGAGGTGAGAGGACCACTAAAAATTAATTAATTAATTAAGGAGAAATTGGTGAGTCAGAGGTCAGAGACCACATATTTAGACTTTATTTCAAATTAAGGGAATGATTAAATACAGCAGGAGAGTTGGCTACACAGCATTTAAAAGTATGATGAAACAGGAAGCAGTCAAGAAATCAAAAATTCACAATTTTGCTAATGGAGATAAAGTGTTGGTGTTACTTCCACTGATAGGTGAACCTTCAAAAGCAAGGGTTAATAGACCTTATCAAATCAAAAGGAGATTGAATGAGGTGAATTATTTGATATGGATTCCAGATGGGAAGAAATCTCACAGTGTGTGTCATATGAATATGCTGAAAAGGTATTTTGATAGGGAAAGAAAGCAAAAGGAGAATGTGTTACTAGTTACAACACAGGGTGAAGAATGAAGTTCAGAAGATTCTAAATTGGACATTCCTCGAATTAAATTGGTCAATGAGGATGTTCTCAAAAATTAGGATAAATTATTGAGTTACATTCCAGAGGAAAATCGAAATGACCTGAAAGAGTTATTATCATTGCATGGGGAGATATGTGGGAATAAGCTGGGAAGCACTAATCTAATGATGCATTATGTAGATATAGCAAATGCTGTTCCAATTACATGGAAACATAGAAGATAGGAGCATGAGGAGGCTATTCAGCCCTTCGAGCCTGCTCTGCCATTCATCACGAACATGGACGACCATCTAACTCAATTGCTTAATCTTGCTTTCTCCCCATAACCTTTGATCCCATTCGCCCCAAGTACTATATCTAGCTGCCTCTTGAATACCTTCAATGTTTTGGCATCAACTACTTAGTGTGGTAATGAATTCCACAGGCTCACTACTCTTTGGGTGAAGAAATGTCTCCTCATCTCTGTTTTAAATGGTCTACACTGAATCCTCATATTCTGACCCCTGATTCTGGAATACCCACCATCAAGAACATCTTCCCTGCATCTACCCTGTCTCATCCTGTTTGAATTTTACAAGTCTCTATGAGATCCCCACTCATTCGCCTGAACTCCAGCGAACACAATCCCAACCTAGTCAATCTCTCCTCATATGTCAATCTCCCATCCCCAAAATCAGCCTGATAAAGCTCTGCTGCACCCCCTGAGAGCAAGAGCATCCCTCCTCAGAAAAGGAGACCAAAACTGCACACAATATTCCAGGTGTGGCCTCACCAAGGTCCTGTATAACTACAATAACACATTCCTACTCTTGTACTCGAAACGTCACACAATAAAGGCCAATATACCATTTGCCCTCTTTACTGCTTGCTGCACCTACATGCTTACCTTCAGCAACTGGTGCACAAGGACACCCAAGTCCCGCTGTACACTCCCCTCTCCCAATTTACAGCCGTATGCCTTCTTGTTTTTGCTTCCAAAGTGAATAACCTCACATTTATCCAAATTATACTGCATCTGCCATTGATTTGTCCACTAACCCAACCTGTCCAAATCATGCTGAAGGATCTCTGCACCCTCGTCACAGTTTACCCTCCCACCCAGCTCTGCAAACTTAAAGATGTCACATTTTGTTCCCTCATCCAAATCATTAATATATAGTGTGAATAGCTGAGTTGTCAGCATCGATCCCTGTTGCACCCCACTAGTTACTGCCTGGCAATTTAAAACTGACCCATTAATTCCTACTCTTTGTTTCCTCTTTGCTAACCAGTTTCCTATCTATATTAATACACTTACCCCAATCCCATAGGCTTTAATCTTGCACAATAATCTCTTATGCAGTACTTTGTCAAATGCTTTCTGAAAGTCCAAATATACCACATCGACTGGCTCTCTCTTGTCAATTCCACTAGTTACATCTTTATAGAATTCCAACAGATTTGTCAAGCATGATTTCACCTTCACAAATCCATAATGACTCTGTCTGATCCTGCTACTGCTTTCTCAATGCTCCGCTATAAAGACCCTGATAATGGGTTTGACAATTATCCCCACTACCGATGTTAGCCTCAACTGGTCTATAATTCCCTGTTTTCTCTCTACCTCCCTTTTTGAATATTGGAGTGACATTAGCTACCCTCTGATCTGCAGGGACTGTTCCAGAGTCTATAGAATCTTGGAAGATGACCACCAATACATCCACTATTTCTAGAGCCACTCCCTTAAGTACTCTGGGATGTAGATTATCAGGCTGTAGGGATTTACCTGCCTTCAATCCCATCAATTTTACAGCACTATTTCTCTACTAATATTGATCTCCCTCAATTCTTCCCTCTCACCAATCTTGCATTCTCCAACATTTCTGGTATCTGATTTGTGTCCTCTTTTGTGAAGACAGAACCAAAGTATGTATTCAGTTGTTCATCCATTTCTTTTTCCCTTATTATACATTCCCCCTTTTCTGTCTGTAGGGGACCTACATTTGTCTTCACCAATCTCTTCCTCTTCACGTACCTATAGAAACTATTAGTGTCAGTATTTATGTTCCTTGTAACTTTCGTACTGTATTTTCCCCTTCTTAATCAATCCCTTGGTTCTTCTTTGCTGAATTCTAAACTGCTCCCAATCCTCAGACATATTGTTTTTCTTGGCCAATCTGTATGCTTAATCCTTGGATCAGATACTATCTCTAATTTCCTTTGTAAGCCATGGATTAAGCAACATCCTTATAAGCTTAACCCTCTAAAGTTGGCACAGGTTTAAAAAGAGATTGAATGCATGCTCAAAAACAACATAATCGAAGGAGTTGCAGTGACTGGTGCTCTCCCATACTGATGGTGCCAAAACCAGATGGTATCCAATGATTATGTGTGGACTACCACAAAGTCAGAGCAGTTACAAAGTCTGATTCATACCCTATTCCACATTTGGAAGACTGTATTGAGAAGGTGGGACAAGCAACTTATATTTCTAAGTTGGTCTTACTCAGAGGATACTGGCAGGTACCTTTATCTGAAAGAAAGAAGACAATTTCAGTTTTCCTGACACCAAATGGACTGTACCAATTTAAAGTCATACTATTTGGTATGAAAAATGCGCCAGTTACATTTCAAAGACTAACCAATAAAGTCATTGCTGGATTACTTGGTTGTGTGGTGTTCATTGATGACTTGGTGGTTTTTAATCACACATAGAAGGAACATTTGCAGCATTTATCAGAATTATTCGATTGACTTCAGGAGGTAGGCTTGGTGATAAAACTGGCTAAGAGTGAATTCACAAAAGCCCAAGTCATATTCCTGAGCCGTGTTATCAGACATGGACAGATGGCCCCACGGAATGTGAAAACAAAGGTTAGTGGGGAGTTTCTCATACATCGAAGAAGAGAGCAGTACTACGATACCTGGGATTGAGTGGATTTTATCGGACGTTTGTATCAAATTTTAGCAGTGTGATTGCTCCACTGACTGACTTATTGAAGAAGTGCAGAAAGGTTCAGTGGACGATGGACTGCCTAAAGGTATTTGACAGCCGGAAAGCTGTGTTAACTACTGCCTCAGTGTTAGCCACACCTGATTACGGTGGTTCAGGGCGGTACGGTGGCTCAGTGGTTAGCACTGCTGCCTCATAGCGCTAGAGACCCGGGTTCAATTCCACCCCCGGGCGACTGTCTGTGTGGAGCTTGCACATTCTCCCTGTATCTGCGTGGATTTCCTTTGGGTGCTCTGGTTTCCTCCCACAGTCGAAAGATGTGCAGGGTAGGTGGATTGGCATGCCCACTTACCCATAGTGCCCAGGGAGATTAGGTGGCTTAGATATGGGAAATGCAGGGGTAGGGGAATGGGTTTGGGTGGGATGCTCTTCAGAGGGATGGTGTGGACTTGTTGGGCCCAATGGCCTGTTTCCACACTGTACAGATTCTATGAATTACGCAAAGCTATTCGAGGTTGCTATCAATGCCAGTGATGTGGAAATTGGTACTGTATTCTTACAAGACGACAGCGAGAAGATCGAAAGACCTATCGGGTATTTTTTCCAGAAAGTGAATACTTATCAATAGAAATATTGCACAATTGAGAAGGAGACCTTGAGTCTTATGTTGGCATTACAACATTTCAACATTTGTACTGCCAGTAATGTGTCTGAGACAATTGTATATACTGAACATAACCGGTTAATGTTTTTGGAGAAATTTAGGGACAAAAATTCCAAACTGTTTAGATGGAACATATTATTGGAGCCATTCAGTTTGAAAATTATACACATGGCAGGATGAGAAAACGTTGTGATTTGGATGGAGAAAGATGGAGGCATTCGTGGGTAGGAGTAAACGGACCATTCCTCCCACCTCACTGACCAACCCGCATCCCAACTCCCTACCTACACGCACCTGTACTGGCTTCATCGCCACCTCCTTGAGCTGTCCATCTTCCCTCCCACCTACCCGCCCCTCCCTCCTCACTGACCAACCCCCGTCCCAACTCCCTACCTACACTCACCTTTAGTGGCTTCATCCCCGCCTCCTTAAGCTGTCCGTCTTTTCTCCACCTATCTGCTCCTCTATCCACCTTCTATCATCACCTCCCCATCTCTCTATTTATTTCAGATCCCCCTTCCCCTCCCCCATTTCTGAAGAAGTGTCCAGACCCGAAATGTCAGCTTTCCTGCTCTTCTGATGCTGCCTGGCCTGCTGTGTTCATCCAGCTCCACACCTAGTTATCTCAGACTCCAGCATCGGCAGTTCCTACTATCTCTGAAATAGAGTGTAGCAGTGAATGTTTGCATGCTTGGAGTCAACGTAATGTATATGTATTGCAGTTCAGTAATAGACTAAGACTAAGGGTTTTAAATGAAGCCATCTTTGTATATTGATGGTTCTTTTGTTCTAAGGGGGGAGTTGTGATGATGCTGTCACTGTGAAAAGGTTATTTTGTTCTGGGTTATTTTGAAGAGAGGTTGGAAAGGCAGAGGTGTCGAAGTGGCTACAAGATACGGCCTCAGTCAACAATCAGAGGAGCCCTTTAGGTTTTCTTTTAAACAGTCATAACAATGGAAGGGGAGTGGCTAGTTCTCACAGATCAAGCTTTCTAGTTCTTTTTAGTTGGAGCAGTCAAAAGCTATTTGGGTCTCAGAAGAATTGGAATTTCAGTTTAACAATTCCTAGATACCACATTCTCTGAAATCTCCCTTGATGGTATTTCATCATGGATTTGAGAATTGCCTGTAAGAATCTGTGTCTGAATTTACCTTTTTGCCAAGGGGTGTTTAATGGGATGTCACTATATTGGAACAGATAATCAGTAATTGATTCTGTATCTATTACTTGGTTAACTTTTCCAATAGTTAAGTTACTCTAGATTCCGCTTTCTTTTGTTTGTGTTTTAACTACAGTGTTTAAATAAATTGTGTTTTAAATAATGTTGAGTGGTTTGACCAGTTGCATCATATCTGGAACACACACTTCACATCTACCTTTAAAATAAGAAAAAATTAGGGTCTGGGCTAAATATTCTTAAAATATTTTGAGTGGGTCTGGTCTGGTCCATAACACCTTGTAGCTGCGTTCAACATTCTATCATCGATACAAAATCAAGTCAATCAATCTGGTTTAGGAACTAACACTTAGTGAATGCTAGCATCTTTAACTAGATTCTATCAAGTGATCGTGTCACATGTATAAAAAATTTAAAAGGAAAAGGGTCAAATGCAGGCAAATGGGATTAGTTTAGTTTGGGAAAATTTTTCAGCATGGACGAGTTTGACTGTAGGGTTCTGTTTCTGTGCTGTATGACTTTATGACTCCCTGCACTGAATCTTTGTTTCCATCTGAGTTTGTTTTTCTGGGCTCAACTGAGAAGCGTACTTTCAGTCCTGACTCTCCTCCTTTCAAATCATGTCGTGCTAATGTAGTCCATCCAGGTGTTTATTTCAGATTACCTCATGCTTCCTGTGTAATCTTACAAGATTTTCCCATTGTCCTTTCTATATGAGAACAAGGTATTTAACTCTCCCAATATTTCTGTGATGCTCTGGGCGCAAGAGGTGGGTTATGGTCCAGTACATGTCATCCATATTGGAGTTGGAGTTGGAGGAACTGGACATGGGGTAAAATCATCCCAGGAGAAGCTACAAGAAAAAGAACAGGCCTACATCCTGGACTTCAGGGCAGAGGGATGTAGTAATTGGAACGAGGTTGGCCAGGTGTATCTCATTGATTATGGGTACCCTAATTGGGGCTGTTAACTTGGGCCAATCAGGGAGTCCTGGCTTACAAATATAAACAGGAGTCTCAGGAGTCTCCTCACTCTAGAGACTGGCTCTGAGTTAGCATTTGTAAATAAAGAGTGACTTGTGACAGAATACCAGCCTCTGTGCAGTTATTCCAGTGAGCCAGTAAGTTGCCAGGAGCTTGAGAGAGTAGAATGGCAGATTTATTTTTCCTTAATGGGATGATGGTGTTGCTGGCTAGGCAGCATTTATTGCCCATCCCTAATTGCCCAGAGTGCAGATCAGAGACAACCACATTGCTGTGGGTCTGGAGTCACATGCATGCCATACCAGGTAAGGATGGCAGTTTCCTTCCCTAAAGGACATTAGTGAACCAGTCAGGTTTTTTCCTGCCAATTGAAAATTGATTCATGGTCATCATTAGATTCGTATTCCAGATTTTTTAAAAATTGAATTCAAATTCCATCGTCTGCTGTGGCGGATTCAGACCCGGGTCCCCAGAACATTATCTGGGACTCTGGATTAACAGTCCAGCGATAATACCACTAGGCCATCACCTCCCTGGCATATGCTAGATGAAAGGATACAGGTAGCAAATAAATAGGTGAGGAGCAGAGTGCATGACGTATCAGAGAGGGAATGTGGCAAGTGAAATGATTTGTGAGTGATTAATGGTCAGCTCTATGGTTAGTCAGGATTGAGAACAAGTTTTAATAGAGTCAGAGTCAAAGAGATATACAGAAAAAAAAGAGAGAAAATATAAATAGGTGACCAAAAGGCAGGGAAAAAAAAGCAGGAGGGCGGTGCAGGTGTCCCCTGCTGTCATCTCCCTCCAAAACAGGTATAATGTTTTGTATACTGTTGGGGGAGATGGCTCACCAGGGGAAGGCAGCAGTAGCCAGGTTCATGACACAGTGGCTGGCTCTGCTGTACAGAAGGGTGGGAAGAAGAGTGGAAGGGCTATAGTCATAGGGGATTCGATTGTAAGGGGAGTAGATAAGCGGTTCTGTGGTCGAAAACAAGACTCCCGAATGGTATGCTGCCTCCCAGGTGCACAGGTCAGGGATGTCTCAGATCGACTGCAGAACATTCTGAAGGCGGAAGGTGAACAGCCAGCTGTCCTGGTGCATATGGGTACCAATGATACAGGTAATAAACGGGATGAGGTCCTAGAAGCAGAATGTAGGGAATTAGGAGCCAAGTTTTAAAAAGTAGGACCTCAGAGGTAGTAATCTCAGGATTGCTACCAGTGCCATGTGCTAGTCAGTAGAAATGAAAGAATAGGCAGGATAAATGAGTGGCTTGAGAGATGGTGCAGGAGGGAGGGGTTCAGATATTTGGGACTTTGGGACATTGGGACCGGTTCTGGGGGAGGTGAGACTATTACAAATCGGATGGTCTACACCTGGGCAGGACTGGAACCAATGTCCTCGGGGCTGATTTTGCTAACGCTGCTGGGGAGGGTTTAAACTAATGTGGCAGGGTGATGGGAACCAAATGAGGAGGTTAGTGGACAGTAAGGAGGTAGGAACTAAAGCCTGAAGGGAACTAGATAATGAAGTCAGTGTGACAACAGGGAAGAGTAGGCAGAGAGCAGATGATGAACACAAAGGGACAGGTGGTCTGAGGTGCATTTGTTTTAATGCGAGAAGTGTAGTAGGTAAGGCAGATGAACTTAGGGCTTGGATTGGTACCTGGGAGTATGATGTTATTGCTATTACTGAGACTTGGTTGAGGGAAGGGCAAGATTGGTAACTAAATATCCCAGGATATAGATGCTTCAGGCGGAATAGAGAGGGAGGTAAAAGGGGTGGAGGAGTTGCATTACTGGTCAAAGAGGATATCACAGCTGTGCTGAAGGAGGGCACTATGGAGGACTCGAGCAGTGAGGCAATATGGGCAGAGCTCAGAAATAGAAAGGGTGCGGTAACAATGTTGGGGCTGTACTACAGGCCTCCCAATAGCGAGCGTGAGATAGAGGTACAAATATGTAGACAGATTATGGAAAGATGTAGGAGCAACAGGGTGGTGGTGATGGGAGATTTTAATTTTCCCAACGTTGACTGGGATTCACTTAGTGTTAGGGGTTTAGATGGAGCAGAATTTGTAAGGAGCATCCAGGAGGGTTTTCTAGAGCAGTATGTAAATAGTCCAACTCGGGAAGGGGCCATACTGGACCTGGTGTTGGGGAATGAGCCCGGCCAGGTGGTTGAAGTTTCAGTAGGGGATTACTTTGGGAATAGTGATCACAATTCCGTAAGTTTTAGAATACTCATGGACAAAGACGAGAGTGGTCCTAAAGGAAGAGTGCTGAACTGGGGGAAGGCCGTCTATAGCAAAATTCGGCAGGAGCTGGGGCATGTGGATTGGGAGCAGCGATTTGAGGGTAAATCCACATTTGATATGTAGGATGCTTTTAAAGAGGGGTTGATTAGAGTGCAGGACAGACATGTCCCTGTGAAAATGAGGGATAGAAAGGGCAAGATTAGGGAACCATGGATGACAGCTGGAATTGTGAGACTAGCAAAGAGGGAAAAGGAAGCATACATAAGGTCTAGGTGACTGAAACCAGACGAAGCTTTGGAAGAATGTTGGGAAGTTAGGACCAATCTGAAACGAGGAATTAAGAGGGCTAAAAGGGGTCATGAAATATCTTTAGCAAACAGGGTTAAGGAAAATCCCAAAGCCTTTTATTCGTACATAAGGAGCAAGAGGGTAACTAGAGAAAGGGTTGGCCCACTCGAGAACAAAGGAGGGAAGTTATGCGAGGAGTCAGAGAAAATGAGTGAGATTCTTAATGAGTACTTTGCGTCGGTATTCACTGAGGAGAGGGACATGATGGATGTTGAGGTTAGAGAAAGATGTTTGATTACTCTCGGTCAAGTCAGCACAAGGAGGGGGGTTGGGAAGTGTTGGGTATTCTAAAAAGCATTAGGGTGGACAAGTCCCCAGGTCCGGATAGGATCTATCCTAGGTTAATGAGGGAAGCGAGAGAGGACATAGCTGGGGCCCTAACAGATATCTTTGCAGCATCCTTGAGCACGGGTGAGGTCCCGGAGGACTGAAGAATTGCTAATGTTGTCCCCTTGTTTAAAAAGGGTAGCAAGGATAATCCAGGAAATTATAGACCGGTGACCCTGACGTCAGTGTTGGGAAAGCTGCTGGAGAAGATGCTGAGGGACAGGATCTATTTACATTTGGAAGAAAATGGTCTTATTCGTGATAGACAGCATGGTTTTGTGCAGGGAAGATCAGGTCTTACCAACTTGATAGAATTCTTTGAGGAAATTTCAAAGTTGATAGATGAGGGAAGGGCTGTAGATGTCATATACATGGACTTCAGTAAGGCGTTTGATAAGGTTCCTCATGGTAAGCTGATGGAGAAAGTGAAGTTGCATGGGGTCCAGGGTGTACTAGCTAGATGGATAGAGAACTAGCTGGGCAAAGGAGACAGAGTTGTAGTGGAAGGGAGTTTCTCAAAATGGAGAACTGTGACCAGTGGTGTTCCACGGGGATCCGTGTTGGGACCACTGTTGTTTGTGATATACATAAATGATCTGGAGGAAGGTATAGATGGTCTGATTAGCAAGTTTGCAGATGACACTAAGATTGGTGGAGTAGCAGATAGTGAAGGGGACTGTCGGAGAATGCAACAGAATATAGATAGATTCGAGAGTCGGGCGGAGAAATGGCAGATGGAGTTCAATGCAGGCAAATGCGAGGTGATGCATTTTGGAAGATCCAATTCAAGAGCGAACTATAAGGTAAATGGAAAAGCCCTGGGGAAAATTGATGCACAGAGAGATCTGGGTGTTCAGGTCCATTGTCCCCTGAAGGTGGCAACGCAGGTCAATAGAGTGGTCAAGAAGGCATACGGCATGCTTTCATTCATCGGACGGGGTATTGAGTACAAGAGTTGGCAGGTCATTTTACAGTTGTATAGGACTTTGGTTCGACCACATTTGGAATACCGTGTACAGTTCTGGTGACCACATTACCAAAAGGATGTGGATGCTTTGGAGAGGGTGCAGAGGAGGTTCACCAGGATGTTGCCTGGTATGGAGGGTGCTAGCTATGAAGAGAGGTTGTGTAAATTAGGATTATTTACATTAGAAAAATGGAGGTTGAGGGGGGGACCTGATTGAGGTCTACAAAATCATGAGAGGTATAGACAGGGTGGATAGCAAGAAGCTTTTTTTCCAGAGTGGGGGACTCAATTATTAGGGGTCACGACTTCAAGATGAAAGGGGAAATGTTTAAGGGAGATATGCGTGGAAAGTTCTTTACGCAGAGTGTGGTGGGTGCCTGGAACGCGTTGCCAGCAGAGGTGGTAGAGGCGGGCACGATAGCGTCATTTAAGATGTATCTAGAAAGATACATGAATGGGCAGGGAGCAGAGGGATACAGATCCTTGGAAAATAGGCGACAGGTTTAGATAGAGGATCTGGATCGATGCAGGCTTGGAGGGCCGAAGGGCCTCTTCCTGTGCTGTAATTTTCTTTGCTGTTTGTTCTTTGTTCTTTGAATCTCAGGGATTCTCCTCACTCTAGAGCCTGGCTCTGAGCTAGCAGGTCAACATTCATGTACTGTGCACGTATAAATGAAGGGTGACTTGGTGACCGGATCCTGGCTTCCTTGGAGTTATTACATCGATGATTTGTCTTTTTCATTCAAAAACTTCTCCCTAATCAACTTTTATCAACTTCAGGACCATAATCTCCTGACGAGTAAAGTAAAAGTCTGATCTTCAGTTTTGTGCTTAGGTCTTCAGTGTTTTCTTCTTTCTTTTCTTAGAAGTAACTACTGAAGTGTTAGATTGATACTGGGTGGTTTAGTTTGCTCTGTTTCGGTTATGAAAACAATGTACCAGTAAGTAAAATGCAAAGGGTAGGGAGTCTCATGTAATTAATTTGTAAATTAAATCGAAATGTGATAGTGGTGTCAGAACAGGTGATGTGTTGCTGTTGCAACATGTCAAAGTTGCTGGACAAAAATGTATTCCAGAGTGAAAACATCTATAGTAAGTAGTTGCAGCTCAATGAACTTTGCATCTGAGTTCAGGAACTGGAATATCAACTGCAGACATTGTGCCACGTTAGGGAAGGGAAAGATACCTGAACACTTTTCTCCGGAGGGCCGTTGCATCCTTCAGATTAGGTAATTCAAAATTGGTCTGTGATCAAGGACAGGAGGGTGTGACTGCAAGTCAGGCAGGTGTGAGGACCCGTGGCTCCTGCAATTGTCCAACAGCTTTGGCTCTTGCAAGCAGTGCGAATGAGGGTGGGGACTGCAGGAAGGATGAACAGTGTGGGAATACATTGTGGGAAAGTGTGAGGTTATGCACTTTGGTAGGAAGACCGTGGAAAATTTGGAAATCTGAAGCACAAGGGGACTTAGAAGTCCTAGTTCAGGATTCTCTTAAGGTTAACATGCAGGTTCAGATGGGAGTTAGGAAGGCAGATGCAACATTAACATTCATTTGGAGATTACTAGAATAAAAGAGCAGTGGTGTACTACCGAAGATGTATAAGGCTCTGGTCGAACTGCTTTTGAACTACTGTCTCCACTTGACCCAAAGGGACCCTCAGGGTGAAGGGATAGTCCTTTAGAACTGAGATGAGGAATTTCTTCAGCTGGAGGGTGGTGAATTGTGGAACTCATTGCCACAGAACGCGTGGAGGCCAAGTCATTGAGTGTCTCTAACACAGAAGTAATATCTTGTTTGTTAAGGTTATTAAGGGTTACAGGGCGAAGGCAGGGGAATGGGGATTGACAAACACGTTGAATGGCAGGACAGACTCAATGGGCTGAATGGCTAATTCTACTCCTATAACATATGGCCTTATGAGCAAATTGACCATGCCACCTTGGTACAGGGAGCCCTTCAAGAGGGGGAAGGGAATAGAAATGTTTTTATGGTAGTGAACAACATAATTGGAGAGATAGATATGTTCTCTGCAGCTGATATTGGGAGTACGAAGGTTGTGTTGCTTCTTGGTGTAGGTGATTGAGCATCTCTCTCCTCAGGCTGAAGAAAAACTTGGAGAGGGAGTGGAATGATCCAGTAGTCAGTTGGGAGGGTTTAGAGGGGAAATGCATGCTTACAAAGTAAGAGGATATTGCAGAATTATAGCGCTGTTTTTTGGATTAATAAGAGATGATTATGAAGCAGAAGATGTAGAATTCGTATGGATGGAGGTAAAAATAAAAAAGGAAAGAATTCACTCGTAGGAATTGCCATATGGTGGGCAGAGAGAATAAATTGGGAAATAATAAGGGCACTTGACAAAGGCAGTACATTAATCATGGGTGATTTTAATCTTATCATGTAGATTAGAATAGCCAGATTGGCACAGAAAGCCATGAGGAAGAATTTATAGTGTATTTGGAGCAGTTTCTTGGAATAATACATTGTGGATCCAAAAACAGTAAATGCTGAAGAAACTCAGCAGGTCTGGGAGCATCTGTGGAGAGAAAAATAAAGTTAACATTTTGAGTTCAGTGACCATGAAGGTACTGCCAGATCTGGTGAGTTTCTCAAGCACTTTCTATTTTTGTTTCAGATTTCCTTTATCTACAGTTCCTTGTTTTATTACGCTGTGGACCCAACCAGGGATCAGGCCATTTGGATGTGTAATGAGACAGGTTTAAGAAATTATCTCAGAATAACAGACACCCATGGAAACAGTGACCATAACGTGGTAGAATTTAGTATTTGGTTTAAAAGGGAGGAACCCACATCAGAAATAATTCTGATAAGGGAGGGACAATGGCAGATGTTGAAGAAAATGGTTAATGGCTCACAGCAAAGTCAGATTCCAGTGAGGAGGAACGATCTTAAGGGAATAAAACCTGATTAGCCAGGGGAGTTAAGGATAGCATCAGGGTGAAAGAAAAAAAAACATAGAGTGGTAAAGATTGGTGGTAAACCAGAGTATTTGGGAACATTTTAAAAATTAACGAAAGAAAACCAAACAAAATATTAAGGGGGAGAAAATAAACTTTGAATATAAACTTGCAAGGAATATCAAGACAGATGATAAGAGCTTCTTTACATATATAGAACACAACAACAGAAGCCAAAGTGAACATCAGCACATTCATAAAAGAGGCTGCCGAAGTAATAACGGGGAACCAGGAAATGGCAGAGGAATTGAATAAATATTTTGCATCAGTCTTCACAATAGAAAACAATAATATTCCAAAATTACTATATATTCAAGGGGCAGAAGGAGGAGAGGAAATTAATGTCGTAACTCACTGGAGAAAAAGTGCTTGGAAACTAATGGGACAAAAAACCTTTAGGTCCTCAATGCCTAATGGACTGCATCCTAAGATACGAAAGGAAGTTGTAACAGAGATAGTCATAGTAATCTTGCAGGAATCTTTAGATTCTGGTAAAGTCCCAGATGATTTTAAAACAGCCAATGCAATACATTTATTTAAGAAAGGAAGGAGGTTAAAAAAACAGGTAACTACAGGTCAGTTAACTTAGTGTCTGTTATTGAGAAAATGTTAGGGTCTATTATAATGGAGGTAATAATAGAGCATTTTGAAATTCACAGTATGATCAAGCAGAATTAACATGGCTCTATGAAGAGGAAATCATGCCTGACAAATTTATTGCTATTCTTTGAGTATGTAACAAGCAGGATAGGTAAAGGGTAAAGATAGGAACCAGTGAATGTAATATGTTTGGATTTTCAGATGGTGTTTAATAAGGTGTCTCACACTAGGCTTTTAATAAAATAAGAGCTCATGGTGCTGGAGGTAGTATATTAGCATAAATGGAGGTTTGGTTAACAAATAGAAAACAGAGTTGGGATCAGGATTTGGGGGTATGCATTTTCAGGATAGCAATCTGTAGCTAGTGGTGTGCCACAGTGATCAATGTTGGAACACAATGATCACTGCTGGGGCCGCAATTATTTACATATATAGTAATGCCCTGGATGAATGCACTATAGCCAAGTTTGCAGATGACACCAAAATAGATAGGAAGACAAGTGGTGAGGATGATACACAATCTGAAAAGGCATATATACAGGATGAGTGGCCAAAAACCTGGCAGATGGAACATAATATGGGGAAATGTATCCTTCTCAGAATTCCATTTTTAATATAACGTGACTATGGAACTCCTTCAGCCTCAGCTTTAGTGAATATTATCTGTGCTGTATGCTTCCCGAGCCTCCGTTAATGAAGACATGTCAAATTTTTTGAATTATCCTTATTCTTAAACCTTTGCCTATGTATGTCCATCATTAACTCATCCATCACTGCTAACTTACAGCCAATATGATCGTCTTCACTGCGTCATGATCCTGAGAAATTTCCTCTGAATATAAAACATAAATCTCCTGTACTTTACCTGTGACCTTATTCTATATATGCTGTGTCCAGTCGTATTTTGTCCAATTAATTTGCCGAACTATTTTCTCAAATTACATGAAGAATGCCTTTATCTCCTTTCCCTCAAATTTTAGACTTCAAATTACATCTTAGATTTTTCTCATCACGGTATTTGATGTCTCCTTTCTCAACTGCACCATTTTAACCTTATATTCATATTCTCTCACTTTCTCTTTTCTTCGCAATTCTAACTTTCATTTTCCACTTCAATTTCCTTATCTTTTTCTGCCTTTTCATTGTCTTTTTCTGTCATCTCTAGTTTCTTAATTCTCTCTGCATGCTAAAAATGCTCCAATTGTAACTGAATACCACCTGGTTCTGACAATTCATTACCCAAAGTACTTGGCTTCCTTTGTATTTCCTCTGTGCTAGTACCTCAGTTATCTATGCCTTTTCGGCTGTGTCAGGCAATGCTACTTCTTGTGATCCAACATATTAACTAATCTCAGTTTAGAAATTTCTTTTAAGACTGCTAGTGACAACTCTGCAACCTGCAGGAAATCCTTTGCTGTTTCCATTGCCATGTACTAAATGCAGTGCAGAATCTCGTGTTTTCCTTAACTTGTTTTATTTCCAAATACCATACTGAAATCCTTGTTGCCTCTGTTTCCAATCGAATCAAATCAATCTAGTCCCAGACAAGCTTCCAAACTTTGTTATGACTCACTGGGGTAGTGCACTAGAAATCGAGCTCCCCTACTCTCAGAATCATCAAAAATAATAATGATTTTTAGAAAGTATGCAAAGTTCTGTGGTGGGTGAGGTGGACTGATTCAGAGGTGGGGAATGTTGGACATCAGGATGGGCTGCTGTTGGGCCCTGGAGATATCAGATCAGGGTCTGGGGGTTGTAAGACACGTAGGGCAGTTGTATTTGTGGTGTGAGAGGTAAGTATGGGTCATTTTTACACTTTAACATTTCCTGAGCAACTATCCAACTTCAATTAGTCAGACTCATCCAAAGTCTATAATTTAAAGGGACGCTTTTGGAGGGTTCCAGCATGGTGGAATTGCGCACAGGAATGTTTGGTTTCCTGTGCAATTCCTTTGGGGTGAGCTATAATGGGGATTCCACAAGATTTCTATGTGCCACTCCAACCCACACTGGAATAACGACTGTCTGGCCAGTGGAAGATCTGCACGATACTTCTCAAAGATAAAATACAAGATTGAACTCC
The DNA here is from genome assembly GCF_021869965.1 of Rhincodon typus. Taxonomy (NCBI): domain Eukaryota; kingdom Metazoa; phylum Chordata; class Chondrichthyes; order Orectolobiformes; family Rhincodontidae; genus Rhincodon; species Rhincodon typus. Next base: position 55,599,258 of record NC_063339.1, on the reverse strand, counting down.
TTTGATGAGACAGTTTTAAGACGATGAGTTGTTTCAAAAGTAAATAAGAAGTCTGAAGCAGAACAAGTTTATGCTCTATTTGTATTCAGCGCATCTTATTGTGAATGACGTGATTAATGCCAGAATATTAAAGACGGGTACACAAAACTTTTTGACATGTTCTAAAAGCTTTGATTACTTCAATTTGAGAATAAATAAAATTCTTGAACATGCAAGATTTAACAGGAGAATGTGCAGAAAAACCATGGACAAATCATTCATGACCTCTATCGATAAATCAAAATCTGTGACTCTGGAGCTTTGAATCAAAATTCAAAAGAGAGAGGTTTGTGCCAGAATTCTTAATAAAGCTTTGGCAGATTTCTTATAATGACCTTGCTAAATAGAAATTCCAAAGAAGATTTACCTTTGTAGAAAGCCAGTAAAATTGTGTTGGAAGCAGAAAACAGAAGGACTGACAAACAGATCCTGAGTGAGATCATCCATATTTCAAGAAGTCAACAGAGTCCATTCACTTTGTAAGGTGTGAATATTTCAGAAGAATGAGACACAACCTTATTGAGACACATAGGATTCTTAAAGGGCTTGACAGGGTAAATAATATTTCCCTCATGGGAGGGTCAAGGATCGGAGGGCATAGTCTCCAAATTAAAGGGTGTCAATTTGAGATGGAGATGAAGAAGAATTTCTTTTTTCAGAAGATTCTGAGTCTTTGGAACTTCTTGCTGCAGAAAGCTGTGGGGGCACAGTCCTTGTGTATATTTAAAGCTGAGATAAGTAAGTGATGAAGGCAATGGTAAGATTTGTGGCAGAATCGCTGGTAGTACACACATGCAGTGAGGCCCAACATTGCGAGCAATTTGCTGCATCTTTTATGCATTTGCCAAGGTGTTTCTCGCTTGGCAGAACTAAGTTGCCAATTAAGGGAGATTTATAGATGGTTGAATGCCTTATTATTAATACCCAACTTTCTACCATACTAAACATGATGAAAAGGCTAGAAGTTGAGCATTCTCAATGTGGAAGTCAAACCGGGTATGACATAATCATGAAAAGACTAAATGCCAAGGCAAGTCAATTACTTTAATGGCTCTGTCCAAAGCTGCAGCAAAATAGTCAATTTTCTGGGACCTACTGCTCCATTTTTCAATAATTCTATTTTAAGAGTATTATTCCAACAAACTGTGTCTTTGAAGATAATGCTGTTACCTTGTAACACAACGATTAAATCAGTAGACAGGAGTCTACAGAAGGTTCACCAACATCTCAGGGAACTCCATTGGCACTGGCCACAATGCTCCCTATGTCCATGGACATTTACATCTGGCATGTGCCTCTGAGACCCCTCCATGGCTGAGTCATCTACAGTATTTTACGGTAATGTTTCTTCATGCAAAGGTGTCATTGTAATGTTGCAGCAAGGAAAGGTTATGCGCAGGGATAGGAACCTAGCACAGGGATAGGAAAATGCGGCATGTCAGGGCTGTTCTCTTGCTCTCTTAGTGCTCACTCACTTTGAGCCAAAATGGATTTTCACAGCATCACTTCCTTTCCTTCCCTTGCCTTGTCTACTTGTACCTTTTCTTTAGCCAGAGATACCAGGCTCACAGTATTGCTGTGCTGTTTTTTATGTCAACGAAAAGTTCATAGTCAGTCCTGATTGTCAGCAGTCTTCAGTCAAGACAAAGGAAAGTAGCATTCAGTCATTAAGTCAAGGGCAGCCTCCAAAACCAGTCCAGGGAATTCCACCAGCTTAAGTGCACCATCTCTCTGATATGGTAATTGTGAACAATCTCTGCTACTGTATCCAGCTCCAGACATGGCTCATGCTCTATCACGCTCACCATTGTCTGTAACATCTTCCCTCAAGCAGTCCAGGGGCTTGAATGTTGTAAGCCAGCCATGTCAAATAGTAAGATTCAGGATGTTCTCTTTATAAGAGTTGATGAGCCGAATATTGGGCAGCCCACCTTCTGTCTTGACTCTTTCTGCTCAGTTGTGGGCTGTTTTCCTCCTGAAATGAGGGAGGGCAGGGAAGAGATAGAGAGAGAGGGTGAGAGAGAAATATAAAGGACGATGGAAGTGGTCAGCACAGTTTTTAGTTTTGGTGCAAGGGGCATCTGAGTAGCCAGTGCAGAGGGCATGCAGAGTTAGTAGTGTTGGGGATTAAGGTGGGTGACAATGAGTGAGGGAAGATGTTGCAGGCAACAATGAGTGTGGTAGAGCATGAGCCTTGTTTGGAGGTGGTTACAGTAGCAGAGATAGGTCACAATTTCCTACCGGAGAGAAGATGGTGGCACTCAAATTGGGTGGAGTATGAAGATCCTTGAAATTCTTCCTACATTGCTGAGCATTCCACCAGATGGCTGAGACTGTACTGAGCTGGGTGGCAACATTGGACCAAGCCGGCATGGTTTAGCATTGTAGCCTCCCCTCCCGGTCTGAGAAGATGAGGAAATCCCACCGTTGTCGCACTGTTTTCCCTAGAACCTCCAGATCCCTGCCCTTAAACTGTGGCACCAGTATTCCTTTCTCTGTCATGTACAAGACAAATGCCAGGAACTTTACAGCAGCTTAACGCTACCATTGCCTGCCCAGGTATACAACAGTCTTCTAAATATGGTACTGAAGCAGGAAACAGATTTTTTTTGGAAACAAAAATCAGTCATTATTTTGTTCATGATTAATCGACTGCATTGTAAGGTTTTTGTCCTGTAGCTCCACTTATTTGATAATCTGAAACAACGATGAGACAGAGTACAGAGTACAGGGTACTACTTAGTGACATGGTGTAAAGATAGCAATCTCTCCCTCAATGTCAGCCAAACGAAGGAGCTGGTCATCAACTTTGGGAATCAGAATGGAGGGCATGCCCCTGCCTGTATCAATGGTGCTGAGATGAGGGTGGTCAAGGGCTTCAAGTTCCTAGGGGTAAATATCACCAACGATCTGTCCTGGTCCATCCATATCGACGCTGCAGATAAGAAAGCGTTTTAGAAGCCTAAGGAAATTTGGCATGCCCACAATGACTCTTACCGATTTTTATAGGTGCACCATAGAAAGCATCCTGTTTGGATGTATCACAACTTGGTATGGCAACTGCTCGGCCCAAGACCGCAAGAAATTAGAGAGAGTTGTGAATGCAGTCCAGTACATCATGAAAACCAGCCTTCCTTTGATTGACTCTGTCTATACTTCTCGTTGCTTCAGGAAAGCAGCCAACATAATCAAAGGTCCCTCCACCTCATCATACTCACTTCTAATCTTTTCCACCGAGCAGAAGATACAAAAGTTTGAAAACACATACCAACAGCTTTAAGAATAGTTCTTGCCCACTGTTACCAGACTAGTGAATATATTAGAGTTGATCATTCGCTGTACCTTCTCTGTAGTAGTAACATTACATTAGGTATTCTGTTCTATTACCCTGATGTACTTATGCAAGGTATAATTTGTCTGGGTAGCAGGCAATACAATACTTTTTACTGTGTCTCGGTGCATGTGACAATAATAAATCAAATCAAATCAAAAACTCATCCTGGGATATCTTAGCCGCGATTGTTTCTTCTGAGAATGGTGTGTGGTAGAATGAGGTTAGAATAAGATGAGGGGATGTCATAAGGGTAGAAACTTAATAAGCTGAGTTTGCCAAGACCCATTATGCCTTGCAGTGAGAACCCCTCTACGAAACTCAGCAAAACTAACACCTAGCCAAAGAAACATAAGATTCAACCCATAAAGTTAACATTTCCACTAAAATTTATTTGCTTAATGATGAGCATAAAATCTTCCATGAACCATATCAATCTGGCAGAATGTTGGAATGGAATTGTTTGTTTTCTTTTCCTCAAAAAAGTATTTGTTGATTAATTTAGAGGGTTGCAGCCTCTTACAATTATAACAATACAGCCAAACATGGATTTGATGCTAAACATCACCTCAGTAACCTGGAAATCTGAAACAAATCTGAAAACAGAGATTGTTAGAGAAACTCAGCAGGTCTCACGGCATCTATGGAGAGAAAGCAGAGTTAATTTTTTGGGTCCAGTGACCTAAACATTTCTCCAGCAATTTTTGTTTTACATGATAAACCATTTGGTAGTTTCATTAGTGTAATCTATAAAGTTTTTATTTGTAAATGAAGTGTTCCTTGTTGTAAATAAAAACTTTTAAATCCTGGCTCATGCAAATGCATCTAAAAAGTGTTTGAAGAAGCTCACTGAACTAGCATGACCTTGCTTTTTTTTTAAATCAGCCTGCTGAGAGATGTTATTACACACCTCTGGAGCAGGGGGAACTTGAATCCAGACTTTCACAGCCCAGAGGTAGGGACACAACCATTGTGCCTCAAGAGCCCACAACTTTACGTATTATATTTTTTAATTTAACTTATTTTTCTAATCAACATGTTTAGAAATGTTACTACACCAACTCTGGAGCAGGTGAGAAATGATCCCAGGCCTCTAGGTCCAGGGATAGGGACATTTCAACTGTGCCACAAGAGGGCCCGGATCTTGCATGTTAATTTTTTGTTGTCACCGTTTTTTCTTAAGCAACCTCGACAGAGATGTTATTACACACCTCTAGAGCGGGTCGAACTGGAACCCAGGCCTCTTAGTCCAGGGGTAGGGACACTACCACTGTGCCACAAGTGGGTGTCCTTGCATATTAGACCATGGCCCTGAATCTGTTTCAGGTTAAATTAATTTTCAACCATTGTAGTTTATTGTATTGTAGTTCACCTGATCTTCTTGCATTGGTTCGATTGATTCTGCCTAATTGTACTGGAATCTAGGAATTAAACTAACGGAACTTCCCTTATAGCAAATGGATTTTGGGTAAGTTAGGACTAATTAGCGCAGTACTACCACAAAATTATTAGGTCACATAAAATATTCCTTTTGGCACTGATTACACATTAGATATGCATGAAAAGTTGCCCTTTTGCAGTTTTTAAAATTCAGATCATAATGAAAACCTCTATAGCATTCAGCATCTTTGCTGTATGCCCAAATAACATCTTAAAACCCCTTCACCCATCAACTTTATTCTTGCTGGCATGCATTGATTAAAGGACACCATTACCCAGCATAAATTCTACCCCTTTAATAGGTAAGCTCAGAAATTTCCAAGAGTAGCAACTCTGCTTACTAAATCACATCATAGCTTAACTTTGTTAAGCTTAACTTCTCATAAACCATGAGAACAGGTTCATAAATCCCATGAATGCCACACTTTAATACATTGTCTTTCTTCCAATCATCTGGAACACAAATTTTATCACCATACCAACTCAACTGCTCCAGTTTCTTTCACATTATTAATCTGTTTATTTGTTTTGCTGGTGGAAGAAGGGAATACTTCATCCTTAGAGACAAAATCTCTATAATCTACAATGGACTGACTCCATTTAGCTGTATACAAGGTAAAATCTCCTTGACTTCTGGGTCAGTGGGCTGAAGAGTGGCAGATTTGGGTCAATGGGCTGAGTGGCAGATGGAGTTTAATTTGGATAAATGCAAGGTAATACATTTTGGTAATACAAGCAAGGACAGGACGTATGCAATCAGTGGTAGGGCCCTGGGTATTGTGGTAGTATAGAGATACCTAGGGATTTGGGTACATGATTTTTTGAAATTTGCATCACAGGTAGACAGAGTGGTTTAGAAGGTGTTTAGCACACTTGTCTTCATTGCTTAGACCTTTGAGTATAAGAGTTGGGATGTCATGTTAAGGTTGTACAGAATGTCGGTGAGGCCTCTTGTGGAGTACTGTTTGCAATTCTGGTCACCCTGTTATAGGAAGAATATTATTAATCTGAAGAGGATTCAGAAAAGATTTCTCAGGATGTTGCCTGCATGGAAGAGTTTGAGATAGAAAAATAGACTGGAAAGGTTGGGACTTTTCTTACTGGATTGTAGGGGTTGAGGGATGACCTTATTGAGGTTTATACATCATGAGGGGCATAGATAAGATGAATGACAAGGGTTTTTTCCCCGAGGTGGGGAGATTTCAAAAGTAGAGGGCTTATTTTTAAGGTGAGAGAGAAAGATTTAGAAAGGGCATGAGGGACAACTTTTTTAACGCAGACAGTGGTTCGTGTATGGAGTGAACTGCCAGGAAAAATGGTAGAGGCAGGTACAGTTACAACAATTAAAAGACATTTAGAGAAAAACATTTTGTCAGATACATCAGGGACATTTAAGTAACTCTTGGATAGGCACATGGATGATAGTAAAAATGTAGGGTATGCAGGGTAGTTTGGTCTTAGAGTAGGATAATAGGTCGGCACAACATCGTGGGCTGAAGAGCCTGTACTGTGCTGTGCTGTTCTATATTCTATAAGCTCATGATTAGGAAAGGTTTGGATGGATATGGGCCAAATGCAGGCAAGTGGGACTAGTTTAGTTTGGGCACATGGTCAGTGTGGACTGTTTGGACCAAAGAGTTTCCATGCTGTATGACTGTGTGACTCTTTGACTCTATGACAGTGAAATGGTACGTTCTTAAAGCAATGGCTTAATTTAAAGATTTCAAGTGAAATCCCAATTTTGGGGTCATTAGCCTGCTGCCCTTGAATTGAATAAGCCTTTACAATTCAAATACTGCCCAAGGGCTCTTGTGGCATAGTAGTCGTGTCACTACCTCTGAATCAGGAGATGCAGCCAGACTTGTTGAGCTTTTCCAGCAATTTCTATTTTTGCCTCTGAATCAGGAGGCCTGGATTCATGTACGACCTGCTCCCTCTGTACAGCTGGATTAGACACTATCTATAAATTACTTCATATAGTTGCCTTGCTGGAAAATTATCAGAAAACTTGCAGCATCTTGCACTAGTAAGCAAAGAAGCGTTAATTAACTCAACTCTAGTTCGGTGCTTGTGAAATTCTTGGTCATTGCCCCAGCTGAGGTGACAGAAACAGCGAACAGGGTCCTGAATATTTCTGGGACTGACCATGTTATCATGCACCTTTGTTTAAAATAAAATTCTGTCTAAAATCTGTTTGGCGCTGTAGCAAATTCCCTACCTCTGAACAGGAGGCTAGGTTCAAGTCCGATTTGCTCCAGAGATGTGCAATAACAACTCTGAACAGGTTAATTAATACTTTCTAAATTTCTGGTCAGGGTGTTGAGGTGCAATGGTAGTGGCCCTACCCTTGAGCCAGGAGGCCCGGGGTCAAGTCCCACATGCACCAGAGGTGTGTAAAAACATCTCTGAATAGGTTGTTTAAAAAAAAAATCATTAAAAATCCAGTGTGGGACATGGTGTGTTTAATCAAGCTGAAACCTACAGAGAGGACAAAGAGAATGAATGGTGTGATATAGGACCCTTGCATAAGAAACCATTTATGAATGTGGTTATATCTGATTGCAAAGCCAGAGGCAGAAATCTGTTTAGAGTGATTTAAACACAGTATTGGGAGACTGGTGTGCGCATTTGGGTGTTCAAGGACTTTAGAGATGAGGCAACAGTTTTCAAGGACAGGCTGGATGATTTGAGAAGAGAAAGTTGTGATTGTGATTTGTTTGAAAGACAGGTAAGCAGTGCTTGTAAAAGGGAAACAAGTTAGAATAGCCTTTATTCTAAAATGGTAGACTTTATTGCCATGTGCACTCGAATGAGTGCAGTGATAAGTTTGTAACCTCACCTCTTGGCGGCATCTTAGATACAGGATTCCTAGGTACAGATACATTAGATGTTGTCACAGAATTGAAATAGTAGGAAAAAAGACTAGCATGAGAATACAGAGTTTAGAAGTCCAGAATGAGAATAAAAAGTCTCTTTAAAGTACTCAAGTTATAGTCCTTTTCAACTGAGTCTGTGCCTGCGCCTGCTGGGCTTCAGAACATGAGGCTTCCCCTCTGTCATGGACTTGCCTCCCAGACTCACCCCCAGCCAGCCCACGCTTGCTCTGCTCCCGCTCTGGGCTCTGGCCGTGACATGGCTCCTAGCTTGGCCTGTGCTCGCTCTGCTTCACTCTCAGGGACTTGGCCTGCGCTCGGTCTGCTGCCCGCTCCAGGCTCTCGCCTATGACTCACTTCCGCGACTCAGCCCGTGCTTGCTCTGCTCCCTGTTCTGGGGCTCTGCCTGCACTTACTCCACTCCCTGCTCTGGGATTTGGCCCCCTCTTGCTCTGCTCCCCAGCTCCGGGACTCAATCCGCACTTACTCTGCTGATTTACTATTTCATTGTGCTTGGGAAGCGGGAAAGAAAATGAGTTTTTAAAAGAATGGGATTACAAGCGCCAGCTTTTTGTGTTAATGATAAGATGAGCTAGGAGAGGTGTTGAGACACCAATGAATGAAGTAAAAAAGAGCCATAGGTTCAGGCTTGAGCTAGACTCCGGTCTACTGATTTAATCGTTGTGTTACAAAGTAACAGCATTATCTTCAAAGACACGGTTTGTTGGAATAATACTCTTAAAATAGAATTATTGAAAAATTTAGCAGTTGGTCCCAGAAAATTGACTATTTTGCTGCAGCTTTGGACAGAGCCATTAAAGTAATTGACTTGCCTTGGCATTTAGTCTTTTCATGATTATGTCATTCATTGCTTCAGGAGAGCGAGCGCTAATCTAAAATGACATGTGTGTTCTGTAGAGGTATTCTTCTATTGATGAAAACATTTATGCTATACTTAAGTAATGATTTACAGGAGTGTCAGCCACTTTAGTTGTTGGTTTTTTGTTCTCATAAGTACAAATGGAGAATGATTGGCTGAAATTGAAATTTTGAATGTAAGATCCAGATGTTGTTTTGCCTTTATAGTGTTATAACTTATCATTTAAACAACAGGATACCTTTTTTAGTTTGTAGCCACTAGAATGGTCTCTTGAAGATGAATACCATCAAAATAACCACTGGTGCAACTCTTTATATTGTCAAATTGTTTAACTACAATGAAGAATGAAGGTCAAAAATCATTTCATTTCAACCAAATTTAACTTGAGTACAAGAAAAAAATTACATTTTGCCCTTGTGCCATAGTGAGCCACCCAACATGCATTCTAAAGGATAAACATAAAACCATGATATAGGAACAGAATTAGGCCATTCAACCCATCAAATCTACACCACCATTCAATCATGGCTGATGTTTCTTAACCTCATTCTCCTGCCTTCTCTCCATAACCCTTGATCCCCTGACTAATCAAGAACCTATCTATCACCGTCTTAAATACATTCAATGGCTTGACCTCTACAGCCTTCTGTGACAGTGAATTCTACAGATTCATCACTCTCTGGATGAAGAAATTCCTCCTCATCTCAGTTCTTAAAGGGTTGACCCTTCATTCTGAGCCTGTGCCTTTGGGTCCTAGTCTCTCCTACTGTTGGAAAAACCTCTTCACGCCCACTCTATCCAGGCCTCTCATTCTATATTCTACAAGTTTCAGCCAGATCCCCCTTCACCTTCTAAACTCCATCAAATACACATCCAGAGTCTTCAATAGCTCTTCCTAATGACAAGTCCTTCATCTCAGGATCATTTTTGTGAATTTCCTCTGACCCCTCCAAGCCCAGAACATTGTTCCTTAGATATGGGGCCCAAAACTGCTCACAATATTCCAAATGCTGGGTGACCGAAACCTTATACAGCCTCAGTAATACATCTCTGCTCTTGTGTTCTAGCAGTCTTGAAATGAGTGTGAACATTGCATTTGCCTCCTGACTGTCAACTGAACCTGCATGTTAATTTTAAGAGAATACTCAACTAGGACTTCTAATGCTGTTGTCCTTCAGATTTCTAAAGCCTTGTTTATACATCAAAGCTGTTCGTGTATTTTGCTCATGCATTATTAGAACAATCTACAACAGGAGATTGACACTTTAATGTGAATCAAAAGTCATAACATTTAGAGTTTCATAGTATAGAACATGACTATATCTGAATAAAAAAGACATTTTGTCAAAGCTTTTCATCTCGCCTTCATCAGGTCAATTTGTAAGACCACCAACTGAAGGGCAAAATTATCGTTTATTGAGGAGATTGATAGAGGAGATTACTGATTGGTTGGCAAGCAGAGTCCAATTGGTAAAGGCATTGCCATGGAAAATGCATAAAGTAATGATGATTGACAGTTAACTGCCAGATCTTGTTTAAACAAATTGGTGAATATTACTTTCTGTTGTTACTGCGTCATAGCAGCATGAAACAGCTGGCTTCAGCTGTTTCTCAAACTTTGGAGATGCCTTTTCTGAGGGACTAGGCACTTTTAAAAACCAAGAGTAACTGCTCTGGGGTAGTAGGAACTGCAGAAGCTGGAGAATCTGAGATAACAAGGTATAGAGCTGGATGAACACAGCAGGCCAAGCAGCATCAGAGGAGCAGGAAGGCTGACATTTCGGGCCTAGACCCTTCTTCAGAAATCTGAATTCAGATTTCTGAAGAAGGGTCTAGGCCCAAAACGTCAGCCTTCCCTTGGCCTGCTGTGTTGATTCAGCTCTACACCTTGTTATCTCAGTAACTGCTCTGGGGCCTTTTATCAGTTTGCATAATATACAGCGAGAAATGATCTGATCTAGATTGCCATTATATTACAGGAAAGCTTTGATGCACTCTATTTCAGCATCAAATTTGCATGGTGAACAAACATTAAAGAGTAGGTTGGCTGGAAGTTCTCTAGTACTGTCGACTGTGAACCCAGTTTCACTGTTCGATATATACATTGGGATTTCTACAGTTCCAGGTGCTATAAGATTGGTTTGATTTGGAACCTGACAAATACAGCCTGAGCTAAATGCAAACCTATCCTGTGAAATAGTGGCTGCTCTGATCAGCTCATTTCTCTCTACATCATACAATTCATGAAAGGCCCTTAAGGTATTGACACTTGGTCCTGAAAAGGCACTGAAAGGAGATCAGTTGGAATTTTCCAATTGGAATCTCATTTCTCAAAACAATGTGGGCAGAAATGCAGCAGCAGGTAGATACACTCCCTCCCCAGCCCACCCACAACTAGTTGATTGCATTTGCAGTCAAAGGCTACCCTATTGCTGGATTCTCCCCTGTATTGATGACCTGGCTTTGGAATCTGTTTCTTATTTGCATTTTTTAAAACTTGTCCAACTCCATGTTGAAGTGCCCTTCTGGCTGCTTCCTTTACAGCTGGAAAACATCTGATTGGCCCTTGAGCTTTGAAATTCTACCCACCACCTTTAATATGACAAGGAACCTATCTTCAGGCTAATTCAGGGCTATCGTCATTAAAATTTCGATTTAGTGACTGTTTTCCATTGCGAGCATATTCAAGACCTGGAAAATTACCAGCTGTTGTTTTCTATACTCAAAGCGTACTTTAAGGCACTGATATCTATTCCAGTTATTTAAAGATTTTGTTTAGTCTGCTAATATTAATATCTTTATGTTCCATTTATTGTATGATTGGAAACATTGATAAAAGATGCATATTATCAATTCTGAAAAAATTTAAGGAAATTATATTGAGTCAAAAAATATGTGCAGCATGTAGCTTATTGTTGGTATATTTCAGGAGGAAAATTACTGAAAAGGACACTAATTTGTGGTCTGGAGTCAAACCAAGTGACTTTAGAACATTGACAATCTAAAATTGTTTTAGTCTTAAAGCCAATGCAGCTATTTATCCTTAACAGTGTAAATTATTTTAACAGAATAGGGTTCTTTTTCTGTTTGCCATATATTCATTCATGTTTTGTAGTGGATGAAAGGCAAACAGATTGGTGGTCATCTAAGCTGAAGGTTGTCCTGTTATTTCATTTTTGTTTTAGGTGTTAGCATTAGAACAGGAGGATAAGTCTGAAACTAAGATAGATTGGAGGAAGGAAACTTGTGGAAGTTAGAAGGGTCCAGATCCGAAACATCAGCTTTCCTGCTCCTCTGATGCTGCTTGGCCTGCTATGTTCATCCAGCTCTACACCTTGTTATGGCAAATTTTCCATCAGTCAGGCAGCTGGTTGGTTGCCAGTGAGCTTTCAAAGACTCGAGCTGAGAAAGCGTCAGACATCAAAAGCCACTGGTAAATCAGATGCCTGCAGCTCCAGACCTTAGCGGTGCTGCAGAGGAGGTTGTGATGGCTGCTAGGTACAACTTCATGAAGAGAGAGGTTTTATTTTAAGCAGGTCGCACAGATTATGGGTCAAGGAGAGAGGGGTTGAAAAGAATTGGGGAGGGGTATCGCTCAATGGCTATCGCCACCATTCCCTACATACAGTCCCGTGATCTTGAACCAATAAATGCAGATTGAGGAACCCCTTCCGCTACATCTGACAGTTTGACTGCATTTTTTAATCATCTGTCAGGTAGTCTGATTCTTTCCTGTCCTGTCTGGAGCTGAAATAGTTGCAGCCCTGGCAGGAGTCGGTCTTTAATTGGTCACGAATTGACTACCTAAGGAACTCAATTAGCAAAGTGGCAGCAAGGTGCAGCTTGGGCCAGAACTTAATATTGATGGAGGTAGAAAAGTGGCAGGCTTTTGGTTCACCACTGTCCTGCCTGATGGGGTTCTCCCTTCTCCAGGTTCACTGCCTCCAACACCAGACATTTCTGCCCTCTATTACAAATATCAAGTTTTTTAGTTTGGTATGTTTGAGATTACCTGTTTAATTTAAGATAAAATGAAGTAGTGAAGGGAGTCCTGTGATCTGTTCTGAATCCAGCTTCACAACATGCTTGGGTAGTCTGTTTGCTACAGGGACAATGAGGTCCAGATTGACTGACTGGGAAAAAGGTGCAAGATGTTCATATCTGTAAATAATGACAATTATGGGTGTGCTAATGTTGGGAGACTGTTGGGCCTGAATATCTGCTACTTAGGGAAATAATGTGACTTAGCACCCCCATCTTGGCTTAAAGGGTTCTTTTAGACCTATCTTTTTACTTTGGGGGGTGGGAAAGCATGAGCTGGATAGAATCGGGCCTGCCAAACCTGGAAGCAGATAATTCATAGTTATGGGGCAGGTGTGCATGGAGATGGGCTGTTTGAAACGCCTGCACTCTGTTGTTTGGAATTTTATCCCAGTTGTTTTTTTAGAAGCTGTTAGACTCTCTGGCCCTCAACGTTCTCAAGACTTCACCCACAATGTGCTCCTCATGGCACCCACCTACCTTCATGGCCCATCCATACCAATGGATAAAATGGAGGGAATATGACGTTGGGGTCTACAAGGTAACAACTTATTATTTCTACCCAGATGCTAGACCCTTGTGATTCAAGTTGCTGTGAAGATGGGCTTTGAGAGGGTAAGTATGCACAGCAACCTATTGTAGAATCAGATCATAGATTTCTTGAAATATCCCAGAACTTCATAGATTGGTCAGCCTTCAGAAAAGTCTGAGAAAAAGGGCAAGCACAATAGAGGCAATCAACCTCTGTTGTTTATTTCACTGAATGCGGATGTGAGTTTGTGCTCTTACTGAAGAGACCAAGTTTGTGAGGATTCTAATAAGTCAGGAAGGTTTACCTCAAAGGAGTATAACCCTTCATCAGTGTAACCCTTAATCTGAAGGTGAGTTTGGTGATTAGAAGTTAAAATGTTATCTGGTTGAGAAAGGAAGCAAGTCATTGGAAGCTGAAAATTGTTTTGGACTGGTTCTTGAAGAATGAAGTATCCACTTCAAGGTCAGAATAAGAGATAATCATGGAGAAAAGAGTTATTAGATGTTTTAAATGTTAAGTGTGGGATTTATTGTGCCATTTAGAATTCAAGTTCCTTACTGGATAGTATTTAGACAATTATGCTTTTTGATTGTTTCTTTACAGAAAATTCTTAAATACCTTTTGATCTTTCAAGGCTAATACAGGAAATTCAAACTGGGACGGCCATGGGCTAGTGGTGTTTTCACTAGGCTATCAATCCAGAGATCCAGAAATGTTCTCGAGACCTGGGTTTGAATCTTGCTGTGTCAGATAGTGGAATTTGAATTCAATATACATCTGGAAATTTTAATAAATGACCATGAAACCATTGCTGTTTCTCAAGAACAACCCATCTCATTCACTAATGTTCTTTAGGGAAGGAGACTGCCATCCTTACCAGGTCAGGCTGACATGAAACTCCAGACCCACAGCAATGTGGTTGACTCTTAACTGGGGTTAGGGATGGGCAGTAAATGCTAGGAGATAGCAAGAACTGCAGATGCCGGAGTCAGAGTCAATACAGAGTGGAGCTGGAGGAACACAGCAGGTCAGGCAGTATCAGAGGAGCAGGAAAGTCAATGTTTTGGGTTTTCACCATTCATCAGGACTAGGGAGGGGTAAGGGAGCTTGGAAATAAATGGGAGGGTGGGGCTGGGGGAAGGTAGGTATGATTTTGATAGGTGGATACAGGTAGGGGGTAGTGGAAATTGGTCAGTGGGAAGGGTGGGGTGGATATGTGAGAAAGAAGATGGACAGGTAGTGTCAGGTCAAGGAGGCAGGGATGAGAGGGAGAGCTGGACATGGGATGGGGCCGGGGGGTGAGGAGATTTTGAAAGTGGTGAATTCTATGTTAAGGCCATTGGGCTGTAAGCTCACGAGGCGCAATAAGAGGTGTTGTTCCTCCAGTTTGCATGTGGCGTCATTGTGACATTGCAGGAGGCCCAGGATGAACATATTACCAAGGGAGTGGGAGAGGAGTTAAAATGGTTGGCAACCTGAAGGTGCTGTTGATTATAGTGTGCAGAGCGCAGATTCTCCGCGATGTAGTATCCATTGCTTCCAATGTGGTCTCTTCTACCTCAGGGAGGCCAAGCGCAGACTCAGTGACCAATTCACAGAGCATCTGCACTCTGATATAATTAATAGTACCTTTTCTATAGCAGGATGATCAGAACTGCACACGGTACTCCACATAACCTCATCCTGCACAACCTCATCATAACGTTCCAATTCCTATACTCAAAGATCTGAACAATGAAGGCAAGCATGCTAAATGCCTTCTTAAGTGAAGTTGTTGACTTGCTCGCCGAGTTGGCTTGTTTTCGTTCAGACGTTTCATTATCAGTGAGGCCTCCGATGAAGTGATGTTGTTCTACTCCGCTTGGAATTTATACTGTCTGGCCTGTTATGCTGAGTTGTGTCATTTCCGGTTCTGTGGGTTTGTATGTTGGGTCCAGTTCTGTATGTTTGTTGATTGCATTATGGGTTGAGAACCATACCTCTAGGAATTCCTGTGTGAGTCTATGTTTGAGCTACTATGGTTACATTGTCCCAGTTAAACTGTTCGCTATGAACAGATATCCCCGCAACTTCATCTGCAGGTGCCTACTAAATAGACAACACCAAGAGGACACAGTACGCCCTAACACACTAGCCACACTGCCCTACATCAAGAACACATCAGAACTGACAATGAGAGATAGTAGGAACTGCCGATGCTGGAGAACCTGAGATAACAAGGTGTAGAGCTGGATGAACACAGCAGGCCAGGTAGCATCAGAGGAGAGGGAAAGCTGACGTTTCGGGTCTGGACCCTTCTTCAGAGTAAGGGCTGACAACGAGACTCCTAAGACCACTAGGAATCATGGTAGCGCACAAGCCCACAGCCACAAACCACAAGACAAATGCTCACAAGGATTAAAGACCCCATTCCCAAAACATTCAGAACCAACATAGTTTACAAACTACCATGAAATGACTGCCAGAAACATTACATCGTACTGACAGGAAGGAAACTAGCCATCAGAATACATGAACATCAGCTAGCAGCAAAACGACACGATGAACTTTCCCTAATATTGGTACACTTGGACAATGAAGGCTATCAGTTTACCTGGGACAACGTAACCATAGTAGTCCAAACCAAACATAGACGCACACAGGAATTCCTAGAGGCATGGTTCCCAACACATTATGCAATCATCAAACACATAGAATTGGACCCCATATACAAGCCCATACAGAACAGAGCCAGAAATGACAACTCAGCATAACAGACTGGACAGTATAAATTCTATTGATTGATGATGTAACCTAGCGTGGTGACGAAACGTCTGAACAAGAATAAGCCAGCTCGGCGAGCAAGTGAACAACCTCACCCACAATCCAAGCTACAAATCTTTGCAAAAACCTTAAGTCTTCTTAAGCGCCCAGTCTATTGTATTTTTATCTAGTTTTCTTGTAATTATAGCATTTTTCATAGCGACATTCTTTTTATTTGATTCTTTTCCCAACAACACAAGAAGAAAATTATGAAATTAAGTCTTCAGAAGTCCATAATGAACATAAGTATGTTGCAATAATATGACACTACATACCCCTGCGATTCTCCTGTACAAACCCTTAAACAGCTGTTAAAGACTTTTCTTTTCATGAGGGCTGGGTAGGTTAATTGTGAAGTGCAGCTAGCTGTAATGCACCTAGAATGGAATCTTTTACTGTCTACCATCTTTATTGTGGAGATGCTGGTGTTGGACAGGGGTGGACATAGTCCAACAGACTTTTTTGAAATCACAAGCTTTCTGAGCACTGCTCCTTGGTCAGGTGAAGCAGTGCTCTGAAAGCTTTTGATTTCAAACAAACCTATTGGACTATAACCTGGTGTCGTGTGATTTCTGACTTTTATCATCTTATACCCAGTCTTTGAATTCCTGACTATCCTGAGTGACCAATTGTAAACCTTGTAATAAGCTCCTTCCCTTTTACTCGGCAAAATTGGATGTTTCTACCTAACAACTCTTGTAACTAACTGTTCCAAAACTATTATACTGTCTTACTGAGTATAAAAAAAAGAGATCCAAATGGAGGAATTTATCGCAATGTATGAATTATTTTGTGACACATACAATGAAAATCCTCATGCTATGGGGTTAAAATTGAATCAGAGATAGTAGGAACTGCAGATGCTGGAGAATCCGAGACAACAAGGTGCACGGCTGGATGAACACAGCAGGCCAAGCAGCATCATAGGAGCAGAGAGGCTGACGTTTCGGGCCTAGACCCTTCATCAGAAAAGCTTTTCTGATGAAG
>NC_063339.1:55561240-55581933 GCF_021869965.1 Rhincodon typus | reverse complement strand
GTGTTCATCCAGCCCTGCACCTTGTTGTCTCCTCATGCTATGTTCAGTTCAAGTCTCTCTTTTAAGTGAAATCATTCTCCTTTCAATTTCTTTAAATTTCTTTTACTTACCCAGTGTCATACATCTTTCTATTGTCTAAACTGAAAATATTGTCAAAAAAACTCATTGAATTTCTCTTGTTCTTCTATTTTCCTGTGGCAAAGTCATAACTTTCAACTGAGTGCATCCTAATAGGATTGGGATTAGCAAATTGCTCTAACTGGAATTGGGAGTAAATCTACATCCTAATTTCTCATATTTTATAGAAGTAGCAATGCATTTTAGCCTTAACATCTCATTTTGCATCTCATTTCAGCTGAAAATAAATTTTCCTGGAACTATTTATTTTTATAAACTGCATTGATAGAATAGTTCTCAGTTTAAAAAAAGTTTGGTGATCAGTGGGATAATACTGAACAAACTGTTTTTATTTGCATTTGGTCCCATAAATATACAGTTTTTAACAATTACAAAAATATTCAAGTTTTAATTTTACTACTGCTGCACTGAACTCTTTCTTTTTCTCTTAGTTTACAAGCCTTGCGAAAGGAGAAATCTCGAGATGCTGCTCGATCACGCCGAGGAAAGGAAAACTTTGAATTCTACGAATTGGCAAAGCTATTGCCTCTACCTGCTGCCATTACAAGCCAATTAGATAAAGCATCAATTATTCGCCTCACCATTAGTTACTTGAAAATGAGGGACTTTGCAAACCTAGGTGACCCTCCCTGGAATTTGAGAATGGAGGGTCCCCCACCTAACACATCTGTGAAAGGTAAGAAAATTATTTCAGATTAGAATAGTAGATCTAATTTACTACTACTGTACTACAACTGTAAATCTGATGGTCTGTGCACAAACATACAGGAGTATGTTTGCCTTATTTTTAGTTCTCTTGCAATCATCAGCTTTTCCTCATGTCTCAACATGTGTCAAAAGATTTTAGCATCAACTATATAATTCCAAATAGTTAAATCTTTTCTCTACATTTACATATGGTGTATATTTTGGTGGAATTTTCCGGTATACTCTTTGTACATCAGCCTTATTTCATGGTAGTGTGTTTCTTTATGTTGTGAATATTTAAGATCTTTTTGTTTTTACCAAAATGTATGTTGGTGGTTAGAAATGCAAGGGATGGATTATGTTTCAGTTGTCAATATATTGTGTGAAATACACACTTAAAATTTTGTGAGGCTTAGTTTTTTTTATATTGTATATAAACATTAAACTTGAACATGATACTTCTAGAATTTTAAGCACTAAACAATGCATAAAGTTATCAAACTCATAATAGTACTCTAAAGAGTACATATTCCATTATAATACACTCACACAGATCAGGAGTATATTTTCAAGAAATTATGCAACCCACTCATGATTTCTTGTCTTTCAGTAGTAAATTTCTGGAATATGATAAAAGTGGACAGGAAGAAAATTTATATGAACATGCTTTAATTAACGAATGTAAAGGTAGAAAATGCTGATGAAGAAAGTGGCTGACATCTCATAATGTAAAACAGGTGGTGGATGGACAAAGTATGGGCAGGAGAGCAATGAGAATTGAATGCCCTGAACTGAAGTGAGGGTTCTCCATCACATGCAAGGTTACTGGACCTACCGCCTCTCCTTCCCTATTAGAAACCCTAACCTGTCAGTTAACTAAATGGAGCACGCACATCTGCTTCCTATATTTTTCTTTTCAATTAGATTATGCAACCGATCAACTATCTTAATTAAACCAAGCATTAGAATGCTCCCTCCATTCTTCCACTTTGGAAAATCCAAAATGGGCAGAAATTAGGCATACTGCTTGCACCCTTTGATATTAGTTTGTATGGAGAAGGAGGCTAGTGCAAAATGATAGTCAAGTAGCTTTGGGTAGAGTTTAGTGGATTAAATATGGGAATTGAATCTTCTCGTCTGTTCCAAACAGAAAGCATGGATTAAAAAGTAACTGTCCAAAGTGGCAGAAGTTGAAAACTGGACCCCACAAGGATCAGAGCTGTGACCAATAATGTTCACAATTTATGTCAATGATTTAGACTTTAGAATGAAAATTACAATTCCTAAATTTTGGCTAATAACAAGTTGGGAGACGAGGGAGCATAGAATGATCAGGGAACTGAGTGCTTCATAAACAAAGTGCTAAACTGGTACAAAGTGTAATTTGGTGCAGAGGAAGGAAAAGGTGCACTTCTTTTTATTGTCCTACTTTTGTGGGTGCTACATTATTTTAAGTGGATCAGTGTTAGCATGGAGTTTAAGTTTAACTTTTCCAGACTGTTAAGCTAATTAAATTAGAACCAGTCAAAGTCTCTGACTCTAACTCAGCACTGGAGACCTTTTCCAAAGGATTCCAGAAGCCAGGTAATTGGCCATCAGCAATTTAAACTTTGTGAACAATTCCCTGAGTTATCAAATGCGTCAAGCTTATACATGGTCCTGACATGCAATTCCTGTCTTTGTTGCTGCGACAATTACCATCTATCAGTAGATCTATGGCGGAATCAAAGTTACTAAACTCTGCATTTTTTTCTTAAACCACATTCTAATTGGCATAGGGTCAAGCAGTTTAGAGAATCAAATGGATGACTCAAATTGTTGTGTGGGATGTTTTATGAGGCATTGGCTCCTACTGAGCTCTTCTATAATCACCATGGTTGCAAAGTGACTAAATTTGCAAATTAAACTTTCCAGATTAGAAGGACTATAGATAAGGAGGAAAATAATAGAAAAACTAGGCTGCTTAATAAAGACCCTAATAAGTAGTTAGCAAGAATCTTGGCACAAAATTCATGGATTAGAATCAGTATGGATTAAATGAGGAATGATAAGGGTCAGAAAAGATTGATTGAATGGTGTTTTCTCTCTTCATAATTTGTTCAGGGAAATGAACATCTTTGGCATGATAAGCATTTGTTTCTCATTTCTAACTGACCTTAAAAAAGTGATGGGTAGCAGTGCTTATGAACTGCTGCTGCCACCCATTTGATGTAGGTGTAACCACCATACTGTTACTAAATGCTCTGGGTTTTTGACCCAGCAACAATGAAGGAACAAACCATGCATCTGTGGAGGTCAAGAGATTGGTATGTGTTATCTCCTGTAGGTTTGCAGAATGAACTGTATGCAGCTTGTTGATGGTCTGTAGTGCGCTCACCAATCCTCCTTTCTACTCTTAAACAAAACATTAATCTGGTTAGACAAGCTGGCGGGGCTTTGTAACAAAAGCAAATCAACTGGTCAGAAGAACCTTACAAAACCAGAACAGAAACTGAAAAAAATCAAGTCTGATTCGGGGTAATGATGCATTCTTTTCTGTCTACCACTCTCTAAAGGCCACTATCCTGCCAGTGACACCACTTGCTGTTGATTTTAGAGGGTTTGTGATCAGTTACCGAATATGAACAATCAACAATTTATCAGGATTTTCTGATAGCTTATTGAGAAGCAACAGGTTAGATGTCATATATTAGTAAATTAGGCAAAGCTATGATCCATGGCAGATGAGGATCCTTTACTGGTCCTGGAGCTTTGTGTGGAATGGAGGAGTAGAGGCATAGCACTTACACATCCCAGTTATCCTGTTGTCTTTTATGGTGGTTTCTCGTAGTCTTTCATAATCTTAATACCAACAGTTTTTGTTCTTCTCTCAGGCACATGTGAGGGCCATCACCTGGTCTTCCTGCAGGGAGATGGTGTGGCTCATCTTCCTGGATATTCAAGCTGCTCCCACCCTTCATGTCCAGTTAATAACTTAATTTGAGAGCTGGAGATCAGTGCTATCTCAATCACCTGTCAGAGAGTCATACAGCACGGAAACAGACTCTTAGGTCCAATTTGTCCACGCTGACCAGACGTCCTAATCTGACCTAATCCCATTTGCCAGTATTTGGCCCATATCCCTCTAAACCCTTCCTATTCATACACCTGTCCAGATGTCTTTTAAATGTTGTAATTGTACTTGCCTCCATTGCTTCCTCTGGCAGCTCGTTCCATACAGGCACCACCTTCTGTGTGGAAGAGTTACCCCTCTGGTCCTTTTTAAATCTTTCACCTCTCACCTTAAACCTATGCTGTCTAGTTGTCTACTCCCTTACCCTAGGAAAAAGACCTTGGCTATTCAACCTATCCATGCCCCTTATGATTTTATAAACCTCTATAAGGTCACCCCTCAGCCTCTGATACTCCAGGGAAAAATGTCTCTCCCTATTTCTCAAATTCTCCAATCCTTGCAACATCTTTGTAAATCTTTTCTGCACCCTCTCAAGTTTAACAACATCCTTCCCATAGAAGGGGGACCAGAATTGTACACGGTATTCTACAAGTGGCATCACTAATGTCCTGTTTAACTGCAAATATGTCATCCCAATTCCTATAGTCAATGTTCTGACTAACGAAGGCAAGCATGCCAAACATCATCTTCATGACCTGTCTATCTGTGACTCCCTTTTCAAGGATCTATGCACCTGCATCCCTCAATCTCTTTGTTCAGTAACACTCCAAAGGGCCCCAACATTAACTGTATGGAACAGCTACTCATGAGTCACATAAGTATTATCCCTTTGCCCACTTCCATTTGAAGTTTTCATTCCTTCCAAGACCAAAACTTTTTATTTTATTTTTGGTACACTACATTGATAATGGAAGGGGTGGTACATGAGTCCACACCTTGATCATTCTGATGAGCCCTCTGTTTTCAGATATTGCGACACTGTTGTATGAGGTCTTAACCTACACAGGAAATACCAAATATGGAATACTGAGAACACATTAACAGGCCTCCCAATTCTCAACAATGTTTCCTCCCGACGTACACCAGAGTGCGGACATATCCATGGAAGAGGGGGCTGACGGATGGGTTCTAAGATGCTGTCCAGAGCCTGCTGCTTGTACCTCCAGGTGCTCGGGTTTCCACCCAAAGTCCAAAGATATGCAGATTCGGTGGATTGGCTATGCTAAATTGCCTATTGTGTTCAGGGGTGTGTAGGCTAGGTATATTAACCAAAAGAAATGTGGTGTTACAGGAATAGGGTGGGGGAGTGGGTCTGGATGGGATATTCTTCTGAGGGTTGGTGTGGAATCAATGGGCTGAATGGCCTGCTTCCACACTGTAGGGAAGGTTAGTAATCAAATGGCACCAGATTATAGTCCAACGGGTTTATTTGAAAACACATGCTTTCTGACCTTCCCTCCTTAGGCTCCGAAAGCTTGTGTTTTCAATTAGATCTGTTGAACTATTACCTCGTCTCATGTAATTTCTGACCTTCTCCATCCCAGTCCAACACCAGCACCTCCACAACATACTGTAGGGATTTTATGATTCAATGTTAATGGCCTCTATTCCCAGGTCCAGGAAAAGACCCTCCGATCTATCCATGCCCCTTCTGCACAGTATGCTCATAGATTAGGAGTGTGGGGATGGTGTGTAACCAAAGCTTTAATAGCGGCCCCTTTTAAGAAACAAAAACCTTCAATATGAATCTCAACTTTCTTAGGCTTCAAAAGCATGATGCAGCCTGGCACCAGTGAATTTACTTAACCTTCTCTTGTATGAGACATTTGTGTGCAATACTTTCCATCCAAGACACCCAATGGATAGAGGAAGGAAACCTCATTGAGAGCCCCTCACCAGAAAATACTCTACTGCTGTAAGGTAGCACATTAAGCCAAGAAGCATCTGACTGGCTAACAGGAGTGAGGAAACAATAACCCATGCATCAAATGCCTTTGTACCATTTTGGAGGGCATGGAAAAGATTTTTCTGGGGTCACTCAGATTGTGGAAAGAGGGAGAATCTCTTATTTCGGGTCAATGTCAAGTTTTGGACAAATGGAAGTTCACTGCACACCTGGCCTGCTTAGATTCCCTGTGCATTTTCAGTGCTGGATCCTGCAGTTAGGAGGTTCTTCATGGATTGGTCTGTGTACTGGACGTTAACAAATGCCCTCACAAGCAATTAAATTGGCATCATCCAGCCTCTCCCAAAGTCTCGTTCACCCAGCATTCTGAACCCTCATCTGCATGCCATTGGTCACATCACTGATGGAGGAACACGTTCCTGAGCAGCGGCTCCCTTATCAAAGTTGGCAATCCCTAAAAGAGAACACTCAGTACAAGGTGATTATTTCCCAAACCTTGATCAGGTCCAAATAGAAAACAGGCAATTCCTGGAAGAAGGGCAGAGGATTCATTCACTCCATAAACAGGGACTGCATGCTATCATTGAGCTCTCATATGTGATGGAAGAAATACTGCACCAGAACACACCATCTTGAAGGAAGATCCACATAAATGTATTGCTGCAAAGTCTGAAGGTAGAAGGTCACTATTTGGTACAAAGGTACATCAATGGCTCACCCTTCCTCCCCAAGCAGGAGACTCAGCACCTCAGCAGCAACTCAGAGTTGCTTTTTGCTGCAGAAAATCTTCGTACGTTTATTTGTGACAAACCCTGGCAGAATCGCTATCTAGTTGGGTCTAAATTTTTAGTTGGAGATTTTAGTGGTCAAGGAGCTTGTTCCAGTTTGACTGCCTCATCCGACCAGGAACATGAATGTGTATGCTGTACAGACTGGGCTACAGCGTGTGAGATTGCTTGAAGAAGTGTCTGCTCTTCTCAGCTCCATTAATGTGGATG
Organism: Rhincodon typus; assembly: GCF_021869965.1. Lineage (NCBI taxonomy): Eukaryota > Metazoa > Chordata > Chondrichthyes > Orectolobiformes > Rhincodontidae > Rhincodon > Rhincodon typus. Next base: position 55,575,251 of record NC_063339.1, on the reverse strand, counting down.
TCTGCATTTTGCTTAGTATCGTGGGGAGTGGAGATTTCAACTGCACCCAAGTGAGAAACTGTGCCGGTGCTCTGCACTATGCATGATTTTTGAGAGGTCTTTGAGGGACCTTATTAGGTACTTTCATTGATGGACATTTGTCAACACCTCCATGAGTCATCGAGTCACAGTCATCGAGCTATAGAGCATGGAAATAGACCCTTTGGTCCAACACGTCCATGCCGACCAGATATCCCAGATTAATCTAGTCCCACTTGCCAGCATTTGGCCCATAGCCCTCTAAACCCTTCCTATTCACGTACCCATCCAGATGCCTGTTAAATGTTGTAATTGTACCAGCCTCCACCACTTCCTCTGGCAGCTCATTCCATACATGCACCACCCTCTGAGTGAAAAAGTAGCCCCTTAGGTCCCTTCTAAATCTTTCCCCTCTCAACTGAAACCTATGCCCCTTTAGTTTTGGATTCCACTATCCTGGAGAAAAAATAACCCTGACTATTCACCCGTTGAACTATCCAGAGAAATTGACAAAACATAGATGTTGCCCCTTTAGTTGCTGGCCTTTATGATTGCCCTGGTGAACAAAGGAAGTATATTAAACTAATGCTCAGGGTGATCCATTTATATTAGTGTCATATGTTGTCACAGATGCCTTCTGCCTTTGCTGTAAAATGTTAGCAATGGGATTTAAGGTCATCAGCTGCTGAAAATTTCATTTGCACAACCCCAGTGGTCCCTTAGAATCAACCTTAAAATGTGATATGAAATTTCAACAGCTCCCTTCAAAGAAAGGGAACAGCAAAACACGAATTCAAATTCCTCAGATTGTTTGAAGGAACTGTGACAATTAAGGATATCAACAGTCTCATTTAGAACATGATATCATGAGATCAATGGTTTCAGGAAATAAATGTCAAAAGTCAGCTGGTGTCCAGATGTGGTCACCAACTCTATCCCTGGCAGGTAGAATTTATTGACCTGACTGCAGAGAGTTTAGGGGGTCATTGACAGAAGCAAGGGTTTACAGACCTTTAAATGTGCAGGGGAAGAGAGAGAGAGAGACGAGGGAGGGACTTGCATGTTTTGCCTGGAGTCAAAGCACAGAATTGACTACTTTTACATCTCTAAGATACACATTCCCTGTGTTTCAGTACCTTCCATGCACTGTGCCAAGGTGGGACCACCATCTAGTGTTGGTGAAACTTATTTGTTCTATGCTTAGAGGGCTATTGGTTCCAGGACTTGCACTGTCACTTCCTAGGGTGGCTGGGGAAGAAAGAAATAAGGATTTCTATCCTTCAGCCTAAGGTGGGATGTGAGAAAAGCTCAAGGCTGTCTTCAGTCAGGAACACATGAGTATGCCATCTGAGGCAGGAGTTGGGTAGTTGAAGCAGTAGGTGGTCAACCTTGAGTCCTGTCTCAGCCTTAAAAAAATAATTCATTCCTTGACTTTATGAGAATAGTAGGGGGAGGGATATTTCAGATCATGAGATTACAGATTTTGGATTGATTGCAATTCTGCTGCTGCTGATGGTTCACAATATCTCATGGATGTCTAGTTTTAAGCTGCCAGATCAGTTTTGAACCTTTAGTATGGCGATAGTGTCACTCAAAATAGTGACATGTGTGTTCAGTCTGAAGCTGGGTCTTAGTCTGTGTATGGATTGTGCAGAGACTCCTGTTATGGATAGATAGATAAGCCATTGGTAGTTTGGTGAGGACAAGGTTGAGTAGGATTTTATATTGTCTCTCACTATCTGGTGCAGGTCCTCTATAGTAGCTATATCATTTCAGGATTCAACCAGCTCAGTGAGTGATAATATGATGATGCTACTTTTGGTGCTGAACATTGAAGTCATCCTCCCAGAGTAAATTCTTTGCCTTTGCAACTCTCTGCTTCTTTGAAGGGCTACTGAACATGGAGGACTGTCGATCATCAACTAAGGGCAGATGATAGCCAGTAACCAGAAAGATTTTCCTGATGCCTATTTTTGGTCCAGTATCATTAGACTTCATAAGGCTCAAAGGAAATGTTAAGGACTTCCAAACCACTTCCTTTTGACCTATATACACAATACACCACATCTGGTATATCTGTTGGACAGGACACACCTAGGAATAGTGATGGAGGAGCCTGGAAGGGATGATTCTTGAGAATATGATTAAGTCATGCTTAACCACAATATGGCATACTTTCCCAAGTCCCTACATGTTAATGGGGAGTACTTTACAGCGCCAGTTGGGCAGGATTCGTCTTTCTCATATCCAGTTCCTAAGCTGATGCCCAATGGTGCATCTAGCTTTATTGTTTCTTGTGGCAGTTTGGTGCAATGCTTGTAGGGCATTTAAGAGAACAGTTAAGAATTTACCATTTCCTGTGATCTGGAGTTACATTTAGGTCTAACAGAATAACGACAGTGCATTTGCTTTTTGATAATAGTATGGTATGATCATGTTCACTATTGCTCGCTTTTTTATTCCTTATTTATTTAGTTAACTAAATTTCAATCTTCCTGCTGTCATGGTGAGATTTGAATTCATGATTTCCATTATGCCATGCTATATGTTCTCTATTTTATTGCCAAATTCCTAATTATCTCCAATACTGCTTTCCTCCCCTCCAATAATCAGCTCCTCAGTTTTCTAATTTCGAGGATCCGCCTCCTCACTTTCTCCTTCATCTCCTAGATCCAAAGAACACTCATTTGCTCACGAGTTTCTCAACTGTGTGTTAATGATTGCTTGACCTCAGGGCTATCTCCAATTTTGCCAGATGCTAAAATCCCTTTCCACATTGTTTCCAAAGTCATGAATCCCTTTTCCTTGATATGTTAAACTTCCCTCTCCAACATAAATTTAAAACTTTTCTCAAACAATTGGGCTCTCAAAAATACTGCAGAAACTATTTAAGTTAATATTACAGTATTATCAGATCCCCAACATAGTGTCCTCCCATATCTATAGGCTACTCATTTGCCGATGCTGATAAATTAGTGTCTCTGGTTACTCTATATGATGCAAGACCCTTTGATATCCTCTAATTTGCATTGAACAATTTCAGGTGACATATGTCTGTAACATGGAAATGTTTTAAGTTTTTGGTGTACAGATGCTTAACCAAGGAAAATGTCTGACTAGTGAGAAGCAGGAGCCCTCTTGCTGTCATTGCTATCATCATTCATAACCTGCCTTGGAGTCCTGCTGCAGCAAGTGATGTTTCATTAGATGAGCTACAAGCATCTAGCATGATGTGTATGATTCCTTCTATATCTCTACTTACCTAAGGTGTGCAGAGTTAAATTTGTTTCAAATAAATACCATTTGCTATGATTGATATGCAGTATTGCTTAATTTGATTAGCAACTTAAGTACTATTATAATTTTCTGCAAATTTCACCTCTTGGTGAAAGGGTTTCTCCTCAACTGCTCTTTAATCATTCAAACAAGTGCCCTAAATCTGTGTCTCTGGTTATTGACTGCTCTGCCAGAGGGAATAGGTTATTCCTATACATGTGTCTAGGCCCCTCAAATTTCTGCACCTCAATTAAAACTTCATGTTGTCTCTTCTGTTCCAAAGAAAATAACCTCAGTCTATTCAATTTTTTGTTATTACTAAAATTCTCCATTGCTTCTAACATCTTTGTAAATGTTTACTGTCATCTCTTTAGTATGATTGCATCCTTATAATAGAGATCAGAGATATACACAATATTCCAGCTATAATCGAACAAGTGACTTATATAGTTTTAGCATAAGTTCCCTGATTTTATACTGTAGGTCTTGCTAAGAAAGGAAGGTATCCTGTATGGCTTCTTCACCAGCTTACCTATCTATCCCATGACATTCAGTGATCTTTATTCTAAGGTCCGTCTCTTCCTTTACACTTCTCACAATCATACCATTCCCCTTCCTTATTGGTCGTCTTAAAATACATTACTTCTCTGGATTGAATTCCATTTGCCAGTTTCTGTCCATCAAACCAGGCTGTTGATATCTTCATGAAATGCAGTTGTATGCTGAGTGGCATTGTACAATATTGTAGAATACACGGTCACTGTTGTCATTGTTGACATTGATCACGTTGGGGGCAAAAAGAAAAATCTCAAGTTACAATGTAAATGCAATTGAGAGCAAATAGCAAGTTGAAGTAATATGCTTTATAATAAAACGTTCTAAGGTGGTTCACAGGAGACAAATAAACTGATATTAGGGCAATGACCAAAAACATCATGAAAGTACTCCTTGTGGAGTGCCTTCAAGGAGTAAAATCTTGTGCAGAACCAAGTACATTTAACAAGGCAATTCCAGAGTTTAGAACCTTGGCAACTGAAGGCACAATCTGCATTGGTGGTATGATTAAAATGAGTGATGCAAAGAAGTCCAGAATTAGAAGAATTTAGATATTTCATTGCTTTAGGATTGGAGATAAGTAGAAAGATACAGTAGAATTTGAAAAGCATCTTGAAATCAAAATGTTATTTAGCATGGATCAAATATGAGTTAGTGAGCACGGAGTGGATGGACTTGTCCGTACGGTAACATTGGACAAGAGAGTTTTGATGGAGCTGAAGGTTATGGAGGGTGTAATGTGACTATCTGTATATGCATGTGTACAATCAAGGCAGAATAAACCAATTTCAGTCATATATTAGAACTCCAAGCATAAGCAGCAGTCTTTCCTGTCCTACAAAGATATTAAAATCTGGCAATGAATAGAGTTGTAAGTTCTTTGGCTGAACAAATTTTGTTGGAGAATCTTCCAGCAAACAAGCAAAGGAATTTTAGTTGTTCTTAAGGTTTTGTTTTGTTTTGCTGAGAAATAGACTTAGAAATCTAGATACACTTGCTGTACACTTAGGTCAACAGAATTCAAAAATGGCTGCATGAATATATATTATTGGGCATTTGGGAGAGTTCATTCATGACTGAGAGTCTTTTGATGCATATTTAGAGCAGCTTGAAATGTTATTCACTGCTAAAGCTATCAGTGAAGGTCCTGATAATCCAGTTGTGAATCAGGCAGTGTGGGAAAGGAAAAGTGTGATCTTTTGACCGAAGCAGGACGCAAAGTGCTAAAGTATTTTCTCACTCTTTCTGAACCAAAAAACATGTGGCTGTCAGAAATTTTGTATAAGCTTGCCCAATACTCAATCTCCAGCTGTCAGCTGGTTAAAAGCTGTCAGTTTGGATCAAGGAAGTAGTTTGCCCATTGAGGATATTGAAGAGTTTGTTTTGGTTTTGAAAAGGTGTCCAGTTGATGTAATTTTGGAGATTTCCAAGAGAGAGAAGTGCAGGATAGATTTATATGGTTTAAAAGTGATCACATTCACTGATATTGTTAAAGTTGACTTCAATATAGTTTGCCAAATAGCATTATCTATGGACATGACAAAGTGTGACTCGAGAGAAGCCGGATTTAACAACAGGCAATTTGTTTGCTGAAGCAAATACAGTAAATCAAAAGCTTCAATGAAGGCAGTTATCAGCAGTTTTTCTTCACTTTGTTCATGGGATATTGCGTCACTGACTAAGCCTGAAGGAAACTAGTGAATCAGATGGGGTTTTATGACAGTGTTTAATCACCAGTGGTTACATGGTCACCGTTAGACCAGCTTTTTAATTCCAGATTTTCATTGAATTCAGATTTCACCGGCTGCCAAAATGGGATTCAAACCATGTCACCAGAGCATTAGCCTGCACCTTTGGATTAATAGCTCAATGACAATACCAGCAGGACACTGCCACCCTACAATGGTATGACAATATCTGGTTACTGGTACTTAGGTTAACATGAGAACAGAAGCATCTATTTCTGAAGGCAGATTTCTACAACTGTAAAAAGAGACACCTTGCTAAAGCATGTTAGAAGAACGTAAATCAAGAATATCTGGAGGAAATGGCAGTCACTTGCACTTGCTATTGAACAGCACCATATCGATGAAGGATCAGTGAAACCCATATGATCCAAAGCATAAGATGTCCAGTGAAAATCCACATTTCAGTCCAGAAAGCATTGGATGTAGTTTCAGTAAACATGTATCCCAACAAAGGGGCACCTGTGAGCCTGATCCTTGAAGTGGTATAGAATTAGCAAGAGCTGGAGAAATAACAAGTAGAATTGTGAAACAATGGAAAATAGAAAATCCCCATAATGGAAAATGTGCTATTTCTAGTCATTTATAAGGAGCAATGTGCAAAATTGCTGATCCTTGTAGAGAAAGGGGAAGAACCCACCTTGTTAAGAAGAAACCGGTTTGCAGCACTTAAGTTAAACCTAAACAAGTTTTTAACACAGAAACAAAACTTACAATGCAAGAGAGCATGATTACAAAGTAGCCTCAGGTATTAAGTAGAAACAGTTTGCGGTTTCAAGAATGTAAAATCAACGTAGGGGTTCAGAGGATTGCAAGACCTATTTGCTATAGGCCTCATTCAGTATCCTCTGTTTTGAGGGATAAAGTAAAGTGAAAGCTAAAAAGACTTGAAACTGAGTGCATTATCTCTGAACTAGTAATTGGTTTCTTCCCGTAATGGTAGCACCAAAGTCAGATGGTTTTATATGAAAATGTGGGAATTATAAGGTAATCATAAATTATAAATCAGGTTCTAGAATGTAACAACCTGATACTTGGCCAAATGTGGCGAATTTGTTCTCAATGTTGTCAGAAGGCCAGATATTTTTCAAAATTAGATCTGACAAAAGCCTATCTGCAAATTAAGTTAAACAATGAGTCTAAGTCATATACAGAAAAGGTTTAATTCAGTTTTATTTCAGTTTTCTGTTTCTTAAACACCTAGAATTTTGAGGGTTAATAAATTATCTATTGCGACAAATTCAGGGAGTAAGTTGCTATTTAAATGACATGCTTATTTCAGCTCTGAACAGGCAGGTCGTTGAAGATGAGGTGGAAAAGCTGCACCGTTTTTTGGAAAAGTATGAATTTCATGAAAATGCTGACAAATGTAATAGCTTTCAAAACTGCACTATTTCGGTCACAAGGAAGAAAATGATGGCACATAAGGTCATTTTTTTGGCCTCAGTGAATTACTATTTTAAATTCATGCCAAATGTGATAACCTTATTGTATCCATTGAACGAATTCGATTCAGAGATAAAGGCCCAAATTTGGGGAGATGTGATGTGTCAAAGAGTAAGGAAAAGGAACAGAGGAAGGAATTAATATGGGAAATAATAACAATGACAGGAAAGTACAGAAATTGCAGATCTAAAAGCAAATCAGGGAAGACTAGAGGTTACAAAAATAGTGAAAGGACAAAACTTAAGGCACATAGCATTCAAACCAAAACAGATGAACAAGTAAACAAATTAAGAAATAATTCTGATCAGGTACCTGTTGCTGAGTCGTGGCTGCAGGATGACTTAAACTGGCACCTCAATATTGAAGGGTATAGGACATTTAGGAAGGACTGGACATGAAGAAAGGGTGGAGTGGTGGTTCTGTTAATTAAAGATGATATTAGCATAATAGAGAGGGATGGTTTAAATTCAGGAAATCAGGATACAGAAGGTAGAGATGAGAAATCATAAAGGCAAGCGACCACTTATGGGAGTTGTTTACAGTCCCCCTAATAGTAACAACATGGTAGGACAAGTTTCAGTGAAGAGATAATGTGAGCTTGTCACAAGTGTGAATCGAGTATCACAAGGGATTTTAATTTGCATGGATACTGGAAAAGTTAGATGTGAAAATGTAGTCTAGTGTTAAGGAATTCATGTTTCTTAGACCACCATGTTACAGCACAAACCAGAGAACAGGCTGTACTAGCACCGAGTATTGAACAACGAATGAGAATTAATTACTGACCTCATAATGGTTGTGTTCCTGGGTACTAGTGACTATAATATAAGTGAAATTTGCATACAGTTTAAGGGAAAGAAACATGGATTCAAGACTAAGATGTCAAACTTAAACGAGGACAGTTATGAGGGCATGAAAGCAGAGCCAGCGAAGTGAACATGCAGTTTAGGTTTAAGGGATATGTCAATTGAGATGCAGTGATAAACATTTAAGGTAATATTCCAGAAAGTGCAGATAGTAACAGTTTAACAAAAGAAGTTCTAAGGGACAGACTTGCCATCTGATTAACTAAAAATGTTAAGGATAGCATCAGAGTCTCAGAAAAAAGATACATAATTGTGCAAACAGAGGTGGCAGGGATTGGACAGAATACTAAAAATGCAAAGAATTCCTCAAAGATCATTAAGGAGCAAAACATCCGGTGCAAGAGATAGTTAGCCAAAAACACAAAGGAAAATTTTCTTCAGATATTTAAAAAAGTAAAGTTAACAAAGTTAGCATTGGCCTGATAGAAAATGAGTTTGGAAAATTTGCAATGGAGGATCAGGAGAATTGGTCTTCATTAGAAAAGGATACAAATAACATCCCTGGAATAGTTGTAAATCAGGAATTGAAAGGGATGGAGAAATTCAAGAAAATTGCAATTACCAAGGAAGTACTGCTTGTAAATTGTTAGGACTGTTTGTTGACAAGTCCCTGAGTCCTGATGGATTTCATATAAGGATCTTAAAAGAAGTAGCTAATGAAGTAATTGATACATTGATTTTAGTTTTCCAAAAATCATGAGATTCAGGGAAGGATCCTTTCAATTGGAAAAATAACTGATCTAATTCCTTTATTTAAAAGGAAGGGAGGCAGAGAGCAGGAAACTACAGGCCAGTTGGCTTAACATCTGTCATTAGGAAAATGTTAGAAGCTATTACTAAAGATGTTATGGCAGTGCATTTATATAAATTGGAGGCAATCAGGTGAAGCAAACGTGGTTTTATCAATAAGAATACAGCAAGTAATCTGAAAAGCCAATACAATGTTATGTTTTATTGCGAGAGTAATTGAATGCAAAGAGTAGGAGGTTATGTTTCAGTTACACAGTGCATTAGTGAAACCACATCTGGAGTACTGTGTACAGTACTGGCCATCATACTTTTGGAAGAACGATAAAGCATTGGCAGCTTTTTGGAGAAGGTTTACAGGACTAATACCTGGAATAAGCAGATTGCCTTTATAAGGAAAGGCTAGACAGGTTAGTTCTAGTTCTACTTTCTCTAGTTTTTAAGAGAGTCAGAGGTGATTTAATTGAAGAACATAAGATCCTGAAGGGACTTGACTGTGTAGGTTTGAAAAGGATGTTTCCTCTTGTGAAAGAATCTAGAACTATGGACAATAATTGGAAAATAAAGCGTGACTTATTTAAAACAAAGATGAGGAAACATTTTTATTCTTTAAATATTTTTAAGACAGTGGTAGCTAGATTCTTGATTACCAATTGAATGGTGGAGCAGGCTTAAAAGGCCAAGTGGCCTACTTTTTTTGCCGTTTGTATGAATCTTTACACTACTGAACAGAGCCATTCAGCCAATTATTGAGGGTGCTCTGTGTGACTGGACAAGGATGTGTGACACAGTATTCAATTGTCTAAAAATAAATTGGCAAATGTTACTTTGTTTGTACATACAACATAACCCAAAAGATTATTCTGAGATAAGGAGCTGTGATCTTGTGTTGGATCATGTAAAGAGAAACATACTGCATTTATTTCACACTCCCTGAGTGCCAGTGAGCAAAATTATACTGAGTATTTTTTTGAGTGTAAGAAGTTTTCATTAATATGATTGTAGTTTCATAATCAAAATTTATCATAGCCCATTGATGGTTATTTTCAGTACCTACTTTAGCTGCAGAGATGAGCTTTGCGTTTGTCAGCTTATCAATATGACATTGCATTTGATAGTGTAAAGATCTGAATTTAATGTTGATATCAATTCCTCCATCCGAGGTAGAGACCAACAGGAAAAATTTAATTTTCTTTTCACATGTAACTGAGTTGCTGGTTAGAGCAGAATTCATTGGTAGGATAACTGACAAGAACCTTTTATTGGCAAGGATATCCACCTAAATTACAGTTTAGTCACCAACAGAGCGAATAGACTTTGAAATTTTCTCACTTTTATGCTTCAGTTTTTTCTTTATAGTCATTCATGGAATGTGGGCAGCACAGGCTGGGGAACAGATTTTTTTTGCATCCCAGATAGCTCTTGAATGGAGTTGCGTCTAGACTATTTGAGAGGACAGTTAAAAGCTCATCACATTGGTGTGGGTTTGGAGGCACATACAGGCCAGAGTAGGTAAGGATGGCAAATTTCTTTCTAAAAGGAAACTAGTGAACCAGATGGAGATTTACAATTGACAACAGGAACATAGGAGCAAAAGCACACTATTTACCCCATTGAGGCCGCTTGCCATTGAATACGATCATGACTGATTGAAGCGCTCAATGTCTTTTACCCAACCAATCCTTATAACTCTGTACATCACTGACGATCAGAAATCAACCTCTACCTTTGACATACTCAAAGACTGAGCTTCCAAAGTCCTCTGTAACAGAGAATTACAAAGTTTCAGAACCCTTTGAGTAAAGTAATTTCTCCTCATCTTGGACCTAAATGGCACCCCCTTATTTTTAAATTGTGCCCTCTGGTTCTAGGTATCCCAACCGGGAAAAAGACCATACCTACATGTACACTGTCCTCCCTTTAAATATTTTATAAATTTCCATGAAATCACCTCTCAGTCTTTGAAACTCTAGAGAATACAAGCTCAATTTACCCTGTCTCTCTTCATATGAAAGCCCTGTTATCCCAGGAACCTGATGAACCTTTGTTGCACCTCTGACCAAAACTGAAGAGAGTACTCCAGGTGTAGTTTAACCAAGCACCTATATAATTGAAGCAAGACTTCCAAACTCAAGTCCTTTTGCAATAAAGGCTGTATGTTAACCTTCAGTGACTTGTTTACAAAGTCTGAGTACATCTACACTTTCCAATGTCTTCCTGTTTAAGAAATAAAATGAGCGTCTGTTTCTCCTGCCAGAGTGGACAACCTAATAATTTCAAAGTTTTTCAGAAGATTTGTAGCTCGGACTGTTGATGCGGTTGTTGACTTGCTCGTTGAGCTGGTAAGTTTGTTCGCATACTTACGAGCTCGACGAGCAAGTCAACAACCTAACCTAACGATTTTTTTTAAAAATCGCATTGCATCTACCATGATCATGCCCATTCCTCTTGAAGGTGCTTTACATCTTCCTCAACATGCATTCCCATTTAGTTTTGCATTAACCACAAGTTTGGAAATATTACATTTGATGTCCAAATCATCGACATATATCATGAACAGCTGGAACCCAAGTACTGATCTTTGCGGTACCTAACTAGTCACAGCCTGCCAATGCAAGAATGACCAATTATTCCCGCTGTTCTTTATGTGTCAGCCATTAATCTATATCAGTACATTACTTCCTATCCTTTAAATTTTTCTAACCAACTTCCTATGGGTCTTTGTCAAAAGACTTCTGAAAAATTGAAGTGTACTACTTCCGTTGGCTTTCCTCTATTAATTTTGTTGGTGACATTCAAAAATTTCACACAAGGTTGTTTTACATGTTTTCCCATTTGCAGTTCCATTCTGGCTACGTCCAAGCAGATCATTATAAATGAGGTTTCTGTTTATTCCATCTTTTATAATAGATTATAGCATTTTCCTGACTAATGCCAGGCTCACAGTTCTGTAGTTCTCTGTTTCTGTCTCGTTCCCTTCTTAAATAGTGGGGTGACATTTGCAGGAATCATGTCAGAATCAGGGTGAAGCAATGGCCTAGTGATATTATTACTGGACTGTTAATCCAGAGACCCAGATAATGTTCTGGGGACTTGGGTTGTGGCAGATGGTGGAATTTGAATTCAATAAATATCTGGAATTAAGAATCTAATGATGACCGTGAATCCATTGTTGTTTGTCGGGGAAAAACCCATCTGGTTCACTAATGGCCTTTAGGGAAGGAAACTGCCATCCTTGTCTGGTCTGGCCTACATGTGACGACAGACCCACAGCAATGTGATTGACTCTTAACTGCCATCTGGGCAATTAGGGAGGGGCAATAAATGCTGCCTAGCCAGCAATGCCCTCATCCACTGAATGAATAAAGGAAAAAAAAACCCATAGAATTTTGGAAGATAACCTCCAATGCATTGACCGTCACTGTGGCCATTGACTTCAACATTCTGGGATGTAGACCATTAGGTCCTGGGAATTTATCACCTTTCAGCCCCATTAATTTCTCCAGTACAACCTTCTTAATGATGCTAATTTCCTTCAACTCCTCAATCTCCCTGCCCACTTGGATCCATAGCACTGGTACAGTACAGGTATCTTCCTTAGTGAAAATAGATTCAAACTAATCATTTAGCTTCTCTGTCATTCATCTATTCTCCATTATACATTCTCCTGACTGCCCATAATGGACTTATTTTTGTTTTAGCCAAACATTTCCTTTTTATGTATCTATAGACGCTTTTGAATCAGTATTTATGAATTTTTGTTGGATTGCATTCATACTCTATTCTCCCTTATCAGTTTCTTGGTCCTCCTTTGTTGCATTTTATAAACCCCCCAATACTCAATCACTGATATTTTTGCCTTTATAGGCCTTTTCTTTTAATTTTGTACAACCTAAACTTCCTTGTTAGCCAAAACTGACTGAATTTTTTTGACTTGTTTTGCAACTTGAAGGAATATAAGTGCCATAAGCCATGTAATAGTTTCTTCAGAGTATCCAATTACCTGTGTACAGTCATACCTTTTAATGTATTTTCCCAGTTTACCTCGGCTAATTTGTGCTTCACGCCTTCATAATTTCCCGTATTCAAATGTAACATCCTTGTTTCAGAATGAACTACCTCACTTTAAAACATAATGTACAATTCTTTCGCACTGACGTCATTCGTCGCTAAACGTCCTTTTACAATAGATTATAGTTGTATAATGAAATGGGCTAATTAACAGAGTTAAAATTGCATGTCTTGTGGATGGCTCCTCAACATACTGCTCTGGAAAATAATCCCTAAGACACTCCAGAGCTTGTCTTCCACAGCTTCAGTGCTCAATTGGTTTACCCAGTCTAAATGCAGCTTGAAATGACCTATGCTGCCCTTGCTACATGCTTCTGGTTAAGATCATGCTCCACACTAACACTACTATTCGGTGGCTTATAAATGTTTCCAACCAATGTCTGCTGTCATTGGTTTCTTAGCTCCATTCATGTAAATTTCACATATTGTCCTTTAGATCAGAAATCCTCCCTTACTAATGTAGAGATCCTATCCTTTTCAGTGCAACGCCACCTCCTTTTCCTTGTCTGCGTCTCCTAAACATTGAATATCCTTGAACATTCACTTTCACCATGCAGCCATTTTTCCAGAATGGCAATTAAATGATACCTCCAAATGATTTTTGGATTGTTAACCTTGTTAGTAAGTGCATGCAGCATTTGTAAAGTGCCCTTAGCTTTGTCTTTTTCCTCACATCATTCCATTTTTGAAGCATCCATGATGCTCAGCTTTGACAATGGTTACATGGTCAACATAGGACCAGCTTTTTAATTTCAGATTTTTATTGAATTTGAAATTCATCACCTGCCAAGACGGGAATTAAACTTACGTCCCCTAGTCTGGGACTGTGCAATATTAGTTGTGCTGCACTATTAGTCTGAGGACATTACCATTAACTCATCACCTCCCATAAATATGAGTTGTCAGTTTATAAAGAGTATATTTGGAGCTGGAGTTGGAATTCCTGAAAGTTACAGATTGCAGTTGCGATGTGACCTTCATGATCAATGCTTAGAGTATGTGACATAGGAAAAAAAGAAGCAGCTGCCACCGGTAGATTTGCAACCACCAAAATGGCCAGCTGGAGAGTGAGCAAAAGGTGCATATAGATTTTTTTTAGAATTTAGTTGGCAGCAGATACATAATGTGACATTCAAAGTGGGTACAGAGGTTTCCTATGAATCAAACAATAGCTAGGAAAATGCCAGATATAGTAGGAACTGCAGATGCTGGAGAATCCGAGACAACAAGGTGCAGGGCTGGATGAACACAGCAGGCCAAGCAGCATCATAGGAGCAGAGAGGCTGA
>NC_063339.1:55518838-55560840 GCF_021869965.1 Rhincodon typus | reverse complement strand
GGAAGTGCTACACCTGCCCCCATACCTCCTCCCTCACCCCCATCCCAGGCCCCAAGAAGACTTTCCACATCAAGCAGATGTTCACCTGCACATCTGCCAATGTGGTATACTGCATCCGCTGTACCCGGTGTGGCTTCCTCTACATCGGGGAAACCAAGCGGAGACTCGGGGACCGCTTTGCAGAACACCTACGCTCGGTTCGCAACAAACAACTGCACCTCCCAGTCGCGAACCATTTCAACTCCCCCTCCCATTCCTCAGACGACATGTCCATCCTGGGCCTCCTGCAGTGCCACAACGATGCCACCCGAAGGTTGCAGGAACAGCAACTCATATTCCGCTTGGGAACCCTGCAGCCCAATGGTATCAATGTGGATTTCACAAGTTTCAAAATCTCCCCTCCCCCTACCGCATCCCAAAACCAGTCCAGCTCGTCCCTGCCTCCCTAACCTGTTCTTCCTCCCACCTATCCCCTCCTCCCACCTCAAGCCGCACCTCCATCTCCTACCGACCAACCTCATCCCGCCCCCTTGACCTGTCCGTCCTCCCTGGACTGACCTATCCCCTTCCTAACTCCCTACCTACACTCACCTTTACTGGCTCCATCCCCGCCTCTTCGACCTGTTTGTTTCCTCTCCACCTATCCTCTCCTCTATCCCTCTTCTATCCGCCTCCCACTCTCTCCCTATTTATTTCAAAACCCCCTTCCCCTCCCCCTTTTCTGATGAAGGGTCTAGGCCCGAAACGTCAGCCTCTCTGCTCCTATGATGCTGCTTGGCCTGCTGTGTTCATCCAGCCCTGCACCTTGTTGTCCCAAAATGCCAGATAGTTTTTTTTTAGAAACGGGTTGCCAAAAGAAATTGCGTCCAACAGACCTCCGATTCGTTTGGAAACATTTGCAAAATTCTTGAGAATGAATGAGGTAAAACACCCTGGGAGTTCCATTGTATCATCCTGCTTCAAATTAACCGGTGGAGTGCACATTACAAATAGTCAAGTGTGCTCTTGTTAGGTACAAATTGTAAAGAATATCATTTGTCGTGGAATCACAAACTGACAATTTTAAAATTTATTCAGTGCAACACATTACTACAGGCAGAATTTGTAGCAGACAGTGTAGAATGAGGTTTACATTACTGAAGGCAGATTTAAAAAGTCAGTGGAAGGGAACAGTAGAGGCAGAAAGTTAGTCACAGTTAAGATAGAGTGAGAGACAGAAGTCTGAAGTACAATCAAAACAATACATTGAAAGAACATTCAGAAGCATAAACTTTGTTGAATCTCAGCAACGTTGTCAGATCTTAGGGTTCATTTTTAATTTTAATTGCACGATCGAAGTCAATTACAATTATAGATTGAGTTTAAGAAAATCAGTTTAATAATTTACTAGTCCTGATTGGTTGCAAGACTCATTCCAGGTACAAATATGCTTTCATGAGTTTTTAATAATTTATCGAGTTTATTATGATAAGTACAAAAATAAAAAGCTTAATAAAAACACTGGCTTTCAGTGCCAGTTTGAGACACTGATTGACTGGGTACAGGTCTCTTGCTCTGTTCTTTTCATGAAATTCTCCTTCTGTCTTCAGTTTTCTTTTCTGGTGTATCAAACCATCAAGAATCACCAATTATTAACCTTTACCTCCCCCCACTCCATGCTGGTCAAAGGCATCTTGAACAGTATTGGGTGTATTAATGCATGAACAGTGCTTGAACAAGTTACTTTAAAAGTGAAGGTCATCGTAGCGCCATCACTTTCTGCTGTCCATGATTAATTCTTTGACATGCCAATCACTTTGTAAGATCATCCTTTTTGTACCAGCTTGTCCCTCTCAGTATGGCAACTCTATAGATCATTAGCAATATATGGTAGCACCAATTAAACAATTTGTGTATCTGCTTTTAGTATGTAGTGCCAACTGCTCCCTACCTCCAATGATTTAACATCATCCCACATATCCTAACTGATACATCTGAATGTTCTCCAAATTTTCTGTGAGAAATGGGTGTGGTATTATGAAGACACTGTTTGACTTAAGGTACTTTCGACATTACTGAAGGAGCCATGATCAGCATCTCCTGCCGTTATTGTGGAGCTCTGTCTTAATGGGAAAAAGTAGGAGTGGAATAGCAATCTGACTATGATTGCAACTCCTCAGAAAATCCAGCCCATTGTATCAATGGATGTTAAGTGAGTATATAGATGAAAAATAGGAACAGGTCAAGGATAGTCGTTGCAGTCTACAGAGAGTCTACAAAAATTCCCATCAGTTTATGGACATACCCTGGACTTAAAACCCTCTGGAGACAGAAGTTGTGGAAATTACATTGGATTAAATTCACTGAACTTTTGGGACTCCAGAAACCATGGGCTGCAACTGAGCCAGGAAAAAGGCAAGATTGGGACAGACTAGGGAAACATGCAAGCCCAGGGGCAGATATCTGGAACAGGGGTTAGTTTGCAGAAACTAAAGGAAGACCCGCATTCAAGCCCCAGCTTAAATAATGGAAGCTAGACTGCAGGAAACAAAAGCTACAACAACTTTGGACCTTCTGGAGCATACAGAGATAGAAAGCCATTCAATTTTCCAGCCAGTGCTCAGGCACAGAAATACCAAACATTCCACTCCATCATGCTACATGCAAACCTCTTCCACTTTTGTATGTAGAACATACACATCCCTATTCAAACTTGAATGAATACCCATCCAAGGGAAATAATGGACATTCTAAACTCATTTAAACTATTGACCTCAGTTGCGAAACCAGTTGCACCTACTGCAGTGACCAGGACGCTCATTCAGCCCTGAGAAGTGGAACAATAGCTCAGCAGATTTGGTGGGAGATAAGGGGGGCCTACAGTTTGGTACAACTGGAGACCCCAAACCCAGCACTGGGCATTGCGATGCCAGCAACGCACCCAGATTCCAACCCGGTGTGTGCTCCGAGGTGAGCTCCACGAGGAAAGTTCAAGAGTCCGAGCAAGAAGCAGGCCCTGCTCATGAAGGAGAGCAGCCCTCGCAACCACTGAACACCAGTAACTAACCACGAACCTCCATTCGATGTCTAGGAGGTGACTGAAGGCATCCAGAAACACAAGACACAGAGCAGAGCAACACCAACAACATCCACCACCATCCAAGACAACAACCCACTCGCAAGGACCACAAGAATAGAAAAGAAAACCCAAGGTACTCATCGAACTGGTCCAATGTGTCCAACCGCATCAGCGGACACCACTTGGACTGACTGTTATTGGCACTCGCGGCCCTTCAGAGTCCCAGCTATAGCAAGAGACTATGGACAAGAGCCAGTTAAGATCACGTTTCGCTCCAGGGGTGACACTGTCAGTCATCGAGATCTCCTAACCCAGCTTGGCTAGTCTTAGATAGGGGAAGGTGAGGTTTGGGACTAATGGTCTAGGGCACCCTTCAGTAGGGGAGGTGGAGTTGAGCTTTGGGGCAGCAGGTAATCTCCCTCTCCACTGCCTGCAAGCATAGTTAACAGCCACTATATCTTATGTATCAGGTCTTGGCCGCAAGGCTTAACTAGGGGTCATGTTAACTGGGAGACAGGTCTCAGTCAGAATAGGCAGGTTTTGATATTCACTTTCTGGTTTTCTGTAAATATATTCAATTTGCTTGTTTTTTCAATAAAATCAGACTTTTTTTTGCCTCTGAAGCATCTGCCTGCTGTGTTTTCCAACACACCACATTCCACTACATGAGCCCAGTGTCAGAACCAGAGTGCTGGTGAACATAAACCAGACAGACTCCCTACACTGGATAAATAAGAAGCCGAACATATAAATCACAAGCAGAATTATGCCATTCAGCTCTTATGCCATTTAGTAAGTTTATGGCTGATCTGATTGTAACATCAAATCTACATTCCTGCCTACCGTTAATATCCCTTCACCCCCTTGCTTAAGAATCTCAGTACTTCTAAATTAAAAATATTCAAGGAATCTGCTACCTCTACCATTTTAAGGAACAGAGTTCCAAAGACTGATGATCTTCTGAGAGAAAGGAAAATCACCTGATCTGTTTTAAAAGTACGGCACTTGATTTTTAGGCAGTGCATCTTAGTTTTAGATTCTCCCATAAGAGGAAGCATCCTCTCTATGCCTGCCCTGTCAAGACTCCTCAGGTTCTGGTATGTTTCAATCAAGTCACCTCTTACTTTTCTAAACTGCAATGTTTACAAGTCTAGCCTTTCCAATATTTCTTCATAACAACCTGCCAAATCTAAGTATTAATCTAGTGAACCTTCCCTGAATTACTCACAATACATTTGCATGCTTTTACTAATAAGATGACCAATACTGCACACACTGTTTCAAATGCGGACACACCAATGTCCTTTAACTCAAGCTGGATGTGGAATCTTGCTCCCCAAATCAGATGACAGATGTTGAAAGAGAACAATTTAAACAATTATGCCAAAATCTTTAGACAAGTAAAGAAAGATGAAGAACGATAGTTTCCCATGATCAGTCACATAATGTCATTTGTGATTCATAAAGTCATGACAATTTAGGTAGCAAAAATAATTGATACATCAGAAAATGTTCATTCAACGTCAAACAGACTACTTAGTATACGCTTGCATCCTAAATCTAACATCATGAATGAGAAAACAAAATAGTGAATATTTATCAGTGTCCTCAGAGAAAAAAAATGTTCTTCAGTGGATCTTTCTAATTGCCAGCTAATTGAACCAACTTGATCCAACATCTGAAGAAGCATTTTGGCTAATTGCCTCTATTTAAAAAAAGCTGTTAACATTATTATTTGAATTAATGCAATGTAAAATGACAGCAGCTGCTAACCAACTGTTCATTTAGCCTGGGCTTTCCTGATTATGCAGTTCATCAGAATAGTTAAATCAATTTCACATAGAAAGTTAAGGTTTTTGAGGCTTGAGTATTGGTTATACTAAAAATGTTTTTTTTCATGAATTAAGACATTGAAGTTCAATATTTCTAAATTTACTAATAAAGAAATTCAAACATATAATTTTGTACTGCAATCACTGCAAGACTTTAACTGCAAGTACTAGAACCAAAGAGCAACTGATCACAAACCACCTCAAAAATGTTACTTCAACATTTCTAACACTGCTTGCAAGCGCTCAACCAGTACTAAATTCTAAAGACTTATAGAATTCAAAAATTCTCAATTTACTATAATGCATTGCAGATACTGGAATTTCTCATATCATACCTTTGTTTACTATTAAAAATGTTTTGAAGTACAGTGAAGCTCTTTTTAAAATTCGTTCATGGAATGAGAGTGTGACTGGCAATTTAGGAGTCAACCACATTGCTACGGGTCTGGAGTCACATGAGGATAACTGATTTCCCTCCCTGAAAGACATTAGTGAGCCAGATTCATTTTTTTTTCCAACATTTGACAATGGATTCATGGTCATCATTAGACTCCTAATTCCAGGAATTTTCCCTCCCATTGAATTCAAATTCTGCCATTTGTCATGGTGGGATTCAAACCCAGGTGTCCAGGACATTACCAGGGTCTCTGGATTAATAGCCCAGTGATAATACCACTAGGCTATAGCTTTCCTGTGATAGTTACAATGAATTGATATTTGCAGTAGTTTTTGTCTTGCAGTCTTAATTGATTCACAGTAGTTCATTCATGAATATTTCAAGTTGTGTAATTAAGTTTCCAA
This sequence comes from Rhincodon typus, assembly GCF_021869965.1. Taxonomy (NCBI): domain Eukaryota; kingdom Metazoa; phylum Chordata; class Chondrichthyes; order Orectolobiformes; family Rhincodontidae; genus Rhincodon; species Rhincodon typus. The sequence continues at coordinate 55,555,149 of NC_063339.1, read as the reverse complement.
TATAAAACTTGCAATTGTTTTTTCTGGATGAGGATGGCCGGTTTCCTTCCCTGAAAAATATTAGTGAACCAGGTGCGATTTTTTTAAACAATCGTTCCTTAGTTGTCAGTAGATTCTGAATTTCAGATATTTTTTATTGATTTCAAATTCCACCATCTGCTGTCTCCAGAACTTTAATGAGCTTTTGGATTAATAAAATAGTGACAATACCAGTACGCCATTACCACCCCTAGTTCCTAAGTGCACATAGCTGATTCATTGACAGGAAGCTTTTGCTACTTGTGCATATGGTGGCATAATTTTAATACTGGAATTTGAAAGTCTTGATCATCTTCAAATCATTAAGAATATCATTAGGAAAGGAACATGCATGATAGAATGTTACATTGTTAAAACACTAAATCATTTCCATCTCTTTATAATGTTTAAACTGAGTACAGTTCTCAATTCAGATCCTGTATTGCAGTTACCTGTTGAGCATCCTTTGCAGTGCCACACATTATGGTCAGCCTTTTACGTCATTTTGACCATAAGTTGATTTAAAAGCGTGAGTCAAAGCATAAATGAAATGGAGAGAAAAAGAGTTCCCACTTCATTAATTCTAATAATGTCTTTAATCTTAACTTCTTGTATATACATTTATTTGTTGTTTTATGTTGAATTTTGGCTTGCACCACTTGGCTCCTGTTGCAAGTAATGACTGGTGTATCAAGGCAGTTTCTTCAATGTGTAAGTTTATGGTCTGTTCAATCACAACTTGAAATACAACACAACAATGGTAGCTGAGGAGATAAGTGTAACGTAGCTGTGGTTTTCCCCTCAATATTTCTATATTACACTAAATAATGTACATGTAATATTGGACTAAGACTAGTGTCTCTCTCTCTCTCACATACACACAGAATGATCATGATAAATTGGAGCCTATGCTGTTGTAATACTATAGAAGCTTTCTAACACACAAGTTGTGATATATCTGTTTTCTTTGGTAATCCCAATGTCTTTAGTGAGCACTTAAAGGGCTTTGAAAAAAAAAAAAAAATTCAAGAAGTGGAAGTATCAGTGATGATAACCATGTAACTCCTGGATTGTCATTCAAACCTACTTGGTTTGATAATACCCTTAAAGGAAGCAAGTCTATTATTATCATCATTACATTGCTGTGCTCTAGAGTCTAGACAATGTAATTGACTTTGAAGTGATCGCTGAAATGGCCTTGCAAACCAACCAGTTGTATCAACTAAAATGGACATCTTATTTGTTCCTAATTCATATGGCACAGTCTGTGAGAAATTTAAAATGTATTGCACAAATGTCTGAATTCAACAATGGCTGCTAGGCAAGTACCTTTATGATTTACAATACAACAGATCAGGTAGGTTGACCGCCATCTGCTCAGAGCCATTAAAGAAGGACAATGTATGCTGAACTTGTCAATGGCACCCATATCTTGTAAAAATAAAGAAAACGTTCTTGATTTGTCAAATTGTGATGTGATAACTAAGTTGTACTTTACTCATATTTCAGAGAGCAGCTCCCTATCACACCGTGATATTATTCACAACTAAATCATTAATGACAAGATGAAAATTGAGCCGCAAGGCAGAGACCTGTTTCCAGGTGTAAAGGCATAGCTATGGAGAATGCTTCATGGAAGATTTGCTATAATACAAAATTGAGATCCTAACATTGTAATGTTGACTAATAAAACTCAAATCTCACACTGAAATGAATTATTTATTATTAACTGTGTTTTCTACAAACAAAACAATCAGTTGGATTTTAAGTTACTGAAGAAGTATTCACCTTTTGCTGACAACACAATGTGGAGCTAGAGGAATACAGCAGGCCAGGCAGCATCAGAGGAGGAGGAAGAAAGTTGATGTTTCGGGTTGGGACCCTTCTTCAGAAATTTGCTGAGAAAGGAGATGTGGCTGTAGTACCGGGTTCATTTAAGTATGTGTTTGAAGAGTTTCAGGGCAGAGGAGATCACCAGAGGGTTGCAGTGGGAGAGGGATCCAGATGTCATTCCAGAGGGAGGACAGCTTCAAGGTGGGCATTTCCAGAAGAGGCTTCGCAGTGGGGTTATAACTCACTCAGTGATAGCAAGAACTGCAGATGCTGGAATCAGAGACAACACAGTGTGGAGCTGGAGGAAGACAGCAGGCCAGGCAGTATCAGAGGAGCAGGAAAGTTGACGTTTCAGGTCAGGACCCTTCTTCAGAAAATTCTCCTTTTACTGTTTTATCCATTAACAGTGAGAAGTGATCAAATGAAATGATGTACATTTTATTGTTGGGGATTGGGATTATTTAAGATTGTTGGGTAAGAAGTAGGACTGTGGCTAATGTTAATTACTTAGGATGCTGAAGGCATCATTTGGGTGTTAGCAGGGTCCTTCTACTTAAACAAAATCATGGCTAGAAGTTCACAGATTATGACATGTAAATGAATTGTTATTTAAGCAGCTGTGGATATGGGAGCTCATTCCCAAACCATGGTGTTACAAAAATTGAATGACAGTAAGCAAAACTGCAGTAATTACAAAACTATGCCCAGAGGCTTTCTATGACTAAAATAAGTTAGGAAATTGCCTTTAGTTCCTTTAAAACTGATTTAGAACCAATCTTCCTTCCAAAACAAGGCAACAATTCCCACCAAGTATAATTGCATCCATTTAGGTTTGGTTCATAATTCACATTGACTTCTATGTTCCCAGAACAATGAAAGATTTAAACAAAAAAAAAAAGAAAAGTTTGCTAATTTATTCTGTTATCTTTAAAGAAATTCACTTTTTATTGTTTAAATATTATTACAGTTTTCTAAAAACATGCATACGGGATGATATGGAATTTATGGAATGTGGGCATCATCTTCATTTGTAAATTTAGCCAAAATTATTCACAATTTCAGGCCTTCTGAGATAGACAAATCAGCCAAATTTGTTGAAATAAAAATATATATTAGAATATCCTACACAAGTGAAGTATTGGCATTGAATATATCATTTTGTACCTTTTGATTTTTCTGGAGACATTATTCACATTTTACTTATGACAGAATTAGGCTGAACCACTATCGCATTGCTGAAGGGAATACCGTGAAAGTCTACCTTCTGGTATGATATTCTAAGAACAGAAAATTTCCCAAGCGACTTCTATATGAAAATTTTTTTTTGTTGTGAATTAGCAAACAATTTTGTGCATTATATACGCCTTATTTTCAGTTCCTTCAAAATGTAATAATTGCAAAAAACACTTCCTTTTGCATTTAAGTTCCCAATCAGGTTTAAAAGTTCAATGCACATTATTTGGTAATTTTATTTATAAGATGCTTAAATTAATTTATTGATTTGGAATCTTTCTCCTGAAATTTAAGATTGTGCCAAACTGTGTCTTCCTTAACTTCACCAACCAAGCGAGCAGAATCAAGCTGCGGTATGAAACAGAATCGACTGAAGAAGAACAGGGATACTGTTATAATGGGTCTTTGCCATTGCTATTTTCCAGCCAGTATTTTAAAGGATAGAACTTCTGCCCATTACAATTGTATGATGTCAGGGTGGACGTAGATTTTGAAGTGACCATGCTGATCATTTTCATTTCTGTACTGTCTTTAGGATTTGGTATAGGACCAGTGGAAGCTATGATCAGTGAAGAGAATATTTCTGTGCCAGATGGGTGGTGGTCATTTGGACTTTGAAATGCTTCAGACTCCTGAAAAAAGAAGAGTGGCATGATGCAACTATGTGGTATAGGTGACTTGTTGGTAGTCTTGGAAAGTTTAGAATCAGTGCTAGTGCACACCAGTGGCTTTGAGTTCAAGTTGATTGCTGGGAGTAAACCTTCAGGATTTGAGATAGTTTGCCATCAAAACTGAATGGTTTAAATTCATAATAAAGTCATTTGGTTCCAATGCATTAATGGACTTTAATTCTGAAAATTGTAACTAAAAGATTGGAGGAGAAATGTATATTAATTCATAAAGCACCAGCACCAGAACTGCAAAAAGAGACACTTGTTCCATTTGGAATGGGCTTCACATGAACCACACTGAAATCAGGCTTCCAGCAGACTTTGGCATGTCATGAAGGTTTTAAATGTAGTAACGAATGGCTTTGAAGAAGGCAGGTGTATTCAAGTAAGATGAGAATTAGAAAGTTAACGATGCAGGGTTGTGATATGAATAATGATAACCAATGTGTGACTGGAAAGCAGTGTGTACAAGCATAAAATAGTGCTCTAATACATGGTCAAACTGGTTAAAAATAGTAAAAGAAAGATAGAAATTGAATTTTTTTTTGATCAGTGTAATTTTTGTTAAGTTTCGTGGAGGAATTCAATCCACAAGATCCAGCTAGTTTTCTCAAGCTTTCATCGAAGATTCTCCTCATTAATCACCTGCTACCTCCTCTTGCACCCCTCTCATCCAATGCTAACTGGATTCTACCACTCACTGTAACCAGAAAATCTTACCACTGCTAGGATACCCTAGAATGACCATCAACTCACGACACCTTTAAAAAAGATTGTTGTGAATCTGGGCAAATGCTGGCTGACTGGAGCCACACTACACAGTTCATGACATTTGTCCCAGATTGGGCTGAGAAAAGGAAATTGGTGTCCCACTTTGTGGACAGGTAGGTGCAGAGAATTGCCATTCTTTTCCCCCAAGGACTGACAGATAATTGCACAACAACTGACCCCACCAGCCTGATTTGAGATTGCCAGCCAGGTCAATACCTTCTTAAAGAATTCCCCACAGTGCAGGATGAAGATCAATAACCTTCACTCCTCTGCCAGGAGAATTGCCACCATCTTTTCTCCACTACCTTACACTCACATATCTCTGGGATTGCACCCACCTCCTACTAATACACTACTATTTTCACGATCAAATGCATCCCTGAATCACACTCACCCACCCAGTTCCCTACACTACAAACCCTGTATGGCCTCTGCCACTACTTCTCATTTACTTGGGATATCTCACCACCTTGGCGCTGGTACTGGTGCAGGTGCACTAACAGTTGTGCCAGCCAACTTCACCTTTCGTAATCTCTCCCTTTTTCTCAGCACAGGAGAGAACAGCCCATAATAGGGCAGATAGAGAGAAAACAGTAGTGAGGTGCCCAACAATCAGTTCCTCACCTGTTACGAGGAGATACTCTTGACCCGACTGCCCAAGCCGCCGATGACCACGTCCAAGCCCCTAGACTGATATCAGAAGCTGCCCTGCACTTATTGTGCCAGTACTGCTGCCTGAAGAGCGTCTCCCTTGATGTGTTTCTGAATTCGACTCCCCTCTGATTTTGAGAAGTCCATTTGATTAAAATACGTGCTGGTATCATATGTCACACTGACATGGCACATATATGCCTACATTGTTGTGTACTGACTGATAACCATAGCATGCTGCCTAACCTTGCATCTGAGATAAAAAGGCAAAGATTGGTACGGCAGGGAGAGGCATGCGTGTGGGCAACGTGAGCAAGCACCAAGAAAGCCAGTGTTAGGACCTGAGAGGCAGCCTGATCCAGTCTGTCTTTGCAGGCACAAAAAAAAAGCAGCATAACAATAATAGTTGGCAGTGTCCTCCAAAATGCAGCATTGAAGTGCAGAAGTGTATAGTAACTAAATCTGAAATATGACAACATTGTGTGGAGAGATTGGCTTGTGTGATATGTAAGGTCCATATGGAAGTTGTTCGTGGAGTGAGCCCTGAGATTTTGGTTCTGGGCAATCCAGAGGCACAAGCAGGCAAGCAAACGGAGAGCTGGAGTCACCAGAGACCCCTCAGGCGTACATGTTGGGAATCCTTGGCATGGTAAACTCAGACTCTGCATATTAATGAGGTGAGATTAAGTGTTAATGAGGATGATTAGGAGCAATGATCCCAGTTACTGGTGATCATACCAATCCCTTTCGAGAATCTCATTTTGATATCTAGAATCTGTTGGAAAATTCAACTAGATGGTTCTGACATTGAGAAAGGCTCACTTGACTTTTCATGCAGATGTCCCAGATTTTTCATCATGGCCCATTCAGAGCCCAGCGGTAAAGCCATCTTATCTGGCATGCAGCATGTGTAACAAGATTGACTAATTGATAGCTCAAGAAATTAATGCAGTATCATAACCATTGCTACAGTGTGGGTCTGATTCACATCCTGAGTTAGGCAGCTCAGGAGATACCCTGGTTTGGTGAACCTGCCTTGGGAAATGTTTCTGAATAGTGTGATTCACAATTTGGGGAGGGGAGTGTTGGGATGGAGTCAAGCCTGTTGTCCCTGAGTGCAGATCAGGTGTGGCCACAGGGGAATGCATTCCATTGAGGGTGAAAGATTCTGAGAAGGAGGCACCATCTGTGGCTAACCAAGTTAGTTAACAATGATATCAAGTTGACAGAGAAGGCACGCCAGGCCATAAAGATTAAAAAGTCTCAGCTCAATTCTCTGGGATGTTTTCCAGTTGTTTTGTTAAATGTTAGCCCCTTTATCCCTAGCCCTCACACTTCAACTACAGCCTCCCCACTCCCCATGACAACCTCTATACCCCTCTTACTCACCCTGCCATTTAGCATCTTCTACCCACACTCCATGTCCGCTTATAGCCATCATGTCTGTTACCCATCTCCCACAGCCATTGTAACCTCTATGCCAACTCGTGCACCATATGTATCCCATGACTTACTGCTAGTTCAAATTAACCCATGCCCTTGCCCCTTCCAAGCTAACTCACCTAGTATCTACCATTCGCCATGGGACAACATCAGGAATCATGTTGAGATAATATAATTAAAGATTACAGCTTTAGAGTAGAGTATTAAAAACAAACAACTATTTCATGAAATCCACTCAAAGCTTTAAAAGCCGCTCAAGTACTTAATTCTTTAACCAAAACCAACACCTATATATTCATGACCCTAAAGCAAAGACAGAAACTTCTAACAATGTCTGAGCTATCAAACTGTAAATTTACAACTCTCCTACTGGGATAACATAAGTTGGGGAAAGTAGCCAACCATTAATAATGATGTAATTACAGATCTTTTAGTTATTAAATGCTATAATTATTGTAACTGTTGGAACAGTTTTTTTTGCATCTCCTTTTGAAAATCTAATTAAAACCCAGCATATGGTTCTGAAGACAGTAGATATGAAGAAAAAAAGAGCTCTGTTTATAAAAAGATTAGTCTTGATGAAGGGTTTAAACCCAAAATGTCGACTTTCCTGCTCCTCTGATGCTGCCTGACCTATGTTCCTCCAGCTCCACACTGTGTTGACTGAGATTGGTGTAATAGTAAGAAATTACCTTGACTTAGATCAAGATACAAGATGTTGACAGTCAACAGACTACAAGAGCCAAGAAAAGACAGATCCTTCAGGAGAAACTAGCCAAACTAACCCACCAAAACAACAACAGAGCAGACACCTGGATAAGAAACCTTTCACACAGGAAACTGACAGAACATCATGGTGGAACGCAGGATCAACGGGGAATTCCTAACAAAGGTACACCGGAAAGCCACACACACTGACCAAGTTAATGAATTTCAACAGCAACCACCCTAACACCCACAAACGAAGTTGTATGACAACATTATTTAAACTGGCAACAACATACTGCAGCAGCACAGATCTACACCAAAAAGAGGAGTACCTCTTCCAAGTATTCAAGGACAACAGATACCTGATAAAACTGGATTGGATGATGTCTATTACATGAACAACACCAGGAAGACACTGCACGCCCTAACACACATCACGCTACCATACATCAAGAACACATCTGAACTGACCACAAGACTCCTATGACCACTGGGCATCAGAGTAGCACACAAACCCACATAAACCCTACTCGAAGCAAAGGCCCGTTATCCACTACAGACAGGGCCAACATAATATACAAGATCCCCTGCAAAGACTACGACAAACATTACATTGGACAGACAAGAGTGTACGAAATGTCAACTAGCAAGAAAAAGACACGACCAGTACTCATTCATCTCCATCCACATGGATAAGGAAAGCCACCAGTTCGATTGGGACAGGCCAAACAGAGACAAGCATGGGAACTCCTACAGGCCTGGTTGTCCACTAAGAAGAACATCAAACTCAGAGCTAGGCCCTATATATACACACCCCACTGCAAAGGAAAACCGAAAGCCTAGCTCGACTGACAATAGAGTTTAAATAAACAGGCGGGAAAACACATCGGAGGCTGTACTGACAGTGTTACCCAGCAGGGTAATGAAACATCTGCAGAACAACGAACCAGCTCTGCAATCCAACCAACCACAACCCGAGCTACAAAGCTACTCAAAAATCTTAGATACAAGATCAGCTCAAGCAAAATAATAAATAGCAGAGGAAGGAAGTCACTTGTAAGAGTGACTTATAGACCCCTCAACATTAACTACACTGTAAAACATACATATGCATCAAGAAATGATGAGGAATTGTAAGAATAGCACCATATAATCACAGGTGTCTTCTTTGAAAACAAGTGGGGAGTCACTAGCTTAAGGATCCAAGACTTCAGAAGCTACTATATGGGGAAAACTGCAGCAGTTCCTCTTCTTATGATCATCATTTCTGGCAGATAATTTAAAATTAAACAGTTTCATTCCATATGGATTTGCATTTATGTGGCAGCAGATCTCCAAGTATTTGAAACATCATAAATTAGTTGAGGGACAGTGACTGCGTTAGAAACAATTGTGCAACTCATTACCTGTGATCTTACTAATTTCCTGAAAAGAATGCTTAGGATAACAGTTCTTGTGTTTAGAAATGGAAAGTAGCTCTTACTTTTAATTCTGTTGCTAACTCATTCCTGCTGTCTTATAGCAATTTAAATATAGTGGTTCAAGGAAATTAATGCATTCCTTAAGGCTTTAAGTTTAATGGAGTAGTAATTATTGGGAATATTGATGAGTTGTTTAATTCTGCTTGAGAGTTCAAAGATTCTAAACATAAACAAAAATATGGCAGGTAATGCTACAACATGACTGCATCACCTAATAAAGGAACTAGTAAGAATGAAAATAAGCATAAAACTAATCTTTGCACAATCCCACATAACCTAGCCTTGCCAGCTTTAATACCTGCTCCTCTGCTGCCTCACAAGCCTCAATTCCTTCCTTTTGTATTTCCTTTGGCCTTGGTAGTCTTGCTCACTATGCTACCACTCACCTTCTCTATGCTGGTCCAATCACAGACTGCTTTACTCCCACAATTGTTGGTGATAGATTGGCTGCCTGTAATTGGAGAAACAGCCTCTCACCAATTCTATTAGTTTTCCTTAATTGGATGACCTTTTTCTGATTGGTTGCATCTGTAATTGAATTTTCTAGGATAGTCTGGTGCTTTTGGAAGTAAATTTTTCTGCTGCTCTGTGGGTTTTGAACCATGGCCTCCTCCATATTTCATGTTTTTTTAAAATCATATGGCACATAGCTTTTGATGTCAACATAATCATTGTATATCTGAAGAGAGAACAGAGACTTTGCACATATCCACAAATAGTGGCCAATGGCCATTGTCTTCAACTGACCTTGGGATCAGTGGCCTTTACTGGCATGTTAACACTGGTGATGTGGCATGTGTCATTTTGAAAGTTGTCAGCCGCCAAATGCCTAAAGTGCCTGTCTTAGATGTCTTTTTTAATATCGAATTCGGAGTCTGTGAACATAAATAGTGCAATTTGATAAACATCCCATAATTGTTTCCTTATCCTAGCATTGCTATCATTGGAAAAATCTAGAGTGGAGCCTAAGCGTTTTGTTGCAGAGAGGGAGACACTACCCAGGGTAATTCAAAGTGGATCGTAATTGCTTATCTCCGAGAAAAGGCTTCAAAATGGGCTGTGTGTGAATATACAAAATCTATCTTATTAAAGTTCTGATTAATTAATACTAATGCTTCCAATTTCTCTGTTATAAACAAAATTATAATTTACTCTTTTAATCCATGAATGTATTCTTTGCTAAGAAGTCTATTGGATTGCTATATAGCATTTAAATGATGCCCAGATCATCACCGTATCAAAATACATCATGATTAATTTATTAAAAACCAAAAGATTAATTTATTGTTTAGTTATTATCTCTTTTATTGTTTAGAATCAACCAAACTGTATCTTGTTAGATTGCTATTAATTACGTAAAGCCTGACCTTACTGGAAAAGTTTTATTACTGTTGTCAGATAGCTTGTGTAAGTTTATAACGAGAAATATCTACATTGAAGAGATGACGTTTGCTGACTGTGCTGTGTACAAATTATTTTAACATCTAAAAAATTCTAATTCTGTTATAAACTTAGTTGCCTGAGTTCAGATAGAAAATTAAGTTGATAAGAGAACAGCACAATCCTGTTTTACTGTTGGGAGAGATGTGCTGATAACTTGCTAAAACATAAGATTATTGAACAGTATTCCCTCTAGTATCTCATGCAGTTCGCATTTGGGCATTATTAATCTTTTAACAAACCTCCACTTGTTAAGTACAGCATAGTGGTTGAGTTACTTCGGCTCGTGTAGTAAGCATGATTATTCTCTTGATCTAAAAAGGAATACGTACTCAGTAAAATTTCACTAGTTATTGAAATGTCATTGAAAATGGTCTGTGACACTCGTAAGAGAGTGAAAACTGCAAACAAAGCTGCTAAGAATTTTCCAACATTATTTATTATGTATAACTATCTACAGGGCTAGATTGGCCCAGATTCCATATAGGACTAACTTCTTCCACGTTCTTCATCCACTCATCACCATCTCACCCACCCTTAGACACACCTGTCAACTATATCATGGCTTACATTCTAATCCACCACGTTACACAGCTATCATCCTATCCTCTTATGTACCTGCCACTCTACAGCCTAACCTGCCCAACTGTCACCATAACCAGTCACATCTACCTGCCATTTCTATTCTGTCACTGACCTGCCAATCCATATCCCCTGATTCAGATCAGTAGATTTGGACCAATATTTTTAAAAGTGGTGTAGGTATTGGTGTTTTGTGAAGAGAGAAATACCTATGTATAAAAGTCTACAAATAGCTTCATAACAAGAAAAGATTGATTTGTGTGACCTCTGTTTTCAGCCTGTTATCATTGAGGCGAATTGAATCATTTTGGGGCTTGTTCCTGGTGTTGTCACTTGGATGGAACTCAAAACCTGGTTTGTGGCCAGGATATCTGATGGGCATTCATATTACTTTGGCCTCATTCCAAAATGAGGGAATGAAAATTTTGACAAAATTGCCACAATCTTTTTGGTTAATTGTTTCATTTAGTGAAGAGTAACTGTCAAGGTTTGGTGAGAACTTGAATGAAATTTCTGTAGCCCTTCAAAACTGGACAGAATATTTGTGTCTCTTGTGCGATTGTTTCTTTAAGATCTTAAAGTGGACCAAACAAATATTTGTTAGCTGAGATTTAATACAAAGGGAGGGGTTTATTTCACAGAAAATTGAACACTGTCTAAGTGAATTGAACTCTATTAATTCAAACAGTATTACATAGCTTTGCATTGATAATAGAAACCATGCTACCCCAAATCAGTGAGTCATCCTACAGCACTTAAAAAGATGGCTAACTGATTATCCATTACGCTTGGCGTTCTGAGTCTGCTAAAGCTTTTACAGCTCTCTATTTAAATACCTAACTGACTGTACAGCATGCTGTTTCAAATGTATTTTCACTAGCATGAATCTTAGCTTTTATTGCCTTGTTATTCATTCAGTGAATGTGACCATTGTGGCAAGACCAGCATTTATTGCCCATCTCTAATTGTCCTTGAAAAAGTAGTGATGAGCCTGCTTTTGAACAACTTCAAATTCCGTGTGTGTAGGTGCATCCACGGTGCTATTTGACTTTTCTGTAGCAGTTTGGTACACTTCAGCAATGGGGCAATTAAGTGTCAACCACATTGTTATTTAACTGTGAATAGAAGCTAACAATCAAAGGACATTACAAAGCAATAGGGTCATCTTTAAGTGCGTCCAATTACTGTGAAAGGAAAAGCAACAATCTGTAAATGACATTGGATCACCTACCACCCTGTTGTTGTTGTTGCTCCGCTGTAATTTTGCTAAGAGTCCTGAGAATGAATGTTAGATAGTCTTCTCTTTAGTGCAATGGGACATATGATATGAGGTACGTGGGACCCCACTTGCAACTTTGGGAGAGAAATGGGCAGATCTTGGCTGCTGATGGACAATCTTTTTAAAGCATAATTGTCCTTAAATAGATTATAGGCAGCTATTTTAAAAATGGCAAAACATGTTTTAAACTTATTTTATGTGTCTATGAAGAACAAAAGTGTTTCTGGGCTACAAAAATAAATAAGAACTATGTGACATATCCATTTGTGTCCAGCCCTGTCTTTTGACTTAGACTGCCATGCAGTGGATAACTGATCTCTTACTCTCCACAACCAACAGGATGCCTCACAGCACTTGCTCATGTTCTTGCTCATGTTGGATGTGGCGCTGGCCAATATTGGCTTGGGTCTCATGATGTAGAGAGGGGTGGGTAGCAGCAATGATTTCCAATGATATGTTTCCAATTGTTCAATTTCCAATGATATGTTGCATGTCTAAAATTAAAATCAGCTTCAATGGCTGTGAGGTATTGTTTGATTCCCAGGATAGACCAGAAAATTTCTATTCTTCAGTTTATAAGGAAACAATTCAATTTGCATGTTAACAACATTTCTTTGAGTGCTTATTTTTCTAAGTATTGCTTAGATGAAGTAAGGAGTACTTATTTTAACAAATAATTTATATGGAGGTCAAACATATCTTTTAACTTCTATTTGGAAAGAAATGTACGTGAACAAACACAAGTTCTCCTATTTTTATCAGTGGTTAAAATAAAGCCATTGAAATAGAATAACCCAAGAGGGATTTTGCACCATTTTACTTTGAATTAATACATTGAAAATTAAATGACTACAAATTTAGATGTGTGGATTGTAACCAATATCATACTCCTGTGAGTATCCATGCTTCCTTATTTCACAATATTGATATTTGCAAAACACAGATAGGTATGACTTCTAGAATACTTTTTTTTACTTTAGTGTATATGTAGTACAAAGCTACCTTTTTGAATAACTAGTGATTTATCAGACAATTAGATAGAGGTCAGTTAGCAAGGGTAATAGAAATTGATACTGTTGTGTTCGTTTAGGCAACAGTCCTATTACAAATATCAGATATAAAGATTCAACCCTTTTACCCTCAATACTCAAACCTCGCTGAAGAATCTCTTGTTTGCCCTTTAAAGCTTCTGGTTCAGTTGGTGTAGTTGTACTTGGTTTCTTACTGGCAAACATCTGAATTGAGTTGGCGTATCTTCTTCAATTAGTACATCTTCATGTAACCCTTAAAAAAAAACTGCTAACATAGCTCACGTACTCCTTAACATGTGTTCCTTAAACTCATGCAATCAGTAGCTTTGTCAGATGTCTAACAATTTTCTGATGCAGGGTCTCTGGATTCAATGTTTTCTGTTTTTTTTTTTGTTACAGTTGCTCCCAGACCTGCTGGGTTTCTCTAGCACTTTCTGTTTTTATTTCAGATCTCCAACATTTGCAGTTCTTTATTTCATTATACTTGTAAGATGCTTGTCTCTCTGATACCTTAAAGCCTTCTGTTTCTGGAGTTTCTTCTTGTACGAACTTCTAAGCCATTCAAGACTTCAGTATTTTTACAATAGGCTGAATGGCAGGAGACAGTGAGTGGTGATGGAGGGTTGCTTTTTGGACTGGAGGCCTGTAACCAGCAGTGTTCCACAGGGATCAGTTCTGGGTCCTCTGCTTGTCATTTGTGTAAATAATTTGGATGAGAATATAGAAGGCATGGTTAGTAAGTTTGTGGACAACACCAAAATTGTTGGCATAGTAGATGGTAGAAAGTGTTTTCGAAGATTACAAAGAAATCATGATCAAATAAGTCAATGGGTTGAAAAATGGCAGATGGAGTTCAATCTGGATAAATATGAGGTATTTCATTTTGGACGGCAAACAAAGGTAGGGCTTCCACAATTAATGGTGGGGCCTTGAGTAGTGTTGTAGAACAGAGGGACCTAGGGGAGAAGGTACATAATTCTTTGAAGTTTGCACCACAGACAAACAGATAGACTTCTGGCATACTTGCCTTCATTGCTCAGTCCTTTGAATATAGGAGTTAGGAAGTCATGTTGAGGTTGTACAGGACATTGGTGAGGCCTCTTCTGGAATACAGTGTTCAGTACTGGTTGCCCAGTTTTAGGAAATATATTGTCAAGCTGGAGAGGGTTCAGAAGAGATTTACTAGGATGATGCTGGGTATGGAAGGTTGAGTTATAAAGAAAGGCTGGACAGAACATAGAACAGTACAGCGCAGTACAGGCCCATCAGCCCACGATGTTGTGCCAAACTTTTACCCTAATCCTAAGGTCTGTCTAACCTCCACCCCTACCTTATACTATCATCCATATGCTTATCTAATAGCCGCTTAAATGCCCCTAATGAGGCCGACTCCACTACCCTCTTCAGCAATGCATTCCACGCCCCGACCACTCTCTAAGTAAAGAACCTACCTCTGACATCTCCCCTATATCTACCTTCACTCACTTTAAAACTATGCCCCCTCATAATAGCTACCTCCACCCTAGGAAAAAGTCTCTGGCTGTCTACTCTATCTATACCTCAGATCATTTTGTATACCTCTATCAAGTCACCTCTCATCCTTCGTCGTTCTAAAGAGAAAAGCCCTAGCTCTCTCAACCTTTCCTCGTAAGACCTTCCCTCCATTCCAGGCAACATCCTGGTAAATCTCCTCTGCATCTTTTCCAATGCCTCCACATCTTTTCTGTAATGAGGCGGCCAGAACTGGCCACAATACTCCAGATGTGGCCGAACCAGGGTTTTGTATAGCTGGAGCATAACTTCACGGCTCTTGAACTCAATCCCTCTATTAATGAAAGCTAACACACCATACACCTTCTTAACAACTCTATCCTCCTGGGTGGCAGCTTTCAGGGAACTGTGAACATGAACCCCAAGATCCCTCTGCTCCTCCGCACTGCCAAGAATCTTTCTGTTAACCCTGTATTCTGCTTTCAAGTTTTTCCTTCCAAAATGAATCACCTCACACTTTTCAGGGTTAAACTCCATTTGCCACTTCTCAGCCTAGCTCTGCATCCTATCAATGTCCCTGTGTAACCTAGAACAGCCCTCCACACTGTCCACAACACGACCCACATTCATATCATCTGCAAACTTACTAATCCACCCTTCAACTCCTTCATCCAAATCATTTACAAAAATCACAAATAGAAAAGGACCCAGAACAGATCCTTGTGGTACACCACTCGTAACTGAGCACCATGTTGAATATTTTCCGTCCACTACCACCCTTTGTCTTCCAAGGGTCAGCCAATTCCGAATCGAATCTGCCACATTTCCCCCTATCCCATGCGTCCTTACCTTCTGCATGAGCCTACCATGGGGAACCTTATCAAATGCCTTACTTAAATCCTTGTATACACATCTACTGCTCTACCTTCATCTACGTGTTTGATAGGCTGGGACTCTTTTCACTGGAGCATTGGACGTTGAATGGCGACCTTATAGAAGTTTATAAAATAATGAGGGACATAAATAGAGTCAATGGTAGTCGTCTTTTGCCTCGGTGGCAGATTTTAAGATTGGGGGCACATTTTTAAGGTGAGCGGAGAAAGATTTAAAAAAAAACATGAGGGGCACGTTGTGGGTACAATTACAATATTTAAAAGACATTTGGTTAAGAACATAAATAAGAAAGGTTTGGACCGATATGGGCCAGGAGAAGGCGGGTGGTACTAGTTTAGTTTGGAATTATGTTTGGAATGGACTGGTTCGGTCTGTTTCCGTGCTGTATAACTCTATGACTGTTTTGGACATTGCTAAACTGCACACTGTAGTTGTTACAGGCATTTTCTCTGTGAATGATTTACTTTTTTTTTTAAAGAAACCTTCCCATTCACTGACCTTCTGGATGATTCTGTCTTTCTAAAATAATTTATCCCTCGCCCTATTAGGTAACAGCCCATTCTTTGGCTTAGAAACACAAATTCTTTGTTTGTAAAGCAGAAAACTAAGATTTTAAAAAAAAATCATTTAAATGCATGCAACCAACTTTCCAGACAATTGGTTGCCTAATCCAAGCTGAAACGATCTCCTTTCTCTCTTAACCCACACGATATAGAATTACAAATGAAAGTTAAAGCTGTACATGATTTTGTTCAATTTAGTAGCAAAGTTACCAATAATAACTTGTATATATCATGAACCCTCATTGCACATC
Source organism: Rhincodon typus (assembly GCF_021869965.1). Taxonomy (NCBI): domain Eukaryota; kingdom Metazoa; phylum Chordata; class Chondrichthyes; order Orectolobiformes; family Rhincodontidae; genus Rhincodon; species Rhincodon typus. The sequence goes on along the minus strand of NC_063339.1, from coordinate 55,538,809 downwards.
ACCGTAGAAAAAAATCTTTCAGATACACTTTCATTTTTCTATTATGATTTCCTCATTGGTATAGCTATTCTATTTATACAAATATTGCTTTGACAGTAACAATAATCAGAGAAAGTGCACAAGGACTTTCCATAATAATAATTTTCAAAATGTAATTTGATCATAACATTGATTTTCTTTCATGTTGATTCTTGATAAAGCCTCTGCTATACTATTGTCTTTTCTTGCAACACAAATGATTTTAAAATTGTATGATGTAGCATTAAACACCAACTAAACAGTCTGAAATTTGTATATGAAATCTTTCATGACAGAATGATGACCCGTACAAACAGTAGTATTCTACAGAGTTATTAAATATACAGACTTCAGAATCCAAGATTAATAAGGAAATACCTCTCCCTTGGAAATAATTTTTTTCTGAACCTCCTTATTATCCATTTCCTTGCCTGATGCACCTATTATTTTACAGAATTGCTTAGGTGTTCTATTACTGCAATAGGTTTCTCATTTAACTTTCATAAATTAACATCAGTTGTCTAATCCACGTGCAATAGAAGGTATTTTAATTTTATCTCACTTTTAAGTTCTAGCCTTTCTGTATTATTTTGTTGTCATCCCTGTCGATCCCTAAAACTAATATCTTTTCATTCTGAGACTTTTAATTCCTCTGGTTTCCTTGTTGATTCCTGAATGATCATTTCCACACATGTAATTGAAAGCATCTGCCAAGACTGCACTTCTCGAATCTTTAATGCCTAAGGCTCATCTAAATAAGTCTTGAGACTTAGTGGAATACTCTTTTGGAATTCTTTCATGATCATGATTTCTCTCACATATTCAAAATGTTTTTCTGACTTCAGTGTTTGAAATCACAGCATTTACTTTTACAAATTACTTAAATGTCTGATTAGGTTTCTTTCTTATTATATTTGATAATTTAATAATTTGATAAATATTTGATATTTAATTGATAAGCTTTAGGAACAAGCTCATGAGCATTGGGTTTTGCTCTTTTAATAGCTTCATAGGCTAAAGATTGGTCTTCTTACAAACTGGTGTACATGTTCATGCCTGTATGTATCAAGATACTCTGTAGCGTTAAGGTTCAAACATCTTTTGGCCACTTCAACTTCATAGCTGTCTTTTCAAATGAAGTGAAGTGTCTTTGAGCTCAATCCTCTGTAAATTTCAGCAGAAAACACAGATTTCTAGTTAAATCAAAGCCCTCATTCTCATATCCCTCTTCCTTTTTCCTTTATTCTGATTGTTTTTCTCTAGCCAAGTCTTATATTGTCTTATTTTCTCTCTTTATTTGTGTATCAAGCCTTTTAAATTCCATATGTCTTTCCATTGTTCTTTACTTTTCTTTCTCTTGTCAACTCAATCTTTAAGATCCAGTTCATAATTAAGTTCATATGCAGCGTATCTTGGTTTTTCTGTCTTTTGAGCCACTTGGAGAAGAATCAGGGACTGTTTTTCGTTCACAAACTCTGAATATCCCTACTTGCCAGCATTTGCAGCTTTTTAATAAACTGTAGCTCAACCAATTAGAGCACTGTTATCAGGCAGATGTTCCTTAACTCAAGAGCTCTTGGTGCCACTCTGTATAAAAGATCCCCTACATTGCTTCAAAAAGCAAAATTAAATATGTGCAGCACTTGATTTTTCCAAGTTGCAAAGTTGCAGTATTTCAGCTATATGGCACACCAACATCCATTTCAGTTTAGATTCCAAGTAGGAAAAATATAAGGGTCCGCTAAATTTTTTTCATTTCTATTTTCCATTGAAAATATTTATTTCTTGGTGAATAAACAATCAACTCCCTATTGTTATCCTATTGAAGTGGTCATTCTTCACTTGTGAATTCAAAAAATCTGCATTAGTCAGCTACTTGACCTCAGCAGAGATCTAAGTCAAAACAATTCCAATGCATTCTTTGTCTGCAGATCTAATCTACAAGTAAAATGGATCAATACTAGGAGAAGAAATCGTGGCCCATTTTCTGTTCTGTATGCTGGCTCTGGAAATAACTGAATTTCTGACTACTTGCCTTAGGTTCCTTTGGTTTTACTGGCCTTAGGTTCCTCAGACTTCTGCTAATAAAAGGAACTGGGAAGACCATAAACTTGAGAATCTTATTAATTTCGCATATAACTTGTGTTCTGCTTGCTTCTGGCACCGTCAAAACCATCTGATTTCACTGCAAACCCTCTCCATGAGACTGTCGACCCCTCTCGGTCATAATGACAGAAAAAAAGAGATGTAGGACTTGGAACGCTGATTCCCGTCTACTAAGATGACAATGATGGACCTGTGTTATTACATACATAGACCCAGTTCCAAATAGCATAGAAATCTGCCTAATTTGACTGCCTAAAGAATGGACAATAACCAGGCCTAAATGCAGGAAAATCGATCCTCTGCTTTTCTTTTGCTGGGATATCCAAAAATAGATTGAATAATAGAGCAATGGTCATTTCATTCTGTTGGAATACAAACAAACAATAACAAGTAAGAAGGCAAATAACGGGGGAGAAAACTATTCCAGTACTTTATATGTTGTAGCAGTGAACAACAGTGATTATAAAATGCTTAGTATAACAGATGACTTTAATAAAAATAACTAATTTTTTCGAAGATTCATTAAGAGAGCAGGTTTCACCACCTTAGTAAATGTATAAAATTACACATGAATTCCAAACCACATTCCAATTTTCTCAATTATTAATACTCATCAGAGACAATTCTCCCTTATAGATCTAAATGTCAAATCATAGTGTTCAGCACAAAATTGATTTGGTTAATAAGCTAGTTCTAATTTACATGATTAATAACAATAACAATATATTTTGCTTTGTTATATTTGAAATCATTTACATTTTTTGAATAAGCACTTTTTTCAAAGGTGCAGAATGTACCCCAAAAAAAGTATAGAACATCTAATATCTTTTTGATTGTATTTTTCCATTACATAATATGTTTAACTTTAAAAATTCTATGAACAATGTCAGGAGTTCAGAAAATTGATTTGGAAGGAAAATAATACTTATTTAAAACTAAAATTAAACCACCTTATACACACATTTTGTATTCTCTTAGGAATTTATTTGCTTCCAGTCATAAAAAGATTCATTCTGAGCAGATTGTTCAATTGTGCAGTTTTGGAATATTATTCAACATTGAATATATTCACTAAAATGTAATATTATACAATTATTTGAACTGAAAATTATAACATTAAAGTGAAGGTACTATTTTAAAAATTAAATAACCAAATAAAATGCGTAATCAAATTATTATAAGAAAGTGAATTTGAGAAGTCTGGAAAATGCTTAAAATGCAGTTGCTTTTATGAATGCATTGCAAAACAACAGAATTCTCCCATAGCTTGCAAACCCTGACCAAAGTAGTATAATATTAAATGAGAAGATGTTTAAGTATCTCTATGAATCAATGAAGCTTTATATTAATAATTTTCTCATGCATCATTGTCAAATGAAACTATATTTGCAGCAAATGCTGCCTTACAAATTCAACATTTAATCCACATTTAATTGATTTCATGATTGTGGTCAGTGACTTTTGAACAGAGATGAGGTACATTGTAGCCTCCACAAAATAAGTAAATTGTGTTCAACCTTTGTTGAATCAGTTCTTACTTTCCATTCCATCTATGCTTTATTGTGGTACTCATCTTTATCCTTCATATGACTTCAATACTTCCTACTTTGAACCAACATTGTCCAACTTGAAGCTTTTTTAATCTGTTTGATTTACAGAGAGCAAACTGAATTGCTGCTTTTAAAAGTATTTCTCTCAGGCCGAAGTACATGTTATTTATGTTAACTAAAATCAGATCTTTAAATCATGAGTTGTAAGCATCATTCTCAAGGGCAGCCATTACTACCTACCCCTAAACGCCCTTCAGAATGTGCTGGTGGCAGTGAGTCACCTTCTTCAATTCAATTGAGCTATGAGGCCATTTCCTAACATAAAAACCTCAGAAGTTGCAGTGGGAGTGGACCTTACAAATCCGCAATCCTGTTATGCCATGCACTAATTTGATGGTTTATCTTCAATTCCGCACTCCTGACTGATCCCTATATCCTGAGAAATAAAGATAGGAAACGTTAGAAATATTCAGTCAGTTGAGCAACACTGGTGTTTGAAACACAGTTGACAGGGTCTATTTTAACCTGTATGAGGTTTGCAGGGTTTGGAGGTCTTGGTGCATGCAGTGGATTAATGGTAGAAAATCCTCTGGGACGTCGGAAATCTGACATAAATCCATTATTATCCAGATGTAAATGGTGTATGAAACCCTATTGGAGAAAGCAGGTTGGCAATTGTTTGATTTGCAAAATAATAATTGACTGAAGATTTAACTGTATATCTGGGCTTTGATTGCCAGTGCACAGGTTTCTCCAGCTATCAGGAACTTGGCAAGAACAATGTATTAATGTGAGGTCTGTCCTCTTATAATTGAATAATATTAAAAATAATTGCTTACATACATGGCAAGAGAGGACATGTCACTGGAACCTTGCAGACTCAGTCCACATTCATTGTGATCTGATGTCATAATGACATGACCCCTTTTCATCTGTAGGTATTCTTACAGTAAAGCTATAGTCAAACTTTTACTGCACTTCTCCTCCTAGGTCCTTTTAAAGTACCCCAATTAACCATAAATATTTAACTCTTTTTGCCCAATTAATACTTTCCCTCCAAGATTCTCGGATTGCTGTAAATCTCGTTGAACTTTGAGTTGCTTGAGTTTCTTTGGACATTCTGCTTTTAAGAACTGCAAAGGCATTCTGCACCTTTAGCAGCTTTACAGTTTAATCCCCTAGTTGCTGAGTGAAAAACATTTCAAGTGAATGCACATGTATTGATGTGATGCAGTTATACATTCCAGCTGCCAGTTATGCAGCTTATCAATTTCTGAATGGTGACTATTGGCATGGTCCAATTTGGACTCAAGTATATATTTTTCCCTTAGATTGTTGTTAGCTGCTTGTAGTTGTTGAAACACCTCTTGAATCATTTCCAAGATTTGATTTTTTTTCTCTAAATGTGTCAGATTCATGTTGATGCTCCCTGTACATTATTCTAAAGACATATATATAAATGGCTTCTATAATGTAGCTGGGGCATCCTGCACACTGCCACAAGTTACAGTGTTTATGAATATGCAGTGAAACCTTTAGACTTTTTTGCACAATTGAAGATTGTTTTATAACTCCATTATTCAAAATATTACAAATATCATGTACACTTTGGTACCTGCAAAATTATTTGAAGTGTTAATTGTCATTCCTTTATAATTGAGTTAATATAAAATCTTGTTCCCCCTCTTTTCGTGGGTCATCTCACCTTCTACAGGGAGAGGAATTTCTTTTTCTAACTATGAATGCTGCATCTCCAAGGCAGATTTTACAAAATAAGTTGAAAACTTTTATTCTTTATTTACGTTCTTCAACGAAAGAACAATTCTCCTCAAAATAGACATCATCAGCATTGCCACCCAAATCCATGAGTATACAAAGCACTAAGGTCTTAGCCTCCACCAAATAAACAATGTGACTGATCAGTTCCTTCTTTGTCACTGTATCCTAAAAGTGCAAATCAAGATCAGGAATGCCTTCTGGGACAGGCCATCTTCATCTTTATTGTCATATTTTCTGGTTATTTGTAGCTTTTTGAGAGAAATTAGGCATCTGCATTACCTTTTCCCTACCCAAGAGATGGGATATCTAGCAGAGAGGGATTCCTGGCACACTGGGCTTCAGTGTTTCTGGTGTCTGCTAACCATAGAATACTGAAGGTTAAATATAGAGCTACACGTAATAAAAAAGTGTTTTGCTTGGGAATGATCTCTCGGTGGTCTCGATGATCTCTCTTACATTGTCGCAAAGTGTAGCATAAATTTTTCCTTTCACTCTGTTTTCAGTACATCCTGTGCCCCAAATGCTTTTTTTCCAAATTGCGGCATAGCCTCTGAACAAATTATACTTCCACTCCATATTAGTTTATTTGCCAGTAAATATGATGTCTGCCTACGAGAATTTGTCTTACAGGCTTGAGCAATCAGAGGAATTGAAATCATGCAGTGGGCCTCTCACATACTCAATGAAGTGTTCATCCTCCCCCTTCATATCCACTGCTGCTAAGTACTCATAAATAGCTATGGTCTGTGTTTGATATTTTATTGTGTTGCTACATCTATGACATGTTAACTCTTTTGTCACTTGCCATTCTCTGTAGAAGTGGCTGAGTCAAATACTTACCTGTGGTCAAAGTTCCCTCCAAGCTCCTTGCGCAGCCTCTCTGACATTCCACACACGATGATCATCACAATGACGTAGATCTCAGCATTCCAGTTCTACTATCATGTAGTAATGTGATGTCTACGCTTCTACGAATGGACTTAAACAGTGTTTATTAACCATAACTATTTACAAGGAATGGTGAAGAAAGGATATTCTGCTGGAGTCAGGCTCTCCATGTGATCTCAATTGTCACTATGGCATAGCTCCCTATGCACATGACCAGTAATTATTCTTAGAGTAAAATTAACTTAAACTTTTACACTATATACAGTGGGGATTGACAGTACTGTGAAACTGTAAATCAGAAACCTTTTAAATAAGTGAAACGCATGTTCTGTGAGAGTGTCCTCACTGATTTTGACCTGATTGCCAAGAATTTTTAGGCAATTTGACTTTGATCTGCACTTGCCAGCTGTCAATCTCACTGTAATATGGGAGCACTCATGCAATTCTACATTGGACCTCAGATAATGAACGAGAGGAGCAGCTCCACCAACAGGCTGACAGTTGCATTTTTTTCTCAGCCCCCTGTTGATGACGTGTTAGACGAATGAAACACAGTTTCATTTCAAAGGAGGCTAAATTCCCAACTTAGGGCATACAGATGGTGGATAAGTTTTCTGGCCGTCACTGACTTGCTTAATGGGTCATTGCTGACAGCTGTTTATACCTGGAATAAGAACTTCTACCAGGTGGGCATGCATTGCCAGTGGATGTTAGGGATACCACTGTCTTGAATTTCTTCATCTGTTGTTCTTTCCAGGGATCTGTTAGTGACACTTACAGATTTTCCCAATCTACTGATCACAATTGCATATCCAGGAGACTCATACCATGTTTTCCAGAGCTCTTACCTGCTGAGGCTAATTAGAATGAGGGGACCCTCAAAATTACAACATTAGCTGGATTCTTATAGACCCAAGGAGTCATAGAACACACCCTTATGGCTAATGGATCCTCAGATCATCCAGGAGCATCTCCCAATCAATAGGGATTCTACTGTATCAATATTCAGCTGGTATGTAACCACTGATAGGTGTTGATGCAAATCTGTGTAAAATATTCTAGAACATGCAAGTTGTCACTATCTGCACCAGTCACATCGTCCATACATGATTGCACCTCTTAACAGAGTCACTGCCTGGTTACTTGGGAATAAGTCTACCTTCTAAGGATGAATCTATGACATCCGTGAAAACCCATAAAACTAAACAACCCTACAAGAGGAAAGGTATAAGCAGAGCAATATGATCATGTAAACAGTCAATAATTGAACCATTGTGTTGCTGACGAATTAATTTAGGTAGCTGGACATTTGGTGGAGTTATTTTACGTATACCAGTAAAGCTTTCCTGAATGGTCATGGTCTGCAGGATAGTGCAGTAGAAAAGATAAGTTTGAAACGAAGGAACAAAATGACCACTCTGCTTCTTCATTGCAGAAGGAGGAAATAGAATGGCCTAATGTCATCACATTCCTTGAACCCATCTCATCGTTGAAAATGCTTAGTTTGGGTTCCACCAGGGTCACATGGGTCTTGACCTCATTAGTCCATTCATGGAGAAAAGAGCTGTACTTCAGAGATAAGGTGAGATTGATTGCCCTTGACTGAGAAGGCACCAAGCCAAAGTAAATGGAAATCAGTGGACAAACTCTCTGCTGGCTGGAGCCATACTTGGCACGAAGGAAGATGGTTGTGATTGTTGCAGGTCAGTCATCTCAGCTCCAGGACATCTTTGCAGGATGATGGCCTAGGCCCAATAATCTTCAGTTGCTTCATCAATGACTTTCTCTTGATCAAAGAGGATGTGCAATCATTAGGGAACAATGTTCAACATAATTTGCGAGTCCTCAGACACTGAAGCAACCATTTCCAAATGCAACATGGATGATATCCGGGTTTCGAGTGATGAGTGGCAAATGAAATTTGCACGACACAGGTGCTGGCTAATGACCAACTGCAACAAGAGAGAATTCAATCATCATGCCTTGACATTCAGCAATATTACCATTATCAAATTCCCCACTATCAATGTCCTGGGCACTACTTTTGACCAGAACCTGAAGGGAACATGTGGTGAAAATATTGCGGCGAAAAGAACCGGTCACGACTCTGAATCCTTCAGTGAGTAACTTACCTCCAAGGCATGAGTCAGGAGGGTGATATAATACTCCCTGAATGAATGCAACTCTAAGAACGTTAAAGGAACTTGACACCATCCTGGACAAAGCAGTCTGCTTAATTGACACCACATCTACAGACTACCACTACTTTATGTACAATGTTAGTAGTGTGGACAACTGTCAGACAAATTACAGTAATTCACTAGTTAACAAGTTCTAAATCAACAACCAGTACCATCTGGAAAGACAAGGGTAGCTGATGCATGGGAACATGTTTACACATACATACATATTAAACATATCATAACATACACCACCACCCGTTAGTTCTCCTCCAAGCTACTCATTATGCTGATTTGTTGCTGTGTCGAATCCTGGAACTACTTCCCTAACACAATTGTTGGGTGTACCTACACCAAATTTTCTGCGTTCTTTTTTCAGTTCATTTTTATGTGGGATGTGGGCGTTGCTGGCTGGCAAGCATTTATTGCCTGTCCCTAGTTGCCCTTGAGAAGATGGTAGTGAGCTGCCTTCTTGATCTGCTTCAATCCACCTGCTGTGGGATGACATACACTGCCATTAGGGAGGGAATTCCAGGATTTTGACCCAGCGACATTGAAGGCACAGTGTTACATTTCCAAGTCAGGATGGTGAGTAGCTCGGAGGGGATCTTGAAGGAGGTAGTGTTCGCATATATCTGCTGCCCTTGTCCTTCTAGATGGAAGTGGTCATGAGTTTGGAAGGTGCTTTGGTGAATTTCTGCAGTGCATGTTGTAGATAATACACACTGCTGCTAATGAGCATCGGTGGTGAGGGAGTGGGTGCTTGTGGATGTAGTACCAATCAAGTGGGCTGCTTTGTCTTGGATGGTGTCAAGCTTTTTGAGTGTCGTTGGGGCTGCACTCAGCTAGGCAAGTGGGGAGTATTCCATCCCACTCCTGACTTGTGCCTTGTAGATGGTGGACAGGCTTTGAGGAGTCAGGAGGTAAGTTACTCACCGCTTCTGCCTGCTCTTGTAGCCATTGTGTTTATGTGGCAAGCCCAGTTGAGCTTCTGGTCAATGATAACCCCCAGCATGTTGATAGTGGGGGATTCAGCGATGGTAACACCATTGAATGTCAAGGGCAGTGTTAGATTGTTTCTTATTGGTGGTGGTCATAGCCTAGCATTTGTGTGGCACAAATGTTACCTGTCACTTGTCAGCCTAAGCCTGGATATTTTCCAGATCTTGTTGCATTTGGACATGGACTGCTTCAGTATCTGAGGAGTCGCGAATGGGGCTGAAAATTTTGCAATCGGTGACAGTAATTCCCACTTCTGACCTTATGGTGGAGAAAAGGTCATTGATGAAGCAGCTGAAGATGGTTAGGCTTAGGACACTACCCTGAGGAACTCCTGCAGAGATGTACTGGAGCTGAGATGACTGATCTCTGACAATCAAGACCATCTTCCTATGTGTCAGGTATGACTCCAACCAGTGGAAAATCTATCCCCGATACTGATTGATTCCAGCTTTGCTAGGTTTCCTTGATGCCACACTCGCTCTAATGCAGCCTTGATTTCAAGGGCCCTCACTCTCACCTTGCCTCTTGAATTCAGATTTTTTGTCCATGTTTGAACTATGACTGTAATGAGGTCAGGAGCTGAGTGGCCTTGTAGAACCCAAACTGGGCATCACTGACCAGGTTATTTGTGAGCAGGTGCTGCTTGATAGCACTGTCGATGACACCTTCCATCACTTTACTGATGATTGAGAGGAGACTGATGGGATGGTAATTGGTCATTTGGATTTGTCCTGCTTTGTATGTACAGGACAAACCTGGCCTATTTTCCACATTGTCAGGTAGATGCCAGTGTTGTAACTGTACTGAACAGCTTGGCTAGGGGAGCAGCAAGTTCTGGAGCACAAGTCTTCAGTACTGTTGCCGGAATGTTGTCAGGGCCCAAAGCCTTTGCAATATTCAGTGTCTCCAACTGTTTCTTGATATTATGTGGAGTGAATCGAATTGGCTGAAGACTGGTATCTGTAATGTTGGGGACCAATGGAGGATGGACAGATGGACCATCCATTTAGCACCTCTGGCTAAAGATTGCTGCGAAAGCTTAGATCTTTTGCACTGATTCTCTGGGCTTTTCCATCATTGAAGATGGGGATATTTGTGGAGCATACTCCTCTAGTAAGTTGTCTAATTGTCCACTACCATTCATGATTCGATGTGGTGGGGCTGCAGCGCGTAGATCTGAACTATGCATTGTGGGATTGCTTAGCTCTATCACTTATGCTTATGCCATTCAGCAAGCAAGTAGTCCTGTTTGATGGCTGTGCCAAGTTGACACATTATCTTCATGTGCCTGGTGCTGCTGTTGGCATGCCCTCCTGATTGATCCTCTGGCTTGATGGTAATGGTTGAGTGGGATGGATACGCCAGGCCATGAGATTACAGATTGTGCTGGAGTACAATTCTGCTACTGTTGATGGCCCACAGCACCTCATGGGTGGTCAGTTTTGAGTTACTAGATCTGTTGGAAATCTGTCCCATTTAGCATGGTGATAGTGCCACATAAAACGATGGAGGTAATTCTCAATGTGAAGGTAGGACTTCCTCTCCATAAGGACTGTGCAGTGTTCACTCTTATCGATACTGTTATGGGCAGGTGCATCTGCAGCTGGCAGGTTGGTAAGGATTTAGGTCAAGTATGTTTTTCATTCTTGCTGGTTCCCTCACCACCTGTAGGCAGCAGCTATGTCCTTTAGGACCTGACCAGCTTGATCAGTAGTACTGCTGCTGAGCCACTCTAGGTCGTGGACATTGAAATACCCCACCCTGAGTGCATTTTGTGCCCATGCCATCCTCAGTGCTTTTTCCAAGTATCACTCAACATGGACGAGTACTGATTCATCAGCTGAGGGAGAATGGTAGGTGGTAATCAGCAGGACGTTTCCTTTCCCATGTTTAACCTGAAGCCATGAGACTTCATGGGGTCCATAGCCAATGTTGAGGACTCCTAAGGCAATTCTTTCCTGACTGTATGCCACTGTGTTGCCTCTTGTGCCAGGTCTGTCCTGTCAACGGGACAGAATATATACAGGGATGGTGATGCCTGTGAGGTATGATTCTGTGACTGTGTCAGGTTATTGGTTGACTAATCTGTGAGACAGCTGTTCCAATTTTGGCACTAGCCCCCAGATGTTATTAAGGAGGACTTTGCAGGGTTGACAGGGCTGTTTCTGCTGTTATCTTTTCCAGTGCCTAAGTTGATGCCATGTGATCCATTCAGTTTCATTTGTTTGAGACTTTGTAGCGACTGGTACAACTGAATGGCTTGCTCGGCCATTTCAGCAGGTGCTTGAGAGTCAGCCACAATGCTGTGGGTCTGGAAGTCACTTGTAGGCCAGACCAGATGAGGATGTCAGATTTCCTTCCTTGAAGGACATTAGTGAACTAGATTTTTATTTCACAATCCACAATTATTTCATAGTCATCAGTAGATTTGTACTTCCGATTGAAATCAAATTTCACCATCTGCTGTGGTGGATTCAAACCTGTGTTCCCAGAACATTTGCTGAGTTTCTGGATTAATAGTCTGGTGATAATACCATCGCCTTCCCATGGTTGAAGACAGCAGTTCACCTCACCTTTCTAAGAGCACCTAGGGTTGTGTAACAAATCTAGCACAGCCAGCAGAGAGCATATCCCTGACTGCATGATAATAAAGGGGTAGGGCTTCCAGAAAGGTGATGATATGGTGCTATCTCTGAATGGCAGCAAACAACCCAATTGCCTTTACAGAAGTCTGCATAATATGTGCGAGGAGCTAACTCTCAGATTGCTTCTAATTTTACATGTGAAGTGCTTCGAGGAGGCATGCAAGAAAGGTCCGGATGACTTGTCATATAAGTTCTATTGTTTCTCTGCATGAAATTTTCTATTGTCTCTCTGTTGATTATTTTACATAAATTCTGAACAGTGGCACAAAGCAATTAGGATGGAAATTCTGGGGATACTGGGAATGGGAGGTAATGGCCAAAGGTGCAGGAAGCATTCAGAAAATGCGGTAGCATGTGTGAATAGACAGGGTTAACATTTCATCAGGTCATCAACTTGAAATGTTGTGTAGAATTTAATGGTTACCTTTGGGGTCCCATGGGGCTGGAAAATTGATGGTAATACTACTACAACCATTTTCAGTTGACCAGATGGGATTAAGTTATTTGGCACTTATTTTTTGCCATCATGCTTCCTGGTGCTGAGCAAATATTCCAGCTCCAAAGCTGCAGCTAATAAGAACCGGCACGTTTTCTTGTGCTGGAGTGAAACCATTGCCAGGACTCCTGTTTTAATCCGTGACTTTGTGACCTTGTTATCTCACAGTCAGGAGAAATCCCAGATATACTTCCTGTAACAACTCATTTATCTGATAGTTCCACTGACTTCTCAACCACAATGGGCATGTCCAACCTGTGATCTAGCTATATCATTACTGAGGATAAACTGAATTTCCATTACAGAGAATTTCTCCACTATTCCTACCACCACTTCACTTTTCACCAGACTCTCCAACCTCACCTTATATAATGGAACACTACTCTTCTCACCATGAATTCCACATATAAAAGTGGATAAATCCCCGGGACCTGATCAAGTGTACCATAGAACTCTGTGGGAAGCTAGGGAAGTGATTGCTGGGCCTCTAGCTGAGATATACGTATCATTGATAGCCACAGGTGAGGTACCAGAAGACAAGAGGTTGGCTAACGTGGTGCCACCATTTAAGAAAGGTAGTAGGGAAAAGCCAGGGAACTAAAGACCAGTGAGTCTGACATCAGTGGTGGGCAAGTTGTTGAAGGGGATCCTGAGGGACAGAATTTACATGAATTTGGAACGGCAAGGACTGATTAGGGACAGTCAGCATGGCTTTGTGCACGGGGAATTGTGTTTCACTCACTTGATTGAGTTTTTTGAAGAAGTAATGAAGAGGATTGATGAGGGCAGCGTGGTCGATGTGATCAATATGGTCTTCAGTAAGGCGTTCAACATGGTTCCCCATGGTAGACTGGTTAGTAAGGTTAGATGACATAGAATACAGTGAGAATTAGCCAAATAGATACAGAACTGGCTCGAAGGTAGAAGACAGAGGGTGGTGGTGGAGGGTTGCTTTTCAGACTGGAGACCTGTGACCAGCAGTGTGCCACACAGATCAGTGCCGGGCGCACTGCTTTCCATCATTTATATAAATGACTTGAATGTGAACATAGGAGGTGTGCTTAGTAAGTTTGAAGATGACACCAAATTTGGAGGTGTGGTAGACAGTGAAAAAGATTATCTCTGAGTACAACGGGACCTTGATCAGATGAGCCATGGGCCAACGAGTGGCAGATGGAGTTAAATTTTGATAAATGAGGTGCTGCATTTTGGAAAGGCAAATCAGAACAGGACTTATACACTTAAAGGTAAGGTCTTGGTGAGTGTTGCTGAACAAAGAGACCTTGGAGTGCAGGTTCATAGTTCCTTGAAAGTGAAGTCACATGTAGACAGGATAGTGAAGAAGGCATTTGGTATGCTTGTCTTTATTGGTTAGTGCATTGAGTGTAGGCGTTGAGAGGTCATGTTCCAGCTGCTCAGGGTATTGGTTATGTCACTTTTGGAACACTGCATGCAATTCTGCTTTCCTTGCTTTAGGAAGGATGTAGTGAAACTTGAAAGGGTTCAGAAAAGATTTTTATAGGATGTTGCCAGGGTTGGAGAATTTGAGCAAAAGTGAGAGGCTGAATGGGCTGGAATGTTGGAAATTGAGGAGTGATTTTATAGGGGTTTAAAAAATCATGAGGGGCATGGATATGGTGAATAGCCAAGGTCTTTTCCCCAGAGTGGGGGTGTTCAAAATTAGAGGGCATAGGTTTAAGGTGAGAGGGGACCTAAGAGGCAACTTTTCCATGTAGACAGTGGCGTGTGTATGGAATGGGCTGCCAGGGGAAGTGATGGAGGTTGGTACAATTACAACATTTAAAAGGCATCTGGATGGGTACATGAATAGGAAGGGTTTGGAGGGATATGGGTCAAATGCTGGCAAATGGGACAAGATTAATTTAGGATATCTCATCGGCATGGAGGAGTTGGACTGAACAATTTGTTTCCTTGCTGTACAACTCTATGACTCTATATTACCATCTTTTTGGCAATACTCTTTCTGAATTGCATATATCCTCATCTCTCACCATCAAAGATTAACTTGTTACATTTCTTACCTGCTCCTCCTGGCACACATGACTAAACCTTACCCATGCAAGTTTTTAAAGAGATCTGGCACTTTCTTCTCAACCAACCCCTGACCAGGCTATGCATTCTTTTTTAGCTCTTTTGCTTTAGCTGTGCTTTCCTCTACCAACTTAACAAAACCTATTTGATGATCCTGTTTTACCACCTATGTCTTCCCAGTGTTTTTCATAAACCACCAACACTGTGGCTTCATGTGTCCTGCTGTATTACAGTGAAAACACCTGAGGTTTTTCACTACTCTTCCCGCTTCATAGGTTTCTTTTTTAACTTTTGGTAAATTATTGTTACTATCTTCAATGAGATCTCCTTTTCCTTTACCACCTGAGGATTTCCCTTTCCCCCAGTTTCTATCCCTCACAAGTTGAAATTAATATTGGAAGCCAAACTTTTATGAACTAACACGTAATCATCTACTATTTCAGCTGCTAAAAACAAAGAACAATATAGCACAGGAACAGGCCCTTCAGCCTTCCAAGTCTGCGCTGACACATTTTGCCCTTCCATACCAAAACTGAAACTCATCTTGCAGCCATAAATTTAGTTCTCATGACTTGACACTATTGCGATTACGGAGACTTGGCAGAAATAGGACAGGACTGGCAGCTGAATGTCCCAGGATTCAGTTGTGTGAGGTGTGAATGAAGGGGATGTAAAAGGGGTGGGGAGCTGCATTATTGGAAAAGGAGCATCTCATGGCTGTACCGAAGAAGTATATCTAATAGGAAAGGTGAAATCAAAATGCCGGGGTATACTACAGGCCTCTGAACAGCCAGCGGGAGATAGAGGAGAGAATATGTTGACAGATTTTGGAACAATGTAAGAACGTTAGGGTTGTTGTGATGGGTGATTTTAACTTCTGCTTTACTGACTGGGACTCATTTCGTGCTAAGGGCTTGGATGGGGCAGAATTTGTAAGGACCATTCAGGAGGGTTTCTTGACACAATGGTTTCTTGACACAATGTGTGAACAGTCCAACCAGGGAAGAGATTATACTGGATCTGGTTTCAGGAAATGAGCCCAGTCAGGTGAGTGAAGTTTCTATAGGGGAGCATTTCAGGAGTAGTGACCATAATACCATGAGTTATAAGATACTCATGAATAGAGATAACAGCAATCCTCAGGTGAACGTATTTAATTTGGAGAAGGTGAACTGCAAAAATATTAGGCAGGCATTGGAGAATTTTGTTTGGAGACAGCCGTTTGAGGGTAAATCCACATTGGACCCTGTGAGAGTATTTCAAACGGTAGTTCATAAGAGTTCAGGAGCGGCACATTCCTGCAAAGATGATGGATAGGTAAGGCAGGTTACGTGAGCCTTGGATGACCCAGGGATGATATGACCTTGGATAAAAAGAAAAAGGAAGCAGACATAAGGTCTAGGAGGATGGGGATTGACGAAGCTCTTGAAGTGTATAAGGAAAGTAGGAAACACTTAAACAAGGAATTAGAAGGGCTAAAAGGGATCATTAGCAAACAGTATTAAGGAGAACCCAAGGCTTTTAATACATATATAAAAAGCAAGAGGGTAGCCAGGGAAAGGGTTGGCCCAGTCAAGGACAAAGGAGAGAATCTATGTGTGGAGCCAGAACAGGTAGGTGAAGCCCTAAATGAATTCTTTGTGTTGGTATTCACGAAAGAGATGGAGTTTGTGGAGGATGATCGCAAGGAACGGAGTGTCGAATTTCTTGGTCAAGTTGCTTTTACAAAGGAAGAAGTGTTGTGCATCTTGAAAAGTGTTAAGATAGATAAGCTCCCAGTCCTGATGGGATCTATCCCAGAATATTGAGGGATGCAATAACGAAATGAGGCAAAATGCGGGAATAACAAGTCATTGAACAGGTATTTTGTGTCGATCTTCACAGTGGAGGACACAAGTAACATGACAGTAATTGATGACAAGGAGTCTAAGGTAGGTGAGGACCTAGAAACGATCATTATCACAAAATAGGTAGTGTTGGGAAAGCTAATGGAGCTAAAAGGTAGACAAGTCTCCTGGCCCTGTTGGAATGCATTCCAGGGTTCTAAACGAGATGATGGGAGAAAGGACAAATGCTCTTGTGGTAATTTTCCAAAATTCGCTGGACTCTGTGGTAGTTCCATCAGATTGGAAAACAACAAATGTGACACCACTGTTTAAAAAAGGAGGTATACTAAAGATGAGTAATTAGCTTAACTTCTATAGTAGGCAAAATGCTTGAATCTATCATCAAGGAAGAAATAGCAAGACATCTAGGTAGAAGTTGTCCCATTAGACAGACGTAGCATGGGTTCATGAAAGGCAGGTCATGTTTAACTAATTTACTGAAATTCTATGAAGACATTATAAGCACAGTGGACAATGGGGGGACACAGTATATGTGGTGTATCTGGATTTCCAAAAGGCATTCGACAAAATGCCACACAAAAGGCTGCTGCATAAATAAAAGTGCGCAGTGTTACGGGCAATGTATTAGCATGGATGGATGGTTGGTTAACTAAGAGGAAGGAAAAAGTGGGGGATAAATGAGTGCTGTTCTGGTTAGCAATCAGTATCTAGTGGTATGCCTCAGGGATCAGTGCTGGGACTGCAATTATTTACAATTTACATAGATGATTTGAAGTTGGAGACCACATGTAGTGTATCAAAGTTTGCGGATGACTCTAAGATGAGTGGTAGAGCAAAGTGTGCAGAAGACTCTGGAAGTTTACAGATAGTTTAAGTGAGTGGGCAGAAGTCTGGCAGATGGAGGACAATGTTGGTAAATGTGAACTCATCCATTTTGGTAGGAATAACTGTAAAAAGGACTATTATTTGAGCAGTAAAATATTGCAGCATGCTGTTGTGCAGAGGGACCTGGATGTCCTTGTGCATGAATCTCAGAAGGTTGGTTTGCAGGTGCAACAAGTAATTAAGAAGGTAAATGGAATTTCGTCCTTCATTACTAGAGGGATTGAGTTTAAAAGCAGGGAGGTTATGTTACAGCTGTATAGGGTGCTGGTGAGGCCAAACCTGAGTACTGCGTGCAGTTTTGGTCTCCTTAGGATGTACTGGCACTGGAGGGGGTGCAGAGGAGATTCTTTAGGTTGATTCCGGAGTTGAGAGTGTTGGCTTATAAGGACGTAATGAGAAGACTGGGAATAATCCAGGAAATTACAGGCCTGTGAGCCTCACATCGGTCATAGGGAAATTATTAGAAAAGATTCTCAGGCACAAGAAGCAAACGGATATATGCCATTGCCATTACAGACTTCATTAGTAAGCATGTAGAAGACTGCTTGCCGAAGACGTTAAACTAAATGTTTCCCATGGATGAACGAAGAGATCCACTCCCTACTGATGTCCAAGTCTGAGGTATTCAAGTTGGGCAAACCTGACCTTTACAGGAAATCCTGGTATGACCTTCTTCAGGCCATCAGAGATGCCAAGAGGCAAGACCAAACTAAGCTTGAGGCCCAGATCAACAACATGGACACCCACCGTCATTTGTGGAAAGGCTTATAGGACATAATGGGTTACAAAATGAAGTTGAACAGAATTGCAGGCTACAGTACATCCCTACCCAATGAGTTCAATGCATCTTATGCTTGCTTTGAACAGAAAGTCAGTGAAACAATGTCATCTATCCCAACAGCCTCAGGTACACCAGTACCCATGGTCACCGCTGCAGACGTTAGATTGGCCTACTTGAGAGTGAACCCACGGAAAGCAATTGGCCCAGATGGAGTCCCCGGCCATGCATTCAGATTCTGTGCAGATCCTTTCTGCTTCAAGAAGACCACCATCATCCCTGTTCCAAAGAAAAACATATAGCGTGCCTCAATAACAACTGCCCGGTAGCTCTGACCTCCGTAATTATGAAGTGTTTCAAGAGGTTAGTCATAGATTACATCAATTCCAGCCTACCAAATTGCCTTGATATTTGCAATGCACCTACTGGCGTAACAGGTCCACGGCAGACGCCATCACCCAGGCCCTACACTTATCCCTGAAATATCTGGATAATAAGGATAAATACATGAGGCTTCCACGTATTGACTACAGTTCTGCCTTCAACACCATAATTCCAAACAAACTCATCTTTTAATTCTGAGACTTAGGTCTCGGCTCTCCACTGTCATTGGATTCTCAAGTTTCTGACCCAGACACCGCAATCAGTAAGAATAGGCGACAGCAGCTGCTCCACCGTAATCCTCAACACTAGTGCCCCATAAAGCTGCACACTCAGTCCCCTACTATGCTGCTTATACACTCCTGGCTGTATGGCCAAATTCCTTTTCACCTCCATTTACAAGCTTGCTGACGACACCAACTGTTGTAGTCGGATCTCAAACAATGATGAGATAGAATACAGGTAGAGATTGAGTGCTTAGCAGCATGGTATAAAGACAACAATTTCTCCATCAACATCAGCACTAATGGAGGAGCTGGTCATTGACTTCAGGAAGTGGAGTCTACATCAGTGGTACTGAGGTGAAGATGCTCAAGAGGGTCAAGCTCCTGGGAGTGATGATCACCAATAATCTGTCCTGGTTAACCCACATCAACGTGACAGCCAAGAAAGCACAACAATGTCTCTACTTAGGAATCTAAAGAAATTTGGCATGTCTACAAGAATTTTTACCAATCTTTATAGGGGCACCAGAAAAAGCATCCTATCTTGATGCATCACAGTGTGGTATGTCAACTGCAGTTCCCAATTCTGCAAGAAACTACAGAGTTGTGAAAACACCCAGTCCATCACACAAACCAGTCTTCCATCCATTGACTCTGCCTTTACTTCATGCTGCCTCAGGAAAGCAACCGACATAATCAAAGACCTCTCCTATCCCGATTATGCAATCTTCCATCCTCTTCCATCGAGAAGAAGACACAAAAGTACGAACAGATTCAAGAACAGCTTCTTACCCGTTGTCATCAGATTTTTGAACAGACCTCTCAAATGTTCATTCTGATCTCTCTCTCCCTGCACCTTCTCCGTGGCTGTAACACTGTGTTCGGCACTCTATTCTGCTACCCTGATGCACTTTGTATGCTATTGAACTTTTAAACTTAAAATGGTGGAGATAAAACTAAAAGATGTTTGAATTTCAGTTTGAGCTTGATTTATTGTGGTCACATGTACCAAGATACAGTGAAATGTGTTGTTTTGCGTGCTATACAGGCAGATCATAGCATACAAAGTGCATCAGGGTCGCAGAATAGAGTACCGAACACAGTGTTACAGCCACGGAGAAGGTGCAGGGAGAGAGAGAT
>NC_063339.1:55463182-55513838 GCF_021869965.1 Rhincodon typus | reverse complement strand
TTTTCCAGCATCTGCAGTTCCTACTATCTCTGGTGTACAGAACTGATTTGCAAGAATGGTTCCTGAAATGAGAAACTTCAGTTATGAGGATAAATTGAAGAAGTTGGGACTATTCTCCAGTGAGAAGGCAGCTATGAAAAGATCTGATCGAGGTTTTTAAAATCATAAGCAGGATAGATAGAGTAGATAGGGAGAAACTGTTCACGCTTGTAAAAGATTCAAGAATGAGAGAACAGAGAATTAAAGTGATTTTCAGAAGAACCAAGGGTGACGTGGACATTTTTTTTCAATCAGCGAGAAGGTGTGGAAAGCATTGCCCAGTTGTATGGTGGAGGCAAGTTCAATTGAGACATTCAAGCAGGCATTTTACAATTATTTGGATAAAAATAATGTGCAAGGATTTGCGCTAGCTAATGATGTTCATTTGAAGAGGTGGTGCAGGAATGTTGGGCCGAGTGGCTGCCCTCTGCATGATAAGACATCTGTAATTCTGTGGAAGATGTTAAAGCACAAACTTCTTATGGAACAGTGTTAGTTGATTATACTTGATTAGCAATAGTTAAATACTTGTCCAAATTTCCATTTATTATTTTACCTTTTAACATTGTTTGTTTTGGCACTGTTTTTAACTTAGTATATTTGATTTTTTTGTTCTAAACCTCATCAATGCTTAATGAGATTTTACTGATGATAGCTGGTGCTGCACAAATTTTATTTGGACATTAACAACCATAGAGTATACTATCTGTCACAGGGTAGCTGTTGGTCTTTGTTCCCTTGAACTTATCGATTTGCTACAAAGTTTCCAAAATTGGCAGGAATATTGAGTGCATGTTCTCAACAATGCCTGTCTAATTGAGGTGTGTTTCAAACCTATATTGCTGCCACAACTTCAGAGCAGCAGCCCTGAATTTTAAAACATTACTATGATACTATAATGTTCAAGGCTATTGTTAGAGTTATACAAATTAGTTCAGTGATGAATTTTTAAATTTGAACTAAAAAATGCTGGAGAAAGACTAATTATCACCATTGTTAAAAATATAAAACACTTTCATAACAGTGTTAAAATTATATATATTTTACGTACTACATTTTCTAATTTATAAAGACAATTTATATCACCGTTCTTTTATCAGTGATATAGGATTTAATGTTTCATATTGTCTACTGTACTATCTCTATGTCTTAGTTTGTATGCTGCTTCAGTGTATCATGTATCTTGAGACTGGAAGAATTATCTACAGCTCAATATCGTACTGTGGTATTGAAATTTTCTTTCGGGATCCAGCAGAATCGCTTGGGTCGCCAGACATGCTTTTGTCTGCCACCTTTTCAGTCCACTGCATGTATAATCATGACTAGTACAAAGGAAAGTAAGAAATCATTCAGATCAGTGCTCAGATGGCTGAATAAAAACATCTTGTTTGAAGTCCTTTATGAAAGCACAACATGAAACTCAGATAAAGTGAAAGACATTCACCATCACAAATAATGTCCTTAATAATCTTGTTAAGCTGGTCTTTCTGTGTATGAGACAAATGGAACATTATTGGCTTATAGGCTGTAGTAAATAATTTAGTTTCCAATATGTATGCTGGGCTGACAGTAAATTAAAATGACATGAACAAAGGCTGTTTCAATTGAATAACTAACCAATCAAATTTAATTGGCTCAGGTAAAGTTGTAGTAAGTATGGTTTACAGTTAGATCAGGTTATTGTAGGATTTTACCAATGCATATACATCAAAGTGCTGAGAAATAATTTCTTGATGTTAAGTTTTTACAAAGGCAATGTCAAAGTCATGGAGGGGATAGATATTGTCTGGATCTGGAACAAAGACATGATGTTTAGCATTTCATCAGCAAAACTAAGTGTCTGTTTTTCCTTTAATCTTTCATTGAATCTGGGCATTGTTGGCAAGGTTAACATTTGTTACTCATCCCTAATTGTGCTTGAAAAGAGTCACTTGCTCAGGCCATTTCAGAAGGCAGTTAACAATCAGCCACTATCAACAAGCTTTCATTGATGACTAATTACTGTGACTAGATTCAATACCAGATTTTATTAACTGAATTCAAATTCTCCCAGCTACTGTGGTGGGATTTGAACCTATGTCCCCAGAGTAATAGCCTCAGCCTCTGGATTCCTGGTTTAGAGACATTATCGCTATATCACCATCTCTGTCATCAGGAGTAAAAGATACTGATTGGTTGGCATTTTAACTTTGGTCATGGCATTGCTATGGAGAATAACACTAGGGGACTATTGTCCATTCATTTGTTTAATTCCAAATGGTGCAAGGCACGGGCATGTACCTTCTGTCTGCAGAGAACAGGTCCATATCATGAGATAACAAGGTGTAGAGCTGGATGAACACAGCAGGTCAGGCAGCATCAGAGGAGCAGGAAAGTTGATGTTTCGGGTCGGGACCCTTCGAGTCAAGGAGGTGGGGCTGAGAGGTACGGTTGGTCATAGGATGAGGCCGGGGATGGGAAGGTGGGGCCTCCTCTACATAGGTGAGGCCAAGCGGAGGCTTGGAGACTGCTTTGTAGAGCACCTGCACTCTGTTCATGACAAACGACAACACCTTCCAGTCACGAACCATTTCAACTGCCCCCCCCAACTCCCTGGGCGACATGTCCATCCTGGGCCTCCTCCAGTGTCACAGTGACACCACCCGGAAACTGGAGGAGCAGCACCTCATATTCCGCTTTGGGAACCTACACCTCAATGGTCTCAATGTGGACTTTACCAGTTTCAAAATCTCCCCGTCCCCGGCCTCATCCCATGACCAACCCTCCCTCTCATCCCCGCCTCCTTGACCTGACACAACTTGTCCATCTTCTCTCCCACCTATCCACTCCTCCCACCTTACTGACCAATCCCCACCACTGCCTCCCTGCACTCACCTATCACCATCCCACCTACCTTCCCCAACCCCACCCTCCTCTCTCTCTATTTATTTTGGAGCTCCCTTCTCCCTCCCCCATTTCTGAAGAAACATCAACTTTCCTGCTCCTCTGATGCTGTCTGGCCTGCTGTGTTCCTTAATGGAAAATATCACTTGTGTTGCTCCTTCATAGTCCCAGCGTGAAACGACTAACATGTTGCTCAAATTAGGATGAAATAGTTATCGTTAATGCACATGATTAGATTGACAGAGTGTTGTTCTTAATGTTTCTAAATTCATATCCATTGGAATCACCACCAAGCATAACCATACAGATCTGCTTGAAAACAGGTTCCAGAAACATTCATTAGACTTGTGGAGGAGTAATGAGCTGCATTGTGATGTATATGATAAGATTAATTCTTATGATTCACAATGTCCTATGTATGTATGGGATGCCCATGCCACACAAAAGCATTGCCCTCTTTTTCCCAATCTTATCTATGACTGGTTCTGCACAATATGAATTGATAGATGTTTAAGTGAGTTGCTACAATCAGTTCTGAATTAATTTTAAGGTCTCCTTGCTATGGGCATGGAGTCAAATGCAGGCCAAACCAAATAAGGTCACAGATTTCCTTCACTAAAGAACCTTAATAAACCAGATAGGTTTTTATGACAATCGATAGTTTCACCGTCACAATTACTGAGACCAGCTTTCAGTCTTTGATCTTTGTTCTGAGAAAAACCTCATACAGTTTACAAATTCAGTGATTGAGCCTTTCAGATGCTGTACTTTCCTTTGCCAGGTGGTATTTGATTTTATCATCCAGTGCCGTGTGACTGAAGAGGATATTCACAATATAGCAAAACGTCTGTATTGAAATTTCTTGGGATGAAAAGTCTCAATTATGAGGATAGACTGGATATATGGGTTTGTTTTCATTGGAGCAATGGAGGATGAGGGATCTGTTTGAGGTATGCAAAATTATGAGAGATATAGATAGAGTAGATCATGAGAATCTTTTCCCCTTGGTGGACATGTTTAAGAACAGAAGGAATAAGTTTAAGTTGAGGAGCAAGTGGTTTAGAGGAGATCTGAGAAATATTTTTTCCACTCAGAATAAAACTATTGAACATGCTCCCTGAGAGGATAGTGCAGGAAGATACTCTTGCAACATTTGAGAAGCATCTGGATGAATACTTAAAATGCCAAAGCATTGGAGGCAGTGAACTAAGTACAAGTAAATGGGATTAATGTAGCTCGGTGTTTGTTCGTCGGCCTGGACATGGTGGACCAAAAGGCCTGTTTTTGTATTGTATCACTCTATAACTCTAACAGAAGAATATGTTTTTGATGGTGACCATGGGGCCTTGGAAAAGTGGCTAGCGGCATGTTGATGAAACGTCTCAGTCTCTTCACAGTTACTGTCAGGTCAGTGTATTCTGAAGCAAGGGCAAAGCGACCAATAGCAACTAAATGATGCACAGACTGTGTATTATGGAACAGTGTTGTCTATGATCATAAGTTCACTTAGTAGCTATTTGTTAACGTTTATACAAACCTTCTGGCTCTGCAAGTTCAAGAGATTGCTGCCTGTCCTGAACCATCCTGTGTTTTATATTGGTAATTTCTGGTCATATTTATAAGATCTGTGATCATTGTATACTTCATTTAGGAGCTTGCCTGCATCTCTATCATGGTTAGCAAACCAGTATTAGTGCTTCTGTTTAATGAGTCCTAGGACATCAAATGCCATGCTTTAAGTAACATCTTTGATTATTTCTGAGAATTTTCTGTTATAATTTTGTACAGGTACTTCATGACTTCAACAATTCCTGTGGTTAGTTTATATTCCAGTTCTTGTCTCTTAGTCATGTCTTTAAGAACAGTTACATTAAGCTTCCTGTGGGTTGTCTCTGTGCTGCAGCACCTTAGATTTTATCTTCAAAGACACAGTACTCCCGAAAAGCCAATAGTCAGACTAGCACTGTGCTCCTCTAAGGGAATGGTAGAGCATGGGTCCTTGAGATATCTGTCATATGATGACATAGGTTAGCTTATGCCTCTGGGAAGCATGTTGGGTTGCTTGCTATAAGACTATAGTTTTGATGGTTAAGTCAGAATTGTTGCACTTAGAGTGAGAAAGCTGATCATTGGAGTTTGAATTGCCAATACTGCTGTGTCCCAGTATTCCTCTCCGTGCCTGTGTCCAATTTGGCATTAAAATCACCTGTGTTTGTCTTGGTGAGCTACTGTTCTGACTATCCTTATAAGGTCATGATAGAATGCTTCTTTAAAAGCTTCTATATGTTTCAACAGGGTCACCTGTCATTCTTTGAAATTACAATGGATATAGGCCCAATGGTTCAAACCTTTACTCAGAAGTTAACCCCATCATCCCGGGAGTCACATGAGTGAATTCTCACTAAACTTCTTCTTATGGGGTTCTGGGGTTGTACCAGACTCCTTAGAATCGCAAAGGTCTTGCCCTTGGTGGTACTTTAGAAACTGGTACCACGATGTCCTCAGCCACTTTGTTCACGTTTAAGAACAAATTAAAGCTTTCCATGTGTAAAGTCCAATTTTCTGACTCTTCTTCAAACGGTCCCATTCCTCCAAATTAACCTGCCATTTTGTTTTCCCATGGAATTTTTTGATATTCGCATCTAATAGCCATTCACAGGCTGAGTCCCCTCGATGGACAGTCTCTGCACCAGCTGCTTTGTTAGTGACTGTGTTAGCACACCATTCTTTCCTGGCATCATCCACAGCCCAAGTTCCCCAAGGCTGCAGGAACAAGGCTTACAAGTAAAGAAGGAGAAATGTGAGTTTTTTTAAAGACTCCATTGAGTACCTGAGCAATAGATTTGATGGCAAGGGGCTATACAAGGCACCCAAGAAGATGGAGGCTATCATGAAGGCCCCTAGACCAGAGAATATGTCTCAACTGTGATCGCTCTTGGAACTTTAAATTATTATGGCAAGTTTGTTTCTGACCTGATCAGTTGCTGGGAAAAGGGCTACCGTGAAATTGGACACAGGAATGTGAAGCAAGCCCTAAAAAGGTCAGACGGTTTGACCAAAGTTGCCTCTGCAGTTGGTGTGAGATGCGTCGTCTTATGTGGTTGGTGCTATACTGTCATACATCTTGCTGACCAGAGAGAAAAGGCCCGTTGTGTTTGAGGTCACTAATGAAGATGGAGGAGAAGTATGCCCAAGTGGAAAAGGAAAGATTGGGCATTGCAATCGGTGTTAAGAAGTCCACTCATTTCCTTTTTGGAAGGCACTTTGTGCTGCTGACAGACCACAGACCACTAACTTCCATTTTTGGCCTGACTCTGTCAGGCTACTCATATGATTTCAGATACTGACAGTCAGAGAAACAGGGCAATGCAGATGCTTTGTCAAGGTTGCCACTATCAGGACATAGGATGTTCCCGACAGAAACCTGAAAATTCTGTGCTTTTCCCAGGAAGACAAGGTAAAGGTATCAGTGAGTCAGGTGTGGACTGCTACCTGGAATGACCCAGACTTGAGCCTAATGGTGGACTTAGTTCTGAGAGGAAGAATTTGTCTGCCCAAAATTATCAACTTACGTCTCCAGGAGGTGGGAGTTGTCAGGATCAGACAGGTGATTAACATGGGGAATGAGAATTGTTATCCCTAACCTGTTAAGAGGAAAGGTGCTGGAACAGCTGCACCAAGGGCACCCCGGCGCAGTGTGAATGAAGGAAATATCTATGAGCTACTTTTATGATGATGGCTTGGTGGTTGATGAGGTGGCTCAGTGGTTAGCACTGCTGACTCACAGGGCCAGGGACCTCGGCTTGATTCCACTCTCGGGCGACTGCCTGTGTGGAGTTTGCACATTGTCCCTATGTCTGCGTGGATTTCCTCCTACAGTCCAAAGTATATGTTAGGTGGACTGGCCATGCTAAATTGCCCATAGTGTCCAAGGATGTGCAGGCTTATTGGATTAGCCATGGGAAATGCAGGATTACAGGGATGGGAGAGGTGAGTCTGGGTGAGTTGCAGTTCAGTGTGTCGGTGTGGACATGGTGGGTTGAATGGCCTGCTTCCATACTGTAGGGATTCTATTCTATGTCGGCCAAATGTGGACTCCCAGATTGAGGAGAAAGCAAAATCATGTGAATTCTGTGCATTAGTAAGGAAGGCACCACCATTATCATCTCTTCATCCATGGGAGTTGCCTCAATCACCATGGCAGCAGATTTATGTCAATTTTGTGTGACCAGTAGACAGACAGATGTCACTAGTGTTCGTGATGCCCATTCCAAGTCGCCCAAGGTGGCAGCAATGAAGTCGGTATCAGTGGAAACAACAGATAACCGACTGGATTAAGTATTTGCCAGGTTCAGGAACCCTGAAAAAGTCATCAGTGACAATAGTCCACACTTTGCGGCACAGGAATTCCTGAGCATGTGTGGGATTATGCCACATGTGATGACCCAGTGCTTGCCGGCTTCCTTAACGGTTCAACTGTCAGCTGAAAACCATGTTTGACTTACTATGGCTGGAAAAGACCAGAGAGGTGGTAGAGCAAAATCAAGGACAGATGGTCAGAAAGGCGCGTACGTCAACATCAAGTGTATTCCAAAGTGGAGAGACTGTGTTGTCCCAGAATTATACGTCTGGGGAGAAACAGATCCCAGCAGTGGTTGTGATGGTGGCTTGAACAGGGCTGTTCTTACTTATCATGTGGACTCGGGATGAACTGGTCTGGAGGAGACATGCAGACTAGCTGGTCACTGCACCTCACCGGAGGTGTGGGAGTTAGTAGAAGGTCCCTCATAATACAAACCACTCCAGGTGGGACCAGTGGTGTCGACTGAGTCGTGTGTCTCCGAGTCAGTTTGGCCATACCCAGAGAGGTGACAACACCAGCGTCACAGGACAACAACAGCCAATTAGAAAGGTACATACTTCTAGGACAACAGGAGCTTCTGGAAGCCTGGGGATGACATTAGAAAGGATTCCTGGGATGAGGAGATGGTCTTCAAGGAATCATCATCTCCCTGAGAGACTGATCATGTCAATGTAACTACAGATGTGTCATGTTCCTTTGTTCTGCAAAGACAGGTAACAACACTAATACCTAAGTCTCTAGCAACTACATTTCACATTTTAGACTTTTCTAATCTGCTCTCTTTTTTCATTTTGTGTTAAGCATTTTTCAATGCTTTATAGCCAACTCACATGCTTTGGACTGTTGTTCTCTAAGAAATTCAAAGCGTACGTTAGAAGCATTGATGCTGAGCTTTGGTTTATCAATTTCACTTCAATTATTTTGAGCAATCCTCTCCTTATGGGTCCATATATTAGTTCAAAAGAATAGCATAACATCCTGTGGAGTAATTAGGAATACCCGTAATGTCAAATCGTAACAAATGAATTTCTTTATCTCAATAATTAGGACACCTTGGCAATAAGCTCAAATCATGTTCTTCAAAGTTCTTCATTCTTTCCAATGTCCCTTGAGATTGTGATGATGAAGATATAAATTATGTTATTCCCAAATAAACTGTAATTTGTTTTGAATATTTGCAACATAAAATTTGAGCCTTCATCTCATTGTATTTCTTTTCATAACCTATCTCTTGTTAAACAAAAATTTAAACTACCTTTTCCTCTACTAAAGCAATTCCTCTAAAGGCACTGTTTGAGAAAATCTCATGAAAATGTCCATTATTGCTAAAAGATGGTGATTGTCAGTCCTGATTTTATGTAGGTGGCCTAAGCAGCCTACTAAGACCTGCTGAGTGGTTCTACTTAAGCTGGTATCGGTAGTAAAGGCATAGGTTTAGTTGGGGGTTGGAGTTTTCCCTTTACCTAACATGTATGGCATGTTTGAAAAAATTTGAGTACATTTTTATGTAATCATGACCAATAAAAATGTTTTACTATTTGAACCTGTGTTTTCATAATAGCTAAGTGACCTGCCATTGGAATTTCATGAGCCACCTGTGCAATTTTATTATGATATGCAGTTGGGATTACTACCTGAAATGCCACTGCCCATTCCTCATTGGCTAGTATTTGAGATGGTCTCCATTTCTTCATTAAGACTTTGTCTTTCAGGTAATAACATTCAGGTGTTGTTTCTGTTTCAGTCTCTGAGTAGGGTGTTTGATATAACACTCTCAATTCCAAATCCATTTGCCGCATTTCTGTTAAGGAAAATGATCTGAGCTTCATTCTTTTCACCTTCGTTGTTTTGAATTAAAGATTTGAAAATTGTATCCAATAACTGAATTTCCAAATCATCTCCCTGTTTCAAAGGTTTATTTTCTTTCTGACTAATTGTATTGGTTGAGATCTAGTCACAAGAGTCAGGAAACAATCCAGGGTGTTCCTGTTGTAACAGTTCAGTTTTTGTTAGCCTCTATTTGTTGTTCAACGACCCTTGGTAGAAGCCAACATTCTTAAACTTACCAGGTCATTTACCAAAACAAAGTCAATTCCATCTATAGACAAAAAAAAACAGAAACTGCTAGAGAATTTCAGCAAGCCTGGCAGCTTCCATGGGGAGAAAACAGAGTTAACATTTCAAGTCTGGTGACTTGTCATCAGAATGAAAGGCCACTGGACTTGAAACATCAACTCTGTATTCTCCCCACAGATGCTGCCAGATTTGCTGAGATTTTCCAGCAATTTCAGTTCTTGTTTCAGATCTCCAGCATCCACTTTTTTTTGTTTTATTTCCTTCTATAAGAATTTGTTTCATTGCTCCCAACACAACTTGTCAATTAATCAAGTCACTGTTTAATTCAACTCTAAAATTTGAAAATGGTTTGTAAACTGTCTGTATACTTCCAATCAGTACTTTCCTTTCCTTTGGCTCCTCTGGAACATAAACAGTATCATCATTCATCATTAGTGACTGACTTGCTTCAATGTCTCTCATTGTATTTATTGGTTTACATATGTTATGGTTCATTGGAGTAATACGCTGGAAATCAAGCCTGCTATTCCTGGAGTTGTCACAAAAGATAAAGATTTTTTGAAAATATGCAGAATTCTTCAATTTACCTGTCTATCAGACCCAGGCTGATAGGAAACATGAGCCATGTTTCTGTAATTAACAAGAATTAATATAGGAAAATAGGCAGAATTAATACAGAAAAACAGAACACTGCTCCTAGATCTTCCCTCAATGAATACTTCCACTGGTTTGCAGGAGGCATTGGGTGGAAAGTTACTAATTATTAAAGGTCTCTGACTTCTAATGAACATGTTACAGCTTACAGCAACTGCTGAAGTGAAAGTAAACTGGGTCTCTACAGGTTTGAAGTCGCTTTTCCTGCGCAGAATAAAGAATGCTCCTGATCTTGTCAAGATCTGATGGCTTCTCTGTATTTTAGTCACAGCTTCAAGCTGTTCAGCTTCCTGAGAACTAAACAGTAGATAGTCACTATTCTACAAATCGTTCAGCTGCTTGTTACCAGCCAAATTTCTATTTGTTCACATACTTGGCTCTAGCTCATCTCTATCTTCTCTTACTACGGCCTGAACCCAGCAACTGTATAAATCGTACTACACTGAGTGTCAGGTTGCTTGCTTTCAAACATGTCCAGTGATCCTCCAGCAATTCTTGGTTTTTAAAACAGTTCTTTTTTCATTTCAGTCCATGATCAAAAACACAGAAATATAAAAAGACAGTCTTTAAACCTCCTTAGTTTGAATCATAAACAAAATACCATCTCCTTAAGATAAAATACGGAACCTCCAGTGGTCTGATTCTCCTTGTCAATGTCTAGAAAAAAGTCCATGAATATGCTGAGCCATTTCTCCCTTCTTATACATTCTAAAGGAATATGCCCTCTTGGTACTGCTGGTATGCTATCAATACCTACTTTCTGTACTGGTGCCCCTTTCTCTGAAGAGACCTTAGACTGACTAATTCATTTGGTCTCCCATTTCACTTCCAGCAATTGGTTTGGTATATCTAAATTATATTTTATTATCGAAAGAATTGTGGATGCTGTGAATCAGAAACAAAAACAGAAATTTCTGGAAAAGCTCAGCAGGTCTGGCAGTATCTATGGAGAGAAATCAGAGTTAACATTTTGAGTTGAGTGACTCTTCCTCAGAACTGGAGTTCTAAGGCACACATGCTGCCAGACCTGCTGAGCTTTTCTAGCAATTTCTGTTCTTTTAAATATTTTATTAAGGTGGAAAGCCTGTTAAATTCTTTGTCATTTTTTGGTTCAAGACTTTCCCCTTTGTTAATTTGGCATCCATCTGTTTGTTCTACCAAAATAGTATGTCTGACATCAGCAAGTGTTCTGTTTCTCTAATTTTCTTTTGAATTTCCATTTCCCAACATGGAATTTTCTCTGTAAAGTATCATAATTTTTCTTGCACTATCAAATTCTTTTCTCCAGCTTCAGTGTGATCTTAACCACTTAATCCCACAGCATTTCTTTCTCACTTGCAAATTTTACAAATGTCTGATTAGGTTTCTTTCATCATCCTAAATTTAATTGATTAGCTTCTGGCAGAAGTTCATAAGTATTGAGTAATTCTTTGTATAGTTTCATATTGTATGCATTGTTCTTCTATCTTTGCCTAACTCATGTTTTTCAAATTCAGTACTCCTTGAAGTTCAATTTTTTTTAAAAAAGTCATCTGCCTCTGTTTGTCTTCCCTTTCCATTTCAGGTTTTCTTCACTTTATGTCCCTGAACTTTTGTTTATCTCTTTCCTAAAATTCAAATATTTTCATTTCTAACTTTATGTAAATCAATTCCAGTTGTGATACCCCAATCTCAGGGTTCCTTTCTTCTAATTCTATCTGTTAGATAATTACTTGAAGCACGTATCTTTACAAGATCCTGCTTTTACTTCTACTTTCAATTTGTCTGTTAACGAGAGCCTCAATCCTTGAATCATCATGAAATTAACCTAAACTTTCCCAGCTTCACATAACCTGTTCAAGGTTTTAATCAAATACTTATGGTCTGGAACTTTTGAACTTAACTCTTTACACTAAACACTTCTAAACACTCCCTAAACTCCTAACCACTTCCTTAAAACTCCTCAACACTTCCCAAACTATCCTGCTTTTTCAGAGAAAATGTTTTGCATATTCCACATCAGACAAGACTCCTGAAAACTGCCCCAAGGTGAAACTAAAGAGATTTTTCTTCAAAGGATAGGTGTTTACCCCAAGCCTTCCAAAAAAAATTGCAAAATCTTGCATTTGAAAGTCTTATGAATTAAAATGTTCACATTCTCGTAAACTCTCCCAATGTAAACAAAATTCCATTTATCTTCTGGGAGTCTCTCTCTAGTACTGTATTTTTCTTATATGTTTTTCTTACCATGCTACTGAAATGCTAGAAGTTAATATGAAACCCCTTCAGACACACGCAAACCACCATTTGCCATGAATTTAAAATACAAAAATCTACAAATAAATGATAATAACTCACACATATTTCATCAGTGACAATGCCTCAACTATTCAGCCAACTAATTAATATTCTTTCTCATGCAGAATAAATTGTTGTTTCCTTTGAAAAGCATTTTTGCATCTGTCTGACTCTACCTTTAACCAATGAAAAGTTTCAACAGCATGTCTCTTTTCGTCAGAAGTTCTGTGCTATGTTTAACTGTTGGTCTCTCTGTAATTATGTAGCAATCTTGCACAGGACATCAACGTTATAATTTGTGTCAAACACTCTCAGATTAATTTTTGTTTCAATGTGACTGCTGGCTGAAAGACAGTGAAACCCCATTTGTATTTCAATTCATTCTTCATAACAGAAACTTGCAGTACCTTGTACGATAACGAATCATTTCAGTGGTATTAATGTTTTTCTAAATTTCAGAATATTCAGTTTGAATCGATTCCTGTATCCAGGAGCAATTGCTTGATAATGTTAAGGAGGACTAATATATTGATATTTCACTTCTGGGATACTGGCTTAAATCTAGTCAAAACTGATGAGATAAAACTAGTTTTGTCTGTCGTGATCATATTGAAATGTATTTAAACAGGCACAATCTTATTCGAAGTGGACATGCTATTCTGCAATAAAACTGATACTAATCTACCACTCATTAACATTCAAAGGTGCTACCATTGCAGAACTTGATCATCATCAGCAGGAATTCAGTTAGAACAGCCACATAAATTTTGTGGTAACAAACAGATAATCCGTGTTCTGCAACAAATCACTCACCTCCTGATTCTCCAAAGCCTTTGCACCATCGACATTATTCTTGACATTAGCTGAGTGAAAATCTTGGAATTTTGTCCATGTGTGACTACACATGGATTGCAGTGGTTCAAGAAAGAAGTTCAGCAGTGCCTTCTAAATTGAAATTAACACTGTGCGATAAATGTTAGCCTTACTCAGTTTTTTTTATAGTTATTTTTGTGGGACGTGGGCATCGCTGACTGGCTAGCATTTATTGCCCATCCTTAGTTGCCCTTGATAGCTGCTTTCTTGAACGGTTGCAGTCCATCTGCTATAGGTTGACCCACACTGTCACTGGAGAGTGAATTCCAGGATTTTGACCCAGTGACACTGAAGGAATGGTGATATATTTCCAAGTCAGGGTGGTAAGTGGCTTCAAGGGGAACTTGAAGGTGGTGGTGTTCCCATGCATCTTCTGCTCCTTCTAGATGGAAGTGACCTGGATTTGGAAGGTGTTGTCTGAGGACCTTTGGTGAATTTCTACAGTGTGTAGATAGTACACACTGCTGTACCGAGCATTGGTGCTGGAGGGCGTGGATGCTTATAGATGTCATGGCAATCAAGTGGGCTGTTTTGACCTGGGTGGTGTCAAGCTTCATGAGTGTTGTTAGAGCTGCATTATCCAGGCAAGTGGGGAGTACCCCATCACACTCCTGACTTGTGTCTTGTAGATGGTGAACAAGCTTTGGGGAGTGAGGAGGTGAGTCACTCACCGCAATATTCCTAGCTTCTGACCTGCTTTTGTAGCCACTGTGTTTATGTGATGAGTTCAGTTGAGTTTCTGGTCAATGGTAACCCCCAGCATGTTGATAGTGGGGGATTCAGTGATGGTAACACCATTGAATGTCAAGGGGCGGTGGTTAGATTGTCTTTTATTGGTGATGGTCATAGCCTGGCATTTGTGTAGCACAAATTTTACTTGTCACTTGTCAGTCCAATCTGGATATCGTCCAGATCTTGTTGCATTTCAACATCGACTGCTTCAGTATTGGAGGAGTCGCAAATGATGCTGAATATTTTTCACTCATCGGCGATGATCCCTACTTTTAACCTTATAATGAAGGGAAGGTTATTGATGAAGCAGCTGAAGATGGTTGGCCCTAGGACACTATCCTGGGGAGCCCCTGCAGAGACGTTCTGGAACTGAGATGATTGACCTTCAACAATCACGACCATCTTCCTGTATGTCAGGTATAGCTCCAACCAGTAGAGTGTTTGCTCCCGATACTCATTGATTTTTGCTAGGGCTCCTTGATGCCACACTTGGTCAAATGCAGCCTTGATGCCAAGGGCAGTCACTCTCGCCACACCTGTAGAATTCAGCTCTTTTGTCCATGTTTGAACCAAGACAATGATGAGATCACAAGCTGAATGCCCCTGGTAGAACACAAACTGGGCATCACCTAAGCAGGTTATTGCTGAGCAGGTGCTGCTTGATAGCCCTGTTGATGACACCTTCCATCACTCTACTGATGATCAACAATAGACTGACGGGTGGTAATTGGTTGGGTTGGATTTTCCTGCTATTTTATGTACAGGACATACTTGGGCAATTTTCCATAATGTCGCGTAGATGTCAATGTGGTAACTGTACTGGGACAGCTTGGCTACAGGAATGGCAAGTTCTGGAGCACAAGTCTTCGGTACTATTGCCGGAATGTTGTCAGGGCCTGTAGCCTTTGCAGTATCCAGTGCCTCCAACCGCTTATTGACATAATGCGGAGTGAATCGAATTGGCTGAAGCCTGGTATCTGTAATGTTGGGCACCACTAGAGGAGGCCAAGATGGATCATCCACTCGGCACATCTGGCTGAAGATTGCTGCAAAAGCTTCAGCTTCATCTTTTGCACTGATGTGCTGGGATCTTCCATCATTGAGGATGGGGATATTTGTGGAGGCTTCTCTTCCAGGGAGTTGTTTTATTGTCCACCATCGTTCACAGCCAGATGTGAAAGGACTGCAGAGCTTAGCTCTGATCCATTGGTTGTTGGATCGCTTAGCCCTGTCTATCACTTGTTGCTTCTGCTGTTTCGCATGCAAGTAGTCCGGTTTCACCAGCTATGCCTGGTGTTGCTCCTGGCATGCTCTCCTGCACTCTCCATTGAATTAGGATTGATCCCCTGGCTTGATGGTAAAGGTTCAGTAGGGCATATGCTGGGCCATGATTGTGCTGGAGTATGATTCTGCGGCTGTTGATGGTCAATAGCGCCTCATGGATGCCCAGCGTTGAACTGCTCGATCTGAACGAAGTCTGTCCCATTTAGCATGGTGATAGTGCCACACAGCACCTTGGAGTTTATTCTCAATGTGAAGGCGGGACTTTGTCTCCACAAGGACTGTGCGATGGTCATACTTATCGATACTGTTATGGACAGATGTATCCACAGCTGGCAGATTGATAAGGATGAGGTCAAGTATGCTTTTCATTCTTGTTGGTTCCCTCACCATCTACCGCAGACCCAGCCTAGCAGCTGTGTCCTTTAGGACCCAACCAGCTCGATCAGTAGTACAGCAAAGCCACTCTTGCTGGTGGACATTGAGATCCCCCACCCAGAGTATATTTTGTGCCCTTTCCACCCTCAGTGTTTCTTTTAAGTGTTCATGTAGGAGTACTGATTCATCAACTGAGGGAGGATGGCATGTGGTGATCAGCAGGAGGTTTCCTTGCCCATGTTTAACCTGAAGCCATGAGACTTCATGGGGTCCAGAGTCAATGTTGAGGACTCCTAGAGCAAATCCCTCCCGACTGTATACCACTGTGCCACCATCTCTGCTGGGACTGTCCTGCCGGTGGGACAGGATTTATCCAGGGCTGGTGATGGTGGTGCCTGGGACATTGTCTCTAAGTTATAATTCCATTAGTATGACTCTGTCAGGACATTGCTTGACTAGTCCGTGAGACAGCTTTCCCAATTTTGGAACTTGCCCCTGCTGTTAGTGAGGAGGACTTTGCAGGGTCGAGAGATCTGTTTCTGCTATTGTCCCTTCTATTGCCTAGGTTAATGCCAGGTGATCCGTCCTGTTTCATTTCTTTGAGACTTTGTAGTGATTGGTACAACTGAATGGCTTGCTCAGCCATTTCAGAGGGCAATTGAGTGTCAACCACATTGCTGTGTGTCTGTAATCAGATGTAGGCCAGACCAGGTGAGGATGGCAGATGTCTTTCCCTGAAGGGCATTAGTGAACCTAATGGATTTTCCCGACAATTGACAATGATTTCATGGTCATCAGTAGATTCATAATTTCAGTTTTTTTTAAATTGAATTCAAATTCCACCAGCTGCCATGACAGGATTCGAACTTGGGTTTGCAGAATGTTACCTTGGTCTCTCGATGAATTGTCTAACAATAATATCATTAGGCCATCGCCTTCCCTTCAGAAGAGGAGATCTTTGAGATAGCTGGAAGACTGCTCTTATGCATTTGCCAAGACCTCCATGCCAAGTCAACGCAGAAATCTTCATTGCACTGTGCTTTGTTGCCGTCCCAATACCACCACCATCAATTTATTCTTAAGCTGCTGGAAGCCTTCTCCCCCTATAACATAACTAATGGGTTCTCTTCTCTTACATAGGCACCATTGGAACCCACACATCTGCTACAGTGAAGAGGCCAGTTGCTTGTGTCATCACCTCTGCTCCACCACCGAGAAGGAAGTCACACCCCTCAGAGCATGTAGCGGCAAGGTTTTCCCTTGCAGCCTGTGAGACTTCCACCTCAATTGGTTTTCTTTCTAGACTAAATTTGGAAGCACAATTTGGTGAACACATCACTGGTCTGTCTCTGAGCTGATCATGTATGATATATGTATGCACATATGTTGGCTTTCTCTGGATACTTCCCATCTCAAAGTCCATCTCTATGGAAATGGGAATCATATGGGCCTAATAGAAATAGTAATTAGCTATCTCTTGATTCAACTTTATTTCATCTTTGACTTAAATAGTTTAAAGTTTGAAACAGTTACAACATCTGACATTCCTAACACCTCCTTTTGAGATTTATATACTAACTGACTATTCAGTCATCATAGATTATCTAGAATGCCTATGTTCTGTCTGTAACCGTGGCTCTTCACTAGCCTGCCATTTCAATACATCACTGTGTTCCCATGCTGACATTTCTGTCTCAGGCCTGCTACAGCGCTCCAGTGAAGCTCAATGCAAGCTGGAGGAACGGCACCTCATCATCTGTTTAGGCACCTTACAGCCGTCAGGGCTCAACGTCGGGTTTACCAACTTCAGCGCATGAACTCCCTGTTCCTTGTGACTACCTGTGTCAGCTGGGTTGGAAAATGGAATCCTCATGTAAATCAGAAGATTTGGACCTTTCTTTCAGAAATGAAGTTCTGGAAATCCTCAGCAGATATAGCAGCAGAGAGAGAAGCAAAGTTCATGTTTTGAATCCAGTATGATTCTTTTTTGAAATGAGTTGAATCATGAACTCCATTTCTCTGTCCACAGATGCTGACACATTGGCTTTCCAGCACTATTTTCAGTTCAGATATCCAGCCTCCTCTATATTTTCATTGTGTCCATTGGTACAGAAAGATTGAGAATAGGTGAGTAAAGAAGACACCCAGAAATTTTGATTTGGCATTTGATCTTTTGCAAGCTTTTTGCTTTATTGTATTTGAGAAATATACGACAGGTTTACAATAGTTCATTCATGTGGCTTTAAGTGACCACATTTAGCTGTATATATCAGGAAACTTTGGAGGAGCTTAATGACATTTTGCTTACTTGGACATTTGTGCAGTAAGCTTCAATAAAGTCTGATGGTTTTCAAATACTGGGCATTGGCCATGAAAGTCGTGTGTGGAATAGGTTGTCATTTGTTGTTAGATCTTTCTGTGACTGTGTGCTACCCTTTCAGATTGATCAGTGTCTATCCACACCTTTTGAAGTTGTGGGATGTAAGAGGTGGTTTCTGTTACCTTGTGGGAGGATAGTTTGAAGGATGGAAATTTATCTGCACAAAATGTTTTTTTGCCAAAAAGCACAATGATATCTGTATACTTTCAAGAGTTACACTTTTAAAATTTGCTAGAATTGACTTTTTTTGGGTAAATCATTGTTTGTCCAATGGGTAAGCCATTGTTTGTTAATAGTCAGTCCAATTTTTGATACCTGAAGACCTTTATTAGGTTTGTGACAATATCAGTCTTTTAAGCTCCCTCTCTCTAACAGAATCAAAAGCTGTAGTTCTCAAGAGTAAAATGGGGTTTCCAATCAGAAGAACAAATTTTCACATTCAGGGGAATGTGGAATTCTAAGTGGCTTCAACTTTGTTGAAAAATGTATGTTTTTTCTAACTTCCAGGTGATGCTAAGAACATAAAGCGATCAGGGAATTGAGGGTTTCATAACCAGATTACTAAAGTTGGGAATTTGATGCTCTTGAGAATTCAGTGCTGTTGGGAATGGAGGTGTTCTTTTTAGCATTTTTGTTTTAGTTCCAGAAGTTGGTGGTTTTCCTTTGTCCCAAAGCCAGAAAATTGTAGCAAGCTATTATTTTACTAAATTATGACTGATAACCTAGTCTAATAATTAAAGTTAAACAGACATGGTAGGGCAGGCGCTGTGCTGTAAGTGCAATGTGTGAGAATTTGTGGAGAATATTATGTTGCTGGACAACCGCATCTGCAATTGGTACCCGCAACTTAAGGACATTTGAATGGTGTTAATTGCCTGATTAAGGGCCTTAATTGTTGACAGGGTTGGAAGGCCGTTTCCCTTCTGCCATGGACTGAAATTGGGACAGTGATGGGAAGGCAACAAAGTGCCCGTCTGTCACCCTCCTACTGTATAACATGCCACCCCCCATCAGCAAACTCACCCTGGGAAAGCACATTAAATTCCATCAAAAAAGACTGCAAAAAGGTCTAAAGTGGTTGTAAGTAGGGAACAAGGTCATGGCCAGAGTATAATGAGGGCAAGTGTGTGGCTATTCACTTTGGCGCTAAAAGTGAAAAAACAGAATACTTTTTAAAGGCATGAAATTCCTTTTTAACTTTTAAGAATTTCCATCTTTTTCTAGATTCCCATCCTCTCAGCATCTACTCTCTAAAGCTGCTCAGATTTGGATGTTTTTCAAGAAGCTTGCCTTTCATTCTTCCAAAATCCAGTGAATATGGATAAAACCAGCTCAACCTTGTCTCACAAGTGTTTGATAAGATCCTGCGTGAAGTTCACAATTTGTTACTGTTCGAGATAGGTTTCTGCAAAGTGTTAAATTCCCAGACGAGAAGGGCTAACCTGACTCCCTTTCTTTAGTCATCCACATCCTTGGTTGGTTGCAATAGTATTAACTTATGAAAGATGCTTTTCCTTGAGGACACCTTTCAACCAGACCAAATGAGAGAATACTTTAAAAAGAAGCCAATTTAGCCAGGCTTCCTAGAATTAACAAAATGACTAAATTTATTAAAAACTATACTTGAGAAGAAACACGAATGCAACACACCTTCATACAAGTAAGTCCAAAAAGATAAAAGTTAGAAAAGAAGGATCAGCCTCTGAATTGTTTGTGACGAAAAGATAAAACAACATTGCAGCTGCTATTGGGTTGCACTGGTAGAGTTCATGTAACAATTCAATATTTGACGTCAAAGCTTGTTGGTTTTGTAGGGCGTTTGAAATTCCTTTGATCCAATACCTTTGGCTTGTAGCACTCTGAATCAGAGAATTTCTTTTTATCATTACCTGCAGTACAGTGGTGCTCACTGACTGTTCTTAATTGTGAGTTTCACAGCATAGTAGACATGCTGTGGTATTGAAACTCTCCTTTAATTTTCTTTGTATATTCTTGGAAGGGAAAACCACAAAATGTCTGCAACAATAAAAACCGAAAGAACTGCGGATGCTGTAAGTCAGGAACAAAATTAGAAGTTACTGGAAAAGCACAGCAGGTCTGGCAGCATCTGTGAAGAAAATATCAGAGTATTCCAAGAAGGGGTATAGCCATCTCCCTCATTGTTTCAAGGTTTCCTGTCTCTCTCTGATTGAAGTTTCTTTGATGTCATTTGTCCCACAAAAGTTTTACCAGCCAGCCACTAAATTTTCATCTGCAGTTAATTGTCTCTGTAGCACTATTCTTTTAAAAAGCACATTTTGGAATTAAGGGCTAAAAACATATGTAGTATTTTCGGATTTCGACCTACCATAGGTCAACACCTGCATCCTAGGGATCAGCTTAGTGAACCATCTCTGAACTACTTTATTAACAGTACTGTCCCATCTCCTTTACCTTTCTTCCTGTCCTTCCAAAATGTTATATACCCTTGAATATTCAGGTTGCAGCTTTGGGCACTTGGTAACCATGACTCAGCAATGGAAATCATGCCATATCTATTCATTTTGATTTGTTCCATCAATTCGTCCATCTTAAGAATGCTGCGTGCATTCAAATAAAGAGATTTTAATCCTGTCATTTTACATTTTTTCTTTACTCTGATCTTATTGGGGTAGTCTTTTCTGTTTCTGCACTCTGTTTTCTGGTTTTAAATACTGCACAACATTGCACTATTGCCCTGGGCTTTCTCTTTAACTTTCTAAGTCTTCTCTGATGTGAACCCTCATACTCATCACTCAACATTTAGATTCAGTGCAGTTCAGATGGAGAGCATTCCAACAGTACTGCTTCCTCTTTCTAATGTATGGCTATCAAGGTCCCATAAGTCAAAACCCTCTTCACCCACACTAATCTTTGAGTCACTGATTCTTATTTACTCAATGCCCATTTGCTGTGCCTCAGTTCATAATCCAGAGAATATTGCCTCTGCAGTTATGCTTTTTAATGTATGTCTTAGCTCCTCATATTCCCTTACCCTTCTGTTCCCCTGCAAGGTTTCAGCCCACTTGTGGATCTTGACGACTGGATCCTTGCTGGAATAGCAAGGGCTGAGGATCCTCCAGTGCATCCTTCTAAAGCCCATGTTTGTCTCTCATGCAGTTACACCCTCCAGTTCCCTGACTACAGGCAAAATCTAAAAGTACCTAACCTAAGGTATCTGAAACAAAGTATTCAGGAAATTTTCATCCTGTTTAATGCATCAGAGTCCAAAGCATAGATTCCAACTCATCAACTTTAAAACAAACTTCCTTTAGCTGCAAACACTGCACAGCAGTTGGGATATGGATTAAACTGATTTATTTTCCAATCTATTAACCACAACCAGTAAATCATCTGTATTTTGCAATTGAATAATTTATGCGCACAGCCTGTTAAGGGCAACGAATAGCATCAGAGTTGAGGAAAAGGTAGGGCCAGAGGGAGGATCCAAATCAAAATGAAATTGGAACAGAAGATAAAGTATTCTGCCCCCTTCAGTGTCCACCTCTCTCTCAAGGCAATGAGAGTAATAGTGGACAGCGCGTGCTTCTTCTCCAAAGACACCTGGGTATGGATGTAGCCATGGAAGAGGGCAGACAATCAGCAGCTATGACCCCCTCCACAGCCCACTGCCTGGACCTGTTAATAGCCAACTTGGCTAGGACCAGGAGCAGACCGAAGAAGAGGTCCTCTGACAAGTCTACACCCATCTGCACCTGATGCCCAAAGGTCTGGAGCACAGGGCTGAAGTACAATCAAATGCATAACAAAAATTTTTTTAAATATTAAAAAGGGTGTAAGGTTCCCACAATCAATAGATACATGGTCCACAGCACCATAAAATACATAGTTAGGTTGGGAGTCCATGAACCACTGCAATCCATGGTTACGTGGGACTGCTGTGGGGCACACCCTCCACCCCAGGTCTCCAAAAGTGAGAACACCTGTGTAGACAGCACTCCATGGGCATCTAGTAGTCAATAAGCATACCAAAGGATGTCCAGGCAGGCAATGAAGGAGTTGAAGTGGATGGTATGCGGCTGCAGCCCATACAAAAAGTACATCCGTGCAAGCTGGAAGGTCACATAGGATATTCCCATGAGGTAACTTAGGTTGTAGGGCATGGGCTCCTCAGGGAAGTTCAGGAACCTAGGGCGGATGTGAAATTCCATCCATCCAAGCAGGGGTATGTGCAGACAGGATTACACCACACATCTGAGCATCCTCCAACTCCTACACAAAGTTGGGTAAAGCATCGATGTTTTCAGGGGATGGATGGCATTGGCCACAAGCAACGTCCAGCCCGGCATCCACAACCCAGCATATACCCAACTCTAGTCACCCCCATGGCCACAACTCTTCCCTCCATCAGCCACTCAAACTTGCAATACTGTGAACAAAGAACACTGAACAGGTTTGCCAGTTTTCCCACCATCTATTTTTATTCATCTATCTTTTTATTCATACATGTGTGTGTATGTGTAAGGGAAAGTTTATAAGGGAATTAAAGTTTTAACTGGTAGAGATATATGCTAACAGTTTGTAATTATTTACCTATGGCTAATGTCTATTTCTTTGCAATGAATAAAAATTCTTGTTAAGAACAGATATCTGGTTTGTGCTTTCTGACAACATGAATCTGAAAATCAGGTAAATTAGGAAATTTTTAAATTTTGTGATGACTCTAAGAATAGTGGGTAAAAACCGAAAGAACTGCAGATGCTGTTACTCAGCACAAAAACAGAAGTTGCTGCAAAAGCTCAGCAGGTCTGGCAGCATCTGTGAAGAAAGAATCAGAGTTAACATTTCGGGTCCAATGAACCTTCCTCCTATGGGTTCTGAGGAAGTATCACCGAACCCGAAACGGTAACTCTGATTTATCTTCACAGATGCTGCCAGACCTGCTGAGCTTTTCCAGCAACTTCTGTTTTTGTTCCTGAGAATAGTGGGTCTTGATTTCCATTGCATTATCTCAGTGAGCAATGACACTGTCTTCACTTTGGTTGTTTCTGTCACTCTTTTATAGCTGTCCACTGGTCTCACTCAAAATATTTGGAACTTTGTACAACAAACAGTTTGAGTATGTTTCATAATTGAGTATGCTCATGGCTAGTATAGCTAAATTTTGTGTCGCTCTGTTAATCAAAGAATATGGGGAATGGATGTGTTTGTGGTGTTGAGCCAAAAGATTATCTATTAAATGACAGAGCAAGTCTGAGGGACCATCTGGTGTACTCTTGCTCCTGTTTCCTATGTAATGTTCTGACACAGGCTTGCCCCACAAGCAGGCCATGATGGTTCCTGTGGTTCCCACCAAGCCATTTGTTCAAAATACAGATAAGTATAAATGTAAGATTTTGCAAGGAGCTTTTTCTCCAATCAGAAACTGGTTCTCTCCTGTATTTGCTTCTCATTGGCACACTGAAGGAGAGAAGCAATTGTAATTGAATGAGCAGCAAATAGCACAACATGAGAAATTTAAGTCTGACTGAGGCCTGGAGCTGTGGCATTGAATCTGCTGTATGGGCATTGAGAGGTTTTCATGAAGACAGTGGCTTGAGAAGGAAGGGTACAGTTTGCTCACTGATGGACATAAAATGTGGGATTAGAATTAGGCAGACTAACATCCTGGAGGAGGGGATACAGGTAATTTGAGAGTTGGGAGGCTTCTGTTAGTGGGATGGAGGTAGTGACATTTCCGTAGGACCTTGACAGAGGAAGTGAGAGTCAGGCGCACTATCACCAGGTGTGAGGTAGTGATGAGAGGAATTGTGATCAGAGGCCTAAAGGCCTAATCTTTTTCTCTTTCTAGATCTGTTTCTCAGCTGAAAAGGCAAGTAAAAGAATTGTTATTCAGGGAAATTGAAATCCGGCCCCCTAGGTAAAGTGTATGAACAACCCTTATGTAACACTTCAGCTTGACTTTCATGACATGGAACCATATTCATTGGAACACTTGAGCATATAATCCCTTGCACAAGTGAGCAACAGGCAATATATGCAATACAATTACCATTACCTATGTAAAATTTACAGAAGTCAAACATTAATTAACAGGCAACTGATGTATGCAACTAAGGAGATGGTACTTTTGTATAAACTAAAGATCACATCCATCATAGGTTCAATAACCACATCACTTCTGGAAGATATATAGAACTGGTGCAAAATAACTTGTGGCTCTGTAGTAGGTTCACACTGTTCCTATCATCAAGGTTGATAGGTCCAGTATACTTTAAAAGTTGCTGTGCTTAGTGTGAGTCTCCTGACTATGATTTTTACCAGCAGATCACGTTGGTATATCAGTGTTCCTTCAATTTCTAAAAGTCACATCTTTTCGATGCCCTTACTTTAAAACAGAACTCGAATCCTCACAGACAACCTTGTTGGTTGTTAACACTCTGAGCAGTCTTCCTGCTCCTTCGTCTTTCTCCAGCTGTGCGGATATTGATTTTAAAAAAATGTTGTACCTTTGTTGTGAAATATTGTGCAAAAGTGTGAAAACTTACTTGGTATTTTAGTCGTTTTCTGTCAGAGCTTCTCTTCCCCAAGGCACTCAAGTGATATCTGCCTTTCTCTGAGTTGACATCCTTCTAGAATTCTGTACCTCAGCTTAAGTCAAAGGGGAAATTTTAATCTTAGAATCATGGAGATAATCCTAGTTTTTACAGTATGGAAAGTGTCCTTCAGTATCTGCACTGGTCATCAAGCATCTATCTATTTCAATCCCATTTTCCAAGATTTGATACATAACCTTGTATACCTTGGCAATTCAAATGCTCATCTAAGTACTTCTTAAATGTTTTGATGGTTCCTGCCTCTGTCACCCTTCTAGGAAGTGAGTTCCATGGGTGAAGAACCTGTCCCTAAAATCCAGTTTAGGTGCTACCTGTCCTTGTGCATATCCCAACTGCTCTGGAAGAAAGCCCAGTGATCCAGATATCTGAAGCCCTCCCTCCTATACCAACCCTTTATCCCTTTAGCCATGCATGACTATATTACCTTCCTATTTCTGGCCTCACCAGCACATGGCACTGGAAGTAATCCCGAGATTATAAACCTAGAGGTTCT
This sequence comes from Rhincodon typus, assembly GCF_021869965.1. Lineage (NCBI taxonomy): Eukaryota > Metazoa > Chordata > Chondrichthyes > Orectolobiformes > Rhincodontidae > Rhincodon > Rhincodon typus. The sequence continues at coordinate 55,488,813 of NC_063339.1, read as the reverse complement.
GCTTTTCAACTTCCTACCTAACGCTCTAATTTCCGTTTGCAGGACCTCATATCTCTTCTGCTGATGTCATTAGTACCAATATGGACCATGACCTCTGGCTGCTCACCCTCCCCTATCAAAATATCCTGTGTTGGTTCAAAGACATCCTGGCACTAGTGAGACTACCACCATCCTGGAGTCTCAATTATGGTCACAGAAATGCCTATCCCTGCTGCTAACTGTAGAGTCCCCTATCACTATGACTTGACTGCAGTTTGACCCTCCTTGATGACAGTCATCCAACACTTTTATGCCTGTGTAGCTCTCACTTGTGGTGTGACCAGCTTATTAAACATGCACCTTAGGACGCTCTCAGCCTTATGGATATTCCGTAGTGAGTCCACCTGCAGTTCTAGCCGCTCAATGCGGCAAATCAGGAGCTACAGCTGACACGCTTTCTGTACACATGGTTACCATGGACACTAATTTCCCACATATTGCAGGAGGAGCATTCCCCAGAACCGAGTTCTGCTATTGTGAACCTCAGACAATAAACCAATTACACAACCTTACCCACTACTCATCAAAATCAGATTTCTCACTCTTGCTCTCTTTCCTAGCAAACTACAAGCCACAATCAGTCTGTAGGTACTACTCACTCAGTATCTAGTCTTGACTCCTGGGCAGCCATGCCTATGTCACTTTTGAGTCATGACATCATCTCCAGAGCTGCACCTTTGGATTCTGCTCTGCTCCCACTGCCATGGGTCTGATTGAGCTTGTTCAGATATTTATCTGCTCCTATTTACTCCCTGTATTGCTGTGTTCTTCTGCCATTGTCACTCTGACTGACCACCTACTATCCCCCCATATGTGTAGGTGGAGGAGTTCTATAAAGAGTTTAGAGTTTTAACCTGTAGAGTTATATGTCAGCAGTTCATAATTGTTTGCCAAAACCTATTTATTTGGAATATACAGTCATTCTTGTCAAGTACAAAAACCTGATCTGTGCTTTCTGTTAACTTGGGTCTAAAAAGCCATGTAAATTTGGTAATTTTGTGTACTTTTATAAAACCTTCAACTTTTGTGATGACTTGGGAATTGTGAGGCTTGGTTTCCAGAACACTGCCTCAGGGAGGCATAACACTGTACTCAAACATACTTTATTGCAGCAGTTCAGCTGTCACAAAGTTCAGTCCATAGAATCATACAATCCTTACAGTATGGAAGCCAGCCATTCAGCCCTTCAAATCCATACCAACCTTCCGAAGAACATCCCACCCACCCTATCCCTGTAACCCTGCATATCCCATGGCTAATCCATCCAGGCTTGCACATCTTTGGACTGTGGGAGGAAACTGGAGCACCCAGAGGAAACCCATGCAGACACGGGGACATTGTGCAAACCCCACACAGACAGTCACCCGAGGGTGGAATTGAACCTGTGTCCCTGACACTGTGAGGAAGCAATGCTAACCACTGAGCCACCATGCTGCCCATTGGCTGAGATGGTCTCAGAATTACAAATTTGGCAGCAAATGTTCTGGCTAAGTCTGTCCTGTCTACTCTTACTATTTAGCATAATGGTCCTACAACTACATTGAGGCATTAGACCGCAAGATACCCTTTCCTGTGGCATTGGATGCTAACTTTCACATTTGGGAACATGTAGGTGGTAGGACTATGGACCTCTTACTTCCCACTTACTTTGCTTTCAAAGCAGAACAATTGAAATTATGTGCAAACAATGAATAATTGGGCTTGAGGCAGTGAGCAACAGTTTGAAACTACGGGTGAGCCGTTCAAGACTGCAATAGTGCTGGAGAGTACACAGAAATTAATTGGGGAACAAAATGATCAAAATAGCTGGAAGAATAGAAAAATATTTTTTACTTTATCTGTGAAGAACACTAATATATCAAATTTACTATACAATATATTGTCTGTTACATAATGCAGGCCATTATAAAGCACCGTATTTTCAGACTCACTGAAAACAGTTTTAAGAGGTGAAGTTATTTGAAATATGGCACTTGCATACTGTTAGGATGTTGCAGCATTTATTGCTTGGAGCACACTTTTGCTGTTCTGGAATAAGTTTGTCTTTAATGCTAAGCAACAGCAAGTATGGTAAAAACATAGAAGTGAATGCCTTCGGTTAAATCAAGAAATGTACGTGAACTGCATATTAATTAGCCCAGTGTGTGAATGGGGAAAACAGAATTTGGAGGTTCCATTATGACCCTACTTAGTCATTCTGGTAAGATACAGTATCCTGTGCTTGAAAAAGTGATCATAAATGAACTCAAATGCAGTCACTATACCTTCAATGTACACAGGATATAATTACATTATGCAAAATTTCTCCAAATCTGAAGTCCCATTCACACTTTGCTCATATGTTTGGTTGCAGAAAAGCCAGGACCCTGAGGCAGAAGAGCTGGAGTCCATCGTTCAGCAGCACCACTTGTTGTTATGCTTCAGCCACACAAGTGACAGCACAAAGACATGCATAGTGATAGTGTGGAACAGGAGGTATTAGAGGATGAGGTGCAGGTTCTTATTGATGAAGAGGCATGCTGCACATATATTTTGCATGTCCATGGGCCTAGTGGAGTTGATTCCTGTTTCTGATTGCTGGAGTCTTCTTTCAAAAGGCTTCTGTACAAGCATGAATGTGTGCATGAGTCATTTGTTTTTAATGGATGTCAGGCTACAAGTATTTCAGGGGTGTGTACAGCCAACTTCTTTGCACTATTTTGGAACAGGGCTCTGCTTTGCATTGCCATGACACTGCCTGTGTCAATTTCATTGCATTGGCCAGAATGTTGACTTGCATGATAATCTCCGTAGCAAATCATCCCAGAAATACAAGCATTGATGATATCAAGGAATTACAGATCATAATTCCCATAGAAATGTAACATATCTTTGATCTTTCAGATTTGAGCATAGGCACATAGATTGATCCATCTACTTCTTATTATCTCATGTATCTTGCAAGCAGTACAGTAATGCCAGCTGGATAAATGCTATTTTGTATCTCTATGGGTGCATAATATTTGAATGCTATTCAGGTTACTGGTTGCATTGACCAAGATTTCAGGCACATCTGCAGGTTACAATCAGAAAGCAACACGCAGAAACGTTTGGGTTGAAATTGGTCTTGGATAGTCGGACAGAATGGATGATAATGAATGGAATCTTGCTTTACAGCCCATTTAATTTGACTTCAATGGAAATGCAATTTGAGCAGGGTCTAAAATGGGCTGCCAATTCATTATTGTTTGTTTTGCACTATGCGCACCACACCCATCATCATTCTCAATTAGTGGTAACTGAAAAATGAAACTTCTCACCAGCAATAACACCTGACCTTTGTATAAGTTAATAATTTCAGAGTATAGCACAGGATGAACCACTTCTGAAATAAAAATGGAAAATACAGAAAACATTTAACTGGACAGGCAACATCTTTGGAGAGAAAAAGATATGGTTCTTGTTTTAGGTCAATGGTACTTTGACATGTTAACCCTATCTTCCTTCTTGACCTTTTGAATTTTGCCAATATTTTCTGTTTTTATTTCATATTTACAACATCTGAAATATTTTGCTTTTTACCAATTAACACTTCTGCATGGGTACAAAAATGAAAAACCATAAAGCACCTTAATGCATTCTATATGACATGAATAAACAACCTCTGAATAATTGAAAAATTACACTGGCTCTTATTCGCTATCTTTGTAAAAACCACAGTCATATACAGTCTATTGTACCAAATGTTGCATCACAGGCAGACTTCTGTTTCAGATTGTCTCGGGGACTCAAGTAGCGAGGATGACACTAAGAATCTGCAGAAAAGAGTATGGTCAAAGATCTTTATGGCTCTATGACTCTCTAAAGTGAATAGGCGAAAATTGGGCTTGGTGTGAGTTCATGCACTTTGACAGGAAGAATAGAAGAGCTGAATATCACAGAATTCCTACAGGGTGGAAGCAGGCCATTCAGCCCATCGAGTCCACATTTCACCTCCAAAGAACAACCCACCCCATTCCTAACCCTGCATTTTCCATGACTAATCCACCTAGCCTGCACATCCCTGGACACTAGGTAATTTAATGGCCAATCCACCTAACCTATATATCTTTGAGATGTGGGAGTAAACTGGAGCACCCGGATTAAACCACCACAGACACAGGGAGAATGTGCAAACTTCACATAGATTGTCACCTGAGGGTGAAATCGAATCCGGGTCCCTGGTGCTGTGAGGCAGCAGTGCTGTGCCACCATGCTGCCATGTACCATTTAAATGGAGAAAAACTGCCGAACATTACAGCACGGAGGGATTTTGGGAGTCCTTGTGCATAAGTCACAAAAGGCTAGCATATAGTTAAGCAGGTAATAGGGAAGGTAAATGCCATGTTGGCCTTTATTTCAAAGAGAATGAAGTATAAAAATAGGGAAGACTTGCGCTAAAATTTTACAAGGCATGAGTCAAACCACATCTTTTCCCTTGTGGAAGAGTCTAGGACAAGAGTATGTAATCTCAGAGTAAGGGGTTTCCCAATTAAGATATGGAGGAATTCCTTCTGTGAGAGGGCTATGAATCAGTGGAACTCTTTACCATGAAGAGCTATTGAGGCTGTGATGTTGAGCATATTCAAGACTAAGATAAACGGTTTTTCAAACTGAAAAGAATCCAGGTCTTTGGGGTCAGCAGGAAAGTGGAGTTTAGGATTATCAAATCAGCCATGATTTAATTGAATGGTGCAGAAGACCTGATTGGCCTACTTCATCTTCTCCATCTTGTGGTCTTAAGTCTACATTTTGCTTCCTCCACAAACTTCTCTCATGCCTGAGACATGGTATGTGAGGTGCTTATGGATATTTCAATTTCCAAAAGAAAGGCAACCTGATTGGTCAGTGCTGCTGCATCCTCTACTCTGTCTTGCCGTCTTCTGGAGTCAATCTTAACATATCTTATTCTCTTTGCTGTTTCTCTCATATAATTTGTACGTTTTATTAACAAACACTTTTACTTTATAAAGATCATCAACTTTTCCACAAATTACTTTCCAGTTTGCTTTGTTTTCTCATATTTTTCCCATTCTGCCCTCGAACAACAGCCCACTAGTTAGGGCATCTTTTTTTTTTCACATTACTACTCTAGGCCAAATTTCCAGTCTTGTGGTAGATTCATATCAATCATTTAAAATTTTTAAGCCTCAAGTAATTGTTCTCTTAAAAATAAACAAAATTCTATTCACATCCAACATCAGAGAAAGATTTTTTTTGATAGTCTGTCTAAACTGTCAGTCAAACTATGAACTCGGAACACGCACCCCCACTGAGACAAAATAAACTTTTGAAACTCATCCAAGCATTCATAATGAGACAAAGAACTTACAAAGAATGTCATCAAAGAACTCAATTGAAACTGTATGATTGGATATATTTTCTAACCTGAAACATTAGGAGATAGTGTGAGCTCATGCACTTTGACAGGAAGAATAGAAGAGCCAAATATCGCAGAATTCCTACAGGGTGGAAGCAGGCCATTCAACCCATAGAGTTAGCACTGCCCCTCCAAGGAGCATCCCACCCTATCTCTGTAGCCATGCATTTCAATTAGAGCAATCAACAGAGGGTTGTTGCACTTCTCAGTGGATGCTGCTGCCTGTTTTATTTAACTTTTAAAATAGTAGGGATTTACAAAAAGGTCAGATCATCACAATTACACAGATCTTATCAGGGGTCTCAACATCTACCCTATGAAGCCCCTTCATAACCTTGTAAATAACTGAATCTTGATACTGAAAAAAATATTCTAACACCACCCATGATTCAATGTTGCCTTGTTAATTGACCTTCTACTTCAGTTAGAGGGGTTGAACAGTGCAATGATGATGCTTCATTGTAGAGCTGATTAACTTTCTACCAACGTGTTGTTTCCACTTAAAGGAAGGGCACACTGGTTTGCTGTAAAATTAGGTACCAGTGAACAGCTGGAGAATCTGATATTAACGTGCAACATCAAATCTGCTGGTTACAAGCAGTGAGACTGTCATAACTCCCAGAATTAAAAGTACAGATTCAAATTAGAACATATTTGCAAACAATAGCACTATATATTGTAAAGTCTGTTTTCCATCACTGCTGCTTCAGGAAACAACTAATACAGATGGCTGCTTTGTGGAATATTGAATAGGATTTGCACCCCTCAATAGGGGTAAGGAGCAAGTGTCAAAATTCTTGATAGCTGGAAATAGACATTAAGTGATCATTTAACCCCTTTAAATGCTGCTTGTGGGGAGATAGCCTGGTCACAACCCCAAAACATCCTCTAGGAAAATAGCCCAGGTGAAGATTTTTATTATTTGGGGTTGTGACGGGGCTATCTGCCTACAAGCAGCAGTCAGCTCATTAAGGGTAAATGATCACTTAATGTCTATTTCGAGACTCTGACTGGGATTTCAAAGTCGCCTTTGAGCTCTTGCAAAGTGTCAGGGACTTGGCCACCTGCCTCGAGGCAGCCTCTAACAGCAGATTGAGGGGCCAGCAACCAGGCACAATCTGAGATCTGTCTACCTGCATGGTCATAACTGTGAATGCAGACCATAGATGGAGAGAGCGCATTTCAGAATGGAGACACCATCTTGCTCTTTTACCTGAAATGTAAGTTTTATCTTCTTCTGTTTGGAGGATCTCCTATTAGCTCATGAACTACGAGATTACTCCTACTGTCCTTAATCATGCAATCATGCAAGAAAATCATTGCTGATGATGATTTCCCAACAGTGTAAGGTAATGACCCCTGGCCATTTGACCCAACATCAAGAATCCCGACCCACAAACCAAAAATCCTGCCCAATGTGTTTTAACCTTTCTTGGCACATTACTTGACAACAAGTAAAGGAGATGCTGCCTCTGGAACAGAAGATGTCAACAACAATAAATACAGGGCTAAAGTGATGAAAATTTCTACTGACATTGATATGTAGACAATGGACTCTTTCTGTCAGCTCAGAAAGAAATCCCAGGAGCAGGTCATAGCTATAAGCTGTTATGATGTTATTATTTAACAATCACCTCTTCAAACATTGCTCCTGGAATATTGAACTAATGTCAATGATACACTCCTTTAAGAAAACCATGTTAACTTGGGGTTCAGTTTAGTGAAGTCTGATTTATCAGCCTTAAACTGCCATTGCTTATCTTACAATCTTCTCAATTTTAAAATGAAACGTTGTCTATGTCCCAAGATTATTTATCTAATGATATGAAAACATAGTTAATAGTATTAAAACATGAACTAAAGAATAGAGGAACACAAATGTAGTAGCTACATTAAGTTATAAAAATACCAAAATATTTATCAAATACATCCAATATACTAGATGAAATCACACCCGGCTTTGAATGCTGCAATCTTGTCAATTTTAATTTTGAAAGATTCTTTCATGGACCCATCATATATACAGCATCAGTATTTCGCTTATCTCTAATGAGCAATTAGCAACATCAATTTGATGTTCTATATGTATTCTGTAAATCTATTAGGTGAAACAATTTAAAGGCGTGGTTTGGGACATGTATCAAAATTACAAATATTAGTTAGAACTGATAAAACTGTCATGGTTTCTGTCACAAAGAAAGGTCATATTCCTTCAGAAGTAGCTTATGTGTGGTTCATGCTTAAGTAGTTTACTAAGCAATAAGTTTAAATATTTGTGAATTACAAAAATACAACTGATTTCAGATTACATTAAACGACAAGCTGGTAATCGAACTATGCTCTAGACTCTAGAGTGATCAACTCCAATTTACTTGGTTGCTTATTCAGCTATGGGCTTTCAACCATCCAGAAAATGTTAACCTCCAAAAGGGAATCACTATCTTACTATGATTTTGCTGCCTTAGGCTGCACAAACTTTTGTTCTTATCTCTTAATCATGACTAATTCCATGATTCTCATCTGCTTTAGCTGTCTGAGGAATGTTGATGGCCCATTCTTTCATCTTGGCAGGAGACACAGTATGTATCACTAAGGAATGCGCAAGTCTACTTTATCAAATACGATGTGTTTATAGTTGTCAAATATTACACGCAGCAGCAGTTTCCCGTATTAAGTATGTTGTCACCTATTATAGGTAAGGGCCACATCCTGACTTGGAAGTTGCAGCTAAATGAGAATTAAGCACTTACTGGCTCTGTGCTTTCTTTGTTTACACTTGAGAAATATAATTCAGTCCCTTACATCTTTGCTCCACATTTACTGTCTTGTTAAAATGTCAATACAATGTCAGCTGGATATCCGACAATTTAAACTATTGTAAAATATTTTAACAGCTAACATAATCTTAGGTGTCAGAAATTCTAGAAGCAGTGAATCTGTGTTACTGTGGTGTCTTTTCCAAATTAATCTTGAAACCACTAATGTCCTGTGGTTACAAGTAACTCTCCATTACCATGCCTAGTTGGTAATCATGTGTGAAAATAAAAACCATGATAAGTAATATTACAAACTGTTATTTTGATTCCTGTTTCAAACGTGACATTAGAATTAGAATTAGACTTATTGTCGCATGTACTGACATTGAGTGCAGTGAAAAATTTACGAAGTCACCACTTACAACGCTGTCTTAGGTATAAAGGTACTTACATTCAGGATCTTTAGAATAAATTAGAAAATAAAACATAAAAAGTTCAGCATTACAGTTCTTAAAGCAGACTACGCTGGACCTCACCACCAGACTGCATTGGGCCTCACCTCTGGACCTTGCCAGGCTTCACCAAATTGCACCAGTCCTTGCCTCCTCACCATGCTGGGCCTCAGCTCCAGACTGCACCAGGACATTTCCTCCAGTTCACTTTGGGCCTCTCCTCCAGTCCACACTGAGCCTCTCCTCCAGTCTACACTGGGTCTCTCCTCCAGTCCATGCTGACCTGGCCTCCACAACCCATCGAATCCCCACCAAATTCCTATCACGTGCCTGCTCCAGGTGCCAAGTTCTGAATCCAGGTTCTGGGCCTACTAAAGTCAGGCGTCCTCAATACCTGAGTCTATCGGGCAAAGCTTACAGCTTCATTTGAATCACAGATGACCCTCCGACAGCACACTGGCTTCCCAAGAAAAAAGAAAAACGTGTAAAATGAGAGAGACAGACAGACAGAGTGAAAGATATGGCCCGTCTGGAGCATATAGGCTCCCTACCATGCAAGTGCCGCCATCTCGGACAGAGGAGATTTTGGGACTGAGCTGTTCTGAATTCTGTCCAACAGTAATCTGGGATAGCTTTGTTGTTTAAGGTTAAAATACTGTTTTATTGGGAAGAAGAAGCAAGATATTTGCATCAGTAAACAATAACCTGAGCAACTTTGCTGATGGTGAATAGACCATTAGCTTCCACTGTTGGGACTGTTGGGAGTGTCAGATTTTGAAAATGGTTATACTTTAACTGTCCAATGGAAAAACACTTGGGGATCTGAAGTGTAGCCAATTGCCATTTCTAGACATTTACTCATGTGATTCACCTTGACATTGGAGATGATCTGAAGAATCTAAAAACATTGGAGGATTGGGTTGCAGGTTTTTCTAAATATATCACTGAACCTCACAGACAGTGTCAGTCTGCAAGAAACTGAGACTGAAAGCAGAGAGATGGAGGTACCATCTACTGTCCACCATGCAGAGTGCAGATAGGAACTTGTGGTCAGATTGAAGAGGTCAAGTTCCTGTGATTCAAATGAAGCTGTAAGCTTTGCCTGATGGACTCAGATTAAAAGAAAGCACTCACTACCTTTCTGTAGTTAGCAAGAAAACAACAAATTGTCTTGAACCAGTAGCAATTAGTAACTCTACCCCTTTTAAATCGACCCCCCCGCCTTACAGACAGACACACAAAGACAGATAAGACATAAACAGTACAGCAGTTAAAAGGGGAAAAATAATCATGGAAACATTGTTCAATAGCACCAGTCAGGACCATGTGATTTGTTAAGTTGTTTCTTTTAAGTTGAGTTCTTTGCTGTTGACACAAGGTTATTTTGCACACAGATGCTCTCTTTCATCCCCGAGTTGAGAATTTATCCTTTCACTGTCTTTTGAAGATATTTTGTTCATCCTTCAACAGGGGTTTTGCAGAGAAAAGTGAGTGAAAGACTGCTAGTTGTTGCTGGTTAATCGTTGGTACCTCCATACGAGAGTGAGAGAGAGCGAGAGAAGGAGAGAGACAGAAAGATTTTTTAATGCTTCCTCTTTGCAGGCTTAGCTGCTAAACTGAGCCTTGGCAGATTAGTCTTCAGTACTGGGAACTGAGGAAATGTGAAAATCTAGGGGCTCAGTGATATGTTCAAGCTGCGACTGGAGCCCAGACATACTGTTGATGGGCTAGAGATGGTGAGTGTCTGCAAGTTGACCCTCCTTGGATTGAACTTCCAAATACCGGAGGAGGCCAGGCAGGGTGGAAGTGGAGATCCCAGTTTCCTCTGCAGTATCCTGAATTAAAAGCATAAATGGATCTGTATTTGGTTCCATCTTTGTCTTCTGTGCCTTCTGGCACAATCCTGTCTCTATATGAGGATCATACCTGTTTCCATGATTTTGGTATTGAAGACCAAAAATGGGACAAAGGAGTGCAAATGTGTGTGCTTCTCCAGAAGCCCCTGAGAGTGCTGAGCTTGGTTCTCCAAGGCGGCTTTCATACTGGCCATGAAAGCAGCCAGATGGTCACAGGATTTGCTACACTGATTCGGCATCTGAGAAATAAGGGTGTCTGCATCTCATATGCCCGTCTGCTGCTCCTGCTCCTCCCTATAGGTTTGGATGTAGTCTCTGTTTGCCAACATTGCAATGGCATTGGAGGCAGCCCAGAAATGATTCAGTAGTATGTGTATAGTGATTAGAACGATGTCAGTCAGGTGCATCTCCGAGAATATGAGTTCCCCAATTGGGATTGTTAACCTGGTCCTGGCCGACAGATACAAACAAGAGCGTCAGGAGTTTCAGCTTCTCTAGGAGCCAGTTCTGTGCTAGCTGCACAGTGTCACTGTGCACATGTAAATAAAGGGTGACTTGATGACGGGAAACTGACTTTCGTGGAATTATTTCAGTGGCAACGAGAGAAAGATATGCCCCTGAAGAGATTCACTCGCAACAGTTGTCTTTGGAATGGGATAAGCATTTCTGGCATGATACCGCTATTTTGGGAAGCTTGAATTGTTTAATCTTGCCATTGAAGACTGTACCCTCTATGTGGAAACAATGCATTTCTTTGTCCAGGCAAATGACATTGGGGCAGAGGAAAAACAATGAGTCATTCTCTTGACAGTGTGTGGACCCGCAGCTTTTTCGGTTATTATGAGCTTAATTTTCCTGGAGGCAGCAGATACTAAAACCTTTCAAGAGGTGACAGATTTAGTTAAGGAATATTACAATCCCAAACTTCCTATAATTCTGAAACCCAATGGTTTTATTCGTTAGTTCGAGAACCAGGGGAATCCGTATGGGGATTTTTGACGAAGTTAAGATGACTGGTAGAGGCGTCTGATTTTGATATGCTAAGAGGCCGTTTCATATGTGGAATTAATGATGTGAGCATGCAGACTTCAAACAGGCACTACAACTGGCTTTATCATTAGAAAATGTGGCAAATGGAGCTTTTGAGTTACAGGTATGCCAATGGAAATGAACACCCTCACCAGGCCAAGTGAGCTTCAGAGACACCACTTGAGTGAAAGCAATTGCACAGCCTCACTCAAGACATATCCTGAACTGATGCATTTTAGGCCACCCCACAGCAAAACCGCGAAACAAAGTCAAGCCTCGGCCAAATGGTTAAAACGTTCTTGAGGATCTGGGCAAGCTGGCCATTTTAGTTGCTGCCAGTATATGGACTCAAGACAGCAAAAGAGTCCTACTAGGCCTGAATTGAGTAAGAGAACTCATAGGCACACTCTGTAAAGTCTACTGATACCTGGTTTGTAACTGTAAAATTGCGCAGCAACATCCAAATCCGAACCTATCAAAATAAGCATCTGGTTAAATTGTCACCCGGTTTTAATGGAAATCGATACCAGCGCGGCTGTACCAGTGATTGCGGAACCTGTCTTTACTAAAATTTGCTCTGGACTCCAGCCCTTAAGCTTTACTTAAATACCTGGATGTTTTTCAGGGAGGTCTAGGGACTATCAGAGGGGACAAGGCCACCTTACACGTTGACCAAGACGCAGTTCCATGATTTTGCAAGACTCACCCAGAGCCATTTGCCTTATGTGTAAAAGTTGAGACAGAAATTAGAAGGCTGGAAAATGAAGGAATACAGGAGGCTGGAAAACAAAGGAATCATCAAATCAGTACAGTTTGTGGAATGGGCAGCACCGCTTGTGCCAACTGTGAAGCCTGACGGGTCGGGTCACCTTTGTGGAAATTTCAGACAAAAGGTGAACTGCTAATCACAGCTGGATAAAGACCTAATCCCTTACATAGAGGACTTGTACACAAAACTGGCTGGGGGGTGGAGTGGGGGGGAAGGGGGTGTGCGGTGTGCTGTCCTTCATGAAGCTGGACTTGAGCCATGTGTACCTGCGATTATGATTAGATGAAGATTCCCAGAAGTGTGCAGCAATTAATACCCGTTAGGGTTTGTACCAATATAAGAGATTGCCTTCTAGAGTATCATCAGCCTGTGCCATTTTCCAGCAGACAATGGGGAATATTTTGCAAGGTCTACCCCATGTAGCCATTTATCTAGATGATGTGCTAATAACTGGGAAGACCAGTAAAGAGCATTTAGAGAAATTGGACACAGTGCTTAAACATTTCTCCAAGGCATGGGTCAGCCTTAGGAGGGAAAAATGCATATCTGAGGCACCCCAAGTAACCTAGTCAATACAGTGTGGAGCTGGAGGAGCACAGCAGGTCAGGCCGCATCAGAGGAGCAGGAAAGTCGACATTTCGGGTTTAAATCCTTCATCAGTCCTGATGAAGGGTGTAAACCCAAAACGTTGACTTTCCTGTTCCTCTGATGCTGTCTGACCTGCTGTGTTCCTCCAGCTCCACACTATATTGACTCTGAATCCAGCATCTGCAGTTCTTGCTAACCCCAAGTACCTGCTTGGGCTACAGAGTCAACTAAACGAAGTTACACCTGTTGGAAGATAAAGTGAGGGTGATCAAAGGTGCCCTGGCTCCCTCATGTGTACTGGAGCTTAGGTCTTTCCTTGGGTTGGTGAATTATTACGGGGAAAATTCAAACATGACCTGACCTCCATCCTGGCACCCTTACATTTGCTATTGAAAAAGAGTCAGGCTTGGAAATAGTCTTGTAGCCAAAATATAGCCTTTAGGGAAGTGAAGAAGCAACTATTGTCATCTAAGTTATTGTCACACTATGATCCCAAGCGAGATGTGGTGCTGACATACTGAGATACAGTCTATTAGACTAGACGGGATTGAGGTTCATAACGAGGAGGTGTTAGCAATTCTGGAAGGTGTGAAAATAGATAAGTCCCCTGGGCCGGATGGGATTTATCCTAGGATTCTCTGGGAAGCTAGAGAGGAGATTGCAGAGCCTTTGGCTTTGATCTTTATGTCATCATTATCTTCAGGAATAGTGCCAGAAGACTGAGGACTAGCACATGTTGTCCCCTTGTTCAAGAAGGGGAGTAGAGACAACCCTGGTAATTATAGACCAGTGAGTCTTACTTCGGTTGTGGGTAAAGTGTTGGAAAGGATTATAAGAGATAGGATTTATAATCATCTAGAAAGGAATAATTTGATTAGGGATAGTCAACACGGTTTTGTGAAGGGTAGGTCGTGCCTCACAAACCTTATTGAGTTCTTCGAGAAGGTGACCAAACAGGTGGATGAGGGTAAAGCGGTTGATGTGGTGTATTTGGATTTCAGTAAAGCATTTGATAAAGTTCCCCATGGTAGGCTATTGCAGAAAATACGGAGGCATGGGATTGAGGGTGATTTAGCGGTTTGGATCAGAAATTGGCTAGCTGTAAGAAGACAGAGGGTGGTGGTTGATGGGAAATGTTCATCCTGGAGTTCAGTTACTAGTGGTGTACCTCAAGGATCTGTTTTGGGGCCACTGCTGTTTGTCATTTTTATAAATGACCTGGATGAGGGCATAGAAGGATGGGTTAGTAAATTTGCGGATGACACCAAAGTCGGTGGAGTTGTGGATATTGCGGAAGGATGTTGCAGGTTACAGAGGGACATAGATAAGTTGCAGAGCTGGGCTGAGAGGTGGCAAATGGAGTTTAATGCGGAAAAGTGTGAGGTGATTCACTTTGGAAGGAGTAACAGGAATACAGAGTACTGGGCTAATGGTAAGATTCTTGGTAGTGTGGATGAGCAGAGAGATCTCGGTGTCCATGTGCATAGATCACTGAAAGTTGCCACCCAGGTTGATAGCGTTGTTAAGAAGGTGTACGGTACGTTAGGTTTTATTGGTAGAGGGATTGAGTTTCGGAGCCATGAGGTCATGTTGCAGCTGTACAAAACTCTGGTGCGGCCGCACTTGGAGTATTGCGTACAGTTCTGGTCGCCGCATTATAGGAAGGATGTGGAAGCATTGGAAAGGGTGCAGAGGAGATTTACCAGGATGTTGCCTGATATGGAGGAAAGGTCTTATGAGGAAAGGCTGAGGGTCTTGAGGCTGTTTTCGTTAGAGAGAAGAAGGTTAAGAGGTGACTTGATAGAGACATACAAGATGATCAGAGGATTAGATAGGGTGGACAGTAGGAGCCTTTTTCCTCGGATGGTGATGGCTAGCACGAGGGGACATAGCTTTAAGTTGAGGGTGGATAGATATAGGACAGATGTCAGAGGTAGGTTCTTTACTCAGACAATAGTAAGGGCGTGGAATGCCCTGCCTGCAAAAGTAGTAGACTCGCCCACTTTAAGGGCATTTAAATGGTCATTGGATAAACATATGGATGATAATGGAATAGTTTAGGTTAGATGGGCTTCAGATTGGTTTCACAGGTTGGCGCAACATCGAGGGCTGAAGGGCCTGTACTGCGCTGTAATGTTCTATGTTCTATGTTCTATGTATGGTATCAGGGTACCTGATGCTCACAGATGGCCCAACGGAGAGGAATGCCCAATGATGTATGCTTCCCGGACTTCGGCTGCTTCGAATGAAGATATGTCCAAACAGAGAAGGAACGTTTGGCAGTCATCTTTGGTGTGAGTATGTTCCACCAATGCCTTTACGGACGTAAATTTGTAACAGTAACAGACTATAAACCTGTGCTATGGCTACTTAAAGAGGACAGTGCTGCCCATAGCTTCAGGCCGAATTCAGTGTTGGGCTCTTATTTTGAATGTGTACAGTTACAAATTATAATTCCATCCCGGAGGCCAAGTGGGAAATGTGGATGCCCTGAGCTGCCTCCCTCTGGTAGATACACCACCGGTTGTGCCATCACTGTAGAGTCCTTTCTGGTTTTAAACTTTCTGGACATTCTTCTGGTCACTACTGACAAGATCAGACTGTGGACGCAAAAAGATCCTGTCTGGCAAATCTAAAACAGCTGGTGATGATGGGGGAAACAAAAGGGCCATCACAACCGGAATTGAAACCTTTCTGGACTTGGTGAGATGAGATCACCATAGAGGATGACATATTATTGTGGGGAGCAAGAGTAATTGGCCCAAGCAAAGGTTGCCGCCAGATACTTTCTGAACTCCACTGGGGTCATCCAGGGATTTCCAAATGAAGATGTTTACGAGAAGTTGTGTCTGAAGCCAGGTTTGGATGCCAACATAGCCGCATTGGTGGGTCAGTACCCAGAGTGCCAAAAAACGACAGAAATTACTGCCAGCAGCTCTCCCAAATCCATTGGAATGGTTGTGTAAATCCTAGGCTCAGTTATACGTTGACTGGGTTGACTGTGCTGGTCCTTTTGTACTTTTTGTCATTGTGGACGCCCATTCAAAGTGGTTGGATGTGCATAAAGTTCATTCGTCAAACACGGAGATGACCGAAAAGCTGCAAGCTTTTTTTGCATTACATGGACTCTTGGCAGTGTTGGTCACAAAGGGCCATCATTTGCCAGGAAGGAGTTTGTGTATTTCCTAAAGTCAAATGGCATTCAGCATGTTCGGACAACTCTGTATCATCCATCATCCAATGGTCCGGCCGAAAGAGCAGTCCAAACTTTCAAAGCAGGATTAAAAAAACAGCCTACAGCTTCACCCGATACCGAACTGTTCCAGTTCCTGTTTGATTATAGGACCACCCCTCATGCAACGACAGGAACAGCTCCAGCAGAGTTGCTAATGGAGACAAGACTCAGCACCAGGTTAAATCTGATCTTCCTGGACCTTAAGGGTGAAATAGTATTAGGAATGCCATTGCTGGACAGAAGTCTCCTCTAGGTGAGAGAGGCAGTTTACTTCAGTCAGCAAGGTTGGGTGTTGAAACCGAGGAATTGGCTCTGCATTGATAAGAAGCATAGTCAGTGCAAGGCCAGGTCCTGTGACATACAAAGTCCAGGAAGGTGAAGCGGTCCTGAACAAGCACGTGGACCATATGAAAGCTGCAACCTAGTGAACGGGGCAGGCGCAAAACATACCTGGCCCCTCAGAACATCTAGCAAAGCTATCAGAACCCATAAGTTCTCCCACCCAGCCTAGAATCGAAGAAACCTCTGAGGAAGAGATGGACACAGCAGATGGGCTGAAAAGTGGCAAGTAACACTTGTGCCACACAAATGCCAAGTAATGGCCATCTTCAATAAGAGACAATCTAACCACCACCCCTTGACTTTCAATGGCCCGACCATCACTGAATTCTCGATTATCAGCTTCCTGTTGGTTACCATTGACCAGAAATGGAGCTGGACTTACCATTGATATACAGTGGCTACAAGAACAGATCAGAAACTAGGAATCCTGCAGACAGTAACTTACCTCCTGTCTCCCCCCAAGCCTATCCATCATTGACAAACCACAAGTCAAGATTGTGATGGAATATTCCCCATTTGCCAAGATGGCTACAGCCCAAAAGCACTAAGAAATTTGACACCATCCAGGACAAAGCAGCCTGTTTGATTGGCACCACGTCCACAAGCATCATCTCCCTCTACCACTGAATCTCATTAGCAGCGGAGTGTACTATCGACGAGATGCACTCAGAAATGCAGCAACGATCCTTAGACAACCCCCACCAACCCATGCCCACAAACTATCTACAAGGACAAGGACAACAAATTCATGGGAATGTCACTATCAGCAAGTTCCCTTCCATGCCATTTACCATCCTGACTTAGAAATATACTGCCGTTGCTTCAGTGTCATTTAGTCAAAATCCTAGAATTCTTTCCCTAACAGCATTGTGAGTCTACTGACAACATACGAACTTCAGAGAGTCAAAAACGCAGCTCACCACCACCTTTACAAGGGCAACCAGTACAGGTACTAAATTCTCACCTCGCTAGTGATGCCCATATCCCACGAGTGAACAAAAATATCTGTAGTCTGCAGTGACATAGTGGCTCACTCATCTCGAACAAATGACATTGAGGATGTTAGACTGTGGACCTCATGTACCTTCTGGCATCCTTATGGGACCTCTGTTGTAGTCTCTTCATATCGAAGCAGGTTGGCAGCCACTGGTGGTTGCTATTGTGTCATTCCTCTTCAATTTCTCTGCAACTTTATAGCACCATAGCCACAATGTTGAAGACTCCTGATGTGGATGGATCCATTGGGCATAGTTCTAATGAACCTGTGAATATCAGAAACAGACCTGGTCCTTGATAATGGGAACAGTCTGCTTTTGCATCACACAAATGACGGTTTAGCATCGTGCTCCATACAGTCGGACTTGGAGGACTTCAACAAGGAGGAAAGTAGAAAGACCCTACATCAACCTCTTACATAGTTCCACCACTCCCAGTTCCCACATTGTATGTAAGAGCATAATCTGGAATTAAGAGTCTTATGACAACCATGAATCCATTGTTGATTGCCGGAAAAACCCATCTGGTTCACTGAAGTCCTTTAGGGAAGGAAACTGCCATCCTTACCTGGGCTGGCCTACGTGTGATTCCAGACCCACAGCAATGTGATTGGCTCTTAACTGCCCTCTGGGAAATTAGGAATGGGTAATAAATGCCACCTATCCAGCAATACCTTCATCCCATGAATAAATTTTTTTAAAAATTGGTGAATACTTTGTGTTTTAAGATGAGAGGAAATCAGCTCTGTGCCTTTGCAAGGATTGTGAGATCTTGGCTGCCCTTTGTGGAAACTGATCCACTTTTAAGATCGACTGTGATTACTTCTGTTTCACAAAGTTGATTATGATCAATCTGTAATGGTCAAGTTTATTTTTGACCAGAATTTGTATCCGACACTGCAGCTTCTCATGGAGGGTACTGTATTTACAGATGACTTAAACCTGTACTATTGTAAGGAGTTGATTAATGCAATTGTCCCTTGAAAGGTTTCACATTGTTTAGAAGTAGAGCTTGGTGGGCTTTTGAGGTGCCTTGATAGTGACCCTATCTTTAAGCCAAATGACCTGACTTCAGTCCCAGCAGCTTCAGATGTGAACAGGTTAATTAGTCATACCTAGAAGTAGATCTTACAATCTGAGACAGAATGTAAAACACTTTGCCAATTTCAGGTGTGGTCGCAGCCATTTTCCATTTCCATTGTGAATTTCCAAATATGGAAGACATACGTTTGGTACAATGATTTACAGAATCAGTCTGCTAAGCAAGGTCCTTTCGCCCTCTAACCCTCCATAGTACTTTTTTCTTGCACTCCCTGCTGAGCCCATCAGTACTTGAGCTTCTGCCATATGAATGCACCTCTTCCACTTTTGACTTCATCTTCAAACATACCCCTAATCTCCAGTCCTACAGTTTAGTCATACCAATGATTAGGCTTTGCTGCTCCCCTTGTAGCCAGAATGATTGATGCGCCACCCCCCTTCCACCATATGCAGTAACCATGTGAACCAATACTCTACCATTTCCCTTCCTTGTGTATTGAGTTGAGTTCACAATTATTATCTCCTCTGCATCCTAGTATTCTGCCTCCAATTCCCACAATTGACATCCCCACAGCAGTGACTCCTGATAAATCCTGCCACCCCCTTGACTTTCATTGAACTGACCCCCAAAAGTGTCCATGACCCACACTCCTGACTTGGATGAGCAGCACTGACTGATGAGTGACTGGACCCCTGACTGATCTCTGTTCAGTTCCCTGCTGATGTATCACTAATTTCTGGACTAGTTGCACTGGGCCTGCAGAACTGACCTTGGCATACTTCTCGGCTTGTACTGATATGCAGTTCCTGACTGTGACTACCCCAAGTGGCTGACTGTGTCCAAGCCCCTGGACTGATATTAGATATTATGCTTGACTGACAGTTGTCTCTTTTGACTTGACCAAAGCCTCCTCCCCTTTGACTTTAAGACATGATCATTTGGTTGAAGCACATGTTGTGTGTTTGCTGCATAAGCTGCTGGCACCTGGTACAAGTGGGACATTTGCATAGCACAATGCCTTTTGTAACATTTCCACTCCCTTGGCTGATCACTTCTGACGACCATGAGAAAATTCCTGGCTTTGTGCTTGTGCTAAATGGCAAGGCAACACTGAAGTATTGTGAGTCTTTATGTTCTGAATTGAGGGGGAAAATCATAAAATGGCAAGGCAGGGATACTGTGATCATCCAAGTAGGTGCAAAATGAATGAACACTAAGAGAGCAATCAGAAGTCCTGATATACACTTCGGTCCAAAGCATGAGGTGAGTGACTGTGTGCAATTTGCAGCTCAATACAATTCATGGCACCATTTTGCTTCAAAGTGCAGCATTGAAGTGGAAGACTGTATTGTCAGTGAATCAGAGATGCGCCATGAGGATGTACCGTTTCATAAAGCATCTGCACTCTGCACGACAAACGACAACAGCTTCCAGTTGCCAATCATTTTAACTTCCCCTCCCACTCCCTGGGTGACATGTCCATCCTGGGCCTCCTCCAGTGTCACAGTGACACCACCAGCAAACTGAAGGAGCAACACCTCATATTCTGCCGCGGGAGCCTACAACCCGATGGTCTAAACATGGAATTCACCAGTTTTAAAATCTCCCCAACCCCAGCCTCATGTCTAACCCTCTTTCTCATCCCTGCCTCCTTGACCTGACACAACCTGTCCATCTTCTCTCCCAACTATCTGCCCCACTCATCCCACTGACCAATCCCCACCACTTCTTACCTATCACCATCCCACCTACCTTCCCCAGCCCCACCCCTCTTCTCTCTATTTATTTCTGAGCTCCCTTCCTCCACCCCATTTCTGAAGAAGGGTCCTGACCCGAAACGTCAGCTTTCCTGCTCCTCTGATGCTGCCTGGCCTGCTGTGTTCCTCCAGCTCCACACTGTGTCACCTTTCAGTGTTATGTGTTCACTTCTTTTTCTACCGCTTTTGTCTGGTAAATACCTTTACAAAATTGCTACTTATGCAGTACATATTGTAATATCCTCCGAAGAGGCAAATATTGCAGATGATACCAAACTTGAAAGCATGGTAAACTGTGACAATGTCAGTGTATATCTCCAAATGGACATTGACAAATTGGTGGAGTGGGCACGTGGGTGGCAAATGAGGTTCAATGCAGAGAAGTGTGAGGTAGTGCACTTTGCTCCGAAGAACATTGTAAAAACATTATAAAATAAGTAGTACAATTCTAAAGGGTGTGCAGAAGCAGAAGGACCTGGGTGTATATATGCACAGATCATTGAAGGTGGCAGAATGGGGGAAACAACTATTAATAAAGCATAGTGTTCTCGGTTTCAATAATAGGACCATGGAGTACAAGAGAAAGGAGGTGATGTTGAACTCATACAAGACCCTTATTAGATCTCGGCTGGAGTAACGTGTTATGCAGGCTATATTATTGGAAAGATGTGAATGCAATGGAGCGAGTCCAGAAGGAATTTACAATAATGGTTCTGGGAATGAGAAACTTCAGGTATGAGGATAGATCGACGATTTGTAGAATCCCAATAGTGCAGAAAGAGGCCATTTGGCCCATTGAATGTGCACGGACCCTGCAAAGAGATTCCACCCAAACCACATTACCTCACATTTATCATGGCTAATCTACCTAGCCACTACAGGACAATCCACCTAACCTGCACATTTTTGGACACTGGGAGGTAAGTGGAGGACCAGGCAAAATCCATACAGACGTGGGGAGAACATGTAAACTCCACACAGTCATCCAAGGCTGGGATCGAACCCAGGTCCCGGGTGCTGTAAGGCAGTAGTGCTAACCACTGTGCTACTGTGCTGCCCAACGAAGTTAGGATGATTGAGAAGAGATTGGTAGAGATTTTCAAAATCGTAAGTGTGCTGGATAGAGTAGATAGAATGAAACTTATCCCACACGTAAAACAAAAAGGAACAAGAGGCCATAGATGTGCAAATGAAGCAAATATACGAAAAAGCTTTTTCACACTGCAAGTACTAAGGGTATAGAATGCATTGCCTGAAAATGAGGTGGAGGCAAGTTCATTTGGGGCATTCAAAAGGGCATTGGATAGAGCGGTATGCAGGGATACAAGGAAAAGGCAGAAGATTGGTATTAGATAATAAAGCAGTACAGGCACAATCTGCCAGATGCTTCTTTCTGTGTTGTAAAAGTGATTAAAAGGAGTCAACAGGAAATAAGTCTCAAGTCACTCCATCTATTGGCCTTGTGGAAGATATTGGTAAATAGCAATATATTATTAGTGTTTAATGTCAGCACCACATATAACATTGTTTCTCTCTTTCTAACTTTTATTTTTGGAAGACATATGCATAGGTTGGATGCAGAGTAAAGCATCCTACATTCTATCCAAGGAAGATTTTCATTGCCAATTTACAAAGTGCAGCCAGTGCTTAGAGTCATCGGATGGAAAGTTTCCAGGCACTGAACAATGTGAGCATTGGCACAAAAAATTGGGAAAATTTTGTGAGATCAGCAGTAAGAAGATTCTCAAAATAGAGATCAAAAAGCCCCATTTTCTAGCCAAGCATTGAACGGCAGGATGAGATTCTCAATAGTGAGTAGTGAGAGGCCTATCTGCATGCATTGCCATGTATTAACATCTCATTATTAGCTAATCTCATCTAATTTGTGTGCAGTTTGTTGTTCTCCCACCTTTCAGATAGAAACTAGACAGCAACAATTCCTGCTATGAAAAGCAGAATGGTTACCTGGCCACTCTAGCTCATTGCTTTTTCCTCCAGGCCTCCGCCTTGTACACAGTGAGCAATTCCTGAGGTCACACCTCCATGGGCAACTACCCCATGCATCCCTGTCCATGGGCATTGGACATGTACCAGCTTCACGGCACACTCATGGTGCACTCTGATCTATTTGCAAGATGCTTCTGTTCTTCCATTCTGCACTTTTGGAGTGCACTGGCACCTTTCGTTGGAATATAGATACTTTACGTGCAGGGAAGGGCACCCATCTCATGGATTGCACTAAGCTGCATCTCAGCTTCCTTACTTGTTCTGTTATTGCTCACTAACTTTGCACCTGCTTGGATGCTTGTGGGATCCCTGCATTGCCTTTTGCACGTTGCCCATTCAGCCAGAACTTGAAGGCTGACAGTACTTCTGTCTTGACTTGCCGTTTAGAATTATAAAATTCCTACAGTGTAGAAAGAGGCTATTTAAACCAAAGAGTCTGCACCAATGAGCAAAACAACATCCCATCCAGACCCAGCAACTTACCTGATCCCCATAACTCTGCACTTCCCATGCCTAATCCACTCAGCCTGCACATCCCTAGACACTATGAGGCAATTCAGCATGGCCAAACCACCTAACCTGCAATATATCTTTGGACTGCGGGAGAAAACTAGAGTACCCAGAGGAAACCTACTTGGAGAATGTGCAAATTCCACACAAACAATCACCCAAGGCTGGAATTGCACCTGGGTCCCTGGTACTTGAAGCAGCAGTGCTAATCACTGAGTCACTATACTGCCTATTTCTACTAAAAAAGATCTTATATCTCTCAAATATCTCTTCATTACTGTAAATATAATTATATTTCCATTCCATTAAATTAACACTATACCTTTTTAAAAACTATAACCCTACTTGGAGGAAAAGGCAAAATGTGCAACTGAAACTTACCTGGGGCACAGCAAAGTAAAGCAAATGACCTGTTTGAGAGGGACTGAAAGGAAACAAAACCATGCTATTGCAGTGAAAGAATTAACAGATGCACAGAACCAGATCGTATTCAAGGACTAGGGGAGAGAAAGAGACCATTGACAACCAACCTATTGCAAGTATTAGTTGAGTCAACCTTCTCTGAACTGCTTCCAACATATTTAAATCCTTGCTTAAATAATAAGACAAATATGTACACAGCACTCCAATTTTGACCTTAATTCCTGAATAACTGAAGCATAATTTCCAAATTTATGTATTCAATTTTCCATAAAAATGAACACTCTGTTAGCTTTCAAATTACACCTTGCACCTGCACACTAACCTTTTTGGATTCTTGCACTGGGACACCCAGATCCCTCAACATCTCAGAGGACTGCAATCTCTCACCATTTTCTTTTCTATTCTTGCTGCCAGAATGGACAATTTCACATTTTCCTACATTATACACACTCAGCAGATCTTTACCCACTCTCTTAACTTAGCTTTTTTTTTTCATTCATTCATCTAATATGGAAATTGTTGGTAATGCCAGCATTTACTATCAGTTATGACCCGCTGGATGAGGCCCTGTTGTTCCCAAAACCATATCAAATGTTAAGTGTCTTTTAAAAGGCATACATTGTACTGCAATTTGCCTGATTTCCAGACCAAAGTTGATTGAAAGCATGGACCAGGTTCCTGTACTAAACGTTACTATTTAGTTATATATAACTACATGATAGTTACAAGTAAATAAATTCAACTATTGGCATGTAACAGTACGAATGAAAACTCTCATGCCATATAAACCCAAGGCCCTCTTACACACACACACAAACACACTTCAAACAAATAAGAAAAAAAAATTATTGGTGGAGGAAGAAAAAAACTACAGTCAGTTCAGTGGTCTTTGCTTCCTGATTCCGATGATCCATCTTTTGCTAGCTAGTCCCTTAATGTTCAGTTGTCTTTCCCTAACGTTCCACTTGTTTGTAAGAAGTACGAGCGACTGATTCACTTGGAAAAGTTTCTGATTTATCATTTCAAAAGTCACAACTCACAGCATCCGCTGCAGGAAAAATGACTGCTTCTCTTCAAGTTTAAACTGATTTTTTTTACTGTAGAGTACAGGCAGCTTCTGCTGAGAAAAACGACAACACACACTTTTGAGTCTTTCTCTCTGTGTCTTTGTAATTTGTTTCTAGTTTCAATCTGCTCAGTTAGCTGAGAACCAATCAGCTTCACTTGTAAACAACTGCCTGGCTCCTGAGTGTCTGCATATTGCAGGAATCCACAGCCACAAAAAAAAATAGAGTTCACAAATGTATTAAATTCCTTGCTGTGAAATTATGCAGCCATCCTGGTACATCGCTTTGTTTAAAAAAAAAATTTCTCCTTGTAGTCCCTAAATTTTAAAGACACCTAAACAAAAGGACATGCCTCCATCTTGAAGGCATATTAATATCATTTTTAAAAATGCATATCAGTATAAACATGGAATTTACAACAAGAAAGCAAGATTTATATCCATTCATTTTTTAACCCCTTTTGTGCAAACTTGCACGGTACTAAAATTTCTGAAGTTTTAACCTATTCTAACATTTTACATTTGGGATGGTGTACCTGCAATTCTACTGTCTTTTCCACTAATATTACCAATGTTAATTGACTGCAATGAAGTATTCTGCTTTTTAGACTTTTCAATGAAAGCGAATGGATTATGATCAGCATAAATTAACATTTCCTTGTTTCCATGTCAAGTATAGTGCTGAAGAGTTAACAACAATTGCAGGACAGTGCTTCGTCTGATACTGGTTGAGTTTCTTAGAAAAGTACTCTTAGAGAAGGCTTCTTTATTCCTGACTTATCATCTTGTAACAAATCACTAGCATCAACTGCCATTTTGAAAGGTCTAGGGCAGACACAAAGCCAGGTAGTTTGTCATAGTTGTCAGCAGTGATCAAAAGGATGGACATGTTGCTGCATGTCACCGTACTACATGAATCTCACGCCTTCACCATGTACCAGCACGTCAAATACACTGCATGTGCATTAACTAACTGTCCATGTCTCAAAGTCTAAGGAGAGTAGTTCTCAGTCAATTCAAGGAAAACAACCCTTCAGTCAGGGGATCCTGGCACAGTAAGTCATGGATAGCTGGCAATGTTAGTCCAGGGGTTTGGAACAGTCATTGGTCGCTTGGGGCAGTTAGGGTCAGGGACTTTGTTTCACTACAGTCCTGGCAGAAGGCCACATTCAGCCCTGTGGGTCCAGTGTAACCAGTCTGGAAGTAAGGGGACAACTGTCAGGGAACTGCACACAGATCATTCATGGATCTCGTCACTCCTCAGTCAGATTTCCATCCAAAATAGAAACCGAAAGAACTGTGGATGCTGTAAATCAGGAGTAAAAACAAAGTTACTGGAAAAGCTCAGCAGGTCTGGCAGCATCTGT
>NC_063339.1:55397187-55462782 GCF_021869965.1 Rhincodon typus | reverse complement strand
AAGGAAAAAACAGAGTTAACGTTTCAGGTCCAGTGACCCTTCCTTGTCACCGGACCCATAAAGTTAACTCTGTTTTTTCCTTCACAGATGCTGCCAGACCTGCTGAGCTTTTCCAGCAACTTCTGTTTTTGTTCCAGATTTCCATACAAGTCTGTCAATGGGTAAGCTATGGTCAGTCTTGGGGTCCATCCACTTAAAGTTATGAGAGGTTATCAGACACAACTGGTGTTGGAGGGAATGTGGGGACCTCAGTTATAGGGGTATAGATAGCAGGGGAAATAACAATTGAGAAGGAGTTGCAACTAGTAAAATGGGAAAGGTGATAGCCATAGGAAGAAAAGGGGAAATGTGAGATTCTGTATCATCGACAGTCTGGCTTTGACCGTGTGGAAAATACATTAGTACATCTGGCATGATGACATGATATGCCTGGTACTAAACTGGGAACGTGAAGGTGAGCAAGATCAAAGCCGATTGTGTCAACAGAGTGCAATCAAGAAGGGAATGTGGAGATTTGACAGGATACCTACACTCAGAGCCTACGCGTGTTATTCACTGTGTGAGGCAGACTGCTGTACCCTTTCATTGTGATGTAAATATCAGGTGTTCAATAGATTTGAAAATGGCTACCACCACACTTTGGATGGGCAGTTTAAGTGAGAGAGGGGCTTCAAGTTTGAACAGTGTAAAGCCCTTCAAAGGACAACAGACTTAAATAGATGCCTACACAGTGTCGGTGAAAGACACTTGTGAGCACTACATACTGCATGTATTGACCTATATAAAAGCGATGTACTAAAATCTGAAATAAACACAGAAAATGCTAGCGAAACTCAGCAGGTGTGGAAGCCCAGAACTATTGCGGAAGAGTCATATCAGACTCAATGTTAATTCCATCTCTCTATCCACAGATGCTGCCAGACTTGCAGTGTTTTGCCAGCATTTTCTGTGTTTGTTTTAGGCATTGACCTATTGTATGATCAAAATCTTAGCTTCAAACACTCTTGACCACATCATGCAGCATGACGTGTCAGTCCAAATAATGGATGTGATGCATAAGCAATGTGTTGCAGCCTGGAAAGATTGACCTTGGTTGCCAAAGCAACAAACGCCTTCCAACGTCTTACAATCTACATTGTAGAAATGCTGCTGACTTCACACCTTGGGCCATGGAACATTGTGTAA
Source organism: Rhincodon typus (assembly GCF_021869965.1). Taxonomy (NCBI): domain Eukaryota; kingdom Metazoa; phylum Chordata; class Chondrichthyes; order Orectolobiformes; family Rhincodontidae; genus Rhincodon; species Rhincodon typus. The sequence continues at coordinate 55,461,597 of NC_063339.1, read as the reverse complement.
GGCTAAAGATGGTGGGACTTAGCGTGTTTAATCTTCTAGTTGTGTGGAGAAAGTTATTCACTGACATGGCTGATGTTGAAAAGTGAACATACATTTATCAATGTGAGAGCATATTCACAATGAGGTTTCACCCATGCCACCTATGTGCCCTGACAATGTCATCTTCTTCCTTAACTTTCCATTATATCTCGGTGCAGACCTAAGGTCTGCAACTTGATTGGCGGCATATTGCCCAATAGTCTTGGTTTGGAGTTGGCCTTGGAGTTTTGTTTGAGTGGTCCTTGGTGCATTAGTGGCTAGTGGGCTCAGACATGCTGAATGTGTTCTATGAGAGGAAAGGTGTCCTTTCTTTGGCTTAAATGCTAACAGGGCTAAGGGAGGCAGGCAGGTTGGAGCTAGAAGGCCTGGCAGTCTCTGGAGTGCCTTGAGAGAAGATTTCTGGGAGGCATGTATGTAGCTCCTCTACTGACTGGGTCTTTATTGATACAAAAGAGAGGATGTAAAGGGGTATAAGATTGGGCATGTTAAGGATAGGTGCACAGTGGCATTAATGGGAGAGCAGCACAGAAATAGATATGGATTCTTACTTGGTTGCTAAGACATTAAGGTTTTGGCATCACCACATGACTAATCACACTCTTCACTTGCCAGGACCAGGATCCTCTCCTTCTAAGGAGTGAAGGGCTGAATTTTGGGCAACCCATCACCCATCCTGGTTCTCTCCATCCTATTGAGATACCTTTTTTCCTGGAATGACAATTAGAAGGATTGATTAAGATGAAAGGTGCTGAGAAAACTGTTAGTGCTTGTGCAGGTGGGAGGGAAAGTCCTGTGGTGTCCGTAATGAGTGAATAGGCAATGTAGAGGTCATGCTGGATGAGTTGTATATGTTTGGATGGATGAAAGCAAGTGAAGGATCCTGTTTCATGTAATAGTGAGAGTGGCAGACCATGAACCTTGGTGGGACATGTGTGTAGTAAGAGATAGATTGATTGTGAGGTGGCAAACAGTACAAAATGTACTTAATCTCATGCAGCAGGGAACATCGTTGACTTTCATTCTGCATTGCTGAACATTTCAGCAGACCATAGATATTGCACTGGGCCAGACAGCAACCTCAGACCAGGTTAGCAGTGTTTGATGTAGAGGTCTCCTCTGCAGGTCCTCTGGTAAGGGGACACCCATCCTCTGCATCGCCAGTGCCGCCAGGACCCAATTGACAGAACAAGTTCTCCCTTTGTCTGCCATGTCTGGGCAAATAACAGGAAGCATTCAAGGCAGTTCCAGACTTACAGCGCTTGACCTGGTGCTCAACTACCTTTTAAAGGTAGGCACGGTCTGACAGGTCCTGGCAGTGGCAAGTACATCTGCATGCAGCAAGAGAGTGAATAAGATAAATGGGATCCCACTTCTGCATGGTGCATAAGTAAATATGGAAAGATATTGTGAGAAATCACGCTAGGTCTCACAGAGAGAAACCCTCCATGAAATTCACCAGAATTAACACTTAGTTAATTTCCTGTAAAATTAAGCCCACTGACTCATTATGATACAGAAAGAGGCCATTTAGTCCATCAAGCCCATACTGGCTCTCTGTAACCCAGTTACACGCCTTCCCAGATTTATTGCAAGACCTAAAAGTTTAGTTCCCTAAAATGCTGATCCAATTTCTTATTGAAATTATTACTCACCTCTCCTTCCATCACCCTTGTCGGCAGTATGTTCCAGGACGTTGCCACTCATTATGTAAAAAAAGTTCTTTCTCTCATCTCCTCTGCGTCTCTTACCCAAAAATCTAAATCTGCACCTGCTAATCCTTGTAGAAACAGCTAATAGAAGTTTGGCGGTGTAGGCCTGTTCTTTTTCTTGTAACTTCTCCTGTGATGAGGTCCAGTTGCTCCAACCCTGACTCGGACACGGACGGCGCGTACCAGGCTATAGCCCATCTCTTGTGCTTGGAGAGTCTCGGGAGAGTTTCCTCCTCACTTCTTCAATTTCTTCAGGCCGTAATGGTATCGAAGCTGCATCCGTCTCAGACTGTGAGGTTTCTTGGTTGCTAGACAGATGGGGAGAGCCCATACTTTCTGACAGGTTTTCTGGCTGTTCTGAGGGGCCAGGTATGTTTTGCTCCTGCCCCATTTGTGCGATAGCAGTTTTCAGGTGATCCTTTGTATGTCACGGAACCTGAACTTGCATCAACCTCAACTCACACCCATAAGACCGTAAGACGTAGGAGCAGAAATTAGGCCATTCGACCCATCGAGTCTGCTCCGCCATTCAATCATGGCTGAGAAGTTCCTCAACCCCATTCTCCCCGTAACCCTTGATCCCCTTGATAATCAAGAACCTATCTATCTCAGTCTTAAGTGTACTCAATGACCTGGCCTCCACAGCCTTCTGTGACAGTGAATTCCATAGATTTACCACTCTCTGGCTGAAGAAGTTTCTCCTTATCTCCGTTCTAAAAGGTCTCCCCTTTACTCTAAGACTGTGCCGTTGGTACCTAGTCTCTCCTACCAATGGAAGCATCTTCCCAACATCCACTCTGTCGAGGCCATTCAGTATTCTAAATGGCCTTGCAGGGCCATTTCCATGTTTTCGACACCAAATTTCTTCCCCTGAATTAAATGGTCTCTCTCGCTTAGAGAGACATGTGGCAGGCTTTGGTGTGCTGCCGTTTCTCCCTCCGTCCCAGGTCACACATTATCAGGTTTAACCTGATGTGGGGTGTTCTCTCCATCAGCAACTCTGCTGGAGCTATCCTCACAGTTGCATGAGCGGTGGTCCTATAATCAAACAGGAACCAGGGCAGAATTGAATGAAGCTATAGGCTGTTTCTTTAAGCCTGCCTTCAACATTTGGACTGCTCTTTCCGCCAGACCATTGAACGATATATGGTACGGAGCTGTCCGAACATGCTGAATGCATGCATAGAATTCATTCGGCAAACTTAGGGATGACGATTGAAAAGCTGCAAGCATCGTTCACGATAAATGGACTCCTAGAAGCATTTGTCACGGACAATGGGATGTCATATTCTAGCATGGAATGCAAGTATTTCATCTGTGACTACAATAGCAGATGAGAGATTAGGAACTCTGCAGTGAATAACTGACTACCTGTCTCCACAAAGCCTGTCTGCCATCTGAAAACCACAAGTTAGGAATGTGATGAAATATTCTCCACTTGCTGGATAAGTGCATTGCCAACAACACTTAAGAGATTTGATAGCATCCAAGTCAAAGCAACCCAATGTGACTGACATCCCAAACATTACCACATTCACTCCCTCCACCACCAGTGTATAGTGGCAGTGGTATATGCCATCTACAAGATGCACTGTATGTAGGCTCTTATGATACCATGGTCCAGAACGACAAAATCTACCATCTAGAAGTGTTAAGGCCACAGATGCATGGGGACAACATCACATGTGAGCTCCCCTCCAACCCACACTCCAACCTGATGCGGAACCATATCCCTGTTCCTTCATCTTCACTGAGTCAATATCTTGGAACTTCTATCCCACACTGAGTTTGGGCTCTTTCTAGACTGGTAGGGGAGAAGTCAAGATCAAGGCTGTCTTCAACCTTAGACTTCAAAGTAACACTATTTATTGCACATTAATACTAAATATTTTAATACACAGTAATTGTAATTATACCAGCCTTTGACTTATAGTTGCAGTAGGTGATGACTAATCAACTTCATGTGCCCACTTCATTTGCTCTTTGTCTGTTTCTGGAGAATAGAGAATTCTGGGGTAGTTTCTTCTACTCATTTTACTAATCTATTCCAATTCCACCCACAATGTGATATTTATACTCGGTAGTCTACAGCTCTATGTCATCATCACAAGTTTGCTCCATGTTCCAATGCCTTTACACGCAAGGTAGATCATTTATGAAGTAGCTGGAGATAGTTGATCCCTGAGGAACAAGGTTCTATGGCTGCATAGTAGTATCCTAATGCCTGACCCAGGTTCCACGTGCTCCAGAGATATGTAATAACTTCTCTGAACAAGTTGTTTAGATAATAGCTATAGTGAGGAACACCTGCACTTTTCACCTGTGACTGAAATGCTGCCACGTTCTGTCAAAAGTTGCACTGATGTTAAGGGCAGTCACCAGCACCTCATCCATACCTTTGCTCCAATTCCCTTGCAATACCCCACTTATCATCTCTTTCATTCTTCTCTCAGCCTTCTCTCTCTCTCTCTCCATCTTCATGAATGGGAGGGGAAATTCACAACAGCATCAGAGGCTACGGGGATTGGGGGGGGCGGATTAATGACTGTGACCACCATTATGCCTCCACAGTGGGGGCATAAAGGAGCAGGGTGGCCATCAGCAATGTGTAACATTGGAGTTCAGGTGACACTGAGGACAAAGTTAAATGTGTTGAGTTTCCAAATTGGAGAAATGGATTGAAATGATTTGTCATGGTAGTTTGAGGTAATAGGGAATAAGCTGATTTTAAGGGGGAGAGGGGAACCAGTGCTGATGAAGTGCAGCATGATCTGCATTGCCAGTTGTAACTTTTCTTTCTCAAGACATGAAGTGCTACTAATAAAAACACCCAGGGTGGGCAGAGTAAGTATAAATTTGATGGCTAAAAGTGAGCGATCCACCAATGCATCACCCATTTCAACTGCGTTCAGAATAAGGGTGCAGAAAGGTCAGATGCTGGTCAAAAGTGCTTTACAACATGCCATTGGTGATTGCAAATTGAAACTGACCATATCAGTAGTGTTGAAATTATCAGCAATAACAGTATAAAATGCTAGTGTGAGTTGAAGGCAAAATTCTATTTGTACCACTTCCAAGGGTCCTGCGGGAGCCACACTGTTTCAGCTCCTCCTCTGTTATTTAAGCTTCACGGTTGTATGTGCTGAATGTATGGTTAGATGGAGAGTTTGATGTGGGTGTAGGATTAGAAGAGGGTATTGCATTTCAAGCAGCCAATTTTGTTCACACATGGTGGATCTTCAACTGACACGGCACCTTCTGTAAGTCACTACATTTGCTGAGCAGATAGATGATATTAAACGCATGACCTCCATTATCCACTTGTAGCCTTTCTCAGTGAGTGGTGAAGTGTGCTCAGTCCCCATCTGGAGGATCCTCAACTAATGACTGATCTGAGATGTAAGAAACTCTTTTGCTCCTTCTGTTCATGATTTAGGACCTTCCCACTGGGAGTGGCGCTGGTGGTGTATTGTTACTTATTCTGATATTTAAGAAGCAAAAGATAGATGCAGGTGGAGCAGGACCAACAGCAAGCTTAGCAGCAGCAGTAAGTGCCTGTGGAGGATGAAGAGCACCCAACTCAGGATAATGCAGCTATAGATCACATCAGGATGAGTCTGGTGTCTTGGAGATCCAGAGCTTTTAGACTGTGACTCAATTTCCTGGTGATGAACAATGTATGTGACAAGGTATGCTCTGTATGTCCTTGGACATGGTGACAGAACAGTACTGGATGCTGGATTGGGACTGGAGGACAACAGTAGTGGGAGACCATCCTCTTCTGGTGGCAGTAAAGGTCACTCTGTCTCTGAACCTCAATGTGATTGGTTCCTTTCAGGAACCAATATGTGCTGTATGGGGAATATCCCAGTTGTCACCCACAAATGCATCAGGACAGTGACCAATGGTATCGGTCTGGTTCACTTCATTCAGTTATGAGGTCAGTGCTGCAACCTTGATAGTGGGATTTGGGATTATATCTGCCTTCCCCAGGTACAAGATGTCATTGATACATGGCATTGAGAGGACCATATCATAACGCTGCAGAATTCATTGCTGGGAGGGAATTCCATTCAATTAATGTCTGGATTATCTGTGATCACCATTACCACTTCCTGGAGGTGTGTGCCCACTACCCTGACAGCTGCCATGACTCCTACATCTTGGAACACTCTCATGTATGTCTCTCTCAAGTATTTCAAGTACCTGATGCATTTGAGGGTTCAGGATTTTTACAAGGCTGGTTACTGGCTGACAAAGGCTGCCCACTGTGACCTTGGCTCATGCACCATTGTGGACACCCGTTAATGATGTAGAATGCAGGTTTAATGCCACCATGACTTGACCAGGGCCAGAAGCAGACCACAGATCTGTAGAATATGTGGTCTCATGCTTGGACCAGTCTAGGCCTGTCCTCCAGTTTTGTCTAGACAAAGTGTGCTACATCATCATGATGTGCTCTGCTGTGTACAGTTGAAGCAGGCAACAGGGTGATGTGTTGGATGCTGACGAACAGGAAGAATGGAAATACACTTTAGGGCCTTAACTATCTCCTGTCTCTTTAGATTATTTACCTCAGATCAGCTGATTAACTTAGTGGTTGCCTGGGTTTTGCCAGTTTGGTCTTCTGGACCATGACAAGTTGTTGGCCTGCTAGCTAGCTTCATCGTTGCTAGTCACTTCTACAAGTTCTGTATGAAATTCTTCAGGGCTGCTTCGTATATTTGCTATTTATCAAAACTCAAATACATCTCAGATTTCACATTGAACTTCTAATTCAGTTGCTCACTCTGTTTTTGTGAGAGTAGCCACACAAAGGGAATCATTCCTTCTTGTTTGCATCGTTTGTGGGAAATCTGTAAATACTCCTATTTTAGAGCAGGATTGAAACAACTTTTAAGTGAAAGTCACAATTCTAATCAATCTTTGGATTCAAATGTTTAGCATTCTGAATCTAATAACTATCTTATACATATTTCTGTAGCCATGCTAATTTCTTTTAAAATGGTTTTGAGACCTGGCTTTAGAATGGATGGGTTTTTGTGCACCTCTGTTGGTTAAGGGAAACACCTGTTAGAGAGGAAGAGTTTTGGTTTCGGTTTTATTTTGAGTTGGGCAGTCCTGTGAATACCTTGGATGAAAATGGGTCTATAGACCAGAGTTCCTGTTAAGGGAAGGATATATAGCGAAACGGATTACTTTAGAATGAAGTGCCAGTGTTACTTAAAGCTGAATACTTTTAAGCTCACGTATATAATAGCCCCAGGGAGAAGCTATCTGCAGTTCCACTCGAAGTTGAAGTCACAAGTGACTTAAACTTATCAAGGCGTGGGTATTGTATGAATGTTTTTTTGGTTTTGTACAGGCGGTCCAACACAAAAGCTGTTTATATTTTCTTTTCAATTTATAAAAAAAAAATTATGATTAGTTGGATTATACTGTGCTTTTACTGCATATTTGGAAATCTTTATTAAAACAAAAACATTTGTGTGTGTATGTTTCAGTGATAAACCATTTTGTTAAAATTAAAACAAACCAAAGAAGAACCTGTCAAGCCACGTTCAGTCCGCGATCTGACTTGTCTAGTAATAATACCAAATGGAATGATACCACCTATTTTCCTGACCATCAGATATCTTTGAAAATTTAGTTCCCAGTCTTGGTCACCCTGCAAGCATATCTTCATAATAGCTATAGAATCATATTCATTTATTTCAATTGTACTGGATGCTGGTCCCAGCATGGTTCAAGTGAAGTCTATCCCAACAAAACAACTTCTCTTTCCCCAGTGCTGGTACTGGTGTCCCAATCCTGGAACTCCCTCCCCAATAGCATTGTGGTTCAGGAAGACAATTCACCATCACCATCTCAGTGATGCCTACATCCCATGAATGGACTTTTAAAAATGTTTTTAAAATGTTTCTGTACATAATATAACTATGTACACTGTTTCCTTTTCCATTGTTAATTCTGTTTTTTCACTCTGTCCTTAAAACTCCTATTACTCATTGAGGTCTCAGATAACACATTGACCTGACCACTTTTTCAACAGTTTGCATTTAAATTAATTTGCAGCACAACAATTTTTCAACCTGAGTGAGAGAAAGAATCCAACTTAGAGAAGTCACCAAGGAGTGCCGTGCTGTATAAAATCCGAACCCATTGCATTGTATGATTCTCTGTGCATTACCTTTACTGCCGCCTTCAATCCACAGCATTCTTGAACATGTAAGCTCTTCCACTAATAATCACTGTAGTGAGTATATCATATTGAGGAGAAGCAGTGGCCTAAAGGAGCATCATTCGGTCTAACTGACAGTCTACTTATACTGCTATACATTTGGAAATAAGGTCAGAATTTTAAACCTCAATATCCTAAAACTAAGCAAAATAATGAGAATTCTATTAGACAGCAATATATTGGATTATTATTAAGGTAGGATTTTGCATAAAGCCTCACATGCAGTTATCTGAAAGAAGTGTCAACAATAATGTGCTATGAACCCTCAGAGAGCCTTAGTTTTGAGCTTTGAGATCCAACAACCCGTAACATTTACAAAAAAAAGAACATTAATTAAATGCTTAGAAGAAGTAAACCTTTAGGCATGAGGTTGAAAACTGCAAAGATAATGACTCACATACAAACTGCCACACATTAAATATTTATAAGGATGAAATAACATCAGGGCCTTAACTATCCCCTAACTCTGAAGGTGATTTGCCTCAGCCAGCTGATTAACTTAGTGGTTGCGTGGGTTTTGCCAGTTTGGTCCAGTGGACCATGACAAGTTGTTGGCCCGCTGGCTAACTTCATTATTGCTAGTTACTTCCACAAGTTCTGCATGAAATTCTCTAGGGCTACATCATCTATTTGCTATTTAACAAATCTTAACTACATCTCACATTTCGTATTGAACTTCTAATTCAGTTGCTCACTATTTTTGTGAGAAGAGTCACACAGGGAATTATTCCTTTCTGTTTGCATCATTTGTGGGAAATCTGGAAGAACTCTCATTTTAGGACAGGATAGGAACAACTTCAAAGGGAAAGTCACAATTCTAATCAACCTACGGTTTCAGACATTGAACTCATTTCTATTGAAAAAACGCTGACAAAGATTATATTTTCAATTTGTAAACAGGTATCCTTTGAGCTGTTGGGTCAGAAATTGCGACCTCAAATATTACTATAATTTCCCTTTTTACTCTCACAGCAAATAATATGCTCTTTGACATTTGAAAGACATTTCAGTAGGTATTGCAGTTTAATAACACTATTTATGAATCAGTAGAAATCGTAAAACAATAAACATAAATCAGATGGTGCTAATACTTGGTGAAAGAAGACAATTGAAAAATTTAAATACCATAACTAAAAGTCTGGCAGAAGCAAACAACCACTTTTAGCATTTTGACACTGAATTTATAAAATAATTTATTGATAGATTTGTAAGGCATGACTCCCTCTTCCTTAATCCCATGTTGTTGTTGCTACTAGACTGACAACAAATATTGCAATAATTTGCTGCTATGTTTGAGCTAAAAGTCTTTGAGATACAGGTAATTAAACTGTCTGTTAGCTGGAATCCTTCAGAGGCTCAGTTTCTTCTCCGGCAGCTGGTGATACTTTATAGAGATGTTGAGTTAATCGATTAAAGCCATGGGGACAGGAGGGCTGCTTGACAGCACTGCACTAAGATGAAATTAGTCAGAACTGAGAAGTGAGATGAGAAGGTTGCCAGTAGGTGCAATTCATTAGGGAGAATGAAGAGGATAAGGGACAGGAAGCACTGATCCCTGTATAATTAAGAGAGCCATGTTATAACCATGTATCTCAGATGTAAAAGGTATGGATAGACCACCAATGTTATTTCTTTGTGAACTTAACCATTGTCTAGTGTGACTGCTACAACTTTAAATGATTATACTGCTTGGAAGTTCAAAATCAGTGTAATTTTCTTTGAAGTACTGGTGTTGGGGACAACTGACTTCAGAGGGATACGCATGGATTGTATTTGGAGCATGAGAATTTTATAGAGGGGAATTGATTTGATACTGATACAGTGGGCAAATAATTGACTTGGATTTATTAGAACATAGAACAGTATAGCACAGCACAGACCCTTCAGCGCACGATGTTGTGCCTACCTAATATCCTATTAAGATCAAACTACCCTGCATACTCTACATTATATTATCATCCATGTGCCTATCCAAGAGCCGCTTAAAAGTCTCTAAAGTATTTGACTCAACTACCACTGCCGGCAGCGCATTCCACACGTCCATCACTCTCTGTGTCGAGAACCTACCTCTGACATCTCCCCTATACCTTCCTCCAATCACCTTAAAATTATGCCCCCTCATAATAGTCATTTCCGCCCTGGGAAAAATTCTCTAGCTATCCATTCTATCTATGGCTCTCATCATCTTGTACACCTCTATCAAGCCACCTCTCATCCTTCTTTGCTCCAATGAATAAAGCCCTAGCTCCCTCAACCTTTCCTCATAAGACCTGCCCTCCAGTCCAGGCAGCATCCTGGTAAATCTCCTCTGCACCCTCTCTAAAGGTTCCACATTCTTCCTATAATGAGGCAACCAGAACTGAACACAATATTCCAAGTGTGGTCTAACCAGGGTTTTATAGAGCTGCAGCATAACCTCGCGGCTCTTAAACTCAATTCCCCTGCCAATGAAAGCCAACACACCATACGCCCTCTTTACAATCCTATCAACTTGGGTAGCAACTTTGAGGGATCTATGGACATGGACCCCAAGATCCCTCAGTTCCTCCACACTGCCAAGAATCCTGCATTCAAATTCGACCTTCCAAAATGAATCACTTCACAGTTTTCTGGGTTGAATTCCATCTGCCACTTCTTTGCCCAGTTCTGCATCCTGTCAATGTCCTGTTGCAACCTACAACAGCCCTCCACACTATCCACAACACCACCAACCTTTGTGTCATCAGCAAACTTACTAACCCACCCTTCCCCTTCCTCATCCAAGTCATTTATAAAGATCACAAAGAGCAGAGGTCCCAAAACAGATCCCTGCATAACACCACTGGTCACCGTGCTCCAAGCTGAATACTTTCCATCTACTACCACCCTCTGTCTTCTATTGGACAGCCAATTCTATATCCAGACAGCCAAATTTCCCTGAATCCAATGCCTCCTTATTTTCTGAATGAGCCTACCATGGAGAACCTTATCAAATGCCTTGCTAAAATCCATATACACCACATCCACTGCTTGACCTTCATCAATGTGTTTTGTCACATCCTCAAAGAGTTCAATAAGGCTTATGAGACCTGCCCCTCGCAAAGCCATGTTGACTATTTCTAATCAAACTGTGCTTTTCCAAATAATCATAAATACTATATCTCAGAATCCTCTCCAATATTTTGCCCACCACAGAAGTAAGACTGACTGGTCTGTAATTTCCAGGATTATCCCTATTCCCTTTTGCCACCCTCCAATCATCTGGTACTACTCCAATGGACAGTGAGGATGCAAAGATCATCAAAGGGGCAGCAATCTCTTCCCTCACTGTTATTGAAGAGATACTTTTGATTTATTATATTTACTTTGTGATATTTACTTGATATTACAGAAGGATCACCAATATCAAGAGCACCATTTTAGACGAGGCTCCAGCTTTAACCTTTTGACATTTGTTGTGCCAGAGACACCAAAACCTTTCTGGACTTTGGGCATCAATCCACTGCTTCAATTGATGCAAAGCATGACAAGGCCTAAAAGCCCTCCGTTTCTTCCTGTTCTGCAGTCCCGACCAGTCCCCCTCCACCGACACCCTTATCCGCCTAACTGAACTTGTCCTTACACTTAACAACTTCTCCTTCAACTCTTCCCACTTCCGACAGACAAAAGGGGTGGCCATGGGTACCCGCATGGCCCCAAGCTATGCCTGCCTCTTTGTAAGATATGTGGAACAATCCCTCTTCCGCAGCTACACTGGCCCCACCCCCCACCTCTTCCTCCGTTATATCAATGACTGTATCGGCACCGCCCCGTGCTCCCACAAGGAGCTCGAACAGTTCATCCACTTCACTAACACCTTCCACCCCAACCTTAAATTCACCTAGGCCATCGCTGATACCTCTCTCCTTCCTGGACCTCTCTGTCTCCATCTCTGGTAACCACCTGGAAACTGATATCTATTTCAAGCCTACTGACTCCCACAGCTACCTAGACTACACCTTCTCTCACCCACATTCCTGCGAGAATGCCATCCCCTATTCCCAATTCCTTCGCCTCCGCCGCACCTGCTCCCAAGATGAGACATTCCACTCCCGGACATCCCACAAGTCCTCGTTTCTCAAGGACCGCAATTTCCCTTTCACAGCGGTCAAAAACGCCCTCGACCGCATCTCTCGCGTTTCCCACAACTCAGCCCTCACACCCCTTCCCCACAATAACAAGAAAGACAGAATTCCCCTTGTCCTCATGTATCACCCCATCAACCTCCGGATTCAACGCATCATTCTCCATAATTCTGCCACCTGCAATCTGACCCCACTACAAAGGATGTATTTCCCTCCCCACACTTATCTACCTTCCGGAGGGACCGCTCGCTCCGCGACTCCCTCATCTGCTCCACAGTCCCCACTAGCCCCACCACCCCCGGCACTTTTCCCTGCAACCGCAGGAAGTGCTACACCTGCCCCTACACCTCCCCCCCCGACCTCCATCCTAGGCCCCAAGAAAACCTTCCACATTAAACAGATGTTCACCTGCACATCTGCTAATGTGGTATATTGTATCCGCTGTTCCCGATGTGGCCTCCTCTACATCGGGGAAACCAAGCGGAGGCTTGGAGACCGCTTTGTGGAGCACCTACGCTCAGTTCGTGACCAAACGACTGCACCTCCCAGTCGCGAACCACTTCAACTCCCCCTCCCACTCCTTGGACGACATGCCCATCCTGGCCTCCTCCATTGCCACAACGATGCCACCCAAAGGCTGGAGGAACAGCACCTCATATTCTGCCTGGGAACCCTGCAGCCCAATGGTCTCAATGTGAAGTTTACAAGCTTAAAAATCTCCCCACCCCCGACCTCATCCCAAAACCAGCCCATCTCGTCCCCGCCTCCTTGACCCGTCCGTCTTTTCTCCCACCTATCCGCTCCTCCCACTCACTGACCAACCCCCACCCTCACTTCCTACCGACTAGCCTCATCCCCACCTCCTTAACCTGTCCGCCTTCCCTCCCACCTACCCGCCCCTCCCTCCTCACTGACCAACCCCCACCCCAACTCCCTACCTACATTCACCTTTACTGACTTCATCCCCACCTCCTTGACTTGTCTGTCTTCTTTCGATCTATCTGCTCCTCTATCCACCTTCTATCAACGCCTCCCCCCCTCTCTATTTACTTCAGAGCCCCCTTCCCCTCCCCCATTTCTGAAGAAGGGTCCAGATCCGAAACATCAGCTTTCCTGCTCCTCTGATGCTGCCTGGCCTGTTGTGTTCATCCAGCTCTACACCTTGTTATCTCAGACTCCAGCATTGGCAGTTCCTACTATCTCAGAAGAATGCAGATTTGTTTATGTGTTTATGGTCTATTGTATGAATTTATTTTAATTTTTCCATGGATTATTGGATTTGATTTCAGTGTGCTAAAAGAACTGACAGTATGAGTGTATTTCATATTATTATGCAGAAACCTTAGGTCTATTGTTTGCCTGAAGCACTGAATTCACAATGTATATGACATTAACACAGTGATGAGAGTAAAGAACTTGCACCCCAAATATATTGTCCTATCTATAAGGATTTTGGAAATATTTATGTTGGATGTTTCTATTATAATACGCATTGGAACCAGAAAAACTGTGCTGGATTTCTATGTTGTCTTATCAAGGATACTTGAAAGAAGAGTCTTGGTGTTTAAGTTTTGAGTAAAATATACATTCTTCTGATTCTTTTTGTTACTTTTTAGCTTTTAATCATTCACTTTACTTCAGGGCTTGATTTTTATAAGGTCTAGCAGGATGCTAACTGTGGTCTATAAATGATTAAATTGCACTTGACAATGAGGCAGGTTTGACTCTACTATAATTGTTGGTTTTGGAGGAGAAAGATGAGGATCTGAGGAGGAAGATGCATTTCTCCATTTAGACAGTCACTGCATACTTACAATTGTCTTACCACCCAAATGTACAGACAAAATTAAGATCCACTTATCTTCACCTATCAGAGAGGATCTCCCTTGGAGGCTACAATTCATGAGGGAGCTGATGTGAAGAAATGCCGCTTCCTGGAGTCAAACTTGCAGGCCAGTTGAATGGTTTAGTCAGTGACTATCAAGAAAATAACTGCCCTTGAATTTCATGACAGATTGTTCTCTAAAGCAACAGAAGATGATGTCTGGGTTGCACTGACCTCTACATCGTGGAGGCCAGGCGCCAACTCTCTGACACCTCCTCCTACCACCCCCTCGATTAGGACCCCACCCCTGACCACATCATGCGACCATTCATAACCTCATCATCTCAGGTGACCTCCCACCCACAGCCACCAAACTCACCGTTTCCCCATCCCTGCACTGCCTGTTTCTATCTCCTTCCCAAAATCCACAAACCTGACTGCCCCGGCCGACCCATTTTCTCTGCCTGCTCCTGCTCCACTGAACCCATCCCCGCTTACCTTGACTCTGTCTTTTCCCACCGATCCAGGAACTCCCCATCTACGTTTGGGACACTACCTGTGCCCTCCACCTCCTCCAAGACTTCCAATTCCCTGGCCCCTAACACCTCATCTTCACTATGAACAACCTGTACACTTGTATCCCCCACCCAGACGGTCTAAAAGCCCTCTGCTCCTTCCTCTCCCACAGGCCCATCCAGTTCCCCCTCCACCGACACCCTCATCCGCTTAACAGAACTTGTCCTTTACCTTGAACAGCTTCTCCTTTGACTCCTTCCACTTCCTACAGAATAAGAGGGTGGCAATGGGCACCTGTATGGGTCCGAGCTATGCCTGCCTCTTCATAGGATGCGTGGAACAGTCCATTTTCTGCTATTACACCGGCACCATCCCTTACCTCTTCCTCCATTATACTGATGACTGTATTGGCGCTGCCTCGTGCTCCCATGAGGAGCTTGAACAGTTCGTCAATTTTACTAACATCTTTCATCCCAACCTCAAGTTCACCTGGACCATCTCCGATACCTCCCTCCCCTTCCTGGACCTGTCCGTCTCCATCTCAAACCAAACACCTCCATAGCTTTCTGGACTACACCTCCTCTCAAACACCCTCCTGCAAGAATGCGATCCCTTACTCCCAATTTCTCCGCCTCTGGCACATCTGCTCCCAAAATGGAGTGTTCCACTCCCAGACATCCTAAATGTCTTCCTATTTCAAGGACACCAACATCCCCCCTCCAGTGATCAAAAATGCCCTCAACCGCATCTCTTGCATTTCCTACACTTCTGCCCTCAAACCCCCTCCAACAAAACCAACAAAAATAAAGACAGAGTCCCACTGATCCTCAAATACCACCCCACCAACCTCCGCATCAAGCATATCATCCTCTGCCACTTTCTCTACCTACAATCCAACCCCACGACCAAAGAGATATTTCCTTCCCCACCCCTATCTGCCTTTTGTAGGGACCAGTCACTCCACAACTCCCTCGTCTGCTCCGTACTCCCTACTAACTCCACTACACCCGGCACTTTTCCCTGCAATGGACCCTACACCTCCCCCCTCACCTCCATCCAAGGCCTAAAGCAAACTTTCCATATCCAACAGGGGTTCACCTGTACATCCTCCAATCTGGTCTACTATATCCATTGCTCCCGATGTGGCCTGCTATACATTGGTGAGACCAAGCACAGACTCAGGCACCGTTTTGTGGAGCATCTGTGCTCTGTACGCAATAATCGACAATACCTTCTGGTTGCTAACCATTTTAACTCCACCCCCCACCCCACTCCTTTGATGACATGTCCATCCTGCACCTCTTCCAGTACCACAGTGGCACCACCCACAAACTGGAGGACACTACCTCGAGAGCCTACAGCCTGATGGCTTGAACATAGAATTCACTAGTTTTAAAATCTCCCCACCACCCCCTCCCCCGCAACCCGGCCCCTGGCCTCATCCCACATCCAAACCTCCTGCTCATTCCCACCTTGTTGACCCGCGACACAACCTGTCCACCTTCTTCCTCACCATCCGCCCCACCCTTCCCACCAACCAATCCCCACTACCCCCTACCTGCATCCACCTATCACCACCCCACCTACCTTTCCCCAGCCCCACCCAATCTTCCTCTCGTCTCCTTGACCTGACACAACCTGTCCATCTTCTCTCGCGTCTATCCACCCCACCCATCCCACAGACCAATCCCCACCACTCCCTACCTGCACTCACGTATCACTATCCGAGCCCTACCCCTCCTCCCTCTATTTATTCCCCATCCCCAGTTCTGAAGAAGGGTCCCGACCCGAAGCATCAACTTTCCTGCTCCTCTGATGCTGCCTGACCTGTGGTGTTCCTCTAGCTCCACACTTTGTTGTTTCTTAGTAGATGATGTCTGTTGAATCGCATGATCAGCAGCCTATTGCTGCATCAAGTAAGTAAAAAGAAATTGCTTTTTCCGGCAAAGACCTTTATCAGTTTCTCCACGGAAATAGACAACAACATTTTTGGTCAAAAAGCATGTTTCCCCAAAATACTGGTCATTACTGGTGGCACATGCTATTACATTGACTCTGATCTGCAACCCAAATACATTCCTGAACAAAAGTGGTTTCTACTCTCATGAATGTATGGCTAGCCAGTTGCTAATATGCATGGGAATGCCCTTAAGGACAGAAACGGTTTCTTTATTTTTATGCCAACTGATGCTGTCATCATTATTTGAAAGTCTAGAAAAACTGTGTATTTGGCTGCTAATGCACAAAGGTCATTCTCTTCATTATTGGCTCCTGATCACTTGAGGCAACATTGATGATAAATGGTATAACTCGACACTGATATAACTGATTTGGTGTAACAAAGCCTGATATCTCCTTAGCTTTTGATGTTAATGGTACTTGCCAGCACTCCTTCAAAAGATCAATCCTAGAAAGAATTGAAGAAGTGTTATCAATATAATCTTCAAAGTAAGGAATTGATTATGCATATGTTTTCAAGCTGCATTTACTTTTTTAGTCAACCTGCTCTGCTTAGGAAGCAACAATACCAGGGAACTCAAAATAATTCAGAGATAGTAGGAACTGCAGATGCTGGAGAATCTGAGACAACAAGATGCAGAGCTGGATGAACACAGCAGGTCAAGCAACATCATAGGAGCAGGAAGGCTGACGTTTCGGGCCTAGACCCTTCATCAGAAAAATTTTGCTACTTTACATACTTCTCTGTGTCTTTCTAGAAACATGGATGTATAATCCAACTTTGAGGATGTCTATTTTTGCCTTAAAAACTTCTCTTAATTAGTTCTAACAGACTTCTTATTGCAAGACCATATATCCGTTCCAATGACCTAAGCCTAGTAGATTCATTTGGAAAATCTCTGGTAGCAAACAGTAAGAAATGTTAACCTTTGTCCCAGTCTTGTGGGCACTTATTGACAATCATTGTTTTGAGGGTCTAATAATATCTTTCCAATGCTCCCTGTGTTCACACATGATAGGCAGTAGACCTAAACTACTTTTCAGATTGCTTATCATATTCTGAAACAATTTTGACCTAAAGTTAAAACCTTGGTCTGATTCCTTAATGTGTATAAAAAAGAAATATTTCTACCACTACATTAGCTGTAATCATCCTTAAAGAAGGAACTTCTGGAAATCAGGTTGTCATATTCATAACAGAAATAATATACTTGTGTTCCACTTCTGTTTTTGACAATGATCCTGCACAATCCACTAATATCTGACTGAATAGTGCTGCAGAAATTGGACTGGATATTGTCAGTACTGGTTTGATTACAGGTTGAAGTTTTCCCACTACCTGACGTGCAGCATGTTTACAGAACTGCATCAAGTCCTGGTGAAATCTTGGCCAAGAAAAATGCCTGTTTATCCATGTTTGAGTTTTCTATATTCCTGAATGTCCTACCATACTAATTTCATGCGTTATTCACATTATCTACTTATGATATTTGGGCTTTACCACTATCTGATGAACAACTGTCCATTCTTTGTCAGCAGGTTTATGAGGAGATCTCCACAACTCCATTTTTAACCTAATAACATTTCGAACTCCTTTCAGCCTTGTTTTGGGTGGGCTGCATGTATTAACTTGCTTAATTCTGGATCTGTTTTCTAAGCCTCAATTAATGAAGAAATGTTAAAACATTTTTTGAATGATCCCCATCCTTAAAGAAAATTCTGGCTACTCTAATATCTGCTTAATCCCTGCTGACGGACTTTATTTAGCCATTGCTCTGATCACTACACATGATGGAAAAATATCTGGAACTTTAACTTCATTCGAACTTTCTGTGATTATAAGTGATGCTGTTACTCTTACTCTTGCCAAATCATCACGAAGGAGTAAGTCAACTCTATCCATGTGTAATTTCTTAACAACTCCTAATCCCATTGTTCTGGACAACAAGTCACAGTCTAATTGCACTTTGTACAACAGAACGTGGATGAACTGTCCACTGATACCATTTATTAGCAGCTTGGCTTGTTGCACTCTTGAGAGGGAAATCTGTGTTCTTTTCCAGCAAAGGAGTATGAACAGCTCTTCGTACCTCTTAAAATAGTTATGAGTTTAGTTGCATCATTTGAAGAAAAAGGGGTGATCATTCTTTTTGACATAAGCCCTTTTTATGTCTCGTCTACCTTATTTACCTCTCCTACATCTATTGCAGTGTTTACCTCCTCTTGTAGTTAAAGCTACAATTTGATCTATGATATATTCCTTTTTGGACTAAAGGTTGCATGGGCTTCCCACACAACTTACAGCATTCCGACCAAAAGTACCCTATTTCATGTAGAAACAGTTAGGCCTTTGATTTTCGCCTCTACCCTCATCACCTTCCTCTTTGACCTGAGGAGGAGATCATGGGCATCACCAGCTGAACTTTCTTTACTCTGGCTGCTTGCTTTCCTTTCACTCTCCTATCCTGTATCCTTCTTGAGTTTATGGAAGTGACAATGAAAAAAAATCAACATAATCAATGGACCATTTTGATGCCTGTCTAGCATTTGTAACTCAAAGATAGCAAGAACTGCAGATGCTGGAGTCAGAATCAACACAGTGTGGAGCTAGAGGAACGCAGCAAGTCAGGCAACATCAGAGGAGCAGGAAAGTTGACTGGGGAGGGGGAAGGGAGCTGGGAAATGAATAATGGGAGGAGGAGCGGGGCTGGGGAAAGGTAGGTGGGATGGTGATAGGTGGATGTAGGTAGGGGGGTAGTGGGGATTGGTCAGTGCGAAGGGTGGAGCAAATAGATAAGGAGGAAGATGGACAGGTTGTGTCAGGTCAAGGAGGTGAGAGGGTGGAGTAGTGGTAGGTAGATGCAGATAGGGGTTAGTAGGGATTGGTCAGTAGGAAGGATGGGCGGATAGTCAGGTCAAGGAGGCAGGGATGGGGAGATTTTAAATGTAACTCACTGGTCTTCAACAAGGGTTCTTATTCGAAAAGTTAGTGCATTTTTAAATTCTTCTGAGGGAATAATTTCTCTGAGATTTTCACACGTAGTATTTACTCCTTAATTCCCTTTCCACCTGTCAGGATTACTTACTTCACAGTTTCAAAATAATTGTAGGTTTTCTCAAACTTTGAAACATTTCTTTTTTGCTTGTGTGCTTTAGGCACTAATTCATATATACTTAATATAGCCCTTTTCACAGTGTTACAATCTGTAGAAACTTTCACTGACAATAATGCATGTGTTTCATGTTCTGTTAACTTGAGTTGTGTGGGCAATGTTCAGTTTTCCTCCAGCCACCTGATTTGTTTTGCTATTTTCTCAAATACCAAAAAGAATACTTCCACATTCATTTCCTCAAATTTTGGTAGGACCTATAGAAACTTAAGCATTTCCTTTCTGGACTTTTAAAAATAGTTTGGCCTGTCCTTATGAGAACATTTGGCAGTATCTGATGTATTTTGTTTTATTTAATGGCATCTTTTAAGCTAGTTTTCCCTATCCCTCTCCTTTTTCTTCCCTCTTCTCTCTGAAATTCAAGTTCAAGTTTTCTTATCTACATCTTCTGCTTTCTAATTTTACAAATATCCTTCCTTTACTATTTCAAGCCTGCTATATATCTTTCCCATGCTCAAGCTATTTTAACCATAATTGAATCATTGCTAACTCAAGTGACTCACCACTCTGTGTTTCTTGTCCCTCCTGTATTTTGACCAATCCCAGTGCTTTCCTAATATTTCAATTATCCCTGCTTTTTTACCTCTGGAAGGCAATTCTCCCTCTAATTTATTTGCCAATTCCAGCAGTTACTTCTTGTAAATCCATTGGGATGCTTGTTCCAACTGCAGGTGTGTTTTAGCAGCTTCTGATGCCACCTTATTATAGCACAAAAAACCTGGTATCTGTCTTTTTATTCCCTATAACTGACATTAACTCCATATCAGATTTTATTTTATCCTTGTTCAAAAAATTCCGGTGATGAACCTCCAAATCTTTGTCATAGCTTTAGCGGGAAGAATGCACTAATAATTGTGCTGCACTGTTCAAAAGTTATTACAATGTGTATCAATGTATAAAAGCTCAATGGGACCACCATAATGAGCAGTTTGCCTGACTGACAGCTATTTGCAAATGCATTCACACTAGATTTCATCATTAACAGAAAATAACCCAATTTATTTTACCACACGTAGCCTTAACAAAAAGACAAAAGAAATTTTTTTTTAATCTCCTAATATACAACTTAAACTTCCACCTTTTCAGAAACCCTAAATACGCACACAGTCAATCACAGTTTAGAGACACAAACACAATTTAACGCACATACTATGAGAGGGGAAAAGAATACGAACACAGTAAACAAAATCCTGAAGATCTGAAGTCCAGACCACAAAATTATTAATCACAGTCCTTTTGATTTTATCAGTGATAAAACATTGTTATCTGTAGGTGATGAGCTACATTCCATACAATTTATTTTTCCAAGGTCCATACGTCTATGACTTCCAGAAGCAGAAGCCAATGCATTGGCACACTGATCAGTCTGTGCTAAATATCTCAGCAGCTGCACGGTCGTACATTTTAGAGAAATGTTGATGATTGTTGTTCAATTCAATGGTTGCTCAAGTAGACCTAGGTCGTCTTGTTCTGGAATTCTTTTAAACTTTCTTGGTTTTTATGCCTTTTTCCCACTTGAAGAAAGGGAGATGGAGAGATGGCTGCTTTTTGTCTATGGCTATGAATGTTTTCCTCCTCTACTACTCTGGCCACTTACAGCTTTTTAACACTCTGCAACTGAATTCGTAAGAGAGCTGTTGTTACACAGCATTTCCTCAAATCAAAAGACTCTTGATGGCCACTCAGTCTCAAATTCTCTCTCTCATTGCATCAAAAAGCCATATTTTATCACACAGCTCACAAAGTATTCAGCGCTTGATTTTCAAGTACAAATTCCTCCCAGTATTTCAGTTCTGGCAATCCAACTTCCACTTTTGTTAAAAGAATGCATGTAGTCTTTTTACAGGATTGAAAGGCAAGAAAAAAGTATGTCTTCACATGTTTTTAAGTTGTTAACAGCAATTATTACATTGTGAGAAGGGATTGGCATGGTGGCTCAGTGGTTAGCACTGCTGCCTCACAGCATTAGGGACCCAGGTTCAATTCTTAGGCAATTACCTGTGTGGATTTTGCACATTCTCCCCACATCCATATCGGTGCTCTGGTTTCCTCCCACAGTGGATTGGCTGTGTTAAATTGCCCGTAGTGTGCAGGAATATGTAGGCTAGGTGAATTGACCATGGGAAATGCAGGTTACAGGGATACAGTGAGGTTGGGGGTGGGGTGCGTGAGTTTGAGTAGGATGCTATTCAGAGAGTTGTGTAGAGTTGATAGGTTCAGTGGCCTGCTTCTGTAGGGATACAATGATTCTTGAAGTGTTGGTTGAACTGTTGGGAGATGTGGCAGGAACCGTTAACTGTCTTCAGATGCTATTCCAGAAATCTTCAAAGGTTTTGCATACTTTTACCTGTACGCTTATGTTCTCTGCTTAATGTTTTGGGATTCCTACATTTCTTTGCACTACAAGATTATCGTTATCTGCAACTTTATGAATAGGGGCCTAGACGTTTATTTGTCATGTAGCCTTCATCCTGAGATAGATCATTTCAAAACAACCCCTACAATAATGGCTATCCTCACCAAATTATCTCTCACTGTATAGTGTGCCAGCTTGTGAAAGGGCTGAAGCTCATCCTTTGACCTGATAGGTGCCACGACTACATCAGAGTACTCTGTCAGAAGTAACATGACACCAGGTTAGAGTCCAACAGATTTATTTGAAATCACCAGCTTTCAGAGAGCTGCTCCTTTGACAGGTGAAGGAGTAGCACTCCAAAAGCTGGTGATTTCAAATAAACCTGTTGGACTATATCTTGGTGTTACATGACTTTTGACTTTGTCTACTTCAGTCTAACATCGGCACCTCCACATCAGAATACCCTGGAATGGCAAAATGTTTTAAACATTTAAGAAACAGGTGAAGCTAGCTGTTTAACTCTACTACTTTGCAGTAACATATGGGGGCATTTTCCACCAACAGGAAGATGCCATCAAACCAAAAGAAGTTTGGCTTACCACACAACTAAGTAATGTGATATATAAATTTTAGTGCCAATGTGATACCAGCTATGTAAGCTATTTGTCCCAATAAGATACCCTTTGACATTTCGCAGGTGGAAGAGTTCCAATTCAACCAACTGTTGCTTGCAGTATCAGAACATAGTGTCCAATATTCGCTGTGATTCAGCTAATGGACAACAATTACTAAATAATCTTGACTGTTCTTTGAGTTTAAGATTTAAGATTATCACTTGGGTTTTCAGTATAGCACATTTCTGCATACTAGAAGATCCATTTATTCACATACATGGCCTTGTACTTTGAGGATAAGAATATGTTTTCATATTGCAGCATTTTCACAGAGCAATGAGCTCTGGGACAATAATGCCTCCTGCAAGGCCATGGCAATGTGGTGCCCAATCATTTTTAATCTTCCTGATTTGAACTTAATCAGTTATTAACACAGTTAGCAGTTCCTGCTGCATCTCCATGCCAATTATAGTCTAACCAATCAGTATCCTCTGGCCATGCTGTATTTGTTTTCTAAAGTTGATGCCTTGTTGGCATTTCAGTCCAGATGAGCATGAGATGATAAGCCTCTATGTCATTTCTCTTTTAAGCAGTGCAGGCATCAAATTGCATCAGATGCATAGTATTCCCGGTGAGATGGCGGTGCTGCAGGAATTATTAGACTGGAAAATAGCAAATGTAACTCGTATTCAAAAAGGGAGTGAGATAGAAAGCAAGGAACTTACATGCCATTTAACTTAACTTTCATTGTAGGGAAGGTATTAGTGTGCAAAGTAATCTGGTCATGACAATGTCAGTGCAATTTTATGGAAGGGAAATCATGTTACAGCAATTTATTGGAGGTTGTGAGGAAGCAACATGTGCTGATGAATGAGAATCAGTGGATGTACTATGCTTACACATCCAGAAGGTATTTGATAGGCTGCCACATCAAAGGTTATCACAGAACATAAAAGCTCATGGTGTAGAAGGCATGGATCGAAGATTGGCTAGGTAATAGGAAGCATAGAGTAGGTATAAATGTGTCATTTTCTGGTTGGCAAGATATAATGAGTAGTGTGTTACAGACTTCAGAGCTGGGGCCTCAACTTCTTAAAATAGAAACAGAGAAAATAGGTGCAGAAGTAGGCTATTTGGCCCTTTGAGCCTGCAGTACCATTCAATATGATCATAGCTGATTGTGCAATTTCAGTATCCCATTCCCACTTTCTCTTCATTTGCTTTGATCCCTTTACCTGCAAGGACAACACCCAGCTCCCTCTTGAACATATCTACAAACTTGCCCCAACAGCTTTCTGTGGGATAGAATTCCACAGGTTCACAGCTCTCTGAGAGAAGAAATTCTTCCTCATCTCAATCCTGAATGGCTTACCCTTTATTCTTAGACTGCAACCCTTAGTTCTGGACTTCCCCAACATCAGGAACATTATTCCCAATCTAGCCTGTTCAGTCCCATCAGGGTTTTATATGTTTCTATGAGATCTCCCTTCATTCTTCTAAATTCCAGTGAATATAATCCCAGTTGATCCAGTCTTTCTTCATATGTCAGTCCTGCCATCCCGGGGATCAGTCTGGTGAACAATCATTGGGCTCCCTCAATAGCAAGAATGTCCTACCTCAGACTAGAAAACCAAATCTCCACACAATACTCAAGGTATGGCCTCACCAAGGCCCTGTATAACTGTAGCAAGTCATCCTTACTCTGATACTCAAATCCTTTCGCTATGAAGGCCAGCATGTTATTAGCTTTCCTCACTGTCTGCTGCACCTGAATACCAACCTTCAGCAACTGTTCCACCATGATGCCCAGGTCTCGTTGCTCCTCACCTATTCCTAAATTGCCACCATTCAGATAATAATCTGCCCTCCTGTTTTTCCAACATTTGCCAAGTATTTGCTAAGTATTTAAAATTTGCACAAATGGCTTGAATGAAGGAACCAAAGGTATGGTTGGTTCATTTGCTGATGATACAAAGATAGTAAGTTGTGAAGTGGAAATAAGGAAGCAACAAAGATTTGCCAACATCCTAGGTGTTTTTCCATTGACCAGGAACAGAATTGCATCACGTGCATAAATACTATGGCTACAACAGTAGGTCAGGGGCTAGCAACTGTGTGAGTAACTCATGCCCTGTCTCTTCAATGCCTGGCTACAAGGCACAAGTCAGATGATAGAGGATGCAATGGCCTACTGGTATTATTGCTAGACAATTAATCCAGAGACTGAGGTAATGTTCAGGAGACCTGGGTTCAAATCCGAACATGGCAGATGATGGAATTTGAATTCAATGAAAAAATAGTTTGGAGTTAAGAGTCTAGTGATGTCCAGGAAACTATTGCTGATTGTCAAAAATAAATCTGGTTCACTAACGTCCTTTAGGGAAGGAAACTGTCATCCTGCCTGGTCTGGTCTACATGTGACTATGACCCACAGCAGTATGGTTAACTCTTAACCACACTGTGGGCATTTAGGGACGGGTAATAAGATGCTAGCCTAGCCTGCGATGCCCGCATCCCATGAATGAATAATAAAAAAAAATGCTGTCCAGCGGGATGCATGCAGCTCCAGTAACACTCAAGAAGTTTGACACCATCCAGGACAAAGTAACTCATCTGATGGGTACCCTATCTACCATGTTCAACAACCAGTCCCTTTTCTACTAACATACAGTAGCAGCTGTATGTACTATTTACAAGATGCACTGCAGTAACTCACCAAGGCTCTTCCATTAGCACTTTCCAAACCCACAACTTCAGTTATCTGAACGATAAGGGCTGCAGGTTCATGGAACACCACCATCTGCAAATTTCCATGTGAGTAGCACACCATCCTGATTTGGAATTATAAATTACTGTTCCTTCATAGTCAATGGATCAAAATCCTAGAACTCCTTGCCCAGTCACACTTTGTGTATCCCTACACCTGCAGGACTGCAGCAGTTCAAGATGTAGTTCATCACAACCTTCTCCAAGGCAATTAGGGATAGGCATGTAATAACCATGTCTTTTTAATTTTGTGCCTTTAAAATCTTTGGCCCCAGTGTGAAAGAACTTTTCTTAAAAGCAGGGAATTATCAGGATGGCTACATAATTTCACAGAAATGCGATAGCTTTGTGAACAGAGTAAAGGCTAATCAAAGTCCACCATCAGAGGTCACAGAAAAAACGCTAATTCTAACTGCAAGTAGATGTGAGGTTAGCTGAAGCCAAGAATCAAGATGGTTCAAAACAGGTGGCTTGTCTTCATTAATTGAGGCTCAGGAAACAGATCCAGATTTAAATAAGTTACGAAAGGCAGCTCACATTGATACTGAAGCTGAAGGGGTTTCAGAGTGCTATTCTATCAAAAATGAAGTTTTGTTTAGGATGTGGAGATTATTTCACAGACCTGTGAAAGAAAAATTGATGGTTATTCATCAAATGGTGGTATATCACTTGGATATCTTAAGGAGATATTTTAGGTAGCACATGGAGTTCTGATGACAGTGCATATAACAATACAGAAAACACCGGCATCAATGCTTTCAATCAACTTTGGTCTCGAAGTCAGGTAAATTGACATACAATGCGTGCCTTAAAAAATAGCTTAACATTTGATACAGCTCTGGGAATAGCAGGGCTTCATTTATGGCACCCTACCCCAGTGGGTCGTAACAAGTAATAAATGCTGGCCTCACCAACAATTTCCATTTCAGATGAATAAATGAAAAAAAATAGTTTAACTGAGTGCGCAAAGATCTAGTGAATGTGTATAATGTAGGAAAATGTGAAATTGTCAATTTTGGCAGTAAGAATAGAAAAGAAGAATTATCTAAATGGTAAGAGATTGCAGTGCTTTGAGATGTTGAGGTACTTGGTCATCCTAGTGCAAGAATCCGAAAAGGTTAGTATGCAGGTACAGGATGTATTTTGAAAGCTAATGGACTTTTTATTGTGTGAGAAATCAAGTACAAAAGTTGGGAAATTATGCATCAGTTTTTGTTGGAATTGAGGATCCAAATTGGAGTGTTGTATGCAATATTGGTCTAATTATTTAGGGAAGGAGAAGGATTTAAAAACATTGGAAGCAGTTCAGAGAAGGTTGACTCAACTAAAACTTGGAATAAGTTGGTTGTCAATGGTGTCCTTCTTCTCTCCCCTCATCCTTGAATAGGATCTGCATCTGTGCATCAGTTTGATCTTTCACTCCGATAGCATGATTTTCTTTATTTCCTTTCAATCCTTCACAAACAGGTAATTTGTTTTACTTTGCTGTGCCCCCATGTGAGTTTCAGTTGCACATTTTGTTTTTCCTCCAAGTAGGGTTATATTTTAAAAAAAGATACAGTACTGCTTAAATGAAATAGGAATAGAATAATATTTACAGTAATGAAGAGATATTTGAGTGATTTGAAAGTTTGAGGGTTTAGACTGTGGTGTACGGGAAATTACTTTCAGGAATGCTTTAATTATTGTTGTTATGTCAATTTTCTTTCAACTATGTATCACAAATTCACTGATTGTATCCTTAGTGTAGAAGAACATATTTACAGCAACTTGTTTGATGACATAACCTTGACAAAGCATATTTCAGGAAGGTGTCAAGAAAAATTACTTTGAGGATTTGAGTGAAGGAGGATTGACTTTCATTGAAACAGATGTTATTTGCAGATATGCTTTCAGTCCTCAATGCATGTGTTCATGTTCAAATCTAATTTCTATTACATGATTTTCACATCACATGTGTAAGGTGTGGTAAAAGCATGAAAGGGGCACACAGGACCAGAAAATATAATTGCAGACCATCTGTCTAATTATGTATCTAATAAGTATGTACCATACTACATTAATAAACATTGATCATGGGATGTGGATAATGTTGACAAGCTGACATATTTGATTGGGGAAGCTGCTGGTGGTAAACTTCCGTTTCAAAGCCATTAATTGCATAATTTCAATGGCATTATGAGGTAGGAGTAGCGGGTTAGTGACTGTCTGGAAGCTTTCACATTTTCTTCTTGATGCTGAGTCAGATCTTCTGAATTTAATTTCACAAATTATAATTGTGGGATTTAATTCTGGGCTGGTTGCCGCTGATGTAACTACGATGCATCCTCAAAGTAAGGCATCTTCAGTCTATGTTACAATTCATGGAAATGGCAATGGGCAAGAATTAAAGTACTGATTCATGATTTGCATTGGAGCAAATATCAAAATTGAGCTTCTTAAACATATGAAGTTGCACTGCCATATATTCAAAGATGGCACAAAGTCTTCTTTGCAACTAATTGGCAACAGACAAGAAAAAAGTTCAAAAATAGCCTCAAGATGCCACTAGACCTCTTTGAAAGCTCTTTAAATGCAGTGCTGCAAACACACAAACTAAAATGCCCTTTTCATATATACAGATAGAAGACTTCAGTGATTACAGTGAAAGCACCAGGAAATTCCTTTGGAATCTAAATGATGTCAGCAGGAGTTAATTTTAATCCTATTTAATAAGCAAACTGTGTCAGTACATACACTTGAGTTCATCCAAAGCACTGTAGCTCCAATTTGCATCAAACCTTAATTGTTTATTAGCCTAATGCTTGTTCCCTATCACTTTCTGTATCTTGTTCTTAAACCAATTTTGTATCCAATTGGTGAGCTCACCCTGAATCCCATGTGATCTAATTTTACTAATTAGTTTATCATGTGGAGCCTTGTCAAAGGCTTTACTAAAATCCAAGTAAAAAATGTCTACCACTCTGTCCTCATCAATCTTCTTGGTTACTTCCTCAAAAAACTCAATCAAGTTTGCGAGACATGATTTCCGTTGCACAAAACCATGCTGACTATCCCTAATCATTCCTTGCCTCTCCAAATGCATATAAATTCTACCTTTCAGAAACACTTCCAACAACTTACCATAACCAAAATCACACTCACAGATCTGTAGTTCTCAGGCTGCTCCTTACATCCCTTCTTAAACAAAGGCATAACATTAGCCACTCTCCAGTCATCTGGCACCTCACCCATAAATACATCTGCAAGGGCCCCGCAGTTTCCTCCCTAACCTCCCACAAAGTCCTGGGATACACTAGATCAAGTCTGGAGATTTATCCACCTTCATATTTTTTAATGCCTCCAGCACTTCCTCTTTTGCAATGTGAGCTATTTCCAAAACATCAATATTTATTTCCCTGAATTCTCTAGCCTCCATTTCTTTCTCCACAGTAAATTCTGATGCAAAATATTCATTTAATATCTTTCCCATCTCCTGAGGTTCAACACAAAGACAGCCTCTTTGATGTTTAAGGGGCCCTGCTCTCCTCTCTCTAGTTGTTCTTTTGCTCTTAATGTACTTGTAGAATCTCTTTGGATTATCTTTAACCTTATTTGCCAAGGCTATCTCATATCCTGTCTTTGCGTCCTGAACCCCCTCTTAAGAATGCCCCTACACTCTTTATACTGTTCAAGAGATTCATTTGAATGCAGTTGTTTTCATGTGTTTTTTTTATTCTTGACTAGAACCTCAATTTCTTTATCCATCTATTGTTGTCTAATCCTACCCGCCTTACTTTTTATTCTAATAGGAACATAATGAATCTGATCTCTCGTTCTCACACTTTTGAAAGCCTCCCACTTATCTGATGTTCCTTTATTTGCGAACAGTCTACTCCAATCACTTTTTGAAAGTTCTTGTCTCATACCATAAAAATTTGCCTTACTCCAATTAAAAACTTTAATTTTTATCGAAGGCTTTTCCTTTTCCATAAATATTTTAGAACAAACAGAATTATGATCACTGGACCCAAAGTGTTTCCCTACCATCACTTTAGTCACTTGCACTGTCTTATTATCCAAGTGAAGATCACGTTTTGTTCCTTCTCTAGCAGGAACATATTGATGAAGAAAATTTTTTTGAATACGTATAACAAATTCCTCACCATCCAAATCTTTAATATTATGAAAGTCCCAGTCAATGTTTGGCAAATTAAAATCACCTACTATTACAACCTTATTATTCTTACATATATCTGAGATATCTCTACATATTTGTTTCTCACTTTGGATATTTCACTATCATAGCAACAATTTGCATTTATATAATATTTTATGACACCAATAATAATTCCAATTGACAATGTGGATAAATTCCTAAATCCTGAGAAAGCTCTATTCACTTCTCAAATAGGGCATAAACAGTTGAAAAATCTAACCTTGTGTGTTACAAATTATAATTTGCTGTAACACAAATCTTATTGCAGTTTTGATACTGGACAGTAATCATCCCAGCTCACACCACAGACATTATTTGCCAGCTTCTGGATAGCTCCTATGTATACATAACATTTATTTAGTTGTTAGCAAGGTTACCTTTTTCAGAATGTCATAGAGTCATAAATGTATACACCACGGAAACAGGCTGTTCAGCCCAACATGTCCGTGCCACCCAGTCTTCACAATTAAATTGTGACTTTTGCCTAAATTTGGTCCATATGCCTCCATAGCTATTGCATCCATGTACCTATCTAAATGTTTCTTAAATGATGAAATTGTACTCGCTTCAACCACTACCTCTGGCAGCCCATTCCAGACATTCACCACCCTCTGTGTGAAGAAATTACCCCTCTGCACACTTCTGTATCTCTCCCGTCTCACCTTAAACCTATGTCCTCTGGTTTTAGACTCCCCTGTCATGGGGAAAAGCTGTTGGCTATCTGCTGTTTCTCTGCCTCTCATGACTTTATAGACCTCTACGAGGTCACCCCGAGTCTCCTGCATTCCAGGGAATAAAGTCAAAATATACAATGTCTCCCCATAACTCAAACTTTCCAAACAAGTAGCATCCAGTAAGTCTTTTCTGCACACTTTCTAGTTTAATAATATCGTTTCTATCGTAGGGCGATCGGAAATGCACGCAGTACTCCAAATGTGGCCTCAGCAATGTCTTGTACAGCTGCATCAAGACGTCTCAACCCCTATATTCAGTGCTCTGACCGGTGAAAGCAAGCATGCTAAAGGCCTTCTTCACGACCCTATCTACCTGTTTTAGTGATTATTATGTTCAGCAGCAATCCTTTGCTCTTTTCATAACATTTATCATTATTTTTGCCTAAAAATCTGACCTACTCATAATAACTTGGAGCACCGCTTTAAATCAATGTTCAGTCTTTAGTGGAATGAGCGAAGTGATCCATGGTTTAATTCAGCGATTCCAATAAGATGACATGTAACATAATAGCTTGTAATTAATTCTTCAGAAATTCTTATATATATGATAGTCTGCAGATTCAAGGCTTTATCTAATACATAATGTTCATTTCAAATCTGTAATTGCATTTAAATTAAAATTGGCTTAACAGGAAGATGGATTGTCGGAATGCATCAAACCACCCAGCGTGTCTTGAAAATGTGAGCATGAAAATGCAATTTTGTGAATATGTGCATAATGTTTTGGAACTCGTTAATTTTTATTCTGTATATACCTTGAATAATATGAGGATTTTCTGTTTTATATAAAATAACTGTGTCATTACAGTAAGTAATGTTGTGCTTACTTGTGTATCTACAGAATGAGCAAAAGTTCAATCAGCTGCTCTGATGGAAGTTATTAGATCTGTAGAGTGGTGTAATTTGTATCCCATGTGACATTGTGACTTCCACAATTATTTTGGCGTTGCTTGGTGGTGTTTTAATTTTACCATAAGGTTGGGGGCAGGGGAGTTGTCATTTACTATTCACCATGATCATAGTATTGCTAATTTTCTCATTTCATCACTTGAGCATGCCATCTTATCTCAATCCTAATTACAGTCAAACTGAGAAGTTCCACGTATTCCCTTGATGATAATATTTTTCTGCTTGGATGAGTCATTACATTGTTTGGCAGACTGAAACACCACTCTTTCATTGTTGGAACACTACCCCTCATGTAATACTATGTCTTTTTTCATTGCAGTATGTTATATGACTTTCATCCTTCTGTGACATTTCAAGCTGTACAGTGCACACAAATATTGTGCTTCAATTTGACTGATTGGACAGGAGCCAGATCTTTGATCAGGCCTAAGCATAGGAGAATGCATGGTTGTAAAGAGCTGCTTAATGAGCTTTTATTGGAGCACCTCTGAACTATCTAGAAATAATGCTTTTGTTTGACTATGATAGGAAAATCCTTTTCAGTTTGACTGCAGTAAGGTACTTGCATGTACATTTGTTCATGTCTTCATTCTGGCGTGCAAAATGTTTAGATTGATAAATATTCAGTGACTACAAAACTTTGAATAATTCATCGATAAAAATAATCTCCAGAGATGAGCAGTTTATTTTTAAAAACCTGCAGGTGAAAACTATCTGTTATATAAATGACATAATGACTCCATTGCGGCATTCAAAGAGGGGCGGTTGATCTACACGTTAGGTGGTTTCCCATCTGTTTTCTTCCATTATGGATTGCAGTGCTCCAAATTGTACAAATCTTTTAAAATCTTTTGGAATTTCATTAAATTTTGGTACAAAACTTGCTTTCTTCAGCTTATAGAACAATAGCTTTCATAAGTTACAAATATATAAAAGCACTTGTTGCTTGTTTTGCTCGAAATGGTTCCTCTACAGAAATGGTGAATGCAGTATGTTTAACAGCTTATACTGATATAGCATCTTTAATGAAATGAAATGTTCCAAGTTGCTGCACGTGAGCTTTATAAAACAAAGTATGGCACCAACCCACAAAAGATAATTAGGTCAGATGACCAAAGGCTTGGTCAAAGAGTATCATAGGAGAACAGTGAAGCAGAAAGGCAGCCACTGTTGAGAGGGTATTACAAAGTTTCAGGTCTAGACAATTGAAACCATGGCCACCAATAGTGAAATAAAAATAGGTGTGCACAACAGGCCAGAATTTTTAGAGTACATATATTTTTGAGGATGTGGAGAACAGGAGATTTCAGATATAAGGAATTAGATTTTATTGTCACGTGTACTGAAGTATAGGAATACAAGAGTACAGTTAAAAGTGTACAAACTCACCATTGTCTGGCATCATCTTCGTTACAATAACCAGAGTCTTTTTTAAAAAAAACAGCAGAAATAAAAGAAACAGAGCCAAAGGAAGGAAAAATGTCTTGACCTGAAACAAAGATAAGTCACATCTCAATAAAAATGTGTGGAATGCTCAGCCTCCAATGCAGGCATCCAGGCCTAGCTGTGGCCTGTAGTGTTTTGCTGTCGACACCACCTCAGATCACTGGGAGAAGCTTTGCACACCCCCGCCACCAGCCACTTCCTATCTTCAGGAGGAGCTTTGCCACCGCTGCTGCAGCCGTCCCTGATCAACTGGAGGAGTTGTGAACATGCTGCTGCTGCTGCCGCATCTGACCACCAGGGGCAGTAGCCTTGGGGTATTTGAAAACCAGGATGAGAATTATAAAATCAACGTATTTCTTGACTTGGAGACAATGTTGATCTTTGACCCAGGGATGATTGGAGAATGAGATTTACTGTAAGTTAAGACATGGGCAACAGAATTTCACATGACCTCATGTTTTATGAAGGAGAAAATGTGGTTCACCAGCCAGGAGTGCATTGAAATAATGTGTCGAAGCTTTTATTTATTCATGGGATGTAGGTGTCACTTGTTAGGCCAACTTATTTTCTATCAGTAATTGTCTTGGAGAGGTGGGTGTTAAGCTGCCTTCTTGAACTGCTGCAGACCTAGGGTGTAAGGACACCTTCAGTGCATCGCGGAAGAGAGGTTCAGGATTTTGACTTTGCAAAAATGAAGGAAAAGCAATGTAGTTCCAAGTCAGGAAGTTATGTGGCTTTGAGGGAACTTTACTGGTGCTGTTACACCCATGCATCTGCTATCTGCTATCCTTCGCCTTCTGCTGGTAGAGGTTGCAGATCTGAGGTGCTATCAGTGGTGTCTCCGTAAGTTACTGCAGTGCATCTTGTAGGTGATACATACACTGCCATTGTGTGTTGGCACAGTAGTGGTGAAGGAAGTAAAGGTGGTAGATGGTGCCAATCAAGCAGGCTGCTTCATCCTGAATGGTTCAGTGCAATTAAATGCACATCATAATTTCTTTTATTCACTTGTGGGATGTGGATGTCACTGGCTGGACAGCATTTAATGCCTGCCCCTAGTTGTCCTTTAGAAAGTGATGGTGAGCTGCCTTCTTGAACTGCTGTAGCCCATGTGCTGAGCGTAGATCCACAATACACTTAGGAGGGTATTCCAGCAATTTGACCAATGAAAGTGAAGGAATATATTTCCAACTCAGGCTTGGAGGGGAACTTTTAGCTGGAGGTGTTCCCATGTATCTGTTGCCCTTGTCCTTTAGAATGAAATCATTGTGGGTTTGGAAGGTGCTGTCTGAGGATCTTTGATGAATTTCTGCAGTGCATCTTGTAAATAGTATATGCTGTTGCTACTAAGCATCGGTAGTGGAGGGAGTGGATGCTTGTGGATGTGGTACCAAACAAGTGGGCTGCTTTGTCCTGGACAGTGTCAAGCTTCTTGAGTGTTGTTGGTGCTGCACCCATCCAGGCAGGTAAAGAGTATTCCATCACACTCCTGACTTATGCCTTGTAGATGATGCACAGGCTTTGTGGAGTTAAGGGGTGAGTTACTCATTGCAGTATTCCTAGCCACTTTCATGCTTTTGTAGCCACAGTATTTTTATGGTGAGTCCATTTGAGTTCCTCGTCAATGGTAACGCCAGGATATTGACGGTGATGACAACGCCATTGAATGTCAAGAAGCAGAGGTTAGATTGTGTCCTATTGGAGACGGTCATTGAATTTGTGCCTCATGAACATTACTTGTCACTTTTCAGCCCAAGCCTGGTTATTGTCCAGATCATGTTGCATATGAACATTGACTGAATCTGTAACTGAGGAATTGCAAATGGTCCTGAGTATTGTCCAATCATCAGCGAACATCCCATCTTCTTATGATGATGGGAAGGTCATTGATGAAGCAGCTGAAGATGGTTGGGCTGAGGACACTACCCTGAGGAACTTCTGCAAAGATGTCCTGGAGCTGAGATGACAGACCTTCAATTACCACCAAGTGCCAGGTATAGTTCCCACATTTTTTGAGAGTTTGTCCCCGAATACCCATTGATCCCATTTTGCTCAGGCTTCTTGAGGTTGCACTTGGTCACATGTGGAGGTCCTTGATGTCAAGGGCTGTCACTCTAACCTCACCTCTGGAATTCAGTTCTTTTGTCCATCTTTGAACCAAGACTGTAATGACATACCTGAGCAATTTTCCATATTGTTGGATAGATACCAATATTGTTTTGTACTAGAACAGCTTGGCTAGGTTTACAGCAAGTTCTGAAGCACAGATCTTCAGTACCATTGCCAGAATATTGCCAGGGCCCATAGCCTTTGCAGTATCAGTGCCTCTAACTATTTCTTGATATTACATGGAGTGAATCAAATTGACAGAAGACTGATATCTGTGATGCTGGAGGCCTCTGGAAGAGACCAAGATGTATCATCCATTCAGTACTTCTGGCTGAAGATTGTTGCGAATGCTTCAGCATTATTTTGCAGTGATTTTGCAGTGATCCTTCTGCTCCATACTGTAAGTTATTCAACTGTTTACCACTATTTACAACTAGATCTGATCTGTTAGTTTTGGGATTTCTTAGCTCTCTCTGTCATTTGCTGCTTATGCTATGTAGTTGTAGCCTTGTTTGGTGTCTCACCAGATTGACACCTTATTTTTAGCTATGCCCAGTGTTGTTCCTGGCATACCCTCCTGCACTCTTGATTAAACCAGGGTTGAATCCCTGGCTTGATAGTCATTGTAGAGTGGGGAATAAACTGGACCACGAAGTTGGAGTATGATTATGCTGCTATTGATAACCTAAGCACATCATGAATTCCCAGACTTGAGTTATATCTGTTTGAAGTCTGACCCATTTAGCATGGTGATAGTACCACACAGCATGATGGAGGGTGTTCTCAATGTGAAGGCAGGACTTTGTCTCTGTGAGGACTGTGAAGTGGTCACTCTTACTAACACTGTCATTGAAAGGTGCATCTCCAGCAGGCAGATTAGTGAGGATGAGGTCAAATGTGGTTCCGCTACCACCTACTGCAGACCCAGTCTACCAGCTACGTTCTTTAGGACCTAAGCAGCTCAATGTGTAATGTGTAATGCTGCTGCCAACTCACTCTTGGTGGTGGATATTGAAATCTCCCACCCAGAGTATATTCTGTGTCCTTGCCACCCTCAGTGCTTCCTCAGTTGGCAAATGGGGGAGTACTGATTCATCAGCTGAGGGAGGATGGTACACATATGTGGAGACTTTCTTACCTATGTTTGACCTGGTGCAGTGAGATTTCGTGGGGTCCGGAGTTGATGTTGAGGACTGCCAGGGCAACTCCATCCTGACTGTATACCACTGTACCATCAACTCTGTTGGGTTTGTCAGGCCAGTGGAAAATGGCTTATCCAGAAATGATGGTGGTCTCTGGGACATTGTCTGGAAGGTAGTTGTCTGACTAGTCTATTGGCTCTCCCAAAGTTCCCAGATAATAGAAAAGAGAACTTTGCAGGATGCACTGCAGCTTTGTTTAAACAATGGGAGAAGTTGTTTGTGAAGGGCACAGTATGGGGAGTGTGTATGCAGAGTGCGATTTGACTGGCAAAAAGTAGCTAAGTGGTTTTAAAAACTGAAAAAACTGCAGACGCTGTAAATCATGAACAAAAACAGAAGTTGATGGAAAAACTTAGCAGATCTGGCAGCGTCTGTGAAGAGAAAAATGAGAGTTAATGTTTCGGGTCTGGTGAACCTTCCTCGGAACTTTGTGGTTCAGTTAAGTGGTTTTTTTTTGATTTTATAGGTTCACACTCACAATGTGGACTATTGGTCTCTTCCTGAACTGTGCCTAAGGGTCCTATGACTTTGCCCACCCCTTCCAGCTCATGGGTGACTTTACACACCAGCTTTGTCTCACTACATTGGTATGGAACAGTTGGGGGAGAGCTCTCAACTACATTCCTAAGGTTACTTGCTTTGACTTTATAGGTAAGTCCCATTTGCTTTCTGTTCACAGATTTCATGTTTTGCTTTTTGCTATGATGGGGAGAAGTCCATTTCATCATGGTTTCAACATCAATATCAAGTTTGTCCAGTTGCAAATCTGAGTCTATTCGCAACCTTTTCTCGTATTATGCATAATGAGCAAATTTGCATTCCTGTTGGTAATCATTTTTACCCTGCAGCCGTTTTACCAATCCCAGCAACTTTTTATTTTCCTTATTCAACTTTGAAGCATACAAATGGGCACTGTACACTCTCTTATTCTGGAATGTTTGTCACTTAGTTGTTCCTTTTGCAAATTCTTTTAAAAGCCTATCAACAGCACACTGATAAATACCATCACATATTTCTACAATTTCCAGTTCAGCGCCCCCTGTCAACTCTTAACTTTTTCATTAAACTATATATCAGTCATATTTTTGAATATCCCACTGACATGGTAAATTTAAGACTGTTGCCTCTCTCAGCTTCTCAAATTTAAAGCCAATCAAACCCTGACTTCTGTAATGCCATCCTTGTCATCAGTTGATGATTTTAGGAGTTCGCACTCACAGTTACTTCATGTAGGCAGTCCACACTTTGTAAGTAATTTTCTGAAATTTTGTTGAGTTTGTTATGAAGCAGCAGTTTAGATATCATACTTCAGTTTTTTAGATAAGAAAGTACACAACCATGACAAGTGGGGATGGTTCACCGATACCAGAGGACAAACAAGGTGTCCGCACAGAATGTTTTGGTCTAATTAAAGTGGTGGGGGCAGTGTCCTGCTCTCTAGCTGAGGTGTTATGGAATGTTTTCCTCAGTCTTCTTTCTCTTCTACTGTTCTGTCTTCCATCTGCCTGCTGAAGACTGTTCAGTGAAGACTGCTGTCTGGGGACTGCCCGATGAGAATTGCTGCCTGAAGGGTCTACTTGATAAGAACTTCCTTCTGTGGGAACTCCCCTCAGCCCTTGAGCACTCATTATTACATCATATTTATAGGGCAGGTATAAAAGTCTGAAACCTTTACTCAATGGCCATGGGGAAGCAACTCATGATGTTGAATGATTGTTGTCTCTTTACTTATCTTCATCTACGGATTAGTTTACTATTCTTTCCATGAAAAACTACTTATGATTTTCAAAAACAACACTTTGATAGAAGGGTGAATTTGGTACCAGATAAATTGTTAATGCTAGTTCAGCGGGTGTTGTGACCGCTGTTATTGTAATTCCTCCCTTTGTTTTCACATGCTACAATTTTGAAAACTTAAGCATTGTTGTAATGGGTAATAAACAAAATCTCATGGTACATAGTAAATACTAGGAAAATTTAGGTTTTAAGAGACCCCAGTATTCAACAGACTTTATAGTTAGTATACAATGGGGACTCTTCTGGCACAATTGTAGTGTGAGCCAGGAGTCCTGGGTTCAAACCCCATCTACTCTAGAGTTGTGCAATAACATGTCTCAACAGGTTGATTAGAAAATACCTACAATTATCCTGTGCCTCCTGCAAAGAAGTGAAAAAATCCCAGAGGGAGGAGACAGAGCAACAAAGTCCTGACAAGCAAAAGGATCATCTCAGTGAGCCCTGTGGACTGAAGTTATTGAGCTGTAACTCCCAGCATTTTTTTATTCCCTCCACCCATATAACCAATTACTTTGTGTACCTGTCTGTATACATATGTTTTTTAAAGGGGTTACGGTTTCAACCATTGAGTCATACGTTGATAAATTGTAGTTGTTTACCTGTGATGAGAAATTATTGTAATAACTTGTGGTAGTCGTTATATGCAGGAACCTGGTCAGCATTTTCTGTTAATTTGAGGTAATTCAGGGACGTTGTGCTTTGAAAGACCAATAAACGTTTGTGGCAGCTCTAGGAGTAGTGGGGCTCGAGAATCAGTGTACTTTCTCAAGTGGGTTGTTAACATCCAAACATGACATAGGAAAAATCTGCCTCTGTGTGTGATAGACAACGCTGACTGAAATAGCTCCACAGAGGCTAGTATCCTGTCACAAACTCACCCTTTATTTACTCGTGCATAGTACTTGACACTGTTCTGGCTTCCACAGGGCTCGCTCTGACACTGAACAGAACCTCTGACACTCCTGTTTATAACTGTCAGCCACAGCTTCCTGATTGGGGCTGTTAACCTGACCCAAACAGGAAACTCAAATTCTATGAGACCCACTTGGCTGACCTTGTTCCAATCACTACACTATCATGCAAACTTCATTGAACCAGGTCAAAAAAATCACATGACACCAGGTTATAGTCCAACAGGTTTATTTGAAGACACAAGCTTTCACAGTCAGTGAGACTCTGAAAGTTTGTGTCTTCAAATAAACCTGCTAGACTGTAACCTGGTGTTGTGTGAATTTTGACCTTGTCCACCCCAGTCCAACACCAGCACCTCCACTTCATTGAACCAGCATTGATTCTCTGGCTTGATACTAATTGTAGAGTTATGCTGGCCATGAGGTTACAGAGGTTACACTGGTATCAAAGCAGCTCAGTACAAGCCAACAAAATTCATCATTAGGAAAATGTGTTACTCTATCAATGTACAGCTAGAAGCCGATTACAGAAATAACTTCACACAAGCCTGTACAAGGTAGCAGGGGAATTGCTGTGTTGCTTTTATACTTAAAGGCAATCTACCATTCCTGTTTACTGTATCCTGTGAGAAAACCCTTATTTCTATCATATGTAGGGCATAATTAAACTAACATTCTAGCTCCCCATTGTAATGTAAACTAAACAATTCTACAAGAAACCGTGCAGAAATCGGCAAACATGCCACAAGGTAATATTTTGAAAAATCAATTACTGGTAAACAATTAGGAGATGCTGACAGTTGTTTTTTGCCATTGACTTCTTTTAGGAACTTTTTTTCCCATGTATAACTTCTAAAGTTTCAAAATGGCTATGTAGGAATTATTGATTATGGTAGATGTAAAGACCAAATTTTTCAAGAGTACTTTATACATACAATATTTTTAAAAATTGTGATGTTGCCTTAAAGGTTTTTAAATAATCTTAAAAGAAGTAAAACCATGCCATGCATTAGTGCTTCTTGACACTTTTTATTAAGCCTCATCTTTATATCTTACTTGTAAAATAAGTGTACACAATATGGCAGTCATGGTACCGTTGGGAGAAAACTCCACATAAGTGATAGGGTTTAACATAATCTATGAGTTAAAAAACAGGCTAATATCAGGAGCCACGTGTGTAACTTTTTGGCAGGGCTGAATTCATTGGGGTGGAACGGTGGCTCAGTGGTTAGCACTGTTGCCTCACAGCACAGGGAAAGGGTTTGATTCCAGCATCGGGTGACTGTCTGTGTGGAGTTTGCATGTTCTCCCTGTGTCTGCATGGGTTTCCTCCGGGTGCTCTGGTTTCCTCCCACAGCTCAAAGATGTGCAGGTTAGGTAGATTGGCTCATACTAAATTGCCCATAGTTGTCCAGGGATGTGCAGGCTAGGTAGGTTAATTATGGGAAATGCAGGGTTACAGAGATATAGTGGGAAGTTCTTTGGAGGGATGGTGTGGACTCAATGGGCTGAATGGCATGCATCCAAGCTGCAGGGATTCTTTAATATGAAATAAGGGAAGAACCAGGACAGAAATAGTGGTGAAGATGTTCAAAGGAAGACCGAAGTAATAAAGCGGCTAATGCAAAATTTTAAAATTGCCAGACTCAACAAGCTGACTGTGAAGACATGACCCAAATTGAATAACAAATTATGTGATATAAAGCAGGAAGGATAGCGGAGCTCACTGAGGCACTACAGGTGTGATCAGAAGGACACAGAGAAACCTGTGGGAAAATAAGCAACGATGGCTTAGCATATCTGGAATAACTCCACAGACACTGATATTCCATCACCAAGTCACCTTTTATATACATGGGCATATTACTTGACACTGGTCCGGCTTCCTTAGAGCCTACTTGCAGAGGGAACAGAACCTCTGACACTCCCGTTTTTATCTGTCAGCTAGGGATCCCTGATTGGATCAGGTTAACAGCCCCAATCAGGAAACTCATTCTATGAGGTCCATCTGGCTGACCTTGTTGCAATCACTACAGTATCAATAAAATGAAATTTCAGTTCCACAACAATAAGTGAATTGTCAGAGAAGAGGTGAAGCTATAAAAGAAGTGAATTGTTGGAAACAGAGGAACGAACACAAAATTGTAAATATTCCAAATAAATAGCTCTCATTTCTTTGAAAGAAAAAAATGAGGAAAATGCATTCCATAAACAAAGATATCTGAAATAAAATCAGTAACTGAAATAACTGAAATGGAAGCACAAGACATACTATTTGGGCTCAAAATAAATAAAATCCTGCAATTGACAAAAGAAATTGTCAGCACTGTGGCTCAGTGGTTAGCATTGCTGCCTCACTGCGCCAGGAACCCGGGTTCGATTCCACCCTCGGGCATCTGTCTGTGTGGAGTTTGCACGTTCTCCCCGTGTCTGCATGGGTTTCCTCTGGGTGCTCCTGTTTCCTCCCATAGTCCAAAGTTGTGCAGGCAAGGTGGATTAGCCTGGCTAAATTGCCAGTGTTCAGGGATGTGTAGATTAGGTGCGTTATAGGGGGGTGGGTCTGGGTGGGATGCCCTGAGGGTCATTGTGGACTTGTTGGGCCAAAAGGCCTGTTTCCACATTGAAGGGATTCTGATTCTATGAACTATGAAACCCCAGAGAGCTAAAATAGACCAGGTAGGATATTTGTGAAGAACTGATAATCATCATACTGATAAAGTCAGTACATGTTGAGAGTTGCCAGTAACATGCCAAATCGATTAATGCAATTCACATATCAAGAAATATGGCAAAACAGGGTTTGCCAACTTTTCATCTTGTTTTAAGTTAAAGGCTTCTTTGACAATCCTCCCAAATCCTTGACTTCTACCATCTTGTCTTTGAAGTGCAGAAGGTGCACAGAAGCACAATCAAATGCAACTTCCGCTCCAAGTCACATATCATTGTGACTTAAAAATAGTCCTTCCTATTCATAGGTCAAAATCTTGGAACTCCCCACCTAACAACATTGAGAGAGAGATACAGGCTATTAGACTAGACGGGATTGAGGTTCATAAGGAGGAGGTGTTAGCAATTCTGGAAGGTGTGAAAATAGGTAAGTCCCCTGGGCCGGATGGGATTTATCCTAGGATTCTCTGGGAAGCTAGAGAGGAGATTGCAGAGCCTTTGGCTTTGATCTTTATGTCGTCATTGTCTTCAGGAATAGTGCCAGAAGACTGGAGACGAGCAAATGTTGTCCCCTTGTTCAAGAAGGGGAGTAAAGACAACCCTGGTAATTATAGACCAGTGAGTCTTACTTCGGTTGTGGGTAAAGTGTTGGAAAGGATTATAAGAGATAGGATTTATAATCATCTAGAAAGGAATAATTTGATTAGGGATAGTCAACACGGTTTTGTGAAGGGTAGGTCGTGCCTCACAAACCTTATTGAGTTCTTCGAGAAGGTGACCAAACAGGTGGATGAGGGTAAAGCGGT
Source organism: Rhincodon typus (assembly GCF_021869965.1). Lineage (NCBI taxonomy): Eukaryota > Metazoa > Chordata > Chondrichthyes > Orectolobiformes > Rhincodontidae > Rhincodon > Rhincodon typus. The sequence continues at coordinate 55,419,520 of NC_063339.1, read as the reverse complement.
TGATGTGGTGTATTTGGATTTCAGTAAAGCATTTGATAAGGTTCCCCACGGTAGGCTATTGCAGAAAATACGGAGGCATGGGATTGAGGGTGATTTAGCGGTTTGGATCAGAAATTGGCTAGCTGTAAGAAGACAGAGGGTGGTGGTTGATGGGAAATGTTCATCCTGGAGTTCAGTTACTAGTAGTGTACCTCAAGGATCTGTTTTGGGGCCACTGCTGTTTGTCATTTTTATAAATGACCTGGATGAGGGCGTAGAAGGATGGGTTAGTAAATTTGCGGATGACACCAAAGTCGGTGGAGTTGTGGATAGTGCAGAAGGATGTTGTAGGTTACAGAGGGACATAGATAAGTTGCAGAGCTGGGCTGAGAGGTGGCAAATGGAGTTTAATGCGGAAAAGTGTGAGGTGATTCACTTTGGAAGGAGTAACAGGAATACAGAGTACTGGGCTAATGGTAAGATTCTTGGTAGTGTGGATGAGCAGAAAGATCTCGGTGTCCATGTGCATAGATCACTGAAAGTTGCCACCCAGGTTGATAGCGTTGTTAAGAAGGTGTACGGTACGTTAGGTTTTATTGGTAGAGGGATTGAGTTTCGGAGCCATGAGGTCATGTTGCAGCTGTACAAAACTCTGGTGCGGCCGCACTTGGAGTATTGCGTACAGTTCTGGTCACCGCATTATAGGAAGGATGTGGAAGCATTGGAAAGGGTGCAGAGGAGATTTACCAGGATGTTGCCAGGTATGGAGGGAAGGTCTTATGAGGAAAGGCTGAGGGTTTTGAGGCTGTTTTCGTTAGAGAGAAGAAGGTTAAGAGGTGACTTGATAGAGACATACAAGATGATCAGAGGATTAGATAGGGTGGACAGTGGGAGCCTTTTTCCTCGGATGGTGATGGCTAGCACGAGGGGACATAGCTTTAAGTTGAGGGGTGATAGATATAGGACAGATGTCAGAGGTAGGTTCTTTACTCAGAGAGTAGTAAGGGCGTGGAATGCCCTGCCTGCAAAAATAGTAGACTCGCCCACTTTAAGGGCATTTAAATGGTCATTGGATAAACATATGGATGATAATGGAATAGTTTAGGTTAGATGGGCTTCAGATTGGTTTCACAGGTCGGCGCAACATCGAGGGCCGAAGGGCCTGTACTGCGCTGTAATGTTCTATGTTCTATGTTCTATGTTCTATGTTCACCACACAGGCTGTAGTAGAATCAGAATTAGAATTAGATTTATTGTCACACGTACTCAAATGAGAATAGTGAAAAGTGTAAAAGTTGCCACTTACAGCACCATCTTAGATATAAAGGTCCGTCGGTACCTCTTCTTCAGTTTCAGTTCTTAGAAAAATAGAGAAGTAAAAAGTCCAGCATTTCAGATTTTAGGAATAAATTATAAAATGGAGAAAACAAGTTCAGAACATCGGTTTTCCAACCCAGTCCTGGGCTGACACCTGGCCCCCAGTCTGCATTGGGCCTTGACTCCAGACTGCACCGGGCTTCACCTCTGGGCTGCTGGGCCGAGGGACTCCCATGCCAGGCCGAGGGGACTGCCACGCCAGGCCAAGGGGACTGCCACACTGGGCCAAGGGACTTCCATGCCAGGCCGATGGGAACTCCCGCGCCAGGCCGAGGGGACTGCCACACTGGGCCAAGGGATTCCCACGCCGGGCCAAGGCGAACTCCCACGCTTGGCCGAGGGACTCCCACGCCGGGCCGAGGCAAACTCCCACGCCGGGCCGAGGCGAACTCCCACGCCGGGCCGAGGGGACTCCCACGCCGGGCTGAGGGACTGCCATGTGGGGTTGACAGGACTCCTCACCGGGCCAACAGACCGCCAAGCTGGGCCAGGAGAATCCCTCGCTTGGCCAGGAGGCCACAATGCCAGGCCGCTAAACCAGATTGAAAAGCCATCTCATCGGGTCTGCGCGGAGGCCGGGAGTTTGAAGCCAGGAGATCAGAGGCTGCAAGCTCGGAGGCCGCTATGGTCAGAGGTCAGGAGTTCCGCGGCCACAAGGTCTTAGGCTGGGAGGTCATCGGCTGCGAGGTCCGAGGCCTGGAGATCTGAGGCCGCGAGGTCGAGGCTGTGATGACGGAGGCTGGGAGACTGAGAAGTGGAGAAAAAAGACAAAAGAGGAAGAAGGGGAGAAAAATAAAGAAAAGGAATGGACGGAGCAGTCAAGCTCCAGCTGAAGCATCCTACTCCATCGCCATCTTGGAGATCAAGAAGTAGGTTGAAAAGGTGGCTCACCACCCTCTCGAGTAATTAGAGGTGGGCACTAAATGCTGGTCTTGGCAGTGACACATCTAGTGAGTCAATGATAATAAGTATTTGAGTTAATTATCAAGAATTATGCCATAAATTGAATTATGTTTGAGGTTTATCTCAACACCAAGTAGCCACTTTATCTCCAATAATAGTGAACTTAGATGGGGAAAATCCTGCCTGAAAAACCTATTTGAATTCTTTGAAGAAATGAGAATTTAAACAGACTACGATACTAAAAATGCTGGAAATCACAGCGGGTCAGGCAGCATCCATGGAGAGAGAGCAAGCTAATGTTTCGAGTCCAGATGACTCTTCAAAGAGAACTTGTGCTTTCTCTCCATTGATGTTGCCTGACCACTGTGACTTTCAGCATTTTTTTTTTCAGTACAGATTCCAGCCTCTGCAGTAAATTGCTGCTATACCCAAATATACAACATAGAACATAGAACAGTACAGCACAGTACAGGCCCTTTGGCCCACAATGTTGTGCCGAACTTTTACCCTAAACCTAAGGTCTATCTAACCTCCACCCCTATCTTATACTATCATCCATATGCCTATCTAATAGCCGCTTAAATGCCCCTAATGAAGCCGACTCCACGACCCTCTGCGGCAATGCATTCCACGCCCCTACCACTCTCTGAGTAAAGAACCTACCTCTGACGTCTCCCCTATATCTACCTCCACTCACTTTAAAACTATGGCCCCTCGTAATAGCTACCTCCACCCTAGGAAAAAGTCTCTGGCTGTATGACTTGTGTTATGTTTGAATCCATGATGAACTTCTGAGAAATGTACAACTAAGGCCATCTGTTTCCACCTGCGTAACATCACCCAAATGCGCCCATACGTTGGTTTCATCTGTTGCTGAAATTCTGCCCTTATTACATCCAGACTTGTGTATTCCAATACACACCCACAGGCCTCCAATGTTCTATCCTCTGTAAACTTGACCTCGTCAAATATAACCCGCCAGCAATACCCTAACTCGCACCAAATCCTATTCACCCATCATTCCTGTAATCAGTGATCTAAACTGATTCCCAACTTTGCAATCCCCGAATCTTAAAATTCTTATCCTTCTTCAACAGCCAAACAACCCTCCAAGATATCTGGGTTCCTTTTAATTTTGCCGTCTTGGACATCCACGATTTCAATCATGTACATTGCTGACTATGCCATCAATTACCTCGATCCAAAACTCTGGACCTCCCTATATAAATCTCCACTCCTTTTCTTAATCGTATGTATTTAACCAAACTTTAGATCATTTACCTTAAAGTCTTATGTGGTTCGGTGTCATACTGTGTGTCCTAATGTTCCTTTGAAGTGACTTGCTGTTTTATTAGATTGCAGATGCTATATTAGCAAAATTGTTGTTGTAAGAAATGCTGTACCACAATTTCATGTTTTCTGAATTCCAATATGGAAATCTATTAATAATGCTTAAACATTGTGGAAAATCTGTGCAGATTCAGGGGATGGCTGAGAAGCTAGAGACAGCATAATACTGCACAATGCGTACTCAATAGAGGAGTTATATCTGAATTAAGGGAGCTAATGGGTATGAGTGTTACGTAGCTCCGTACAGAAACCCTTATTGTTTCTAATTTACTTAAGTGACTTGAATGCAAAGTATTCAAATTTGCAGAGTGGTAACAAAAGAGATAGCTCAATACTTAAAGAATAACTGGACAAATGCTCATCACTGCCAATTTCAGTGAGGGGCCCTAAAAGTGTTAAACTTCTCATTTGCGTATTTTAAGAAAACTATTTTGAAAATTCTGGGTTTGATGTTTTTCAAGATCCTTGACTGGCAGAATGTTAGTCCCAGAAATGAAAATGTTGGAAATGAAGAAAGGAAAAATTTCTTTTTATACAGCTCCTTTCAGAACTGCGTTAGTGGTCATTTTTCAGAATTCTTTAAATTCTGGAACAGTTTCTTTGGTTTGGCAGGTGGGTGATATATTTCCATGTCAGAATGGTGAGTAGCTTGGGGGAACTTTCAAGTGGTGCTATTCCCCAGTATCTGCTGCCTTTGCCTTCCTAGATGGCAATTCTTGTAGGTTTGGAAAGTGCTGGCAAATGAGCCTTGATGAATTTCTGCAATGCATCTTGTAGATGGTACACACTGCTGCTACTGAGCATTGATAGTGGAGAGCGAATGTTTGTAGATGTGGTGCCAAACAAGTAAGTTGTTTTGTTCTGAGGTGGGGCGGGGTGGAACTCATGCTTCTTGAGCTAGAACTACACCCATTCAGGAAAGTGTTGCCGATGACATTTTATTGAGTATTAAAACTTTTAAATATTTTCATCTGATTTCATATATTTTAAACCCACAATGAGTGCTCCAAGTTAGTATTGATAGTATTGAGATTGTCTCAACAGTCTTACTCACCTACTTGATTACTCTAGTGTCAGCCTTAGCAAAGTAGTAACACTCTTGACTTTGTTTTAGATCAAAGTACATAATTCAAATTCATATTTTGGCATATTATTGAGGGAGTACTGCATTGTCAGAAGTGTCAACTCTTGCATGGGACATTAAACCTCATTCATTCTATGAAACTGACAGTTTCTCATAAACTTACATGTTTAATAACAAGCAACAACTGACGAGCACATGAGCTGCAGAGAATCTGTGTATGTAATGAAAGAAATGAACTCAGAAATATTTAGAAGTTTGTAGTTCATCTTTGACTATCCAAATTTCACAAATTATCCAAAGCCCTGTAAAATATGAATCATCAATGATACTAGTAAGTAAGTCTGGTTCTATTTTTAAGCGTTTCATTTCAGTAAAAGTTCAATCAGTCAAAAAGTTGAATATCATGTTCTGTTATAGTGTGCCAAGTCTCTCCCAGGAAAGCAGGGCAAGCTAGGAAGCTGGATCTCAATATTATTAATGAAACTGAAAAGTCTACAAAGAATATCATGGTGAATGTTTTCTCATTGGTTGAACAAACTCCAAGACACCTCATCTAAAATCTATCAGTTGGCTGTGGAAAGGTGAAATTGCTGATCACATCTTAAGGGAGCATTTGGTTACGGAAAATATGTGATTTGCTTATGTTTCCAGCAGCTGGTTGATTCAAATAATATGTTTGTTCCATCTTGGATAATTTATACAAGATGTTTACAATCTTGAACAAAATTTCATGTTCGACGAAACTTTTTGAGTATTCCAGCCAGCAGTGTCAGTGACATTCATGGTACGTATTATGGCTCTTCATGATGTATTTGCTACTAGTTTATCAAAAAGCACTTGAAAGAGACTCAGTCTACAGCAATCAACATTTCTTCACCGAAATCACACTTGTGCTCTTTCTCGCACTTGTCATCAAATTTAATTTTATCAAAATTGACAGGTAGTTCTTCTCTGGTCAATGTTTTGATATATGTGTCAGATGAAATATATGATACTAACTCTTAGAAAGAGAATAAAAACAGAAAATGCTGAAGAAGTTCAACAGGTTTGGCACCATCTGTAGAGACAGAAACAGAGTTAACATTACAAATTGGTTAGCAGACAGGAAATAAAGGGTTGGAATAAATGGCAGGCAGTGATTGTTGGCATACCACAGACATTGGTCGTAGGACATCAGCTATCAACAATATATGTTAATGATTTATATAAGGGAACTACATGTAATGTCTCAAAGTTTGCAGATGACACTAACTGGTTGGAAGGGTGAGCTGTGAGGAGAATGCAGTGATGTTGCATTAGTGATTTGGAGAGGCTGAGTAAATGGACAAATGCATGGCAGATGAGGTTACCAACCTTGGTAGCAAAAATAGGAAGGCAGATTATCATTTGAATGGCTAGAAGTTGAGAGAGGGAATTGTTCAATAAGACCTGGGTGCCCTCTTCCAGCTGTAGTTGAAAACAAGCACACAAGTGCACTAGGCAGTAAAGAAGGCAAACTATATGTTGGTTTTCAAACAAGAGTACAGGAACAAGGCTGTATTACTGCATTTATAGAGGACATTGGTGAGGCCACACCTAGAACATTGTGTGTAGTTTTAGTTTCCTGATTTGAGGAAGGATGTTTTTGCTATGAAGAGAATGCACAAAATTGATTCCTGGGATGGTAGGACTGACACATAAGGAGAGATTGAGTCCGTTAGGATTGTATTCACTGGAGTTTAGAAGAATGAGGCAGGATCTCGGACAAGCATGAAAAACTCTAACGGAACTAGACAGGTGAGATACAGGAAGGATATTCCTGATGGCAGGAAGCCCAGAAATGGGAAGTGTCATATTTTAAGGATAAGAAGTAAACCTTTCAAAACTGAGATCAGGAGAAATTTCTTCACCCAAAGAGTGATAAGCCTGTGGAATACACTGTCACAGAAAGTGTTTGAGGCCAAAACATTACGTTTTCAAGAAAGATGATCATCCATGATCATATTGAATGGCAGAGCAGGCTGAAAGGGTCAAATGATGTACTCCTGCTGCTATCTTGTATGTATAAGTCCAATGATTCTTCTTTGGAACTGAAGGAGGCTGGAAACTGATGCTTTATATTAATGGCAAAGGAGGAGGAGTGAGTAGAAATGGTGATGATGGTGCACCGAGCAAAAGATAAAGGAAGTGTTATTTACAGTAAAGAAGAGATTCAGATGCAAAATAGATGTTAATGATTGGTGTGAATAGAATAAAATAGGTAAGCTCTGCTAAGACCATATCAGCAAGGCATTAGTTGGGGTCAGAGGAGTGTGGGGGTGTAGTATAAACGGAAGACACATTCATACTCCAAAACATTGGATGTTATTGAACATAATGTTGAGTCCTGAAGGTTAGAAAATGCATATGCAGGAAGTAAGCTGGTGTTCCTGCAGCTTGTGTTGGGTTTTAGGAGCACTGCAGCAGACCGAGGACAGAAATGTGAGCATGAGAGCAAGATGGTGTATTGAAATGATAAACAATTGGAAAGTTGGAGTCATTCTTTAAGGTAGAGTGGAGGTGTTCTGCAAAGTGCTCATACAGTCTGCAGTATGACTTGTAAATTTGGGGGAAACTAAATAAGGAACAGCAAATAAAATAGATGAAATTAAAAGAAGTAGAAGTAAACCACAGCTTCACATGGAAGCTTTCTTTGGGACAGTCAGTACTTGGGGAGGTAAAATGGCAAGTGTTACACATTCTTTCTTGGGAAAGTACATTTAGAATGGTGAGGAGTATCAAAGGACTAGGGTGACACAGAGGGAATGCTGACAAAAGAGGGGAGAGGAAGATGTGTTTGGACTGTTTGCCCATCCCTAATTACCATGAAGGCAGTTTAGAGTCAGCAACATTGCTGTGGGTCTGGAGTCACATATAGGCCAGACCAGGAAAGGATGGCAGTTTCCTTCCCCAGAGGATATTAGTCAATCAGACAGGTTTTCCAACAATTTACACTTGTCTTATGATCATCATTAGACTCTTAATTCCAGATTTTTCTTTGAGTCTATGATAAATGTGAAACCATTTGTCAATCCCCGATGGTTAGAACCCTCCAAAAGTATCATTTAAATTGGAGAATTGGTAGGATTCTGCTGCAGTTAAACTTATTCATTCATGAGATGTGGGTGTTGCTGGCTAGGCCAGCATTCATTGCCCATCCCTAACTGCCCAGAGTCAACCATATTGCTGTGGGTCTGGAGTCACGTGTAAGCCAGACCAGGTAGGATGGCAGATTTCCTTCCCTAAAAGGGCATGGTTTCATGGTCATCTTTAGACTCTTAATTCCAGATTATTATTGAATTTAAATTCTACCATCTGCCATGGCAGGATTCAAACCCACGCCCCCAGAATATTACCTGGGTCTTTAGATTAATAGTCTAGCAACAATTCCACTGGCCATCGCCTAATTATTCTAGTTTATATCTAGTTTAACTCAAAATACCTCACACAGCCCTACCTCACACCTCCTACAGATCCCGCAAAGCTCCAGACTTTGACCCAATCTCCCCTGTCCCTCAATACCTGACACCTGACCACCACTTAACTTGATGACATCCCCTCTACCCCTGGAACCAAACAGACTCCTGCCACCAGATCAAGAAGAACCACTTTCAAATGTTGGAACTCGACACCTTTCCTCACTGCTTCTGTGCCTCTGGATCTGTGCCCCATTCACATGTCACCAAACCCAACCCCCACCTCAACCCGCATACACCTGAACCTTCTTCCCCCACTCCGGAATCGAGCCAACTGTCCCTGCCTCCAGATAGCTGCTGTTATCAGCCAATTCTTCCTACTCTGTATGATATTTCCTCTTCTTGGAAAATTCAGCCCATTACTTTTAAAGGACACAAATTGTTGATGCTAATCATATTTGAAAGAATATATTGATAATGGTGTAATATTGATGTGTGATCATGATAATATATTGATAACGTATTGATAATAAGACAGTAGTGTTTTTTAACACGAGGACTTCATTGATGTGAAGCATAAGGCATCTGCCTACAGGGTGTGTACTTCATAGTCGAGGTCTTATCTCAAGCTATGACCAACATTTATACATGATTGCATTTCAATCTAAACCTGTTTTGATACAAAAAAATAAAAAGACATGGATTATCATGTACATTTTTGGTTAACCAAGTGACTAACTAAGTATAACAACTGTTCTCATGTCTTAGCAGTTGCTATTTCCATCAGTCTCTGAGTATGCTTAAATCGTGTTGATAACTTAATAGTGTGCATGCGTATCGTTACCATCTAGGTGATGCTTTTACATCAGAGAGTATCATTCTTCTGTCATTTATTGTTGCTGTGGTAGCTCTTGTTGCTCTATTTCAATTGTCAGGCTTCTACAGACCTCTGGGCCTGATGGTTAATGTATGTTCCACGTAGTTGGTGCATCACCTCTTCCTGATCAGCAGGTGGGAAATAGGCTCTGCGGTTTGGTGTACGTGTCTGTGGTTGTAATAGTATAACTATCTGATTGTTCACCTTCACCAAGTACAATCGAAGTGACAGCTTCTCCACACAGGTCCCAAGTTGTCACTTGGAATGGTATTTGTTGAAATCGGTGGATGTTTGTACCCTGACTAGCTCACCAATACTCAACTCTGGCAATGGTTTAAAGTATTTGTTAAATAAAATTTGGCTTTCTGCCATTTCACTTTGTTTTTTATCTTACACTTGTTACTGTTTCCAGTTTCAGGGAGCTTTTAATTTGCTCATCAAGGAGTAGTTTGTGTGTATGGTTTGATATTAATCTTTGTATTGGACTACTTTACATGCTTCCAAGGGGTGTTTTTCACTCGACGCTTGCCTTGTATACAGCTATGTGGGGTTTATTTGAATACTTTGGGGATTTTCACTACTGCCTCAACTTTTCCATTTGACTGTGCATCATATGGAAATATTGTGGTGTTTAATTTCCCAATCTTTCATGAAATAACTGAATTCTTCACTTGTGAACAGACGGCCATTTTTGCACATGATAATGCTGAGAATGCCATAATAGCTAGGTGTTCAACAATAGAATCATAGAAACCCTGCAGTGTGGAAGCAGGCCATTCGGCCTATTCAAGTCCATACCGACCTCCAAAGAGCATCCCACCCACACCTACCCCTCCAACCTATCCCTGTAACCCTGCATTTTCCATGACTAACCCACCTAGCCTACACATCCCTGGACACTATGGGCAATTTAGCATGGCCAATCCACCTAATCTGCACATCTTTGGATTGTAGGAGGAAACTGGAGCACGCAGAGGAAACCCATGCAGACATGGGGATAACGTGCAAACTCCACATAGACAGTTACCCGAGGGTGGAATCAAACCCGGGTCCCTGGCACTGAGGCTGCGGTGCTAACCAATGAGCCACTGTGCCAATCTGAGCAGTAGTCATTGAAGTTAACTGGTCCATCTCCCAATAGTCATAATAGTCGTCTACTGTGACAAGTTGATCAGCTTGAAAATGTGAAGAGGTCTACTTCCACCTTTTGCAGTAATTTACTTGGAATGCCATTTGACATCAGTGGCTGTCTAGCTTGCATAGTTTGAAACTCTTTACAAGCATTGCACTAGATGATGTAGTTCTTGATTTCACTGCTCATGTAGAACTCGTCTCTTGCCTTCCTTGATTTCTTACCTTTGTTGCCTCACATGGATACATTTTAGCATTTTTCCTCTTAACTCCTTCAGGATAAGTCACAATATTTCTATGGACAACAGGACATCTTGGCCTGTCAATTCTTCTCTTTGTGCCCAATATTCTCTTGTGCCCAATATTCTCTTGTATAAGTAGGGTGCGTTTAATGCTTTCAAGTCATTCTTTAATCAATACTTCATGCAAGAGTTGAGTTTTGCATCTTGTTGGATAGCTTGTTTGATTTCAGCAAGGTTTGTTGGTTATATTCTGTGTCTCCGTTGTGTTGATGACTTCCAGAGCATGACAAGCTGCAGTTTCACTTTGAATCTAGAAAATTTCACATTCTCTTGCAGGGTTATTGTGGGGTCATGACAGTGTCTGTATCTTTGAGCCAGAAGGCCCCCAAATCAAGTCCCACTTGCACGCATGCTAAACACCTTCTTAACCACCCTGTCTACCTGTGACGCAAATTTCAAAGAATTATGTACCCGAACCCGTAGGTCTATCTGTTCAACAGCTCTACCCAGGGTCCTACTATTAACTGTGTAAGTCTGTCCCTTGTTCATTCTATCAATAGGTAACTCTTTGCATTTATCCAAATTAACTCTATCTGCCACTCAGCCCATTGGTCCATGTGATCTCGATCCCTTTATTATCTTAGATAACCTTTGTCAGTGTCCACTATACCACCAATTTTGGTGTCATACACAAATCACTTATATAAATGACAAACAACAGTGGACCCAGCACCGATTCTTATGGCACATTGGTGGTCACAGGCCTCTAGTCTGAAAAACAACCCTCCACTATCATGCTCTGTCTCTTGTCATTAAGCCAATTTTGTATCCAATTGACAAGCTCACTCTGAATCCCATGTGATGTAACTTTATTAATTAGTCTACCATGTGGAACCTTGTCAAAAGTTTTCCTTAAGTCCAAGTAAACAATGTCCATCACTGTGCCCTAATCAATCGTCTTGGTTACTGCCTCAAAAAATTCAATCAAGTTTGAGAGACATCATTTCTATCGCACAAAACCATGCTGACTATCACTAATCATTCCTTGCCTCTCCACATGTGTACAAATACTAGCCTAATGGTATCATTGCTGGACTGTTAATCCAGAGACCCAGATAACGGTCTGACGACCTGAATTCAAATCCCACCATGACAGATGGTGAGATTTGAAGTCAATAAAAATATCTGGAATTAAGAATCTAACGACGACCATGAATTCATTGTCAATTGGCAGAAAGCCCCACCTGGTTCACTAATGTCCTTTAGGGAAGGCAACTAAGGGCATGGAATGCCCTGCCTGCAAAAATAGTAGACTCGCCAACTTTAAGGGCATTTAAATGGTCATTGGATAAACATATGGATGATAATGGAATAGTTTAGGTTAGATGGGCTTCAGATTGGTTTCACAGGTTGGCGCAACATTGAGGGCCGAAGGGCCTGTACTGCGCTGTAATGTTCTATGTTCTATGTTCTATGTCCTACGCTATCCTTACCTAGTCTGGCCTACATGTGACAACAATATGGCTGACTCTGAACTCTGGGCAATTAGGGATGGGCAATAAGTGCTGCCTAGCCAGCAACGCCCTCATTCCGTGAATGAATAAAAAAAAACTTATCCACTACCAAAGTCAGGATTGTCCACCCAGCCACTGGTTTAAAGTGCTCCCATATCTCCCTGGCAGGATAATGGTGGGCCTCCAGTTATGGTGAAAACCGTCCCTTTTGAACAGATCTCTTTTGTCGCAGAAGAGATACCAGTGATCCCAAAATCTAAATCTTTGCCCACTGCACCATCTCCTCAATCGTTGATTTATCTGCCCCATTTTATTATTCCTACTGTCATGAGCACTCGGCCCCGGGAGTTTTCCAGAGGTTACAACCTTTGAGGTTCTGCTTTTTAACATCACACCTAACTTCCTATATTCACTCTGCAAAGCCTCAACCATTTCCCTAAGTGTGTCGTTCTTACCAATGTGTACAAGAAGGATGTTGCCAGGGTTGGAGGGTTTCAGCTACAGGGAGAGGCTGAATAGACTGGGGCTATTTTCCCTGAAGCATCGGAGGCTGAGGGGTGACCTTATAGAAGTTTATAAAATCCTGAGGGGCATGGGTAGAGTAAATAGGCAAGGTCTTTTCCCCAGCATGGCGGAGGCCAAAACTAGAGGGCATAGGTTTAAGGTGAGAGGGGAAAGATTTAAAAGGGACCTAAGGGACAACTTTTTCATGCAGAGAGTGGTGTGTGTATGGAATGAGCTGCCAGAGAAAGTAGTGGAGGCTGGTACAATTACAACATTTAAAATGCATGTGGATGGGTATATGAATAGGAAGAGTTTAGAGGGATATGGGCCAAATGCTACTGAAGGTAAGTGGAGGAATTCTAAACAACATTGTAAATGGAAGGATTGATGGGGTAGGTTCTGAATGTGAGGAGAGCACATCAATTAGAAAAGAAAGACAAGAGAGTCAGAGTATGTAGTAACTCTGAAGAACTAAATTGCATTTATTTCAATGCAAGAGGTCTTACAGGTAAGACTGATGAACTCAGGGCATGTTTATGAACATGGGATTGGGACATCATAGCTATGGCAGAAACTTGGCTGAGAGATGGACAAGACTGGCAGATCAATGTTCCCAGTTTTAGATGCTATAAGAAGGATAGAAAAGAAGGCAAGAAAGATGCGGGGTGAGAGGGTGGGGAGGTAGTGTTTTTGATTAGAGAATGCATTACTACTATAACTTAGGGAAGATATTTCTGAAAAATCGTCCGGTGAAAATATGCGAGTGGAAATTACAAATACAAAAGGAAAGATTACTTTGATGACCGCCCCCCCCCCACAGTAAGAGAGAAATTGAGAAACAAATATGTAGGGAGATCTCAAATATATGTAAGCATAATAATGTTATAATAATAGGTTTTAATTTTCCAAGCATTGACTGGGACTACCGCGTGTTAACTGTTCGGATGGTGAAGAATTTATCAAATGTGCTCAGGCAAATTTTCTTTATCAATATGTGGATGCTCCTATTCGAACTAGACCTTAATTTGGCAATTAGGCAGGGCAGATGACTGAAATAAAAGAGGGAAAACACCTTGGGCCGAGTGATCAAAATTCTATTAGTTTCAAAATGATTATGGAAAAGGATAAGCCTTCTATAAAATCCAAGTTTTTAATTGGAGTAAGACAAATTTTCATGGTATGAGACAAGAACTTTCAAAAGTTGATTGGAGTAGATTGTTTGCAGGTAAAAGGATGTCTGACAAATGGGAGGCATTCAAGAGTGTGATGACGAGAGTTCAGAGGCATTTTGTTCCTGTTAGAGTGAAGGTTAAGGCTGGTAAGATTAAGGAACAATGGATGAATAAAGATATTGAGGTTCTAGCTAAGAATAAAAGAGAATTTTTTTTATTTATAGAAAACTTGGTTCAATTGAATTCCTTAGTCAATATAAGAGTTTAGGGACATTCTTAACAGAAGAGGATGTTCAGGAGGTCTTAGAGAATATAAGGTGAATAAATCTCTGGGACCTGATCTAATGTATCCCAGAATGTTGTGGGAAGTAAGGGAGGAAATTACGAGACCCCTTGCAGAAATATTTGCATCATCTATGACTATAGGTGAGGTGCGTGATGACTGGAGGGTGGCTAATGTACTTTTGTTTAAGAAATGTTGTAAGGAGAAACCAGGGAACTATAGACCTGTGAGCCTGACTTTGGTTGTGGGTAAATTGTTGGAGGTGATTATAAAAGATAGGATTGGTGGACATTTAGAGAGGCAAAAATTGATCAGGTTTTGTGCGAAGAAAGTCATGTCTCACAAACTTGGTTGAGGTTTTGAGGAAGTTACCTAAAAGGTTGATGATGGCAGAGCAGTAGACATTGTTTATTTGGATTTTAGTAAAGCCTTTGACAAGTTTCCGCGTGGTAGACTTATTAGTAAAGTTAGCTCACATGGGATTCAGGGTGAGCTTGCCAATTGGATACATAATTGGCTAAACGGTAGGAGACAGAGAGTGATTGTGGAGGTAACAAGGTGTGGAGCTGGATGAACACAGCAGGCCAGGCAGCATCAGAGGAGCAGGAAAGCTGATGTTTTGAGTTGGGACCCTCCTTCAGAAATGGGGGAGGGGAAGGGGGCTCTTAAATATACAGAGAGAGGGGGCGCGGTGATAGCAGGTAGATAGTGGAGCGGATAGGTGGGAGAGAAGACGGACAGGTCGAGGATGCGGGAATGAAGCTAGTAAAGGTGAGTGTAGGTAGGAAGTGGGGATGGGGATTGGTCAGTGAGGAGGGAGGAGCTGCTAGGTGGGAGAGAAAATGGACAGGTCAAGGAGGCTGTGTTGGGGTGTGCTGGTCTTGGGATGAGGGCAGGGGTGGGGAGATTTTGAAGCTAGTACAGTGCACATTGAGACCATTGGGTTGTAGGGTTCCAAGGTGGTATATGAGGTGCTGTTCCTCCAGTTTCCGGGTAGCATCGTTGTGACACAGGAGGAGGCCCAGGATGGACATGTCGTCCAGGGAGTGGGAGGGGGAGTTGAAGTGGTTCACAACTGGGAGGTGTTGTCGTTTGTCGTGAACCGAGCGTAGGTGCTCCGCTTGGTCTCCCCGATGTAGAGGAGGCCACATCGGGAACAGCAGATTGTAGAGGATTGCTTTTCAGACTAGAGACTTGTGACCCGTTCCGCAAGGATCGGTTCTGGGTTGTCCTTAGTTTGTCATTAGAAGACACAGTTGGTAAGTTCGGGGATGACACCAAAATTGCTGGCATTGTAGACAGTGAAGAAGGTTTTCTAAGATTACAAAGGGATCTTGATCAAATGGGTCAATGGGCTGAAAAATGGCAGATGGAGTTCAATCTGGATAAATGTGAGCTATTGCATTTTGATACAACAAACAAGGGAGGGTTTATACAATTAACGGTAGGGCCTTGGGTAGTTTTGTAAAATATAGCGACCCGGGGAAGCAGGTACATAATTCTTTAAAGTTTGCATCACATATAGACAAGATGGTTAAAAAGGCATTTGGCACACTTGCATTCGTTGCTCAGTCCTTTGGGTATAGAAGTTGGGACATTACGTTACTGTTGTACAAGACATTGGTGAGGTGTCTTCTGAAATACCGTGTCCAGTTCTGGTCACCCAGTTGTAGGAAGGACATTATCAAGCTGGAGAGGGTTCAGAAGAGATTTACCAGGATGTTGCTGGGTATGGAAGAATTGAGTTATAAGGAAAGGCTGAATAGACTGGGGCTTTTTTCACTGGAGCGTAGGAGGTTGAGAGGTGACCTGATAGAAGTTTATAAAATAATGAGAGGTGTAGGTAGAGTTGATGGTAGTTGTCTTTTCCCCAAGATGGGGACTTTCAAGACTAGGGGGATACATTTTTAAGGTGAGAGGAGAGAGATTTGAAAAAAAAGGACATGCAGCAAATATTTTACACAGAGGGTGGTTCATGTGTGGAATGGACTTGCTGATGAAGTGGTGTTTGTGGGTACAATTACAAATGTTTAAAAGACATTTGGATGGATATATGAATAGGATAGGTTTGGAGGGATATGGGCCAGGATCAACAGGAGGGACTAGTTTTGTTTGGAATTATGTTCAGCATGGACTGGTCAGACTGAAAGGTCAGTTTCCATGCTATATGACTCTATGACTCTAATGGGACTAGATTAATTTAGGATATCTGGTTGGCATGGATGAGTTGGACAGAAGGGTCTGTTTCCATGCTGTATATCTCTATGACTCTGTAACTACTGGGTTCTCACTCTCACCTTGAGATGATATTCTCCTGGAAGTCATCCTAATCCTTTCAACATTACTTTGTACTATATACATTGTGTTCAACAAAGGTTTAGCATGCTATAACATGTAGCAAATTTCTTTTGGCATATTAAGGGTTACCAGTTCAAGATTTAGTCTTGCTCAGATAAGTGGCATTTCCTTGCTGTCTCTGATCTGGAAATCCAGATCCTCATTCATTTTATTTCAGTCTGGTCATGCAGAAATCTGTGCTCTAAGCACAAGTATTGTACCGTTCTATATTCTTAACCCTATTTTCATGGGCTTCATTTTTGAATTGACGTACTCATCCACGTGGCACAGGTCTGTAAAGTCATGATGATGTTTGATGCACCAGTGTTTATCTGTAATTTAATGTTGACGTTTGTCCTCCTTCTGCAGTCCCCATTCCAACAGTCATAAACTACGCCTTAGCTTTCAACATGCTTGAACTAACCTATTCATAAAATCATAGAATCCCTACAAGGCAAATAGAGGTCATTGGGATCATCGAGTTTACACTGGCCCTCTGAAGAGCATCTCACCAAATCTATATGCAATAATGTTCCAATGAAACCTCAGTCTGAAGATAGTACTTGACCTTATCTTCTCTTCAACCAGTCTATCTTGAACCCAAAAATTCTTAGATGTGAGCATAAAACTATGCAATAACATATGCATTTTATCATCAGCCTTTTGGCAGTTCATGTATGCCATTGTAACAGCATTAACCTCATTAACCCTGTGTTACCTCATTAAAAAAATGGAAACAATCTAATTAAAAACAATTTCACTAGCATCGGATTGATTAAAATTGAAAGTAAAAGGACTGAAATAAATTGTCGGGAAAGCAATCAAAGGAGTGAAAGA
Source organism: Rhincodon typus (assembly GCF_021869965.1). Classification (NCBI taxonomy): domain Eukaryota; kingdom Metazoa; phylum Chordata; class Chondrichthyes; order Orectolobiformes; family Rhincodontidae; genus Rhincodon; species Rhincodon typus. The sequence goes on along the minus strand of NC_063339.1, from coordinate 55,402,496 downwards.
AATGAATGAAATACAAAGAAACTATAGAAATATCCATCTGTGTCAGCAATAAATCTTTACTGCAGTCATGTTGTTATGAGAACTATTATCTACCATTGAACCGCCAAATGTCGAATGTTTCCTTAATATACAGTTTCTCACATGCAAGAAACACTATACATGAAGAGGATAAAACTGTGGATGACAATCGGAGGGAAATGGAGAATTCCAGGAGTTAAGGTTTTTGATTGATATCATGTGGTAGAGTGAGGAAAAGTTTAAACCTGGGAGATAAGGGCTATTCATGGATGTAGCTGAATTACCGAAGAAAAGAGGGCAGGGGCAAAGAGTAGCCTGGCATTGAAGTAATTGTCATGTTTCAGCACTTAACATTGCAGGGTGTCATGAACATATTGTATGGTGAGGCCATGGAAAGATTCAAAAAGCGAAACATACTTTTCAAACTCACACTGATCCAAAACTGCTTGGAAAGGAATCTGGGTAATGAGACTTTGCATTGGTGAGGGAATAGGGCTGTACCATGTGAGTGAGTTACAACCTGTTATGGATAAGGCTGCAAGTTAGAGCATAAAAGAAATCAAATACCAATGTAATGCAAGCGTGAATTATGGTTTCATTGGTGATGAACGATATGGAAAGAAGCAGGCAATAATACAGAGGTGGAGAAACTTGCTTATGTTTTGTCTCCAGCAGTGGTGTATGTTGAACCTGATGCGAGAGGCATATAGATGGTGTAAGCATTTGAACAGGATAATGCTTACTTTTCTAACTTTGAACTGGAGGAAATGTTCATTCATTCATGTCTTAGTTTTAGACACAAAGCTGGAGCAGTAATCTTTGAACTGATGGAACAGGCAAGGAGTTTGAGCTGGTTATCAAATGTATGAATGGAGAACCATCTTCATGCCTGAAGCTAGTGTGTAAATAATAAAAAGCTGAACATTTTAGGCAACACTGAAAGAGTTTGCACACAGGGCATTAGAAGTTAGTTGATATACTGTAATGTTGTGACAGGTATGTGTGTGTCAAGAAAATGTATTACCCTGGAGATTGACTGCAGAGGACAGAATGTGGAGCAAGATGGATTATTAAAGATATGCTATTTTATAAGATGATTCTATGTTTTATATAACTTGTTTCTGGGAGGAGAACGTTTGCTTGTTATTGTAATGCAGAATAGTTCATTATCAACCATAAATTTCAGTTGATTTGTTTTATATTAAAAAATCAAAAAAGTCTTCTATTTATGGTATATTGCCCACTTGAAGCCTTTGTGAAAGTTGACACCCTGCTTCCAGTAATTTATTTTTGTATTCACATATGCCCAAAGATTTCAGAAAAAGCTTGATCCATGCAGCTGTATGTGTTATCTCGGTAAATGTATTTTTTTGAAAATTAAATACAACAAAAAAATTAAAGTAAATTGCCATTGGCCCACTCTCTCATTCGAGAGAAATGATTGTTGGTGGTGGTTTAACCTGAGAGTTAGCACATCTCAAGTGAGGGGAGAAGTTGAGAAGGAGAGCCCTTCGTGGTAACCTCCATTGGTGCAGGCATTGAACCCATGAAGTTGGCATTACACTACATTATGTACCAGCTGCCCAGCCAACTGAGGTAACTGATTCCCAATACAATAAGTAATGTGAAATGAAAAAAAGAAATCAGCAACAAAACTGTGAAAGAGATGAAAGCTGATTGTAAAAGGTATTTCTTCACGTGAACTTTAGTTTTCAGTGAACAATCAAAATTTTATTTATATATTTCTCATGCTAGTCCATGTTATCAAAACATCAGAGACGAAATAAATCAATTGTTTTATGATGTGTTACCATGTTGAAACCCAAGATTTGAATGGTTGAATGGCCAAAAGACCATGAAGCAGGGTTTCTTTATTTCACTGGTGTTGGGTCAAACATGAAAAAAAATTAAAGTTAAACAAAGAAGCTACAGTATTTACCTGGAAGTAAGCCTGTGGTTTACATCTAATTGAGGAAATCTTTTGCGTCACTGATACTTCTCACCATGGGGCTTCCTTCCAAAAAGACACCCTTTCCTCCAGAAAGGGTCCATTTAACTTTCCAGCTGGCTTCCCTCACCAGTGTCACCTGCAGCTGAAGGCCCAACATGAATGTTCAACCTGCCTTGCTCGTGCCGTCTATCATCGCCACCTGCTGCGGGAGGTTCCATTACGTACATCCCTGCCTAAGACTTGCCAACTACATCCAGCAAACTGTGACTGTTTGCTAACAATTGTATCATGAGCAGTTCAGTAGCTCCATGATGGTTAGAATGTTCGGGTCAATATTAGTGGCAGCATTCTTCTCTGGACACACCAATCTGGTCAGGGTTGCGGTAATATCTACTTTTTGTTCACAAGCAGCTGCTCAGCCTTTTATTCTGTCCTGGTACCTTCCAAGGGAGCCAAGGTTCATGGCAGATCAACCGCATTGAGGTCTAGGTCAGTCAGCACTCTGGGTTTTGTATGATCTGTGGTGGTTGTTGATTTAGTTTTTGCCTCCCAGTAGGTCGTTCCTGAACTGTTAGACCAATTCATACTGGATGCACCCCTGAATTCACAACACACAGATCACTTAAGAATCCTCATTGCTACTTGATTCCACTTCATTCAAACCATCAAAAATTGACACTTACGTTAGGCGAAGAGTCATACAGCACAGAAACAGGTCCTTCAGCCCAGCATGTCTCTGCCAACCAATAAATACCAAACTACACTAATCCCATTTACCTACATTTGGTCCAAAGCTTATTATACCCTGGCATTGTAAATACTTATCGAGATGCCTCTTAAATATTGCGAAACAACCTGCCTCCACCACCTTCTCAGGCTGCATGTTCCCATATTTCAACCACCCTCTGAAAGAAATTTTTCTCAAATCTCAGCTGATGGACTTACTCCTCGCCTTAAACTTATGCCCTGTGGTCTTAGACATGTCAGTTATAGGGAAAACATTCTCATGATCTGCTCTGTCTATTACTGTCATAATTTTGTATACCTCAGTCAGATCCCCGCTCAGCCTCTTCTGCTCCAAGGGAAATAAACTCAGTCTGTTCAGTCTCCCCTCATAACTGAGACTTTTCATCCTAGACAACATCCTGGTGAATCTCCTCAGCACCCTTTCCTGTGCAAGCACATCCTTTCGATTAGTTTGGTGATCAGAACTGCACACAGTATTCCATCTGTGGCCTAACCAATGTTTTTTTTAAGATAGTAACAAGACTTCCTTGCTTCTATATTCTACACTGCAGCTAATAAAGGGAAGGATCCCATATGCATTCTTCACCACCCTGTCAACCTGTGCTGACACCTTCAGGGATCTAGTGATTGGTACACCAAGGTCCCTTTGTTCCTCAGTACTCCCTAGGGACCTACCGTATGTACCATTGGATGTATCCTTCCCTTATTAGGGAATCTTTCATCTCATATTTAGCAGGATTAAATTGGCCATCTGCCATTGCTCTACCCAATTTACCAGCTGATCACATTCAAACTATAGCCTGAGACCATCCTCCTCACTATCCACAACACCACCAATTTTCATGTCATCTGCAGACTTACTAATTATATCTTCTGCATTCACGTACAAGTCGTTAATGTACATGATAAACAGCAAAGGTACCAGCACCAGGGGGAGACAATGGCCAAGTGATATTATCACTGGACTGTTAATCCCAAGACCCAGATAATGTTCTGGGGACCCGGGCTCAAATCCTGCCACGGCAGATGGTGGAATTTGAATTCAATAAATATCTGGAAATAAGAATCTAATGATGATCATGAATCCATTGTCAGTTGTTGGAAAAACTGAACTGGTTCACTAATGTCCCTTTAGGGGAGGAAACTGCCATTCTTACCTGGTCTGGCCTACATGTGACTCCAGACCCACAGCAATGCAGTTGACTCTTAATTGCCCTCTGGACAATTAGGGATGGGAAATAAATGCTGCCTAGCCAGAGACACCCTCATCTTATGAATGAATAAAGAAATCCTTGTGGTTCACTGCTGGTCACAGACATCCAATCACAAAAACAACCATCCACCATGACTGTTTGCATTCTATTTGTAAGGCAGGTTTGGATCCAGTTTGCCAATTTTTTCATCTGCTTTACTAGTCAATTTCTTTGGATTAAAATAGATACAATTAACTTGCTGGAACTTCCATGTGCCTTATCCATGTCTCTTCCCTGTCTACTGGACTGTCCTAGCATTCCTTCTATGATCTTGATCCTGAATTTGTATCTGGCCTGTGCCACACCCCCTTGCCAAATTGGTTTCAAACCTCCCCCGCAGCACAAGCAAACCTCCCAGCAAGAATATTGGACTCATTCCAGTTCAGATGCAATGCGTGCAGCTTGTACAGATCCCACCTAGCCCAGTAGCTGCCCCAATGACCCAAAAATGTAAAGCCTCCCTCCTACGCCATCCCTTTAGTCACACATTCATCTGACCTATCTTCCAATTCCTTATATTCAGTAATCTGTGGCACTGGAAATAATCTGGAGATAATCTGAAGATTACAATTTTAGTAGTTGTCCTCTTTAATCTACTGCCTAATTCTCTAAACTCCTGTTGAAGGACATCATTTCTTTTTTATAATTTAGTTTTTGCAACCCAAATGTACTATAACTGGCTGTTCACCCTCCTGCTTCAGAAAGCCCTGCAGCCACTTTGAGACATCCCCAACGCTGCACCAGGGAGGCAACATACCATTCAAGACAACAAGGTGCAGGGCTGGATGAACACAGCAGGCCAAGTAGCATCATAGGAGCAGAAAGGCTGACGTTTCGGGCCGAGACCCTTCATCAGAAAAGGGGGAGGGGAAGGGGGTTCTGAAATAAATAGGGAGAGAGTGGGAGGCGGATAGAAGATGGATAGAGGAGAGGAAACAAACAGGTCGAAGAGGCGGGGATGGGGCCAGGAAAGGTGAGTGTAGGTAGGGAGTTAGGAAGGGGATAGGTCAGTCCAGGGAGGACGGACAGGTCAAGGGGGCGGGATGAGGTTGGTCGGTAGGAGATGGAGGTGCGGCTTGAGGTGGGAGGAGGGGATAGGTGGGAGGAAGAACAGGTTAGGGAGGCAGGGACGAGCTGGACTGGTTTTGGGATGCGGTGGGGGGAGGGGAGATTTTGAAACTTGTGAAATCCACATTGATACCATTGGGCTGCAGGGTTCCCAAGCGGAATATGAGTTGCTGTTCCTGCAACCTTCGGGTGGCATCGTTGTGGCACTGCAGGAGGCCCAGGATGGACATGTCGTCTGAGGAATGGGAGGGGGAGTTGAAATGGTTCGCGAC
>NC_063339.1:55325864-55382187 GCF_021869965.1 Rhincodon typus | reverse complement strand
GGCCTAGATTTCTGAAGAAGGGTCTAGGCCCGAAACGTCAGCCTTCCTGCTCGTCTGATGCTGCTTGGCCTGCTGTGTTCATCCAGCTCTACACCTTGTTATCTCAGATTCTCCAGCATCTGCAGTTCCTACTATACCTGTCAGATTGTGTGAGAGGAGGCCACCATTTGCTCCAATCTGAGCCATGGTTGGTTGGGTAAGTGGATGGCCACTGTTATGAAGGAGAGGTCGACCCCCCTCTGAATAACTAAAACGAAAACACCTCGAGAAGCTCACCACGCCTCATAATCTGTTAAAGTAAATGTGAAAAGTGGTATAACCTGCCTGTCAGCCCACTCTGTGTTATAAAGGGGAGGTTAAATGAAATGAACTCCTGGCAGTCATTCTATAATCAACAAGTAGCAATTTATTTATCTAATTCTAACAGTGAACAAATTAACAGACTATTAACAGACTGAACAATTCCCCCTCAATAACGAACTATTCCCAAATAAAACAAAACTTTCATGATATTCAGTTCCAAAAATATAAATCCCATGAATATACCAAAATAATAAACAAAATTAAAACTTAATCTCTCGAAATTGCAGCCAGGATATGTCTTCTGGAATGCTGTGCGCCCTCTCTGCTCATCCTAAGTCAGGAACATCTTTCTCCATCTCCATATTAGCTAAGAGTGCTGCTATACCTTTAGTTAGATGATAGTTATTCTGAGAGTTTAGAGAATTCTGTGAGAGCAGTGATTTTCTCTTTAGAGCTTATGGGTTGTTAACTCTATTAGATGGCGGTTGCTCTCACACCAATTTTCTTCTTTTATACCCTTGATGACCAATCAATTTCTTACAATAAGATTGGTCCGAGATTGTCAAAACCATCAGATTTAAACTTAAATTCGTCTCTGAGTACCTGGTTTAAATTAATTGGCTGATACTCAAACTAGTTACATAAACAAACTACTGGGTTGCTAACCACACAGCCCTCTCATACAAATGTTTCAACTTCAGGAACTCTCTGCGCACATGCTGCTTCCTGCAAACATTCTTTTTTTCCAAGCCTAGAAAAACGCATCATCTTTTAAAGGGACCATGCATTCTTCCCTGATTATTTTACAGACATCAAATTTCAATCCACAAACACTCAACTCAACTTTGCAACTCCTCCCTCCTTAATAAAAAAAATGAACCATCATGATGAAAAGATGGCTTCTTTTTTTTCTCTAAATCTTAATGCCATTATTACTAGATCTATAGGTCATTAACCTACGTTATACATTTCATACAAATTTCATATACATATATAACATTGAACAGAACTGTTTCTATCTTATATACACACTTTTCTTTTAAACCCGTGATAATGCATCCACAATAACATTTTCACGGCCTACAACATATAAATTAAATACTTGTAACATAAGACTCCAATGAAATAGTCTGGTGTTCTTAAATTTAAATCTTTCCAAAAATGTCAATGGGTTGTAATCAGTGTACACAACTATCTCTGATACGTTGTGCACAGCGCAAACATTAATATGTTGTAAGCACAGTACCAAACTCAATAACTCTTTTTCAATGGTTGAATATTTTCTCTTTTGGATATTGAGTTTCTCTGAAAAATAACCAATTGGCCTTTCAATTTCACAATCATCCTGCTGTAACAGCACAGCTCCAACCCCTACATTGCTTTAATCGATAGCGAGTTTAAAGGGTTTCAAGAAATTAGGCGTGGCTAAAACTAGTGCAGTGGTTAATGCTGCTTTTAACTTCGCAAATGTCTCCTGGCATTGTTCTGTCCACCGAAATTTTGTGACCTTCTTTAACAAATCCGTCAGCAGTGCCACCACGCTATTAAAGTTTGATACAAAGTTCCTGTAGAATCCACTCAGTCCCAAAAATTGTAGCACCTCTTTCTTCAAGAATGGTCTTGGAAATTCCTCGATGGCCTTCATTTTCACGTTCCTTGGTGTCATCTGTCTGTGTCTGATGTTGTGTCCTAAGGGCCTCATTCTACATTCATTTTGCCAAATTTATGACCAACGTTGCCTTCCGTAGTCTCTCAAAAAGCTCTGCCAAATGCACCATGTAACCTGTCCACAAATGGCTAAAGATCACTAAGGCATCTATATAGATGGCTCAATTAGTCAATCCTGCCACAACTCTATTCATAAGTCTTTGAAATGTGACTGGTGTGTTCTTCATTCCAAAGGGTATTACTTTAATTTGATACAGCCCATTTGGGGTTACAAAAGCAGAAACTTCTTTCGCTGTGTCCAACAATGGTACTTGCTAGTAACCATGAAGTAAGTCCAACTTTGTGATGTAAGTGGCTTGTCCAACTTTTTCCTCACTATCCTCCAGCTTTGGAATTCGGAATGAGTCCGATTTAGTGATGGCATTGCCCTTCCGATAATCTACGCAGAATTATTGAGTACCATCAGGTTTGGGAACCAACACGATCGGCAAACCCCACTCACTTTGACTCATTTTTGTAATGTCTTCTTGGAACATCGCTTCCACTTCCTTCTGTTCCTGTGCTGCTTTGAGAAAATTAAGCCTGTAGGGGTATTGTTTTATCGGAACAGCATTCCCTACATCAACCTCATGTATTAGTCTTCCCCATTCTATTTCTACATATGTCCTTGTAGTGCTGCAACAAGTTTTTCAATTCAGTTCTATGTTCCTGAGATAGATAGCTTACCACTCTATCCCATTCTTTAAGGACTCCCTCATTATTCAATTTATTCTGAGGCACATCAAAATCCAGATCATCTAAATTTGATTCCTCACTGAGTGGCAGTAACTAATACCTGTTTCTCCGGTTCCTTTTTCCTGTCATAATAACGTCTCAGCATGTTTACATGACATAACCGATAAATTTTTTTCCTAATCTGGCATCTTTACCAGATAATTCACCTGACTTAACTACTTCTCAATCTGATAGGGACGACTAAATCTTGCTTTGAAGGGATCTCCTACCACTGGTAACAGCAGCAATACTTTATCCCCATGGGCAAATGTACGAAGTTTAGATTTCTTATCAGCTTCTTGCTTCATTATGTTCTGTGCCCCCTTCAAATGTAGTTTAGCTAATTTTCCTTCTCTGTTTAATCTTTCCCCCACCTCAGATACATAATCTAACTGTGAGATTTATCAACTTTTCCTTAATTAATTTTGAAGGTCCTCTTACTTCGTGTCCAAAAGTCAATTAAAATACAGTAAACTGAGTCCATTTGTTTGAAGCATCTCTCTTAGCAAATAATATAAATAGGACACTTTTATCCCAATTATTTGGGTAATCCTGGCAATAATCTCTCAACCTGGTCTTTAGGGTCTGATGCCACCTTTCCAATGCTGCAGGGTAGTACACACTTGATTTAAAGTATTGGATACCTGAACTATCCATGACCTCCTTAAATAATTTGGCAGTAACATTGGACCCTTGGTTTGATTGAATCTCCCTGGGTAGTCCATAATGGGTAAAGAAAGCAGGTAACTCCTCCACAGCCTTTTTTTGTTTGACATTCTGTGATGGAATTGCCTCCAGAGATCTGGTAGATACGCCCATTATGGTTAGCAAATACTGGTTCCCACTTTTGGTTTTAGGGAGGGGACCTACACAATCAATCATAACCCACATGAAAGGTTCTTCAAATGCCGGAATTGGCATTAAAGGAGCTGGTTTTATTACTGCCTGTGGTTTTCCTACCGTCTGACACGCATGACAGGTACGGCAAAATTCAACCATATCTTCATGTAATCCAGGCCAAGAGAAATGCTTCTGTAACTTAGCCTGAGTCTTCTTCACTCCTGGATGACCTCCTACAGGTAATTTGTGTGCTACCCACAATATTTCCTGTCTGTATGCTACCAGCAACACAATCTCTGGTGAACTACCACCCATTTCTTCTCTGCACTGACCTGCCAAAGTTTCCACTTCTGCCTTAGGATTTTATCCAGAACAACATTCTGGAGTACATTCTGATTCATTTTCCGAGAAGGCTTTATGATATAAATCTTTTATTGGCTCATCTTTTTGTTGTAACTCCATTAGTCTTTCAGAACTAAACACCTTTGCCTGATCCTCTACCTGCTCAGGTTTTTCTTTTACCATTTCATCAAACAGGGTGTCAGCTAACTGGATCCCAACTGCTTCATCTTTCTCTTTTGTTTTTCCTTCTTGTTTTAAATTATGATTGTGGGATCTTGTCATCACACAGTCTGGAAAAATTCCAGGATATTTTTCTTTTACCTCTTCAGTTCCCTGGTTTCCTTTTGGCTTCTTCACTACAATGGGCATCGCTGTGACCTTTGATCTGGCTAGGTCGTTTCCAAGAACAAACTGTATTCATGGAATAGATACTCTTTCAATCACTGCCATTGTCACTTCCCCCGTCTTGATTGGACTTTCTTATGCAGGGGAATGCTAAATCTTTCTCCATTTATTCCACTGATTATCACTCTCCCAGGCAACATTTCCAAATGAGAGCAATACTTTTATCATTGGAGACTGACCAGCTCCCGTATCTCTCAATATTTTAACTTCCTTACCTTCTCCTGCTGTTTTTCCTGAGTAAACCATACCACACAGGTAAAGTCTTTGAAGAGATTGGGCACTATCTTACAATCCAGCCCGTGACTAGACTGTGCACTCCCCTGCAGTACCTGGACTTCTCTTGGGATTTCCTTCACTACCTCAACTAATCCCACTGGTTTAGCTTCTTTCATCACAGCCTTTTTCCCAGTGCCTTTCTTAAACCATCAGCAGTGTGACTTTATGTGTCCCTCTCTATTACAGTGAAAACACCTAAGGACTCTCACCTCTTTTCCACTTCTTGGGTTTCTTTTTTCACATGTGGTAAACAGTTCCAAGTGTCATCTACTTTTTGTTTCTCATTGAAGGATCTCCCTCTTTCCCAATTTCTATCCCTCACGGAATGCAATTGCTGTCAGAAGCTGATTTCAATTTATACACTAATGCGTATTAATCTGCTAACTCTGCAGCTTTTCTCACTGTTTTAACTTTTTGTTCCTCAACATGAGTTCTTATCATTTCTGGAAGTGAGGTTTTTTCTTTAACTCCTCCAGCAGAATAACCTATCTAAGATCCTTGTCTGTCTTTTCTATCTTCACTGCTCTCACCCATCTATGGAAGTTGCTCTGTTTAGTTCTTTCAAAATCGATAGAAGTCTGACCTGGTTCCTTTCCTGCATTTCTGAACCATTGTCTATTTGCTTCTTGTACCAATTGGTCGGTACTCAAACTAGCCGGTTTTACTTTTTCATAGTGTCCTGACACCTCCTCTGACAGCACTGCAAACACCTCACTAGCCCTGCCTACCAACTTGGTCTGAATTAACATTACCCAGTTCATCTGTTTAGCCAATTTCTCAATGGAAATGAAAAAGGCTTCTGCATCTTTTTCATCGAATTTTGGAAACATTTTGACATATTTGTCTATATCCCTTCCAGAACGTGATGGGTTTGCTCATCATCACTCTCCTCCTCACTAAGCCTCTCTTCTACCTTCATTTCGATCCTTTTAGATTGACTTCCCTGTTTAATTTCTAATTTCCGAACTTCAAGCCTCTCTCTTTCTCCCTTTCCTCTCTCTTTTTCTTTTTGTCTTTCCTCTGCTTGTAACGGTAATTCAAACCATTTCAGTTCCCTTTCTTCTCTCTCTTTTTCCCTTTCTGATTCCAATTGTCTAATTTTCAATTGAAGTTTTTCTAACTTGACTGAACTTGCCTGTTTCTCTGACATACCTGAATGCTTGACTAACTCCGTTACAATTTCAGCTTTCATCTTATCCCTAGCTAAACCCAATTCTAGCCTATTTGCTAAGTCTAAAAGTATATCTTTCCTCTATCTTTCTAAACTTTCTTGGAAAATTTGAGAAGCAACTTCAAACCCCAGAGCCTCTTTAGAAGTGTTAAGTGCCATTTCCCCCACTTTTGATTTAACCAACCACAAGTAACTGAAATTAAACAGATTTCCTACTTCGCTCCTAAGTTTTATTTAAAGATCTAGGATACTAATCCCTGAGTCTGCTGGGACTTTTCGTACCCTAAATCTGTTCAAATCTGTCCAAATCCATTCTGATCCCATATACGAACCAGCCAGATCCTGGACTTGAGCCCCCAATCTGTTATGATGGAGAGGTCTACCCCACTGCGAATAAACAGAACCGAAACACCTGGAGAACCTCACCTCATCTCATAAACTGTGAAAAGAAGTGTGAAAAGTTGTATAACCTGCCTCTTACCCCTCAGTCTGTTATAAAGGGGAGGTTAAATGAACTGATCTCCTGACAGTCACTCTATGTTCAACAAGTAACAATTTATTTATGTGACAGTGAACAAATTGACAGAACTACTAATAAACCGAACAACTAACCCGCAACTATTAACTATTCCCAAATAAAACAAAACTCTATGGTATGCTGTTCCAATAAATAGGAATTCCTGTTATATACCAAAATAATAATAAAAATAATTAAAGCTTAATTTCTCGAAATTGCAGCCAGGATATGTCTTCTGGAATGCTTCTCCACTGATCCTCAGTCAGGAATGCCTTTCTCCATCGAATTCTTGTGTCAAGAAAAACCAAAAAAGACTGCGGATGCTGTAAATCAGGAACAAAAACAAAGTTGCTAGAAAACGTTAACTCTGTTTCCTTCTTCACAGATGCTGCCAGACCTGCTGAGCTTTTCCACCAACTTTGTTTTTGTTCTTGTGTCAAGAATATTGTCTAAGAGTGTCACTATACCTTTATTTAGATGATGGTTATCCTGAGAGCTTAAAGAATTCTGTGAGAGCCAGTGATTTTCCCTTTAGAGCTGATGGGTTGTTAACGCTATTAGATAGCAGTTGCTGTCACACTGATTTTCAAATACTTTCTTCTTTTATATCCTTGGTGACCTATCAATTTCTAATAATCGGATTGGTCCTACGTTATTAAAACCATCAGATTTAAATTTAATTTTTTTTAGTCTCTAAGTGCCTGGTTTAAATTAATTTGCTGATATTCAAACTGGTTGCCGATACAAACTATGCCTGGGTTGCTAACCGCACAGCCCCCTGACACAAATGTTTCAATTTCAGGAACTCTGTGTGCACCTTCTGCTTAAAAACACATCATCTTTTAAAGACACCACACACTCTTCCCCTCCCCAAACTTATTACAAACATCAAATTCTAACATTCTCTCTTCCAATCCACATATACTCTACCCAACTTCGCAACACCACTGAATTCCACCATCTGGTCCTGCCTCCTACCTCATTCTCCCTTGCCTTCTGAGACTCAAAGACAAGCACTTACTTTTTCACTGTTTAAGTCCCTAAATCCTGGGCCTTCAGCAATAATCTCTAGAACCCAGAATCTGGCAGCATTTGATTGTCTGTCAGCTTCTTGCAGGATGGGACTTCAATATTGAAGCTCATGATCCATCAAAAAGGTTACTGATCAGCTCTTAAGTGACTGGTTGAAGTTTGATGTCGTGAATTTCCTCGCTGGGTGCGCAGTGAATATGTTGTCCCTGAAAATGCCTGCCCATATACTTAATGGAACATTAAATTTTGGCCGTACTATTTAGTAAATAATGTTTTTAGTCATCATTTATAGAATCCCTACAGTGTGGAAACAGCCCAATAAGTCCACCCTGACCCTTAGAGCATCCCACCCAGACCCATCCCCCTATAACTCTTGTAATCTACATATCCCTGAACACTATGGGCAATTTAGCATGGCCAAGCCACCTAGCCTGCACATCCTTGGACTGTGGGAGGAAACTGGAGCACCTGGAGGAAACCCACGCAGACACGGACAGAATGTGCAAACTCCACACAGACAGTTGCCCGAGGGTGGAATCAAACCCATGTTCCCGGCATTGTGAGGTAGCAGTGCTAACCACTGAGCCACATGCTGCCCTTATTAGAAGCTATTAGTATCTATAGAGAACATTATAAATTTAAGACATGTAACATAAATATAACTCATCTACAGATCCTTTCTGTGGAGAAAATAACCAGAGAATCCCAAAACATGATAAAAATTATATCCTTGTGCAGTCTTGAGCGTAGGCTTTTTTTAAAGTTAGGACTCATGTTTGTGAAAATGTTTGCTTTCCTTTGGCCTGTCAGGAGGCACATTCTGTTAATGCTTGAATCTTAATGTTGCTGTCTTCAAGAACCTTGATGTTACCACGGTTGGTATTCATCTGTTGCAGTTGAATTGCTCATAGTTTTCCTATCATGTTAGTGCTAAATTATGACAGTGGAGATGATGTGCTTTCTGTTTGTTTTCATACATGTAGATTCAGTCAGTCTTGACTATGTCATTCAGAATGGAAGCATCAAGAGAAATCATACTTGTCCCAAAGCAGTTCAGGCTATAGTCTCCAACAGAAGAGGCTTCCAGCATACCCAAAACACTGTCAGAGTTCCAATTCTGGAGATACTGTCCCCACCATAATGGCACCCACCATTTTCACCATTGGAGGATTGGGAGCAGGTTATGATTTACACAACATAATGTGGAGCTGGAGGAACACAGCAGGCCAGGCAGCATCAGAGGAGCAGGAGAGTTGAAGTTTCGGGTCAGGACCCTTCTTCACACCCTTTTCTGAAGAAGGGTCCTGATCCAAAACATCAACTTTCCTGCTCCTCTGCTACTGCCTGACCTGCTGTGTTCCTCCAGCTCCACACTATGTTGTCTCTGACTCCAGCATCTGGAGTTCTTGCTATTTCCGTATGGTTTGCACATCTAGGTTCACGGAGGTAGCTGCATATGTACAAGTGAAGCTTCCTTCAAACAATTCTAATTTTCGTTAGGGGGATGTCCAAGTTATCTATGGCTCATGGGCTTTAGACATTTGAGCTGAAAGTTGAAATCTGCCAGAATTGTTTAGATATAAGGTATCCTTTTCCACATGCCCAGGTTGCCCTTTTGGAGAAGTTAAGGGCTCTTTGCGAGAGGTCAAATGCATGTTCAGATTGACAGCAAGCAGTCTAGCATCCTGTACCATGCTTGTCGTAAGCACATGAGTTTGGGTTTGTTGCCCCTTGTGTTGACATGCTTTCTCCAGTTGTGCATGTTCTTGTCTGGCCACAGGGTAAAAACATTAATCAACATTATCATCAGTAAAGGGATAGTTTACCTTCATTGATAGATTCACATATAGATATGGATGTGAAACCCCAGAGATGCGATTGTTTGTGTACAGTTATAGTAAAAAGAACATAGTTCGGGAGAATTATCATTGTAGGGGTCCTTATTGAAATTTGGTTGCGTGTGGCGAAAATCTGGAATTCATGGATCATAACAGTGTTTCAGATGATGTGTGTGCACAGGATATACATCTTCCTATGTGCCATGTATGACTCCAACCAGCAGAGACCTTTTCTCCTGATTCCAGTGACTCTAATTTTGCTAGGGCGTATACCATATATGATGCTTTTAGAGTTGAGAAGGGATACCAGACAGGAAGATGCTCGCACGCTCAATGCCATGAATAATCATATGCTACGAGCCACAGGATGCAGACAACCATCTCCTCCATAATGCGTGTAACCTGCCAAGTTTTGCTTTGTTCCATTTGATTTTGTTCTCAAGAGAGAGGGCAGTATGAGAATGATTATGTTTCAATGTGTTTGGGTAACATGGCTATCACAGCTAATTAGCTGAGAATGTATAAAGTCAGTGAAAGGTGGATGTGAGACTGAAAGGATTGATAGGTGGGTGCAGATCAGTTATTTGGATGGTATTGGGTGCAAGTATTTTTAATAGCTGGACCTCATTGAAATGCCACTAGCTGCTTTAAAACAATTTCAGTTGATTGGAAGTTACAGAATTTTGTGTGGCAGTACAAATGCTTACTCTTTTTTCTGTTTGCTGTACATGACCACACACAATTGCTTTCTTAAATGGGAGAACATTCTGAGACCTGCATGATATTTTATTGGTTGGTATACATCTAAGCCCACACACAGCTTAGAAGGAACGTGGCCACTATTACTGATGTATGGCAGCTGCTGATGTCCAGATGGAAGCCTAGAACTGCTATGTCAGGCAAAATTATAGAGCTGGTCCACACTATAAAATCAAAACTCCTGCACCATCAGCAAGGTGGTATCACAAATTAATGCTCTAATTCGGCTTGTGTCACAGTGGCAGCATAAATCCCTTCCACCCTCAGGACATGCCTTGTGGAAAACATGAGACAAGCATGAATTAATTTTAAAGGCTGAGATTTCATTGCCAACATATTGCAGTGGATAAGAGTCACAGATTATCTACACCTGTTAAGTATGGCAAGTTGATTTAGTGAATTCTACTGAGTTTCTACCTAATCATCAGTTTATGTATCATTTTGTTGATACTAACCCAAAAAAAATCACATGATTTGTACAACTAAATTCACAACATGCTGTGTGGTGATGTGCACTTATGGAGTCAAAGGTTAGGCAGACAAGTTGTGGATGGACTTTTTGCTATACCTGTGTAATGATGTCAACAGGAATTCTGCACCATTTTTGTGGTTGAGAATCATTTTAAAATTCAGATTATGAAAATCTTTGTGTTCCCGGGTCTTCTAGGAGTATCTGGTGAAGTTCTAATGTTAGTTGACCAATGCAATACCAATGTTTGTCATTGAATCAATACTCATCATTGGCACGTAGAAGGACTGAGAGGCATGATTTTGGTTGAGGGGAACAGGGACTGTCAGATAAAAAGCTGTACAATGAGTTGCTACCTAAGAGGCAGAGATGTTTCAAAGATTTTCTATATCTTTACCTTTCTCAATATATTCAGTATTGACTTTCTCACAGTGTTTAATGTCCTTCCTCTGTCATGGCTCCATGAGATATCCTCTTTGAAGCACAAAATTATACAGCATGCAGCAAATCGCTATCATTTGGGGACCCCTTTGTTGGCTGTAATTGTTACCAAAATTGTCAGAAAAGCTGGAATCTCTGCTTCAGTAATCCACTAATTTGCTTGGGGAAAGTTTTTGTGAGACATGCATCTGGTTGCATTGCTTTTCGCCTGATGATTGCACACCATTTTAAAACTGAGTAGAGTGCTATAAATGCAAAAATGGAAAAACTGGTCCTGAAATTCTGCAGCCTCCACTTTTTTGCCTGATATTGTGACAGAACAGCATGTCTGGTCATCTGCCGGTGAGGTTGTGGATACTGACCCAGTGGTGGAATAATTCTGGGTAAACAGTGCCTCTTTGGAAACTTTTACAGGACTTTAGCATGACCTAGAATTGGCTTCTCAGTGTAGCCTGGCATAGCCCCTGAAAACCCCTAAAATAACATTAATCACCTCCCACTGACTGATAATTAACAACAGATGGTCTATACATAAAACAGATGTACAGTGTTGGAAAACCTGCTACCCTTTCCCACAGATATACCTCTCAAATTTTCTGCTGCTCCTAATCTATACAGAAGACCCTAATATTTTGATGTTGCAGATTGACATAGGCTAAACTGAATATATAGTTTTCCAAGAAGTTAGTATAAATGTATTGGCACAAGAATAATCTGCCATTTCTGATCAAAACTCTCCATAAATTGAAGTGATACATCATGTGTCTATTGTGCCTTTACCTGGACTATAGCGTAAAATTTCTTCCAAATTGAATTTGTTACTCTAAATAGTTCGGCAATTTAGACAGTACTTATTCAATCATACATATTTTGATCAGATTTTCTGATGGAGTCATCACATGTTGCTAGCAAGGTACTTTATTACCTGTATTTTTATTGCTAAAGTTGGACAATCCTTAATCTACCAGCATATTTTGAAATACCATTGCAAAATCATATAAACTACAAATTATATATATTGTTTTAATGACTAGTGCTCTGAAAACAAATCCCTCTGATCTGAGTTAATAATTATAGTACATAATCTTCTAATTTGCTATATTAATTATATATTTAATGAAACTCCCAAAACAAAATGCAATGTTTAATTATGAGTGAAAAGGCACAGCATCTCAATATGGGATTAAATTGCTGTGAGACTTTGGAATTTACACAATTTTAGGACTTCAGTTATAATTCAAGAAAAAAAAATGTTTTAATATATAACAGTAGTTCACTGTTACTTAAATAATTGTTAGGACCATTATATAGGTCAAGTATTTTGCAATATTATGAATTTCAACTGCTTATTAATAATATGGATTGTGGAAGCATAATAGTAACAGGGATACTTTCTTAGACTTGTTAAACTGGGGTGCTCTGTTTCCTCATACAACTGAATGCCTTTATGAAATAACAGTATTTAATGTTGAAAATATGGCAAACGCTTAAAAACCAAAATGTTATTAGGTAATTATCATAGAGCCATAAATATCTAGTTCTCATTAGTTTTGATTAAAATTCAAAGTCCACTGATTACAGGGGATTTGTACAGTATAATCTATGTAGTTTATAATATTTTAACAAATAAATTAGATAAACTTTAAGTATTGAAATGATTATGTATAACTTTGATCAGGTTTTTGTTGAAGATTAATTGATACAAAGCAGAAGTATTTATTTTTCCTCCCTGGGGATATATGTTGTCCATCACAAATGGTCATTCAACAACTTTATTGGAATTATTTTACTGCTCATAAAGCTGAGACAAATGATGAGACAGAACCATTTGTAACGAATAGTTTATCTTGCATTTTGGTTTCGCAGATAGAGCTGTAACTTTCTTCTGGTGTTTATGATCTTTCATCATAGCAGGGTTGATAATAATGATACTCCCATTTTTACGATGTTTAACCTCATATTAACAATTTATGTGTGAATTAACGTTTAATAATGTGGTGAATGGTAAATTTGAGTAATTATTATTCCAACCTCATCAAACAGTGTATTAGTGCCTTTCTTGTACTGCACAATGGTTTTGTAGCACACAAGCTAGTGTGTATTTATACACAGTAAGCTTTTTGTACCAGCTGTGTGGTCAGAGCGACAGACCAGGAAGATGAGGGGTTCTCTCACAACAAAGAGAGAAAGTTAAAACAAAATAAAATAAAGAACTGTGGATGCTGGAAACCTTAAAACAAAAACAGAAATTGCTGGAGAAACTCAGTAGGTTTGGCAGCATCTGTGAAGAGAAAGCAGAGTTGATGTTTTGAGTCTACTGATCCTTCCACAGAGCTGAAGGAAAAGAGAAAATACTCAGCCTGAGTTTTTTGTCATTGTCGCAATTCATGAGATCTGTTCTGTTGATGCCTTGTAGTTGGTGACAAGACCAGTTATAAATTGGGATGGTACATGCAAAGAAATGTTACCTGTATCCATATGTCATGACCAGCATGTCATATCCATCATGTGATCACTAAACTATTGATTAATAAAACTCATGTAGCCCTCTTTTAATTTGTACTGATTTAAGTTAAAGCAGACCAGAAGTTAAGCCTTTGTTTAAACAACTTATAGGGTAGTTTATTACAAGTTATTACAGCAGATTCCTTAGGGATAAAAACAAAATATTATTAACAAAGAAATTGCAGATACCAAGTTTAATAGAAAAAGAACTTAAAAGAAGAAAGTTCTGTAAAGACTGTGTCTGTTTATTGTTGTGCTTTGTAAAATTGTGGACTGAAATGAGAAAGAACTGTTTTAAAAGTAACATTTGCAAGGATTGCTGCATGTTTTCAAAAGCAAGTGAACTGACTCAGAGCAAGCATTGTTTTTACAGCTGTAGAACAAGCAGTAATTGAAGTGGTTGCAGACAAATTGGAGCCGAGGAGTTTGGTATTCAGATGGTGCTCTGGTTGACATCAAAAAATTGATTGGTCCGTGGATTAGAGACCAGTTATCAATGACAAAGGCTTTTTGCCTGGCAGTAACTGTGTAATTAGTTCTCAGGTAACTAAACAGCTTGAGACTTGGAGAGTCTATAGGTGTGAGGCTGAAAAAGCACAGCAGGTCAGACAGTATCTGAGGAGTAGATGAGTCAACATTTTGTGCTGAAACTCTTTGTCAGGACTGGGGAGGAGGAGAGGTGTCTAGAAATAAATAGAGGGAGGGGCGTAGGGCTGGCGGGAGGGTAGGAGAGATGGTAACAGATGAATGCAGGAAGGAGGTTAATGTGGTTGGACATTATCAGAGCGCTATCAGCTAAGGAACTGTCATTCGGTTTTCTGGAGTCAATCTCATTTAAAGCCTGAAGAAAACCATTTTATCTTTCCTTTAGCAGTTACTGTAAGTTGTGACTATTTAGTGATAAGTCAACACCTTTTATGAGAGAATCAACCACCTGT
The DNA here is from genome assembly GCF_021869965.1 of Rhincodon typus. Lineage (NCBI taxonomy): Eukaryota > Metazoa > Chordata > Chondrichthyes > Orectolobiformes > Rhincodontidae > Rhincodon > Rhincodon typus. Next base: position 55,367,909 of record NC_063339.1, on the reverse strand, counting down.
GGTGTAAACCAGTGGAAGTATTCAGAGAAAGGGAGGATGAGATAGAACCTTACAACGAGCAAGAACCAACTCAACGGATCTTGTGAACAAAGGCTACTGAACTGCTTTACCATTTTCTCGTCTGTACATGTTTCTTTTTCTTGTGTGAATCTGTCTATATGCATCTAAGGGAGAGTTTACAAGGGGATTATAGTTTTAATTAGTATTGCTATATGCTGATAGTTTATAACTATTAATCTGCAGTTTGGGTCTAATTACTTGCAATAAATAGCAATTCTTGTTAAGTACAGAGATCTCATCCATGCTTTCTATCAACCTTGGTCTAAAATCAAGTAGATTGGGAATTTTGGCTACTTTTTTAAAGATCTGTAACTTCTGTGATGATGCAGTAAATAAAGGAGCTGATTTCCAATGCATCACCCCACTGTGTTGTGACAGTTATATTGTGTCTCTATGCTATACCTTTGGAACGGAATGCTTCAGTTCCTTGTTGCTGAAATGAAGAAGTTAACAGTTGAAGTCAAATCCAGCAGCTGTGATAACTTATATGGTTGAATAGATATTTTTATTTGTAAAGATATGTCACTCAAAAGAGCAGATTTTGGGAGAAACGACAGATTTATAGCTTCTGGATCTATAGGCAAGGCATTTGTAGCTACAAAATTATTTTACAGCAGCTGTTGTAAGATGTCTCTCTCCTCTTTACACTGTCTGTCTGTGTGATGAGGTGCTTTCTTCACAGATGGTTCAAGGCAGAAGCTGAATCTTACTTTTTTTTAATTCTCTCTGGGTTGTGAATGCTGCTGGCTGGCCAGGATTTATTGCCCATCTCTAGTTGCCTTTGAGAGGGTGTTGTTGAGCTGCTTTCTTGATCTGCTGCAGTCCACATGCAGGAGGTAGATCCATAATGCCCTTAGGACCCAGCGACAGTGAAGGAATGGGCAATATATTTCCAAGTCAGGATGATGAGTGGCATGGAGGGGAACCTGCACGTGCGGGTGTTCCCGTTGTATCTGCAGCCTTTGCCTTTGTAGATGGAAGGTGCTTTGAAGGCGTTGTCTAAGGATCTTTGGTGAATTTTTGCAGTGCATCTTGTAGATAGTACACACTGTTCTACTGAGCATCGGTGATGGAGATAGTAGATGCTTATGAAAGTGTTGCCAATCAAGTGCACTGCTTTGTCCTGAATTGTATCAAGCTTCTTGAGTGTTGTTGGAGCTGCACACATCCAGGCAAGTGAGGAATATTCCATCACACCCCTGACTTGTGCCTTGTAGATGGTGGGCAGGTTTTGAGGAGTCAGGAGGTGAGTTACTAGTCGCAGTATTCCTAGCCTCTGACCTGCTCTTGTAGCTACTATTTATGTAGCAAATCCAGTTGTATTTTTGGTCAATGTTAACCCCCATGAGGTTGATAATGGGGAATTCAATGATGGAAACACCATTGAATATCAAGGGGTAGTGGTTAGATTGTCCCTTATTGGAAATGGTCATAGCCTGGAATTTGTGCAGTACAAATGTCACCTGCCACTTGTCAGCCCAGGCCTAGATGTTGTCCAGATCGTGTTGCATTTGAATATGAACTGCTTCAGTATCTGAGGAATCACAAATGATACTGAACATTGTGCAATCATCGCAGACATCCCCACTTCTGACCTTATGATGAAGGGAAGATCATTGATGAAGCAGCTGAAGATGTATGGACCTAGGACACTACCCTGAGGAACTGCAGAGATGCCCTGGAGCTCAGATGATTGACCTCCAACACCACAACCATCTTCCTATGTGCTATGTAAGACTCCAACCAATTAAGAGTTTGCCCTCTGATACCCATTGATTCCAACTTTGCTCAGGCTCCTTGATGCCACACTTGGTCAAACGTAGCCTTGATGTCAAGAGCTGTTACTCTCACCTTACTCCTCTGGAATTCAGTGCTTTTGTCAATGTAGACTAATTGGGTGATAATTAGCCCAGTTGGGCTTGTCCTACTTTTTGTGTACAGTTTTTTCCATTGTGGTGTTGATGCAAGTGTTGTATCTGTGTTGAAAGGGGACCATATATGGGAGGTAGTGTGAGGATGGGAATATCTGTGGAGGCTCTTCCTCCAATAAGATTTTAATTATCCACCACCATTCACAATTAGATGTGGTAGGACTGTGGAACTCAGGTCTGATCAGTTGGTTGCGGATCGCTTACCTCTGTTTGTCACTTGCAGCTTATGTTGTTTGACATGCAAGTAGTCCTGTTTGGTAGCTTCACCAGGTTGACACCTCATTTTTAGGTAAGCCTGGTCCTGCACCTGGCTTGCCCTCCTGCGCTGTCTATTGAACCAGGGTTGACAGTGGGCTATACTGGGTCATGAGTTTGTGGAGTACAGTTCTATAGCTATTGATGGCCTACAGCACCTTGTGGATGCCCAATCTTAAGTTGCTAGATCTGTTCAAAGTCTGTACCATTCAGCATGGTGTTAGTGCCACATGACGAAAGCTATTCTCAATATGAAGGCAAGACTTTGTCTCAGCAAGGACTGTGTGAAAATCACTGTTACTGATACAGTCATTAGAATTAGAAATAGAATTAAGTTATATTGTCACATGTACTCAAGTATAGTGATACAGGAGTACAGTGAAAAGTGTACCAAGTCATCATTCTCCATTTCAACTGACAAAAACCAGAATTCATGGAAATGACTATCTTAGAAACAAAACCAAAACAACAATTTTAGATTCAAAAAACAGAATTAAAAAAAAACAAAGGCAGAAATACAAGAAACAGAGCCAAGGAGAAAGGAAAACGTCTTTATCTTAAAGTCTTATCTCTATGACTGCTAACTCACTGCTGCCGCTATTCCCTGGAACTCTCTGCAGCTGCTGCCAGCCTCCTGAACTCACTCCAGCTGCTACCACTGCCGACCCCTGGAACTCGCTCTTTGATTGCAGGAGCTTCATCCGCTGCTGCTGCTGCGGATGCTGCCACCACTGACAGCCTCCTGAACTCGCTACTCGATCCCTCATAACTACCATTCCCTTGCCGCTGAAATCTGCAAAATGCTGAGTCCCAGGCTCAGCAGCCCAAATAATGTGTTGCTACTCCACCACCACCTTGTCCATTTGACAAATAAATCTGCAGTCAGCAGTTTGCGAAGGATGAGGCCAAGTACGTTTTTCCTTCTTGTTGGTTTCCTCACCATCTATTTGCAAATGTAGTCCATCAGCTATGTCCTTTAACTCCCAATCAGCTCGATCAATGGTGCTGCTGCCAAGCCTTTCTTGGTGGTGAACATTGAAATCCCCCCCCTTGCCACCCTTAGTGCTTCCTCCAAGTGTTGTTCAGCATAGAACTGATTCATCAGCTGAGGGAAGACAGTAAGCAGTAGTCAACAGGAGGTTTCCATGTTAGGCCTGATACCAGGGGACTTCATGAGGTCCACAGTAAATGTTGAGGACTCAAAAACTCCCTTCTGACTACATACCACTGTGCCGCCACCTCTGCTGGGTTTGTCCTGCTGGTGTGACAGGACAAATAGAGGGATGATGATGGTGAAGTCTGGGACATTGCCTGTGAGGCCTATTATGCCAGGCTGTTGCTCGACTAGTCCGTGTGACAGCTCCCCAATTTTGGCACCAGCTCCTGTATATTAGTTTAGTTAATTATGGGTTAGCTAGGAGCTGTAGACTCTGTATTAGCTCATCAATAGAATCTAAAACAATAATAGTTCCTCAGCACTATAAATTTTTGTTAATCTATTTTTCCTGTGATAGGAATTCACAACCCTACTAAATATAAGTAAGTCGTCCTTATTGCTTTCAGCTGATATTATACTCCTTTTCACTGAAACACTTTTACAATGAGATTTTTGAACTGTGGAAAATATAACCTTGACGCCTTTGGCTACTCCTGCACACAAACAATGGATTTTCAAACAACAAAGCAAAACTTTGGAAATGCAATGGGGCAGATTTCACCTAAAAGTTAAAATCTTTGCATTAACGTAAACTCTTACAAAAATAGATTTAGAAATTTAATAACATGTTTTGAAATTCTGTCCCACAAATTTCTCGCTACATGATGTGACTGGAATGGTAAACTAAAAGTTGACATTTTTTCTCCCATCAACCTTCTGAAGTAGATTCTCTATGAATAGGGAGGAAGAAAAGTAAGGTCTGACAAAGAAAAGATATTTTTATGTTCAATTTTACATTATTTCTGAAGCCCAATTAAAATATGTGTGATGAAAGTTTTTCCACTTGCCTGGATTAATACAGCTGTAGTGTTGTGTTTTAGCTTCACCAGGTTGAAATTTGATCTTTAGATTTGTCAGTGTGGCTCCTGGTATGCCTTCCACACTCTTCATTGAACCATGGTTGATCATTTGGCTTCATGGTAATGGTAGCTTTTAGGATGTGATAGGCCATGAGTTTGCAGATTGTGTATAAGACATCGCATCATGAATTGGTCTACAATTGTACTGACAGAGTTCCTCACCATTTCTGTGTTGGAAAACATGGGCGGTAAGCTCTACATGAATACTTGGACCAAAGTGGTGGGATTCACCTTGGTATCGCATACAGGCTTTGCAGTTGGCTTCCAAGTTTGCGAAGCATTTTACTGTGTGTACTTACTAACCTTCTTCTGAAGTCTGGCTTGTCATCTGACACCTTTTGCACCAGAACTTGCATGTACCCCACCTTTCTGTATGATGCTTACACCAGTCTGATTGCAGTGCTGCTTTGCCAAGTTTATTGTTGTGTTGATCCAGCCTCTAATCTATTTTCTTGGTTACAAACAGTGTCAGTATATGAGCTGATGACTCGAGTGTGAAATTAAATGACAGTGATATTCCTCCACTCTATGACAGATTGCATTTCTCGAATATTAAAAAGAAAAAAGGTACAGGGAATCATGGGCATTGTTGTGGTGGAAGAGAAGGGAAAACTAAGTACAGCTGCGTGGACATTAATAGAGCCTAAAGCAGCAGGTAAGATGTAAGTATGAGAATTCCCTTATCTTCAATAGTTTTAGCCCTGCTGCCGGTCATAGTCTGAGCATTGGTCGTTCTGATAATGTCCAACACTACCTCAGTCATGGGAATTAGAGTGTGCAGAGATGTGCTTCTCTTTCTTCCTGTTAGTTTCTGCAATTTTAGGTTCTCTGCCACCTCACTTATAAACTACAGGAAAGTCTGTCCATGAGTGTAATCCAGTAGGTTTGGGTGATGTGGCTGACATGGTTGGATAGACAGCAGTATGTGCAAGCTGTGAGATCTGGTTGCGAGACTTGCAAGTGTCTGAAGGTGAGATGTAGCATATGTTTTCTTGGGTGCTAGTTGAGATAGAAATTGTTTATAGGTGACTGAAAGAGTTGCACTGATTTCAGCTGTGTCTGAGGCTACTAATGCAGCTGATAGGATATGGCATCTGAAGATGCATTAATTGGCCTTCCATACCTGTGTGAGATCAATAAAGCTTTTGCACCATTCTGTTTGGGTTTGTGGGGCTAGACTTCAAACATTGACACGCGAGGGCCATCCCTTTTCACAATGGCCTTCTAACCCCCTGAGAATACAGGGTATCTCTCCTCCTTTCTTGCTTCTTTAGCACGATCTCCACAAGAATGTCAGAAGATCTTGGAGCCCATTCTCTCCCATGCTCAGCCATTCCTTTCTCTTTCCCAAGTCAAACACAACTTGCACATGATTTCCAGCACCCACTTCAGTAACAATGTACCTGCCCTTTAAGGTGTAGACCAGCATTAAGTTGTGTTCCGATATTTAGATATTGAATCTCCTGCTGAACAGTGAAACCAATTAACAGCATGTGTAGGACTAGTTGAAAGTAGAAATCATGTAAATCATCATGTAGTTTAAAGATGGTGTGGGTTAATTGAATAGAATGATTTCCGCAACTGTCTTTGCAAACTACCCAATTTAGTTTCAACTGATATATCCTAGAGTTTAAGATCTAATTGATAACCATATCAAGAGAAGGTCAGAAATAAGGTATGGGTATTTAAATGTAAAACACATATAAGTAGGATATCAGAGGACAAAGAGAAAGATCTAACCAGATTCTGCAAAGTTTTGTCCACAGGATCCTTGTGGATTTACTTGAGAAGTGTTATAATATCCCTTTCCATAAGAATGTGAATTAACACTTGTTTCATTCAGCAATGATTGTAGGATCCTCAAATTGAGACAGATCAGTTTAATTTGTGATTTTGCTCCGATCAGATTTTCTAAGTTAAAAATCTCAATTCCAAACACTCTACTGTTGTAATCTTTAACTCTTGGAATGCACCGTGCTACGCACATATGAATTTAATAGAAAGTGAACTGTCTGAGTACACAAAGATAAGAACTAACTACAATCAAATGCTTTACTCAAAAAATGCATACAGTTCAACTTTTGCAAGTTTTGCATGTGGAATTCCAAAATTTACACTTGTTTGTTATATCAACTTCTTGTGCACAGGTTTTCAGCCTGCTTTCTTTATTTCCTTTATTTTGGATTAATTCTGCAGTACTGTACAGGAAGCTAAAAGCTGCCTTCTTCAATAACGAGACCAACAATTGCCGTGGCATTTTCTCACAAATTGAAAACAGAAACAGTACTCATCAGTGTATCAAAAATCGTATTGTTGAATGTTTTGCTTGAGCACAATGAAAATCACCAGATTGAGGACTTTTTTTAAAATTAAAAACAAATCTTTAGGAAAGAGATAATGAAAAGGCTGTGTTTACGACTGATGCTTTAGTATGCTCATCAGCAATATCCTGCTTTTATTACAATAATTGCACTTAATATTGCTGCACTGCTATTATGGTTGGCTAGACTCTGAAAATTAAGTACCGAGTGTGTTGTTATAAAATTCATTGTAATGAGCTCTGGTGGGACAAAGTCTGTTAACTTTAAAATCACCTCAGGCCATTTTGTCACAGTGGTTCATTGTCTATCTGCTTAAATGTTTGGTACTCCTTAAAAATATGCACCAAAGATGTGTATACCAATTTAAAGTTAAAAATGGAAAAAAAGGTTTGCATCAAAATTTATCTTGTTCCATAATACATAAAGTGTTGATCTTAATGTATTATTTAATTTTCTGGCTGATGTGAAATTTGTTTTTGACATTTGAAAAGATTAGGTGCAAAACTGTTTTTGACAGTGGCAAACATTCTTGACTTCATGGCATTATTTTTATGGTATCTTCATTTCTGACATCTAACAGTACAGATATGTCTATATTTTCTAGAGTCTTGCTACAGTAATTCTTTTGCTTGCCTTCTTCTCTCGGTTTAAAAGTAATCAATCTGTGGTTTGTGAACTTTCTGCACCAGATTTTTCAGAAAAGGTGTTGAGGGTTAACAATGCATGCCAGTCTTAATGTGTAAACTGGCCAGCAGGTTGAAATTCCTTGTCCGTAGATTTGAAAATAAGTCCTAAATTGCAAATTTCCAGAACTTGCTGATTGATTTATGCCACTCTGTCATTTGCTTCACGTAAGTGATATTACTACTACTAAGAACTTGCTAGATTTATACATTAATTGTTCATTGAACATGACAGAAAGTTAGGATTGGAACATTATTAACAATGTGATTGTGGCATCATAGCAAGGCAAAAACACTGGAGCACGCACATTAACTTCTAATACACAACTGAACCTAGTTTAATCTGATTTTGATTTATATGCATATATACATGCAAAAATAGCCACAGGAGGGTGCTATTACATACCTCCTTCTTCCATGGAAAAATTACGCATTGTTCAAAATCCCAGTCAACTTGTACATATTTGTTGTTTTCTGATTATCTACAAATCTGACTTAACTGCTGATTTCCAGTTCCTAAGAGGATTCCACCATGATGCCACTGTCAGAAATTGGGGAAGGATATTGAGCCCCTTTTGGCGGAGGTGGAGAAGTTATCCAGCAAAGACTGACTTTGTCTTTGACCTTCAGTTGAAATTATCACTTCATCAGATGTATCTGACTGATTCTGACATGTATCAGAATTGCTTTCAGAACTTGTTTTAGGTTAACCAGTGGTGTTGCACTTGTGTCCCAAATATTCAATAAAGGAGATTCATTTGATTCTTCCCAACTTCCTTCTTCATGAATCTCTGAAGTTAAAATATGGTTTATATATTCAAAGCTACCTTTCCGCTATCAAGTACCTTGACCAAATATGTAAAAGAATATTTTCATGATTTCATGACTTTTCCTGATAGCCACTTCAACAACTTACAGTAATATTCTTTCATGTTCAGCTTCAGATGTCTTTCTCTTACTCTACCTCTGTCACAGCTTTCTTTCTGCCTGGATTGGTTCTCTTCTACAGAATATTCTAAATGTGGCTTTAGCAATGAAAACCACATTGATAACCATTGAAAAAACAATTCAGCTGATTTTCTGCTGGTAGTAGAGTAAGGTGTGTTATGATAAATAAATAACTAATTTTGACGGTTCAATGACAACTGATGATACTTATAATTTGTATCAAACATTTGTTTTACAAAGCATGCTTAAGAATTTGTACAGTGACCTCCACTTCTCTATTTGATACAAAGAAACTCTATTGCGATTTATCTCATTCATTCTCATCAACTTTGAATACGCTTCTGAACTAAGTCAGTGTTGGAAATGCAAATTTAGTATAAATACATCCATTTCTAAAGATAAACACAATCTGTCCCAGCCTGCTGTTTCTTAAAAATTCTCCCGAAAGACAATGAATAGACAGCTTTTTTCAAATCCAAGTTAAACTCTCAAATGTTCTCACTGGCAACTGATCCCTTGATCCAAACCCATAGCTTTCATCAATCTCTAATGGCTTGGGAGTGTAATGGCACTCAAAATTACAAAGCATGTGTGTATCAAGGCATCCTGTGTCTTTTGGATTAGCAAAGGATGAGCATTGAGTGGCTTGAGTATTGCATTAACTGGCCTTCCATCAAAAAAGGTACTGTTTTCATTTCCCATGCTGACTGTTTAACAATGGATTTTGAGAATCTTCAGGGACATTGTGACTAGTGAAAAACAAATGGTGTCTATGCTTTGGATCCTTCAATCAGTTAATGTATTAAAAACATTTTATGAAAATGCTGTGTTAGTGAGACAAGCAAAGAGACACAGAATTCGGTTTGCAGTTCAACTCAATTTTGCCAACAAAATATTCTTTATTAAAACACTGTATGAGCATTTCCAAAATTGTCACAATATTTGCTCTCTATCTAGCTCTGTCCATCTGAGAAAGGATTTTATACATAACGATCCATGTGTTTGAGCTGGGTTTTTGGAATGTCCTTCCTCTCCAACACAGTGGCTCTCTTCCAAAAAGGAGTCTCGCAGGATCAGGACAGATCTTCTCTCACTCTCCAGATGGTCAGATCTCTAATGCTATATAAGGTTGAGTCTTCAGTGAGCTTTCACTGAGCCTTCACTGTGTATTCACTGAATGGCTGTTGTGTATTTTTAATATCCTCTCGCTCCAGACCTACCAGAATGTTCTGTGGCCTTTGCACACAGGGTCATGAGTTGGGTTCAAATCAGCCAATGGGGTCGCACCAACAGCCTTCGCTGTTGCCGTGCTGTGAGGTGTAAAGTGCACATACTCAGGCAGCCAAGATGCCAGAACATCTGATTGCCAATTTTCTAAGACACAATCCTTGGGCTGGATGGAACCTCTTTGATCTTAGTTTCCACTGTCTTCTGTAGCAGGTAGCTGCTGATTACAATTTAGTTTGGCAAATTTTTTGTCAGGCCTGATTTCTCCGGCTGTGGGTAATTTAGACTATCCAAATCTGGGCCCATTGTTGCTTGACCATAGTCCCTCCTGTTAATTGCTTGAAGCATCTAGCAAAAGTAGAATCACAAGCTCATATCATGCTCTCATGCAGGCAAGTTTCAAGTCTCAGGTGGATAGCCTAACTCTCTAAATGTCTGGGGTTCCCCATTGTACAGAGACAACACCCTTTACACTAACTACCTTCCCAACACATATCAGTAAACTAAACAGCACTATATGCAAGCAGCTTAATATGTAAATAGAGAATTAGCCACTGTTTATGACCACTGGCTCTCCCTCAAGACCCTTTGGTGATTAGCAACGGTTGATAGAGTAAAATTCATATTGTGCAACTGTTTACACAGTCCTTTTTCAAAGCAGTCCTGGTTTATAAATTTCTTGGCTCCCATTGTAGGAGCATAGAGACCATCGTTAGTTTTTGTATGAGTTCCTTCTTCCAACGGATCTAACTATGAGGACGGTGAGGTAGATCAAAGTAAACAGTTCAAACAATATAACCAAGTGTGAGAGGCGATGTACTGCTGGATGTATCTGCATGTCTGAGCCCCAGTCCCAGAGGTATCCCACCAATTAGTCACTTTGATTTCCCTAATACCCTTTTGAATTTGTTCCATTTGCTCAATAATAGTAGCAAAAGCTTTATGTGCATTTGCCAATTTTGTCCAGACTGCAGTATTTTTTCTGGTGGGAGTTGAATAACCATGTTATACTTTTCACAATAATTCCCTAAAGTTTGTCTGCTGACATTGACAAAGGTCTCATTCCTCCTATGGATGTCTGTGAGCTCAATTAGGCCTACTTTCGCTGGTACGTTTGACCAAATACAAAAGGTGGTGTTTTGGATGTTACATGTGAAGGTCCCATACTGGTAGTGATTTATGGAAGTTGTAACGTGTATTCTACCCTGGTGATCTCTGTGTTCAGGATCCAGAGCTCTACAGAATAACTTAAAACAGTCTTTGTCTGAAAACCACACAATGCATATTCATTTGAATATAGTGTGTAGGGGCACACAGTTATTACTTTTGTTGGCTGAGATTTATCCAGAATGGTACCTGTGAGCTTTCATTCTGTCTGAACAATGTACAGCAAGTTGCTGTCATACTCTAACTGTATTTTATCCCTCTTGGATAATGCTAACATTTTCCACTTTGAAGACTTTATAACCCATTTTGATTTGGCATTGTGGTCAGGATCCTCAGTACCATCCCTACAGCCTTTCCTGGAGGCCCCTTGCAGCCATGGCTGCAACTTCCAAGGCGAAGGGAAGTTCGGGGTCAGGTACCTGCTGCAGTGGCCTGCACTAGGGCCTGTTTTAATTGGGCAACAGCATCCATGTGCTGTTCATTCCATTCCCATGGGGCATTCTTTTTAAAGAGGTTAGAGAGTGGGGCGGCTTTAATGGCAGAAACATTGATGGGGTTCTGCCAGTATTGCACTACGCCTCGAAAGGAATGCAACGAGCTCTCATCCCTGAGGAGGAGCAAATTGGTTATGTCCTTGATGCGCTTCCCTTCTATTTTGTGTTTTCCCTGAGCCATCAGAGACCTCATGACCTGTGCCTTCTTGGGGTTAACTTTTAGTCCTAGGATGGTGAGGCAAGTTAATTTTAACAATTTCTTTAACAGTATCAAATGTTCGGTCCTTGTCTCTGTCTGCAGAAGGAGATCATGCACCTACTCTACCAAGCAGACCTCTCTAGCTCTTTATCCTGCCTCTGATGAAATATTGATAGATAATTGTGAAAACTCTGGTCTTGTGTATTGCTGGCAATGAAGGTGAATTTGTGTTGGCACTGTCAGTAGAGGGAGATAGATCAAAGTCTATTACTAATGTCCAGTATAGTGAAATATTTTGCCCAGAAAGCCAGCCTTATCATGGTTTTGGCTATTCACTACTGCTGGTGCTGTGATTGGAGGAGTTCCCTGTAATCAATGTGAGCCACCAAGAGCCATCTGATTTCTTAACTGGCCATATTAGTGAGTTATTGGTCAATGCTACAGGGCATAGGACTCCTTGCTTTAACAAACTGCTAATGACCTTGGCCACCTCCCCACTGCCTACTGGGGAAGGTGTATTGTCTGTGTGACTTTTGGTCTGGTCCAGCTGTCACTACCTTGCCCTCTATACGACTGCAGTTGTGTTTGTTACTAGTGAATGCACTCTTGTGCTCCATGAGAATTGCCTGTGTTGCTGGGTCCTCAGTCTGGTGTGTCTAAATCCACAATTCCCTCATGGTACAAATTCTCTGTGTGTAGTGCCTGCACAATCTCTGCTGGGGCCTCATTGAGCTCTCGCAGTAGGAGTCCTTTGCTCTGAGATCCATTTTCAGGGGATAAGAAAAACACAGGCTCTGTATGTTTAGGACTACTGTAATGGACTATGCTGGCTGCTGAATCGGGAGCTGAGACCTGAAGGAATTGGAGTTGAGGGAGGGAGGGAGGCATTCTCTCCCTGTGGCTGTGAAGGTGACAGCTGCTTTGAACGTCTATGCAATTGGCTCCTTCCAGATAACAACAATGATCTTTGTGAAGTCTCTCAGTCATCCATCCACAAATGCATCATAATAGTGATTCATAACATCTGTGTAAAATCACACATTTTGTTTCCCAAGATGAAATTAGTGCTATAATCCAGGTTGTATGATTCAGAAACATAGCTGGCTTCCTTCATGTACAAACTACCCTCAAATGCATACATATCGCACAGAGGTGGCCATTTTACAACACTGCAGAGTTCAACAGAAGGCAGGGCTCCCATTATATTGATGTACTAGTAATCTGTGATCACCAGTTGCACTTCTTAGAGGTGTGCATTCACTACCCTGACAGCTACTGTGACTCCTACATCCTAGAGCGCTCTTATGCTGTATTTGAGGGCCTAGATGCCATCCAAGGCTGGCCACTGGGGGACAAAAGCTACCTAGTGCCCATAACTGACGACATCATTGTGCAACCCCTTTGACTGATGTGGGGCAAACACAATGCCACCTATTCTTTGACTACTGCTAATTACTTAAGCATTTCCTGACATCATTCAACTTCAAAACCTTTTACAATGTAATTTGTTGAAAGTACGAGATTATAATAGCATAATGAAGCCTTTGAGACAAATAGGATCTAAATGAATTGTGAGAGCAGTGGAGCAGACAATAGGGCTGCTGAAGATGGTGTTACATTTCTTGGACAGGACTGGGGGTGGCCCTGCAGTATAGTCCGGATAGAATGTGCCTTATCATTCTCACATTCTGTGCTCTGCAGTCAATGAAGTGATGTGCTGTCTGCTAAACTGGGGGAATGGGAGAAGTCTTCCAAGGAGGAGAATGAGGACATTGAGGAGGAAGGCCTCCTTGTGTATGATAGAGTGCCACTTTTCAGATGCTACAAGCCAGACAGGACATAATTGACCCCTACTTCCATTGGATGAGAACTTTGTGCAGCACCTAATTGAAGAATGCAAATTAGTCATTGATCATTATACCAACATTTTGTTTGCATTGTAGGGTGAACTGCAGCCTCTATTTGTCTGTTTTGTGTTCACTTTTGATTACTATAAGTAAAAGCTCACATTTGGAATTCTCTAAATGCTTGCCTGTCTCTGACGATCTCCCACTGAGCAATAGTAGGATGCTGGTCTGCATTGGGCATTGGGGACAGAGTAGTGTTGATGCGCTGTAATTGATGGGATGTGGCTAAGACCTAGAAGGCAATTTGGTTCAGTGGTTAAACAGTGACTGGGACAGGAGCATGGAGCTGCTTGTGCCTGGAAGTGTCTGCCACATCAAATATGTGCCATGAGCAATGTGTTTTTGAGGCTGATGTGCTATTACATTGCTGTGAAAGGCAATTGTGGAATGCCATTACTGGCTGGTGATTTGGCCAGGGTTTAAAATGATGCTGGTCAACTCCAAGATATCCAGTGAGTGTGGAGTTCTTCTGGCTACAGCGAGTGGTAGAATTGGGCATTGAATAAGACGGGTGCCATAGGGGCTGTGTTGATAGTTAATCAGGCAACAAATGCTGCTAGGCTTCACAGAGAAAATCCTTTGTGAAACTCATCAGAATTATCCGAAATATTGTAAATTCAGCTCATTGTCTTTTTCTTTGTTTCTTTCCTTTTTCCCTCTCAATACAATCTGTGTTTCCCTCTCTCGGTGTCTCTTTAAATGCTTTATTTGACTTTAATCTATCTTCCTTCTCCATCCTTCTGTCTCTGTCTCAATCCTTAAATCTCCTTACTTCGTCAAATACACTGTTATCTCACAATTCATTCAGATCCTAGTTGTCTCAAAGCCTTCATTATGCTATTATAATCTCGTACTTTCAACAAATTACATTGTAAAAGGTTTTGTAGTTGAATGATGTCAGGAAATACTTAAGTAATTAGCATGAACAATCAGTTGCCCAGCCAGAGCAAAATATGGCCCATTGTAACAAAATGCATATACTCTAGTGTATGATATTGCCAGGAAAGATTCTTAGGTTCCATCATGAATATTTGATATAATTCTAACTGAGTAGCAATATTCCCTTAATATATGGAGGATGTTTGTGTCAACTGACAAAATCCATTAAATCTTATTATAGAGTAAGTTTCAATAATTCATGGTTGATTTTCTCAGGAAGAAAAATAACATTTCAAAATAACCACACAAATTATTTTATCAGATGTTGGCATATAAAGTGTACTTTTGAAGCCTCAACAACTCCTCCAAAAATGCTGATTGACTTGTATGCTATGTATAATCTTGATCTGTTAGTGTGATTGTGGGTTATTGCCACTTTGAAGGGTCGTTGACATCCACTGTAAAAATTGGACATGTCTTAAACTTCCATGCATCTTCACAATACATCCAGCATTGCTTGTATGACTCCAGTTCTAAGGTACCAACAAGTTAAACATGTTTCTCTGGGGTGAAAACTAAAGGATGATTACTAATCTGAGTATAGCATGTTGCAGATGAAAAGAGGAGTTAAGATATATGCCAAAACATGACTTTTAATGCTGACACAATGTTGCTATATACACTGTAATGGAATACTGGAAAGGTATAATATATGTAAGTTATCTGTTAATGCTTAAACTATCAGAAACGTTTCACTATTTATTTCAAAATCAATTTAGTGAAAATTAAGTTAAATTATTTGAATTGTTAAAGTACCAAAACATTTCAGATTCATAATTAAGGGAGGCATAACAATGGACAATATTTTTAAAAAAAACCTACTCTCCACATTTGCTTGAAAATATTGGTTAATGCTGGTGAAGTTGGTGTATGAAATTTCAACATTTCTGAACAAACTATGTAACTGATTTTCAGTTATGCCCTCTGGAGGTTTTCATGTTACAAAAGTCAAATATGTAAGGCTTAATTATTTAAATCCTTCATTGAATGTCCATTTGATAATCAGTAAAAATAGATTCTTCATATTTTTCTCTACCTTTCAAAATTTGTCTTCTATGAATACATCAGTATCAATAGTGTAACTGTTGTTTAATGTAATGTTTTGTGTTCAGTGTTACATTTTGGGAAGAGGAAATAAAAGTCTCAAGATATCAAGCTGTGCTTTAAGGATAATATGTGATTTAAGGATAGCACATCCTCAACTAGGACAAAAGTAGTTAGATTTTTTAAGTGTTTTGCATACAATCTTATAGTTTAAGCTAAGTCCAAGCAATCAAGTATAAACCACACTTGGAAGCTCCTGACCAAAGATTGTCCATTAAAGAATCATTGCCTCAAACCTCTCACAGGCCTGACCCACATCTTCATCTCAGTCACAGTCATTTTCCAAAACTATGATTATAGAATGTCACTTATCAAGGATGTTTGGAATTGAATGATGTGGCATGATTCATTAACCTGTGTCAAATATCTTGAAGACCTGCTTGATGGACCTTATATTGTTGCAATGCGGGCAGTCAAACCACATATACCAAAGACTTACTGAACTGCAAATGTTTCCCTGGCTCCAAGATATCTCCAAACTAGATTTTAAATTCTTTAGGAAAACCAAAAGAACTGCAGCTTCTGTAAATCAGAAACAAAATCAGAAATTGCGGAAAAGCTCATCAGGTCTGACGGCATCTGCGGAGGAAAATCAGAGTGAACATTTCAGGTCAAGACACCTTTCCTCAGAACTGATGGTAACTAGGAAAATTTATACGCAGTTTACACGCAGAAGATAAGGTGTGGGGAGGGAGTAAGGACTAAACGATAGGTGAAGGTAGAACCCAAAGAGAGAAGAACAGTTAGACAGACAAAGAAGTGGATAACGATCCAGCGAGTAGGGGTAAATAGCTATTAATGGGGATTATTAGTGACTGACAATGGATTGTGTTTAAAAGCAGGAAGCTTTACGTCCTCACATTTTGTTCCTGTAAAGACTCTATTCCATTCTCCTAGTTCCTCCATCTCTGTCACATTTGTGCCAATGATGCCAATTTCGACAAGGGAACCTCTGAAATGTCCACCTTCTTCCTCAACCAAGGATACCCCAGGACCATTGTTGACAGGGCCCTTCGTCTGGTCCGATCCATCTCCCGTACTTCAGCACTCACCCCATGCCCCCACCCCCACCCCCCCCCCCACCCCACAACAGTGGTAGGGTCCCCCTTGTCCTTACTTACCATCCCACCAGCATCCACATCCAGAGGATCATTTCCACCACCTGCATATTTCCCCTTCCTCCCTTGTCAACCTTCTGCAGGGATTGTTCTGTCCATGGTCCACCCTTCCATCACTCCCAACATACCCCACAAAACATAATAGCACCTTTTTCTGCAACCGCAGAAGATATAGCACCTATCTGTTTACTTCCTCCCTCCTCAGTATCCAAGGGCTCAAACACACCTTCCAAATGAAGCTGTACTTTACTTGCACTTCACACACTATCTAGTCTCCTGCATTCGCTGCTCACAATATGGTCTCCTCTACCGAAGAGGAGACTGGGTGACTGCTTCACAGTGCACCTACCTCTGTCTGCAAAAAAGACCCGGAACTTCCAGTTGCCTGCCATTTCAACACACCACTTGGCTCTCTGGCCAACATCTCCGTATCAGGCTTGCTGCAGTGCTGCAGCAAATCTCAATGCAAGCTGGAAGAACAGCATCTCATTTTCCACTTGGCAACTCTTCAACCTTCTGGACACAATATGGAGCTCAGCAACTTTAGGGTTTGAGCCCTCCCATGTTCTTATCTCAAGCCCCTCACTCTAACTCTCGTTATCACGCAGTCTGCTATTACACATAACTCATTGTTAATGGCTAACAGTCCCCATTAATAGCTATTCACCCTCCTAGCTGGATTGTTATCCTTTGCCTGTCCAACTGTTCTTCTCTCTCTTTGGGCTCTACCTTTACCTACCGTTTACTTCTTAACCCCCCTCCTTCTAACCTATCTTCTGCATATAAACCGACATTTCCTAGCTACCATCAGTTCTGAGAAAGGGTCACTCAATCCGAAACTCTGAATTCTGTCCACAGATGCTGTGAGTGAAAAAATGCCAAAAGACTCTCACAAGAACAAGTAACTCAAGTAAAGGTCTAGGTGCAACTGACCTGAAACCAATTTGAGGATCAACAACATGATATCAGCGAAAAGCATAAGAATTGTGAGAAAGTCACCTCATTCTACTGATGTGGTTTGACTCTTGATCACCAGAGAATTTGTTCCTGTTTATCTAAATATTCCACCCATGATATTTCAGGAGAGCTATCTGACTTGTTTGTTCTACAGATGAACAAATGTGTACACGACTGGATTTATAGAAGATATAGTTAAAGTTTGTATTGTAGTAGTTACATTATTAAAGAGTAGATTTATTGATTTTTTAAATTAATTAAACCTGTTGTGAATTTCTTTTGTCATAGATAGCTATCAAAGTCATGAAAAGTAACCAGACTGCTGATTCAATTGATTTTTTATACATTTGTGATGGCTCATAGAGTATTAGGGCTTGATCACCAGTCCACTCATTCTACGAGGGTCATGACAAACCACTTAAGAGTAAGGATGATTGGCAGATAGGTAAAGCCATACATTTTGGAAATTATTTATCAAAATTCTAATTACAAAACTTAGTATCATGACTTTTCTCGGCACGACCATGACCACCACTGGTGGAAGATATTAAGCAAAAACAAAAATTACTGGAAAAGCTCATCATGTTTGGTAGCATCTGTGGACAGAAGTCAGAGTTAACGTTTCAGGTTGAGGTAGGTTTAAATGAAGCAGTCAAAATGGAATTAGATGATTATATGAGAAGTAACAATGTGCCGCACTACTGGGAGAAGGCAGGACAGTGACGAGAAGGAAGTTGCTCATTTAGAATGCCGACAAGGATGCTGGAAAATGAAATAAAAACAAAATATGCTGGAGAAACGTAGCAGATCTGACAGAAACTCTGAAGAAGAGAAACAGAGTTGACATTTTGAACCCAATATGGCCTGCTTTCAGAACAAATTTTTTACCATTATCGAGACTTTAATTTTTATTATGTTCATAGTAAGTGCTAAATGCTTGATTTTTGTTTGAGATTTAATTAATTTTTCCACTTTAACCATAGAATTACAATCTTAGATGAATTAAATTGCTTCGTTCTTGAATTTACATCTTTTCTGTTTGAAAGTTTGTCAATATTAGTCAATGGAATGTTTTCCCAGATTTGTCCTCAGTTTAATCTGGGTAATGTTCCTTTCAGTAATGCTTTAGTGTGAATATTTCACCTTGATCAATTGCTTTTATATTCAACATTGGTTCTGCTTTTGCACTGAAACTGACCGTGTTATGGTAATTGCTTCTGAAGCATTTCATTGCCAATGAATCATCCATTTGTTCTCTGTCAATAATACCATCTTTTATGACGTGAAGAAATTTGATTTTGCCTCACTCTTTTTAAATCCATCTCAGTCATCTGCATGTAAGACACACTATTTGGACAAAAGATTCTGGCACAGATATCAATGGCACTTGGATACTGTTCAGTTAGATGTGGAAACATCTTTATCAAACTACAAAGAAGTAGTGCATAGTCAATATAATACTGGTTGCTTAAAGCTAGAGTCTGCCTCAGATGGTCAATCTGCTGACAGATCTCCGGTTGTGTCTTTGCAGCAGCAGACCAGACCACTCTAACCATGACAATTACAAATCCTGCTTTAAAAGCTTCTTTTATACCTTTTTCTTGTCATGACTGTGCGCCATATAAGGTAAGTGGCTGGTTAGGTCGCTCAAGGGGAAAGCCGTGGTCATTCTGTTGGGTCTGTCTTCAGAAACTAAGCCAAAATAGTGGTTTTGTTGGTGGTGGTGGTGGCGGCGGGACAGAGGGACACTGCTGCAGGACAGAGATTCAGGAACTCATTCCTCATGTTTGGGCAGCAGACTGGGGAAAAGTGGAGATGACAATTGTGAAGGAAGGCTGTAGTGATTGTAATGAGGTCAGCCAGCTGGACGAAGACATTAGGCTGAACATACTTTTTTTAGTTGAGTGCAAGTTACATTGGCTTTATTGGAGGGATTCCTGCTTCGAGGCCTAGTGAGATTTCTCACTGCAACTTACCAAACTCGCCTCATTAACTACCTATCTCACCCTTATGGCATCTTTCCTGTCCAGTTCCCCATCTGGCTGAGGATGAAATGTGCCTCTCCAGCTGAGGGTGTTGGGCCTGGCTGTCAGGCTGTCAACCTGACGACACAGGCAGCTAGATGATTACTTGTTTCGCTGCACTGCTATAGCTTCTGACCAGTTAGGGCCATTGCCTTCCAAATAACTATCTACTGCTCCTGTCCTTCCTGTGCATGTAAACAAAGTCTGATTTCTGGCACCACAGGGTCCTCCCCTGACTGGGGCTATTAACCTGGTCCAATCAGGGAGCCCTGGCTGACATAAAAAGGTTGAATGTTAGGGATACTGACACTGTGGTGTCTAACGCTGTATGAGGCAGTACTATAGTCAAGGACTGTTCATTTGTAAATAAAGGATGACTTCATGACAGGATTCTGCCATCTGTAGAGTTAGGTCAAGGGTAACCATATCTGCAAAGGGAGGATACAGTAAACAGTGATTCATCGGGAGGTCATATTGGTGTAGTGGTCAATGGGGGAGGGAGGAAATGGTTACTCCACAGACAAGAGGACTTTGGCTTCAAAGGGAGACAGTGAATGACCACACCTGGCAGTGGTCACCTCATATAACAGTTGCTGAGGAGGAAAGGTAGGCATGCTTATGCTCTGTTAAATGAGTTGAGTGGGATGTGGGGAGGTGCAAAACCTATGAGGTCCCTGAGAAGGGCTACCAGGAAGAGGATCTAGGTATTCAGGGCCTCACTGACATGTAGATACAGACTCTAGAAGCCACTGGCCAAGGAGCATTCATTGTCATTTTCCATTAAAAGTGCATAATTAGAAGGCAAATCATTGCAACCACAGTCGGAGTTGGCTGTATAAGTGATTCAACGTGTGAGGTAGCGGGTGCAAGATCCTCCAATGTGAGGACCATTAAAGTGCCCTCAGAATTTTCTTCATCCTCTCCCTCTCACTGTGACTTAGGGCACCCCCTGCTTCTGGAATTGAGGTGGAGGGAGCCGGCTCAGCAGTGAAGCCTGTAAGCCCTGGAGATTTGATCAGAAAACCCCGGGGATCCTAGTGAGGGTCCAGACATGCTGAAGTGGACCCTCAAGCTTGAATTTTCAAGAGTCGGAATGGGAGGGCCTGGCCACCTCTGCAATGTGCTGACAGGATACTTCTGAGGCACTTGTGTGTCCGTTTGACTGGGTACCTTCTGGCACAACCCTGTCTCCTTGTGAGGAAGGGGCACCTGGAGTTCCCCATCACCCTGTCATCATGCCTTCCATCTTAAGCACCAATGGGCATTGGAATGCAAGTATGTGTGCCTCTCCAGCAGACCAGAGGGTGTTGGTCCTGGCTGTCCATGCAGCTGCCAACCTTTCCACAGAGGCAGCTGGACGATTACATGATTCGCTGCATTGCTATAGCCCTGGGAAATGAGGGCCATTGCCTTCCACTGCTTTTCTCCCTGTGCATGTGAACGAAGTTCCTGATTGCTCACACCCCAGGGGTGCCTGGAGCTGAGCAGGTATCTGGTCTCCTGCTGACCTCCTCTGGGGCGTTTCTTCCTTGGCCCACTGTGGACCTGATGTGAGGGTTACCATAAGGGAAAGGTAGGCAGTTAATGAGGCGGGTTTGGTAGGTTCAAATGACAAATCTCACTCGGCCTTGGAGTGGGAATCCCTCCAAAAAAGCTAATGCAACTCCCACTCAACAAACAAAAATCCTAAACTCAGCCTAAGGTCTTAAGATAAAATGATAATGTCAGTGAAGATAGTTTTGTTTGTTCCACATCTTTCCTGGATTCATCTAAACGTGGTCAAATGATAGCTATTTTAGGTCAATATTTGTCCTTGCTTTAAACCGATTTTAGTCCGTGAAAGAGATAACAAGGTGTAGAGCTGGATGAACACAGCAGGCCAAGCAGGATCAGAGGAGCAGGAAAGCTGACGTTTCGGACTATCTCTTAGTCCGTGAAAGGTCTGGTCTATGATGTTATTGAATGGTGGAAAAAGTTTGAAGGGCGTGAATGGCCTACTTCTGCTAACTTACCCCTTCCCCCTGTTCTCTAACTCTAGTCTTTTATACATTATTGCTGCTTTCGCTAAAATATTGACAGTAATGATATCTAGCTACACACTGGAATTCCCCTCCTAACCACCTTTATCTCTCACATCTCTGTCTTTCTCAAAGACCTCAAATCAAAGGTCTTTTTGGCCAAGCTTTTGCTCACATCTGTGAATATCATCATTGTTTCAGAGCCCATTTTAGTTACATTATACCTCTCTGAACAAGATTGAGGTAGTATTCTACATTAAAGGCAGTACCTAAATAAATTGTTGTTGATATGACATTCAGACAATTGTGGTTGGCAGAAAATTACTTGAAAGCTTTTCTGACCAATTTTAATACAATTGCAAGATCCAGATTTTCTCTTTAACCCTTCAAGCGTGTACCACCATTCAATAAAATCATATTCAAGACCTTTCAAGGACTAAAATGGGTTTAAAGACAGGGCAAATATTGACCTAAAATAGCTACCATGCTCATTTGACCAGATTTAGATGAATCCAGGAAAGATGTGGAGTAAACAAAACTATCTTCATTGACATTACCATTTTATCTAAAGATGTTGGGCTGAACTTATGTATTTTTCTGTTGAGCGTGAGTTGTAATGGCTTTTCTGGAGGGATTCCCGCTGTGAGGCAGTGATTTCTCACTGCAACTTACCAAATTCACCTCATTAACTACTTATCTTTCCCTTATGGCATCTCTCATTTTCATGATGTAGCAGAGTACTGTATTGTCAGTAAAAAGGATCTCTGTCATGAGATAGGATCCAACCACTCACCAAGAAAAATTAAGCACACAAGTGTTGCCTAAAAGACTTTAAAAATACCATACAAACTTTGAGGGTATACTGGCTAAGAACTAAAACCATGGATTTTATCAACAGAAGTTTGGGGAAACAAAAGAGGAAATGAGCTAGAGACACACTGAGCTGGCTCCCTATCTCTAGAAACCCTTAGTAATACTTTTCTCCCAGGGCAAAACAGGTAACAGTTGCTAATAAAATTTGGCCTGTTATGTGTAAATATTATTTAAATGAACTGGAGTCATTAATGATAAATAATGGTCAAGTTCCCATAATTACCACCAGTGATCCATTGTTAAAGCTCATACTGATATAAAACTGATGTGTGTTCCTTTTAGTGGTATACAGAACAGGGCAAGGTTATCGAACCAAGTGAAGAGACTTTTCAGAGATCTCGCATTGAAATAATAGATCATTAATCTTAGTTATCTTGAATGCATTTTCCCTTTTCTGGTCCTGTAGCTGCAACACTATTTTACCTGAGTTTGTTGAATACGGGAAAATAAAACGGGCAGAACCACATAAGCCAACAGAGTCCACATAATCTTCTCATCCACTTAAGTTAATCCATGAAATATCTGACAGGGTACTTTATTGGCAGGCACTTCTGAACATTTGGTTTTACTGGTATTTGCAGTACCCAGCTAATCTAATGACCTGAGGAATTTGGAAATCTGTCTTAATCAATATTTAGTTACTTCTTACCAATACAGAATGTTCCTACATAACATATAGATAAAATTATAACTTACATTAATTGCAGCCATGGTATATGACTGGTAAATATGCCAAGGCTAAAGTCTTGCAAATTAAACAACATAGAAAATAATTAAAAACATTTGAATGCCCTTTCTTTGTGACTTTGTGCTGTTCATCAATTTAGTGTACCAAGATTTTTATTTCAGATTATTTTCTACTTCTGAATGTATTGTGATTTTCTTAGAAATTAATTTAACAGAAATCAAGAGGATCTGTAAAACCTTGGTGTTTGTTTTACTAAGTTTTCTTTGGGCTAATATTTAATTTCAAACAAGAAATTTGTGGAGGCATTTTAATTTTTATTTTAAACAAACTCTTATTTGTAGTTCTGTTTATGACCTGTGTACTGATCTGGATAAGAGATGTCAAGATGAGAATAGAACCTTCACCAGACAAAAATAATATGAAAAAGAAAGTGGGAGGGGTAATTTATCCAGGCAATCCTCATACATATCAGCAGCTATCTCAATGCAACATTGAAAGGAAGCTCCAAGTATGGAAAATTAATAGCATTATAACTTTGAAGACTAGTGTTCGGCTCAGTGGACCTAGCAAGAGAAAAGTAAATGATGTTGAGATGAGAAAGAAATTAAAAATCTGACTCTCATAAACAATGCTAATCCTAACTTTGGTTCAATTCTATACACTGAACACTTTAGTTATATTACAGATATTGATTTTTTGTTCAATCAAAAATAATATGATCCGTAATATATAATTATAAAATTATCATAGATTATCACAATTATCATAATGTATTTCTCTGTTGTAATTTCTGACCTAAATTTGACGAGTGCTGCAGTTAAGTATATTAAAATCCATTTTTTCTTCTCTACAGCAGTCGATTAAAAAAAAAACTGCTTGTTGTTTTATTCCATCATCCCATTATACCTCCCTTTTACAAAATCATGCTACCTCAGCCCTATTTTACCAAGCAGGTTCAAGTATCCATAATCTTATCGTTAATAATGTTCCAAAAAATCTTACCAATGACTGAGGTCAGGCTAACTGGCCTATAGCTTCCTCTTCTGCCTCTTTAAACAGGGGTGTTACTTAGCCATTTTCCAGTCTTCAGGGACCCTTCCTGACTCCAGTGATTCCTGAAAGATCACCACCAATTCCTCTACAATCTCCTCAGCTATTTTCGTGTAGTCCATCTGGTCTGGGTGATTCATTCACCTTCAGATCTTACAGCTTCCCAGGCACCTTCTCCTTAGTGATGGCACTACGCTCACATCTGCCCCTGTCTTGAAGTTCTGTTATGTTACCAATGTCTTTCACAGCAAAGACTGATGCAAAGTACCTATTCAGTTCCTCTGCCATGTCTTTTTTTTTTCCCATTACTACATCTCCAGCTTCATTTTTCAGTGGTCCAACATCCTCCCTTGCCTCTGTCTTACCTTTTATATACCTAAAAAACCCTTGCAATCTCCTTACTCTCATATTTCATTTTCTCCCCTCTTCGTACTTTTTTAGTTATCTTCTGTTGGTTTGTAAAGGCTTCCCAATCCACTGGCTTCCCACTAGTCTTCACTACATTGTATGCTTTATCTTTTGCTTTCATGCTGTCCCTGACTTCGTTTGTCTGCTATGGTTGACTCATTCTTTCTTGGGATGAATTTTTGCTGTGCCTCTTGAATTGCCCCAGAAACCCCTGCCATTGCAACTCCACCATCTTCCTGGCAGGCTTCCCTTCCAATCAATTCTGGCTAGCTCTTCCCTCATGTCTTTATAGTTACCTTTATTCAATTCTAATACCATTACTTCTGATTCTGGCCTTTTCCTCTTAAATTGCAGGGTAAATTTTTGCATTTTATGGTTACTACCCCCTCGGGGTTTCTTCAAAGCAAGTTCGTTAATTACATCTGCCTCATTAAACATCATCAAATTCAGACTTGCCTCTTTCCTAGTGGGCTCTACTACAAGCTGCTCTAAAAATAAAACTGTCTCGTAGACATTGCACAAATTCCTTTTCTTGGGATTGCGACCAACCTGTTTTTCCCAATCCACTTGCATGTTGAATTCCCCCATGATTATTGTAATAGTGCCATAGTTACATACCCTTTCTGTCTCCAGATTTATTTTCTGCCCCATGTCCTGATTACTGCTAGGAGACCTGTACGTAACTCCCATTATCGCCTTTGTCCTTTGCGGTTCCTCAACTGTCCCCACACAGATTCTACGACTTCCGACTCTACAATCACTTCTTGCTATGAATTCAAATACATTTCTTACCAACCCCGACCCCTTTGCCCATCTGCTTGTCCTTTTGATAGAACATGTGTCCTTCAATATTTAGTTTCTAACCCTGAACACCTTGCAGCCACATCTCTGAGATACCCAGAACATCGTACCCGCCAATTTCTATCGACATGACAAGTTCATTTACCTTGTATCGTGTACTGCATGCGTTCAAGTGTAATACCCTCAATCAGAGACAAATAGTTTTATTGCCTGAAACAGGTTGCTTAAGTACAAAAGTTGAATATCTGCACTAGAAATAGATCCTCCATTATAAAATTCCAGTGCAAGTTTTAACTGCTAATCTTTGTGGAACTGTTGGAACCTATGCTTAAGAGTGAAACAGCATGCTTGGATCCAAGTAGGATTAAAACCTGAAGTACAAGCTGGAGTGGCAAGAATAGTCAGTTGAAATGCAGCAATGCTGTTTTCCCTTACGTGCTCAGCAGTTTAGCTGGTTGTGGTTGCTCAAGGGCATCTACATTTGGTCTGGAGTGATCACCCCACTATGCTGGCCACTGTGCACAGTTGATGTTGGGGCTGGCATTATGATAGGTGCCATGAAGCCAGAGGCAGCAGTAGAGTGGAGTTTGGAGCCATGCAATATCTCAAAAATAGATGTATCTCACATAAGATCAGAGTATCAGAATGGAGTGATCCAGCCACTTTGATTCCTGGAACTATTCTGGTCAGATCTTAAAACAGCTCAGCTATTATTTTGCAGAAAAATTGACTATGATGTGAAAAGGTAACAAGGTAATTGATGTCTTTAATCAACTAATTGGCAAAGTGATCAGAAGACTGAATAAACAACCTCACAATCAGATTGTCCATAAATTTGGGAACAATTCATGTACTGAGATAAGACTATCAGATTTGAATCAAATTTACTACCAGTCATCCTGGCAGGAGCTACCTTCATGTTTGGAAAGTGGTTCAGTTCTAAACTTGATTAATTATCAAGTTGTTAATGTCTGAAATGTTGACTGATTCAAATGAATAAATACATTTTATTCATTTTGAAAGCTTGTTGTTTGATAATAAAAACAGATAATATTTTTGTTGTATTATGGATAAGAACTTTGTAAATCTTTTATTCTGAAAACAATTAAGAAAGCAAAGGGCTGTGTTTTCCCATTTCTGGTTCAGATGTTTTGTCACATGAGACTTTTGGTGCGCAGCTCATCATGTCATGGAATGACAATGCTGACATGATCTTCTGCTCTTCATCTCATAACTTATGCAACAGGGCTCTTCAGAGCCTTACTCACAGCAATATACGGCAAGAAAGGTGGAAGTACTTGCCTCTGTAGGGACCTTCTGATGTTCATGCCACTGATGCGGTATTTAAAGCCAAGGTTCACACCACTTCAGATGCTGTAAACTATAGACTATCTCATGTATGTGCTGCACCATCATTCCCAAAGAAATGGCCTAGAAAGGCAGGCTACATTGCAGACAGGAACCTTGAAATGAAGGGGTTTAATGATTAACTTGTCACTATTCCTGTTGCCATGGTGATTTCTTTTAAAACAATGTGAGAAATGACTTCCTGGAGGGTAATAGGTTTTTGTTTACACTGGGAGAATTTTCTGAAAAAACAAAGTTCGAGATCAGTGACATGACAATGCCAGGAAGTGGTTTTCAGATTCTCAAGTCATGCATTTGAAGCCGCAGCTAAATTAAGCATTTTGAGGTAATGGAGAAAGAAATTCTCTTTGATGTGAGTACTGTAAAGGGATGCTTTTGTGTTCAAGCGAATTATATTTTTACCATGTGTTCCAGAACCATTAAACACGTGTTGTATGTAAATAGCTTGGTTTACTCGATCTTTATTTCTTTTGTATGATAAGTTTCTGTTTTACCAGTCATAGAGTCATACAGCATGGAAACACACCCTTCAGTCCAACCAGTCCATGTCAACCATAATCCCAAACTAAACTAGTCCCACCTTTTTTTAATTCATTCATGGGATGAGGGCATCACTGGCGAGGCAGCATTTATTGCCCATCCCTAATTGCCCAAAGGGCAGTTAAGAGTCATCCACATCTGAGGTCACATATAGGCCAGACCAGGTGAGGATGGCATTTTCCTTCCCTAAAGGGCATTAGTGAACCAGGTGGGTTTTTCACAGTCATCATTAGATTCTTAATTCCAGATATTTATTGAATTCAAATTCCACCATCTGCCGTGGCGGGATTTGAACCCAGAATGTTCTATGGGTCTCTGGATTAACAGTCCAGCGATAATACCACTAGACCATCGCCTCCCCCAGCACCTGCCTGTGCTTGGCCTATATCCCTCTAAACATTTCTTATTCATGCACTTATCTAAATGTCTTTTAAACATTGTAACTGTACTCGCATCCACCACTTTCTCTGGAAATTCATTCCACACTTGAACCACATTTTGTGCAAAAGAAATTACCCTTCATGTATTTTTTAAAAACCTTTCTTCTCTCATCTTAACAATATGTCCCCTAGTCTTTAAATCCCTCACCCTAGGGAAAAGACACCTGCCATTTGCCTTATTATACCCCTTATGATTTTATAAACCTCTGTAAGGTCACCCCTCAACGTCCTACACCCCAGTGAAACGTCCTAGCCTATCCAGCCTCTCCTCATAAGCAGTAGCAGTGTGTACCATCTACAAGATGCACTGCAGAACTTCATGAAGGCCTCTTTGATAGCTCCTACCAAATCCATGACCACTACCATCGCGAAGGACAAGGACAGCTACATGGGAACATCACCATCTGCAAACTCCCCACCAAACAACTCTCCATCCCGACTTGGAAATATATCACCATTCATTCCCTGTCACAGGATCAAAATTCTGGAACTCCCTCCCCAACAGCATTGTGAATCTATCTACACCATATGGACTGCAGTGATTTAAGTAGGCAGCTCACTCCCACCTTCTGAAGGGCAACTAAGGATTGGCAATAAATGCTGGCCCAGCCAGCAATGTCCATATCCCGTGAATGAATCAAAAAAATCTCCTTGCAATAGGCGATGACAATCTCTTAGCTTTCCTAATTTTTTGCTGTACGTGCTTGCTGGTCTTTTGTGATTCATCTACAGGACAACTTCTGAAACTCAGAACTCTGTATTCTCTCACCATTTAGATGATATACTTTTTTATTCATGCCAAAATAGCTAATTTCATGTTACCCCATATTAAATGCCATTTACTAGATTTTTGCGACTCGACCTATCTTTATCCCTTCACAACCTCCTTCTTTTCTCTTCACATTTTTCTTTCCTACCTATCATCGTGTCATAAGCAAATTTAGCAACCATATCTCTGCTCTGTTCATCTAAATCGTTGATATAAGTTGTAAAAAATTAAGACCCCAACACTGATTCCTGTGACATATGATGTATTGCATCTTGCCACCCAGGAAATGACCCATTTATGTCCACTCTATCTTTGTTGTTAGCTGGTCAATCTTCTATCCATGTCAATATCTCAACCCTGTCCTCCTCAGACCATGAGCTTCTATTTTCATTATTGTCTTTGGTGTATTACTTATCAAACACCTCATTTAAATTTAGGTATTGCTTATTCAATCATTCGTCTTGATTTACAGCATGTTTTTTTTCATCAAAAACGCTAATAAATTGGTTAGAGTTAACTGTCCTATCATTTCCTGTTTTCTCTTTCCCTTTCTAAAAAAAAGTTATATTCACTGTTTTCCAATCAAATCCAAATTTAGGGAATTTTGGACTACTAAAACCAACATATGAACCATCCTATGCACCACTTATTTTAAGACTCTGGGACGTGTTAACCTAAAGGTCCAACAATTCACTCATTATCACTTCATTTGAGTTTTTTTTCTTGAGTTCCTCCCTCCCTTCTATTTCTTGATTTGTAGCTATTTCTGGGATGGTACTTATATTCTCTAAAGTGAAGATCAATGTAAAATATCTGTGCAATTCATCTGCCATCTCCTCATTTTGCATTATTATTTCTAGAACTTAATTTCTCTAGGACTAATGCTCACATTGTAAACACTTTTCCTTTATTTAAAATCAATAAAAACTCTTACTATTTGTATTTTATGTTTGTAGCTAGCTTTCTGTTTTATTCTAATTTTCCCTTCTTTAGCCTGTATTTTTTAAATCTTTCTTTGTTTCTTAATATTTTATTTTTTGTCCAGTCTTCTAATCTGCCACTTATATATTTTTCTTTAGGGTTGACTATTTCATTAACTTGTTAGTTAACCATGATAGAGGTCCTCCCCTTGGGAATTTCCCTTTTAATTGAAATGTATTGATCTTAGATATTATGAAATATCTCTTTAATTTCTGCCTCTGGATCTCTATTAACCTAATTTGCCAGTTCAATTTTGCTACCTCTGCTGTCAAACCCTCATAATTGCCAGTATTTAAGTTTAAAATTTGAGTCTTGCATCCACTCTTCCTTCTCTCAAACTGGGGTGGCACAGTGCTAACCACTGAGCCTCACAGCACCAGGGTCCCAGGTTTGATTCCACCCTCGGGCGACTGTCTGTATGGAGTTTGCACATTCTCCCCGTGTTTGTGTGGGTTCCTCCCACAGTCCAAAGATGTGTAGGCTAGGTGGATTGGCCATGCTAAATTGCCTGTAGTGTTCAGGGATGTGTAGATTAGGTGGGTTATAGAGGGATGGGGCTGGGTGGGAAGCTCTGATGGTTGGTGTGGACTTGTTGGGCCGAAGGGCCTGTTTCCACACTGTAGGGATTCTATGAACATCATAACATGATAGTTGGTATCAAGGGATGCTATCAGAATGAGGCCATTAATAAATCCTATCCCAATGCATAATACCAGGTCTCTCATAGCTTGGTCTTGTTGCCACCCAGGTGCTTTGATTACAAGGCCAATAATTAAAGCTATCTTATTGCACAATTCCAAGTCTAATATAACTTGATCTTTGATTGGCTTCGATACATGCTGTTCTAAGGAACAATTCTGAAAATGTTCCATGACTTAAGAGCCAATTAAGGGCTAGCAAACGAATGAACTGGCCAATTGATGTTGACATGCACAAACCAGTGTTGACAACTTGACCTGAGGCTCCATTTTTAAAGACACATACATATAACAGTCAGCTGTAAAACAAGGAAAGGATCAGTGCAAAATTCAGCACTGTCTTCCTGCATGCCTCAGAATGAGCACAGATGGGAGACAGGGTATGAGTGTGCTTGTGGGAGATGTGCACACACAGAACACGAGAGAGAATTAATGAATCAAAGGTGAGTTCCATACCTCATCGTAATGGAGGAGGAGGCCATGAAGATCAGTTGGAAAATTGCAGAACAGTCTGTCACTGAGGGCAAGGCTAAAATGGAAGCTATTGGAAGTGAGTAAAGTGATGATCGAATTCAGCATACCCTAGAACATGTGTGTGCTGTTGCACTAATGTTGATTTTTATTATCACTGGAAGCTCCTAACCAAGAGTAGGCACCAGTCCTTGGTTGCAGGAATAGGTATTCCCCTCAAAGCTCGACTTTCTATCAGTTACAGCAGCAGTTAAAGAGCAGACAGGGGCTGCTGCTGCACTGGAAGGTTCAGAAGATGCAGTGCCACCTGAAGACAGTAATTATTGAACCATACCCTTTGCCTACACAGATGTATTCACACTGGAGGGATTTTTTGCAGTGAAAGGAGGCACTGTCTGATCAGCAGTGCGTGGATTGACAGGGGGAGATAGTGGAGGCATTCGCAGCTGAGGCACTTCCCTTGGAGGAGTAAAAGTAGAACCCAAGTAATATTCAGCTTCGTGCAGATGGTGACCCTCAATTGTCATCAGTAAAGTAACTGATCCATCAACAGCAATGTGAAATGTGGAAACATCTGCTGAAGTTTCCAGAGGCGGTGAAGTTCCCAAGATGTGATGAGGAAAGGGACATGAGGTTAACAGAGTAGTTTTGGGTATAAGGATGGTGAAGGGTAAGAGTTATGGAGCCTAACATTCATGTGCAGAGCTGTCCATGTGAATTTAGGTGAGTCTTCTAACCTGCTCAACAACTACCTATCTCCATTCCTGTCTTGAATCTGCTTTGGGATGTGTTGACCTCAACTCCAACTCATCCCTGCCATCCCATCATGAAAGTAGCATGAATGGGCACTGCTGAGCAGGAAATGAAAGCATGATGTGACGGTGCTGTCACTTTAAAAAGGTTATATTGTCTTTCGTTTTTTGTTAAGAGGTTGTAAAGGCAGAGATGGCAAAGAGTCTAGGGAATAACAGTTTAACAATGGAAGGGGAGTGGCCAGTTCTTCCAGTTCAGGTTTTTTCTAATTTATTTTAACTGCAGCAGTCACAAGATGTTTTGAGTACCAGAAGTGTCGCAAGCTTCAGTAAAAGATTCCTCTGACTTTCTCTGAAATCTCTCCCTGGATGCTGTTCCCTCCTGCCTGTAAGAATCTGTATTTGAATGTAACTTTTTGGCAAGAGGTGAGTTTATGGGATGTTAAAATATTGGAACAGTTTATTATTAAGTTGCTGTATTGGGTCGGTTAGGTTTTCCAACAGTTAAGTTACTCTAAATTCTGCTTTCTGTTGTTCATGTTTCAACTGTAGTGTTTAAATAAATTTTGTTTTGCTTAAAGCTGAGTGGTTTGACCAGTTGCATCGCACCTGGAACACTCACTTCACATCTGCCTTTAAAATAAGAAAATGTTAGGGTCTAGGCAATCTTCTTAAAATATTTTGAGGGGGTCTGGCCAGGTCCATAACAGACTGGGGGCTTTTGTCGGCATAATTCTATAATGCCAATTTGTGTTTAGGGTTGTTGTACTCAAAGGTGGCGAGTGGTAGGTGTTAGTGTCTTTTGTTTTGGGTGTTGAATTCGGTTTTTTGAACAGTGCTTTGTGTAGTAATGGCTCTTTCAGTCACTACGGGTTTTCTGTGGGTGGAAGACTTGACTTTGGGGGTTTTAGAAAAGGTGAGCACGGCAAAGCTATTGGGATTGGCAGACAAGCTAGAGTTGGGATTGCCTTTGTGAGAAAAGGGGAGGTAATTACAGCATCAGCTCAGCATTTAAATTTGCTGAAAATGCTTTAGAATCTATGGAAATGGCTAGATTTCAATTGCAAAGTAAGCAGTTTGAACATGAAATGGAACTGAAACAGTTTGAATTATGGTTTAAAAGCAGAGGAAAGACAAATAGAAAGAATTGCCCTGGTAGAGCAAAAAGAGAAGGAGAGGAAGGTCCTAGCAGAAGAAAGAGAGAGAAGAAAATAAGAAACAAAGAGAGTTTGAACTTCAGAAGTTGGCAATTAGGCAGGAAAGTCAACTTAAAGGTTGGAGGTGAAGATAGAAGGCAGACTTAGTGAGGAGGATCGTGAGGATGAGCAAACCCATTATAGCCAATGGCCTGGTGGAGGTCTGTTTAAGTATATCCAAGCATTGCCTAAATTTGATGAGAAGAATGTAGAAGCCTTTTGTTTATCTCATTTAAGAAAGTGGCTAAACAGATGA
Organism: Rhincodon typus; assembly: GCF_021869965.1. Lineage (NCBI taxonomy): Eukaryota > Metazoa > Chordata > Chondrichthyes > Orectolobiformes > Rhincodontidae > Rhincodon > Rhincodon typus. Next base: position 55,335,190 of record NC_063339.1, on the reverse strand, counting down.
GGTGGCTGGTGACCATGTGGGCTTTGTTCATCCAAGCAAAATTGGTAGGTAGAGCTAGTGAGGTATTTGCATCACTATCAAAGGAGGTATCTGAGGAGTATGAGGAGGTGAAGAAAGCCATCTTAAGTGCATACAAACTTGGGCCAGAGCTTACAGACAATGTTTCAGGAGCCTAAGGAGAAACCCTGGTCAAAGAGACATTGAGTTTGAAAGGGTCAATGAAAGTAACTTTGATAGGTGGATAAGAGTATTAAAATAGATCAAACATATATTCTTAGACGACTATTTTGGAGGAGTTCAAAAATTCGCTTCCAGACATAGTGATAACTCATGTGGAAGAGCAGAGAGTTAAAACTGCAGGATTAGCAGCTGAAATGGCTGATTATGAGTTGGTTCATAAATCAAAGTTTGGCTTCCAACATCAATCTCAATCCATGAGGGATAGAAATTGGAGGAAAGAGAAACCCTCGGGTGGTAAAGGAAAAGTAGGCCTCATTGAGGATAATAAAGATAGCGTACCACAAAGTAGAAAGGGAACCCATGAGGGGGAAAGAGAAGTTAAACAGCTGGAGTTTTCACTGCAATAAAGTAGGCCGTATGAAGTCACATTGTTAGTGTTTAGGAAAAGCTCTGGGAAGACAGATTTAGGAAAACAGGATAAGCCAGTGAATTTTGTTAAAGTGGTGAAGAAAAGCACAGTGGAGACAAGCTGTACAACCTGGTTGAAGGTTGGTTGAGAAGGAGGTGCCAGATCTATCATTTCCATTTACTTGTGAAGGTAAGGTTTACTCGCATTTGCCAGGATCAGCAGGTAAAGATATTACGGTATTAAGAGATACAGGATCATATTAGTCTTTGATGTTGAGAGGTGAGGAGATATGTAATTCAGAAGGACTATAGCCAGAAAAAGTGCTAGTACGTGGAATTCATGGTGAGACAAGAAGTACTCCATTATGCAGAGTGAGGTTGGAATGTCCAATGAAAAGTTGAGAAATGGTGGTCAGCGTACTGGAGAAACTCTTGGCTCCAGGGATACAATTTGTCTTCGGTAATGATATAGCTGAATCACAGGTAAGAGTGCTGCCTCCTCTGGTTGAAAAGCCAGTGGAAAATCAGGCAACTGAGATATTACAGGAGGTATATCCTAGGATTTTTCCTGACAGTGTGATAACAAGATCACTAAGCCACCGGTTGAAACAGGAGGAGAAATCAAAGAATAAAGATAAGGAAGTCGAAGTAGAATTATCAGAGACCATGTTTGATCGAATGGTTGAGAAAAAAACAAGAACAGGTAGAGGAGAAAGTGGAAACTTTTAGCTCAGAGAAACTAACTAGGTTACAACAGTAAGATGGAAAATGGAAGCAATTGTATCAAAAAGTGTACACAGAAGAAGAATCTGAATGTATTCTAGAATGCTACTTTCTGAAAAATGATGTTTTGACAAGGAAATGGAGACCATCATATATTCAGGTGGATGAGAAATGGGCAGAAGTTCATCAAGTTATACTACCAGTGGGTTATAGAAAGAAGGTGTCGCAGGTAGCGCATGAATTCCCAGTAGGAGGCCATTTAGGGATAAGAAAAACTCAAGGCAAAATACAGAAAAGTTTTTACTAGCCTGGATTGCAGGATGTAGTTGAATTTTGCCAGACATGTCATATATTTCAGGTAATTGGAAAACCTCAGGCTGTAATAAAACCAGTACCTTTAATACCCATTCCTGCATTTGAGGAACCTTTTATAATTGATTGCGTAGAACGCCTAACTAAAACAAAAAGTGAGAATCAGTATTTGTTGACAATTAATGGATGCATCCACTAGATTTCTAGAGGCCATTCCATTATGTAATATCACAGCTAAAAGGATTATAGAAGAGTTACTTAAAATTTTCACTAGGTACGGATTACCCACAGAGATACAATCAGATCAGGGTCAAATTTTACATCAGAATTATTCAGGAAAATTACGGATAGGTTAGGAATAAAACAATTCAGATCTACTGCCTACCATCCTGAATCACAGGGAGCAATAGAAAAGTGGCATCAAACTTTAAAGACCATGTTAAGGGTTTACAGTCAAGACTATCTAGACGATTGGGACAAAGGAATTGCGTCTGTACTTTTTCCAATTAGTGATGCAGCAAATGAATCGACCAAATTCAGTCCGTTTGAATTAGTTCTTGGGTATTAGGTGAGAGGACCACTGAAATTGTTTAAGGAGAAATTGGTGAGTCAGGTTTCAGAGACCACATTTTTGGTCTTTGTGTCAAATTTCAGGGAATGATTAAATAGAGCGGAGGAGTTGCCTAGACAGCATTTAAAAATTTCACAGCATATGATGAAACAGGAAGCAGACAAGAAATCAAAAACTCTCAATTTTGCTAACGGAGATAGCTGTACCTTTAAAAGCAATATTTAGTGGACCTTATCAAATCAAAAGGAGATTGAGTGAAGTGAACTATTTGATACAGACTCCAGATAGAAAGAAGTCTCAGTGTGTCATGTGAATATGTCCAAATGGTATTTTGATGGGAAGGACAGCAAAAGGAGAATGTGTTACTGGTTTACAACATAGAGTGAAGAACCAAGTTCAGAGAATTCTGAATTGGACAATCCTCAACCTGAATTTGATAATGAGGAAGTTCTCAAAATTTGGGATAAATTATTAAGTTACTTTCCAGAGGAAAATTGAAATGACCTGAAAGAGTTATTACTATTGCATGGGGAGATATGTGGGAATAAACTGGGAGGTACTAACTTAATTATGCATGATACAGATATAAGAAATGCTGTTCCAATTAAGCAACATCCTCAGAGACTTGACCCTCTAAAGTTGGCATAGGTTCAAAAAGATATTGAACGCATGTTCCAAGATAACACAACTGAAGCGAGTTGCAGTCACTGGACTTACCCTTACTAATGGTACCAAAATCAGATGGTACCTAACGATTTTGCAATGTCAATGCAGTTACAAAGTCTGATCATATCCAATTCCATGTTTGGAAGATTGTATTGAGAAGGTGGGACAAGCAACTTACGTTTCTAAGGTGGCCTTACTCAGAGGATACTGGCAGGTATCTTTATCTGAAACAGCAAAGACAATTTCGGCTTTCATAACACTGAATGGACTATACCAATTTAAAGTCATGCCATTTGGTATGAAAAATGCGCCAGCCACATTTCAAAGACTAACCAATAAAGTCATTTGTATATTGCCCAACCGTGTGGTATACATCAACTTTTTTTTAGTGATATTTAGTCACACATGGAAGGAACATTTTCAGCATTTATCAGAATTATTCAAACAACTTAATTAGTTAACTTGCTATATCGGGTCAGTTAGGTTTTCTAACAGTTAAGTTACTCCAAATTCTGCTTTCTTTTGTTCGTGTTTCAACTGTAGTGTTCAAATACATTTTTTTTTTGCTTAAAGTCAAGTGGTTTGCCAGTTGCATCACACCTGGAACACCCACTTCACATCTGCCTTTAAAATAAGAAAATGTTAGGGCCTAGGCTACCTCCTTACACTATTTTGAGGGGGTCAGGTCTGGTCCATAACAATGGTTTCAGGAAACTCCCGATTTGTGATGGTCACTGTAGTATTGGAACCAGGGCTAGGTGGATCCATGGACTGAGATCATTGATTGGGGTTGTTAACCTAGGTCAGTCAAGGAGTCCTGGCTGACAGATATAAAATGAGGTTGAGAAGGTCTCGTCAGTTTAGGGCTTGAGCTGGCTGGTCAGAGCCTATGTACTGTGCACGTATAAATAAAGGGTGACTTGGTGATGGGATACCAGGCTCTGTGCAGTTATTTCAGTGGCGATGAGAGAAAACAATGCATGCCTGAAGAAAATTTGCTCATAACAGTCTTTGAGTTGAGGTAAACATTTCTGGCATTATGCCTTTATTTGGGAAACTTGACTTGTTCGATCCTGTTGTTGAAGACTGGGCCCAGTGTGTGGAAAGAATGCAGCACATTTTTGCAGGCAAATGATATTGGGGTAGATGAAAAGCAACAAGTAATCCTTCTGACTGCTTGTGAACCCGCACCATTTTCGGTTATTAGGAGCTTAACTTTCTATCAGGCACAGATACTAAAATCTTTCAAGGGTTGTCAGATTTAGTGAAGGAATATTATGACCCCAAACCTCCTCTAATTGTGAGATGCTGTTGGTTTTATTTGGCTGTTAGAGAACCAGGACGATCCATATTGGGATTTTTGATGAGGTTAAAACAACTAGCAGAGGCATGTGATTTTGGGCTAACCCTGAACGAGTTGCTGAGAGACCATTTGGTGTGTGGGAATTAATGATGTAACCATGCAAAAGCGCCTACCAGCTGGAACCCATTTGGACTTCAGATAGGCACAACAACTAACTTTGTCATGAGAAAATGTGGCAAGTGGAGCACTGGAGCTACAGGTCATCCCAATGGAAGTAGATGCTGTCATCTGTCTGACTGACCTTGGGGAACACCACGTGACTGCATGCAACTGCAGAGCCTGAGCAGAGGGATCCTAGGCCAGCCCACAGCAAAACCTCACAATAAAACCAAGCCTCAGACAAATGGCTAAAAAGTTCTTCAGGATCCAGGCCAGCAAGTCATTGTAGTTTTTAGGTTTGTGATACTTGAGACAGCATAGGAGTCCTATGAGGCCTGACTTGATTTAAAAAACTCTTCTAAGCTGGTATCCAGGAGCATGTATACCCTGGAAAGTCCGCCTATATAGGGACACAGGCTTAATTCCAGCCTTGGGTGACTGCCTGTGTGGAGTTTGCACATTCTCCCCATGTCTGTCTGGGTTTCCGCCAGGTTCTCTGGTTTCCAGCCACAGGCCAAAGATTTGCAATTAGGTGAGAAGCAGTTGGTGCAGTTACCACTGATAGTAGTAAGAGGCTCGGCCCAACCCGATTAGGGCGGAATTGGTTGAGAAAGATTCACCGAGATTGGCTCAACATTTTTCAATTAGAAAATGGCTGTCTGAGTGAAGTCCTCATTAAATACCCAGAAGTTTTTCAGAAGGCTAGGAACTATCAAACGTGCCAACGTCACTTCACAATTCCGTGATTTTGCATGGCCCAGTGCCATTTTCCTGATGGGGAAAAAGTAGAGGTGGAAACCAAGATGTAAATTTATTATAGTACTGGACCACAAATCCCTGCTAGGGCTACTTAAAGAAGACAAAGCTGTGCCACCCATAGCTTTGGGTCGAATTCAGTGGTGGGCCCTTTTATCTAAGTGTGTACAATTACAAGTTGGAACACTGTCCAGGAGGCCAAGTGGCAAATGTGAATGCTTTGAGCTGCCTTTCACTGGTAGACATGCCAACGTGGGAAGAGTCCATTCTGGTTTTAAACTTTCTGGACACCCTTCTGGTCACCGCTGACAATATCCGACTGTGGACACAGAAAGATCCCGTCCTGGCAAAACAAAAACAGTTGGTAGTAATGGGAGAAACAGAAGGACCATCACAAACAGAATTGAAATCTTTCTGGACCCAGCGAGACCAAATGGCCATGGAGGATGGCATATTACTATAGGGAACAAGATTGTCCCAAGTAAAGGTCACCACCAAATCCTAGCTGAACTCCAGTAAGGTCATCCAGGGGTTTCTAAAATGAAGATGTTGGTGAGAAATTATTCTGGTGGCCCAGACTGGATGCAGACGTAGCTGTATTGGTGGGGCAGTGCCCAGAATGCCAACAAGGACAAAAATTATTGCTGGCAGCACCACCACATTTGTGGGAAAGGCTGGGTAAACCCTGGACTGGGTTACACATCCATTATGCAGGTCCTCTCATGGACTCAATGTTCCTGGTCATTGTGGATTCAAAGTGGTTGGACATGCATAGAGTTCATTCGGCAAACTCAAAGATGATGATTGAAAAGCTGCAAACAAAAATTCCTGGAAGCATTGGTCACAAACAGTGGTATGTCATTTACCAGCAGGAAATTTGAATATTTCCTAAAGTTGCATGGGATTCAGCATGTTCGGACAACTCCGTACCATCCTTCATCCAATGGTCTGTGAAAAGAGCAGTCCAATCCTTAAAGGCAGGCTTAAAGAAACAGCCAATAGCTTCATTCGATACTAAACTGTCCCGGTTCCTGTTTGATTATAGGACCAGCCCTCACGCAACTGCAGGGATAGCTTCAGCAGAGTTGCTGATGAAGAGAAGAATCCATACCTGGTTATATCTGGTATTCTCAGACCTGTGTTAGGGGGAAGGATGAAATGACTGCAGGAACGCTAATGCTGGCCACATGCCTCCTCTAAGCAAAAGAGGCCCAGCATCGATACAAAGCAAGGTCAATGCAAGATCAGGTCCCTTGACATACAAAGTTTGGGTAGGTGAGGCAGTCCTGAACAAACATGTGGATCACCTGAAAGCTGCTACCATGTAAATGGGGCAGCTGCAAAACATATGTGACCCCTCAGGAAGGCTGTCAGAAACCATGGGTTCTCTCCCTCCATTCAGCGTTGAGGAACCCCCAAAGTCTGAGATGGATGCAACGTCAATACTGCTACTGCCAGAAGAAAAGGCAGAAACTCTCCAAGATGCTCTGGGTGCAAGAGGCAGGCTATGATCCAGTACACGCCACCTGAGTCTGAGTCCAAGTCACAGGAACCAGACCTGGGCCAAAACGTCCCAGGAGAAGCTATAAGAGAAAGAACAGGTCTATATCCACGGACTTAGAGGGGGAGGGATGTAATGATTGGAACCAGGCCCAAGTGGATCTCATTGACTGACATCCTTGATTGGGTTGTTAACCTGGGCCATTCAGAGAGCCCTGACTAATAGATACAAACAGGAAATTAAGAAGATCTCCTCAGTCCAGGGACTGGCTTTGAGCTGGCTGGTCATAGCCCATGCATTGTGCACATGTAAATAAAGGGTGGCTTGGTGACAGGTTACTGGCCTCTTCAGTTATTTCAGTCACCTCAAAGAGAAAAAAATCTGGTGCAAACTTAATTATTGCAATGGACACTTTTTATTACATAAAATGCATATTTTTGAAAACCTGTCAAAAGCTGGATTAAGAGATAGTAGGAACTGCAGATGCTGGAGAATCCGAGACAACAAGGTGCAGGGCAGGATGAACACAGCAGGCCAAGCAGCATCATAGGAGCAGAGAGGCTGACGTTTCGGGCCTAGACCCTTCATCAGAAAAGGGGGAGGGGAAGGGGGTTTTGAAATAAATAGGGAGAGAGTGGGAGGCGGATAGAAGAGGGATAGAGGAGAGGATAGGTGGAGAGGAAACAAACAGGTCGAAGAGGCGGGGATGGGGCCAGGAAAGGTGAGTGTAGGTAGGGAGTTAGGAAGGGGATAGGTCAGTCCAGGGAGGACGGACAGGTCAAGGGGGCGGGATGAGGTTGGTCGGTAGGAGATGGAGGTGCGGCTTGAGGTGGGAGGAGGGGATAGGTGGGAGGAAGAACAGGTTAGGGAGGCAGGGACGAGCTGGACTGGTTTTGGGATGCGGTGGGGGGAGGGGAGATTTTGAAACTTGTGAAATCCACATTGATACCATTGGGCTGCAGGGTTCCCAAGCGGAATATGAGTTGCTGTTCCTGCAACCTTCGGGTGGCATCGTTGTGGCACTGCAGGAGGCCCAGGATGGACATGTCGTCTGAGGAATGGGAGGGGGAGTTGAAATGGTTCGCGACTGGGAGGTGCAGTTGTTTGTTGCGAACCGAGCGTAGGTGTTCTGCAAAGCGGTCCCCGAGTCTCCGCTTGGTTTCCCCGATGTAGAGGAAGCCACACCGGGTACAGCGGATGCAGTATACCACATTGGCAGATGTGCAGGTGAACATCTGCTTGATGTGGAAAGTCTTCTTGGGGCCTGGGATGGGGGTGAGGGAGGAGGTATGGGGGCAGGTGTAGCACTTCCTGCGGTTGCAGGGAAAAGTGCCGGGTGTGGTGGAGCTGGAGGGGAGTGTGGAGCGGACAAGGGAGTCACGGAGAGAGTTGTCCCTCCGGAAAGCAGATAAGGGTGGGGAGGGAAAGATGTCTTTGGTGGTGGGGTCGGATTGCAGATGGCGGAAGTGTCGGAGGATGATGCGTTGGATCCGGAGGTTGGTGGGGTGGTACGTGAGGACGAGGGGGATTCTTTTTTGGTTTTTATTGCGTGGACGGGGTGTGAGGGATGAGGTGCGGGAGATGTGGGAGACACGGTTGAGGGCGTTCTCGACCACCGAGGAGGGGAAGTTACGGTCCTTGAAAAACGAGGACAACTGAGATGTACGGGAGTGGAATGCCTCATCCTGGGAGCAGATGCGGCGGAGGCGAAGGAATTGGGAATAGGGGATAGCATTTTTGCAGGAAGGTGGGTGGGAGGAGGAGTATTCTAGGTAGCTGTGGGAGTCGGTGGGCTTGAAATGAATATCGGTTTCTAGGTGGTTGCCCGATATGGAGACAGAGAGGTCCAGGAAGGGGAGAGAGGTGTTAGAGATGGTCCAGGTAAACTTAAGGTTGGGGTGGAAGGTGTTAGTGAAGTGTATGAACTGTTCGAGCTCCTCGTGGGAGCACGAGGCGGCGCCGATACAGTCATCAATGTAACGGAGGAAGAGGTGGGGTTTAGGGCCGGTGTAGGTACGGAAGAGGGATTGTTCCACGTAACCTACAAAGAGGCAGGCGTAGCTTGGGCCCATGCGGGTACCCATGGCTACCCCCTTTGTCTGTAGGAAGTGGGAGGAATTGAAAGAGAAGTTGTTGAGTGTGAGGACGAGTTCGGCTAAGCGGATGAGGGTATCAGTGGAGGGGGACTGGTCGGGCCTGCGGGACAGGAAGAAGCGGAGGGCCTTAAGGCCATCTGCATGGGGAATGCAGGTGTAGAGGGACTGGACGTCCATGGTAAAGATGAGGTGTTGGGGACCGGGGAATTGGAAGTTCTGGAGGAGGTGGAGGGCGTGGGTGGTGTCACGGACATAGGTAGGGAGTTCCTGGACCAAGGGGGAGAAAATGGAGTCTAGATAGTTGGAGATCAGTTCGGTGGGGCAGGAGCAGGCGGAGACAATGGGTCGACCAGGGCATTCAGGTTTGTGGATTTTGGGAAGGAGATAGAAGCGGGCAGTGCGAGGTTGGGGAACGATGAGGTTGGAGGCCGTGGGTGGGAGGTCACCTGAGGTGATGAGGTTGTGGATGGTTTGCGAGATGATGGTTTGGTGCTCAGGGGTGGGGTCATGATCAAGGGGGCGGTAGGAGGAGGTGTCGGAGAGTTGGCGTCCGGCCTCGGCGATGTAGAGGTCAGTGCGCCATACTACAACTGCACCTCCCTTGTCCGCGGGTTTTATGGTGAGGTTGGGATTGGAGCGGAGGGCTGCACG
>NC_063339.1:55256922-55325464 GCF_021869965.1 Rhincodon typus | reverse complement strand
ATAGGGGGCGGGATGAGGTTGGTCGGTAGGAGATGGAGGTGCGGCTTGGGGTGGGAGGAGGGGATAGGTGGGAGGAAGAACAGGTTAGGGAGGCAGGGACTGCGGCTTGGGGTGGGAGGAGGGGATAGGTGGGAGGAAGAACAGGTTAGGGAGGCAGGGACTGCGGCTTGGGGTGGATTAAGACTGAAACTATGAATTAGTCTGATCCTGCATTGTTGTCAAATTCACCTTGAATAAATTTGCTTTTACACATTTTCAGCATAATAAATTATGAAAATGGCTGCTTAACCTCTAGGCCTATCAAGTTCTTGCTTTTTGGTTTCAATATGCTATTTATTGTAATGCACCAGATTCTTCACAGGATCACAGAATTGATACGACAGAAAAGGAGACCACATGGTCTATTGTGTCTGCACCAGCTCTCCAAATGAGCAACTTAGTTAGTGCCATTTTCCACATTTTCTCCATAGGTGTAGACATTGTTCCTTTTTAGACAACAGTCTAATTCCCTTTGGAGTGCTTCACTTGAAGTGTTCTTTAATCTAAAAATACAAAATGTACAGGACTATGTGACAATGATAGGAGAACGGCATGAGATAAATTTTCCTTCAGGGAGCCAGTGCCATCATGGACCAAATAGTCTCCTTCTAAACTGTAACAATTCTGTAATAAGTCAGGTGCATTTTAATAGATAATGTATTTAAATAAAACTCTTAAAATTAAAGCACAATTTTCCGTGGTTTTAAATTTATTTTTAATCTGTCTGCATTTTTGCATGTAAATCTCATTCTTTGCAATTTCTGAATGTTGGCAGTCTTGATTAACCATACAGCATCCACACTTTCAGATTTAACTGCTCTGATCTTAACACAGATTTTCTGAAAATTTAATACCAAGTTGAAAGCAATCAAAATTGTGAACCAGTTAATTGCTTATTGGAAAATTATACAGTGGAATGTATTCCACAACTCAACTCTGCCCTAATGTGTAGAGTGAGAGTCAATCTTTTGTCTGTTTGCTCAGGTAAAATTACAGTTGTCTATGAGTTAGAATGTTGTAATTTCAAGTCCCATTTCAAAGGTTTAAGCACAAGAATCCGGGTTGGTGTTCTGGTGTAGTGCTGAGAAGGGCACTGCCCTGTCAGAGATTAAACTGAGGCCCTGTCTTGTTTAATGCGAACCTAAAAAAAGTCCCGTATATCATTTGGAAGAACAGTATTTATCCCATGAGCAACATTAGTAGAAGAGATTATTTGCACATTATCACATTGCTCTTTGTGAATGATTAAAGTGTGTAAAGTCCTTTGTAGGGTCAGCAGAAGTTACTACTGTGTTCAGGTGCTGCTGGGACTACTTAACTGCCGAGCAGCTTTTGGGGACAGATCTTCTTATTCCTGAGGTGTGGAGTCCCCAGTCTCACTTTGTTGAGGTTGCCCCCAGCACTTTATCACTGCAGGGCAGCCCTTCAAGGTAGTGGGCTCAACCAACTTTCTTTCTTTACTACTGGGGTGGGGTGTAATCAAGCAATAGATTTCCCTCTGTAAAATTCACTGTTATATTCTAATACTATTTAATCAGGTAATAAAGTGTTTTGAGATGCCTTGTGATCATGAAAGGCATTATGTAAACACATTTATTTTCTTACCAAGTCTTTATTTTTATACTGAAGGCATTTAGGGCTCAGTGAGAGCTGGATTTGGCCAGTTACATGAAGGATTTTGTTTTACTTACTTGTGGGTTGTGGGAGTCACTGCTGGGCCAACATTTATTGCCTGTCCCTACTTGCTATTGAGAAGGTGGTGGTGAGCTGGATTGCATCCGTAATTCTGACCACATACCGGCAATTTCACTCAGAGGCAATAAAGATGGTATAATGTGTGAAATAGAAAACTTTCGATTGTAAATTCCTAGATTTATTTAGATGGATACTCCTTTGAACTGAAAGTAGAAATATATTGTTATGCATTGTAGAGCTGCTTTGCTTTGCATCTGGATCATGCTATATCAGGTGCTGGATACGGGATAATGGCAGTAGAAAAATACTCCATTCTACAACACACCTCAGTTTAATGATCAGAAAAATATTGTTCTCACTTTGCAACTAATTTCTAAAACAAAAGCTAGACAACAGATGAGACTCACCTTTGAATATTTTCTTCATTTTTCTGATCATTAGGTCACAGGATAAATACAGATTAGGAAGTATGTTCAGGCCATTCAGCTCATTTGTGCAGTAAAAAAAAAAGCCCCATATATTGAATTCATTTATTTCTTTAACAATCCATAATTTGTTAGTGTTCACTAAATTCGTTCAAAGTATTGATCACTCCATGTGTGTTCCCAGAGAAAATGTTAGCAGCAATATATAGCAAGACAATCCAATTTATATTCCTGCCAAACGTTTTGTCAAATTTAGTGATATATCTGTAATGTTCCTCAAAATTAATATTGAACTATTATCAGCTATTACCTGGGAGTATTAGCGGTAGTTTGAATAAACCTTCCAATAATTACTATTTTTCCTCCTTTATTTAGCTTTAGGAACACAGCGCAGGAGAAGTCCAAGCTCCGTGGCCATTAATGTGTTCGAACAGAATTTGGGAAGCCATATTCTACAGGTAAGTGATGCAACAAACTAGGGTTACTTACTTATGTCACTGATAATGATTCATTTATTGGTTACAGATTAGTTATTTTAAAACTTGTCATCAAAGATTTAGATGTAATATTTTTAGTTCATATTGACCTGGCATAGTTTGAGTATGAACTGTTTTATTTCACTGTGGATATTTCACTATACATAGTTATTGGTTTCTGGTTAGCACAGCGACGATTCTTACAGTTAGCTTTGGATACTTTTGAGTTCTCTTGACTTTCTATTACAAAGCGTATGTCTAAAGTCTGGCTACCATATGTTTAAAGGAACATTTTGATGAATGAAAACATTTTTGCTAATTATACAAATGGTCTGATGAAAGTTTTATCTACTGAGATTCAGCAAGCACTTCCTTCTATCAAGCACGTTTAATGTAGCGAATAGCTTAAAAAGAATCAATGTAAACATTTTTGGCAAAGTCATTGAAGGAAATATCATCAGGAAAATACCAGGGAGGTGAGCTTTTAAAAGAAAAGAGGAGATAAAGAGAGAGACAATTTAGTGTTAGTAGGAACTGCAGATGCTGGAGAATCCGAGACAACAAGGTGCAGGGCTGGATGAACACAGCAGGCCAAGCAGCATCATAGGAGCAGAGAGGCTGACGTTTCGGGCCTGGACCCTTCATCAGAATTGGGCTTAGACAGCTGAAAACATTTAACCTAACATATAGGAATCAGGAATGCACAGCAGGTCAGAATTGGACAAGTGTAGAGATCTATATACAAACAAATAAATTTAAGAACAGAAGTAGGCCGCTCGACTCCTTGAGCTTGCCCTGCCATTCGATAAGATCGTGGCTGATCTGAATACTTCACATTCTCACCTACTCCGATAATATTTCACCTCTAAACTTATCAAGAATGGCCTCTGCCTTAGAGACTATTCATAGACACAGCTTCCCCCACCTTTCAAGGAAAAGTTCCAAAGAAGCATGATCTTCCGTAAGTAAAGAAAAAGTTCCCCTTATATGGTTTTAATTGAAAAATCTCTTTATTTTTAAATAATGGCACTAATTCTAGATCCTACCACGAGAATAAGTATCCTTTCCACATTCACCCCGACAAGATCCCTCAGGATCTTCTATTTTTCAATCAAGTTGCCTCTTGCTCATATAAACACCAGTCAATGCAAGCTAGCTTTTCAAAGTTTTTCTCATAGGACAATCCACCCATACCAACTGTTCATTTGGTAAACCTTCTCAAAATGGGTTCGAATGCACTGCATTCTTTTTCAAATGAAGAGACCAATACTGTCCACAATACTCCAGATGTGGTCTCATCTATAGAAACCAAAAGAACTACGGATGCTGTAAATCAGAAACAAAAATAGAGATTGCTGGAAAAGCTTAGCGGGCCTGGCAGCATCTATGAAGAGAAATCAGTTAACATTTCGGGTCTGGTGACCCTTCCTCCAGTTCTGATTTTGCCTTCTCAGGTGCTGAGATTTTCCAGCAATCTATTTTTGTGGTCTCATCATTGCCCTGCTTGAAAGAAGCATGACAACCTTCCTTTTGTTTTCAATTCTCCATGCAATAAATGATAATATTCCTACCTTTTCTAATTACTTCCTGTACCTACATTCTATCCTTTATGTAATTCATGCACTAGAACACATGTCCTTTTGCACCCCAGAGCTCCACTAACTTCCACCATTTAGAAAATGTTTCTTTTTTATTCTTCTTGCCAAAATGGACATCTTCCCATTTTCCCACATTGTACTCCATTTGCCAGATCTTTTCCACTCATTTAGCTGATATGTAACCCTTCATAGCCTCCTTCTGACCTTTTCACAATTTACTTTCTTATCTATCTTGTGTCATAAGCAAATTTAGCAGGCATACTTCTGGTCCCTTCATTCAAGTCATTTACATAAACTATAAGATGTTGTAGCACTGTTTCCATGACTGTGTATTTCCTGTTAGTTGCTAATATTATTATTTCCATGTAATATGTTACCCATTATGGCATGAGTTTTAATTATCTGCAATAGCATTGATAACATTCTGGAAATCCAAGTACTGTACGTCCACTGATTGCTCTTTATTCACTACAATTGTTATTTCGTCAAAGAACTCCAAGACACTGTATTTCTTTTTTCACAAAAACATGTTGGTTTTGCCTGGCTATCTTGAACATTTCTTCGTGCCCTGCTTTAGTGTAAGTAATAATAGCTTCTAGCATCTTCTGTATTATAGATGTTAAACTAATTGGCCTGTACTTTCTTTATTTGTCTTCCTCTCTTTTTAAATAACCAGATTGCATTCACTGTTTTTCACTGTTAGTGGAAGTAGAGAATCTAGGTAAAATTGTACATTTAAAACCAACACATCAACTATTTCAGTAGGTGTTTATTTTAAGACCCTAGGATGAAGTCCATCCGGACCAGGGAATTGTCAACCAGCAGATCCAACAATTTGCCCAGTACCGCTACATGGGTGATTTTAATTTTCTTGAGCTCCCCCCTTCAGAATGGAGAAATTCCCACAGGGATGCAGTTAAGGCTGGACAGGTTAATAAGGAAGAGCGGAATGGACAATTGCAAATTCTTATTTTGATGAGGAAAGAAGGGAAGAGGCTGGAGTGGACCGTAAGCAGCAGTATGGATTCATTGGGCCAAATGGCCTGTTTCTGTGTTATTTATATATAATAGAATAGCCTTTATTGTCACGTGTCACCTTTTGGCATTACCTAGTTCCTCTGTACCTAAGATAATGGTACTTTTAAGTGTAGTTACAGAGTAAAAAAGAAGATTCGAATGGGAACAGTTGAAAAAGCCCAGAATGATAATAAATGATAAGTCACTTAAGTTCCAATCCGTGCCCGCCAGCCCATTGACCAGAAATTGAATTAAATGAGCCATATAAATACTGTGGCTATAAAAGCAGGTCAGAAGCAAGGAAGCTTGCAGTGGCTAACTCCCCTACTGATGCCCCAAAGCGCTTCTACCATCTACAAAGCAGAAGTCAAGGGTGTGGTGGAATACTCCACACTTGCATCGATAAGTGCAGCTCCAACAGCACTAAAGAAGGTTGTCACTATCCAGGACATAGCAGCCCGCTTGATTGGCAACACAGCCACAAATATCACTCCTCTACCAGAGACACACAGCAGCAGCAGTTTGTGCCGTCTACAAGGTGCAATGTGAAAAGTCACCAAGAGTCTTTAGGCAACACCATCCAAACCAACAACCAGCCACCTACAAGGACACGAAGCCATGCTGCCTCCACATGCCGGCCTCCATCCAGGACTCACTCCCGCACTGCCCTGGGAATCAGCCCATTCGCTCCGCTGCTGGATTTGACCCATTCACTCCACCACCACTGCAAGACTTGGCCCACGCCTGCTCTGCCATGGTATCCAGCCCGTTCACTCCGTTCAGGTCTTAGCCCACGCTCGTTATTCCGCAGGGCTTTGCCCGTTCGCTCTGCTCCACCACAGGACTCGGACTGTGCTTGCTCTGTGGCTGGACTTGGCCAGCACCTGGTCAGCAGCAGGTAAAATTATGGAGACTTGGAGTCAGGCAGTGGTAATGGTAACAGTAGTATTGCATTTTGTAATGATATGTGATTGGAAACTCAATTTGTGGTGATATGAATGCTGCTTGTCTCTTTTCAGTCCAAGCCTGGTTGTTTGTTTGTTTCTCATTTCATGCACAAATTTAAGAATTCCAAAGTTAATACAAATTGTGAACAGAAGAAGACCCAGCATTCATCTTTATGGATCATCACTTCCTGACTTCTGCCATTCTAAAATATATACTCTATTTCCACTCCATTGCAGTAGGCTATAAGTCACGTGTAGGCCAGATCAGATAATCATGGCAGATTTCCATTTCTAAAGTGCGTGAGTGAGCCAGATAGATGTTTACAACAATGAATGCTTGTTTTATGTTGCCATACTGAAACTAGTTTTCAATTCCAAACTTTTTAAATTAATTTATCGATTGTAAATTAAACCAGCTGTTATGGTGGCATTAAATCTGTGCCCAGGTTTTTAGCCTGGGTCTCTGGTATACCATTTTTATTGATGCGCTGTAAAACATATTGCAATTTTATTTTATGTTCCTTGATAATTTAATTTCATAGCTCATATTCATTTTACTAATTTTTTTGACTTTTCTCTTAATTGTTTCATGTTTTCTGTTATCATGTGCTGCTTTGTTACCTATGTACTTAAAATAAACTTTTAATTGTTCCCTTAGGTTTTCATCCTTCCATGAAGTTTTGCTAATTTTTTCTTTATTCTTTCCTTTTTGCAGAATTTGTTTTCCTTGCACTCTCTGGACCCCTTTTATTTCTTATCTTTTTTTCATTTCTGATGTACATTCTTATTTATCAATGTAGTTGTCCATTTTATTTTACCAAGTTATATTCTCAGCCCTTCAAAATCAGCTTTTCTCCAATCTATAATTTAATTTTCAGCATATTAATGTTCTTCTCTATAAAGTGTATCGCATTGTAGTAACTATGATGTGCCCCTATGTTTACTTCTGTTATCTGGTTTGTTCTCCAATGATTGGTTTAGAAAAGAATCCTGCATTATATCCATTACCTCACTCTTCAGTCCAATTAAATCATTATTAATATAAAATTAATATTGAAACCCCCACATTCTGTGTTTTTCTTTTAATTCCTTCATTTCTCTGCATATTTCTTCCTCCACCTTCCTTCCTTCAGTAGATGCTCTGTACACTGTACTCTGTAGATTCTTTTTCATTCATTGGATATGGGCATTGCTGCCTGGGCTGGGATTTATCGCCCGTCTCTAGTTCCCCTTAAGAAGTTGGTAGTGAGCTACCTTCTTGAACCATTACAGTCTGTTTTCTAAAGGAGGATCCACAATGCTGTTAGGGAGGGTGTTACAGAATTTTGCCCCAGCAACACTGAAGGAAAAGTGATACATTTCCAAGTCAGATAGTGAATGGCTTGAAGGGGAACTTGCAGGTGATTGTGATCCCCATCTATCTTTGTCATATCATAAAATCCCTACAGTGTTGAAACAGGCCCTTCGGCCCAACAAGTCCACACTGACACTCAGAGCATCCCCCCCAGACTCATCCCCCTAATCCACACACCTTTGAACACTATGGGTAATTTAGCATGGCCAATCCACCTAACCTGCACATTTTTGGATTGTGGGAGGAAGCCGGAGCACCCAGAGGAAACCCACGCCGACATGGGGAGAATGTGCAAACTCCACACAGACAGTCGCCTGAGGATGGAATTGAATGCAGGGCCCTGGCACTGAGGCAGCAGTGCTAACCACTGAGCCACCATGCCACCCTAAATTGTCCTTGTCCCAAATGGCTGGTTGTTGGTTTGGATGGTGTTGCCTAAAGACTGTTGGTGATTTTTTAACATTGCACCTTGTAGATGGCACAAACTGTTGCTGCTGAGTGTCTCTGGTAGAGGAATGACTATTTGTGAATATGTTGCCAATCAAGCGGGATAGTTACTATTTCTTCAGTGTTGTTGGAGTTGCACTTATCCAGGCAATTGTGGAGTATTCCAACACACCCTTGACTTCAGCTTTGTAGATGGTAGAAGCGCTTTGGGCCATCAGTAGGGGAGTTAGCCACTGTAAGCTTCCTTGCTTCTGACTTGCTTTTATAACCACAGTATTTATATGGCTCATCTAGTCAATAGTAACCAGTATGACAGTTCTTACTGCATGCAGATATTAAATGTTTAGTTTCCTGAAGTTTTATTGTCCGTGAATAAAGCTAAGCATGACAATTATTAGTGAGGAGCCCACAGGCTATCTCACGATGGAGAGAAGTTCACTGATAAGTGAGTAGAAATAGTTGGATGTAGGATGCTGACCAAAGCAACCCCTGAATGATGCCCTGGTACTAAGATGACTGACCTCCTGTATAAAACAGCAATCTTCCATTTGCTAGGTTTAACTGCAGCTAGTGGAAAGCTTTTCTGCTGATTTTCATTGATTTTACTTCATGAGGGCTCCATAATGATGCAATCAGAGAAATGTTGTGTGAAAGGAAATTATTCTCACCTCAACCCTGGAATTCAGTTCTTTTGTCCATATCTGGACCAAAGCTGTAATGGGTTCCAAACCCAAGTGGTCCTGATGGAACTCAAACTGAGCTTCAGTGATCAAATTATTTTTTGCTTCAAGTTTCCATCATTCCGGTATGCAATGACTATTGGGATCTATCAGTGGGCTGAGTATGACTTACCAAGACCTATATGATCAATGAAGTTAAGTTGATCAGGTCGATGTCTCTTTCAGAATTGACAAATTTTATGTCCCCTGCTCGAGGACGGAGTGGAGGATTAGGATGATACGGAATATAAAACGCAGCAGACTGGAACTACATTTGTGTTTCAGGTCAATGAGACCACAAAAGATTACGAGAGTGTTTGAAATTGATTACTTTATCATAGGGGTTAATTATAAGTAAGCAAGATTTCATTGTCTCAAATCTTTCAGAACATTACCATATCCTGGATAGCTCTATGGACTTCACTGACGACATTCCATTTTACTGGTAGCCATTTTCTAATCATTTTCCAGTATGATGATGATGGAGGAGATGGGAACTTAAGAGGATGATGTCATCCTGCTGGTCCCTTTTGCATTGATAGGTCTCCAGAGGCACATGGAATCTTTTGAGCACCCCAACTCCTATAGGAAACTGGAAATGTCCAATGTCTGGTGCAGAAACCTATTCTTGTTCGGCTATTCCATTTTTCATTGCTACCATATCAGAACTGTGAATTTCCACTTTAGACATACAGCTGACCCTGAGGAAAATCCAGCCTACAATGTTTAATGCTTCAGATTACAGCCAATAACCTACAAAGTTACTCATATAATGCCAACTGTAATAATTACAGTTTCTAATTGTATCAATACTATTGTATGTTACAACTATATGATACTGGATTTGAAACAAATATTCAGGAAAAGTACAAATTCCTGAAGAAAATAGTTTTGATTTGTTGTCAGCAAATGTTTATTAGTGAATGTTAATCCTTTTCAATGGGAGGAGAGCTCCGAACTAGTATTATAATTTAGTGGTTCTAATTGTTATGGGGTGATGTTCAATTGATGTTAGTACTGGACAAATCAGATCCCCTACATGAACCTGACTGAATAGATCATAATTTTTAAAATCATTCTGTTACTGAAATGATCTTATACTAAAACACATGCAATATTATAGTTTTTATTTTAACAAAAGAACAAAACAAAAGTTTATTAACAACAGAAATTAATAAAAGCAAGAAAAAAAAATACTCTGTTCCCTTAAACATAGATTCAAAGATTTTTTAAGCATGCAGTAGAAATAAACCAAACACTGTTTTGTATCAGAACCAGGACAGTCTGGCATGACTTTTAACAGTTATTGCAATTCTTCATCTAGTGCTGTATTTCTAGTGTAACCTCGAAACCTTATTTCCAAAGAAGGGAGAAAGTCTTTTCTCTTCTAATAATTTGATTGTGCTGAAGTTTTAAAATTTCAGATCGTCTGCTGGAACTGTGAATAATTCTTTGTTAATTAGTATTATTATGTTTCTGACTTGGCTTCTTTCTAGTGCTATACTATCTCCAATGCAACTTCAAAACTTCACTTCTTTTCCATGAACTCTGGTCTGGTATTAATAGTAACAGTTATTCTATGATGATTTCATTACTTAAAACTAATTTTCTTAGGAATGCTGCTTAACATACGTTACTCCGTGAAAAAGCATTCTCAGCACTTCAGAGCTTTATACATGCTTCTCTTTTGAACAACATCCTAACACAGACTAAAAATGAACATCAGAGTCTGGCAAGTTCTCCCTGCTAAGCATTCTTGGTATTAGAAACTCTGCGTAACTTCTTCTCGCTAATTGGTAACTGCAAACACACAGAAAGCCTTTATGTTTAATCTAGAATTCCAAGAAACCAAACCCACAGTAAACAACATTAAGATAAATGTATATAAATCTCACAGTTTCATTACGCAAGTTAGAATTCACAGACTAAAATAAATTTTCTTAGTTGGCAAAGCAGATTATTTACTTTTCTCCTGATTGATAAATTATAATAAGTAATTTCATATAGTATAGTGTTAATCATATAAGTTATTGCCCACTAGATTCTTCAATGTTTTGAATTTCTGCTCTGATACACCAAGCACAAGCAAATGGAGTATTTTCTTTGTTACTCTACTGACAGTCAAGCCAGTTGAAGAGCTGAATCAATGCATACATATGATAGTGTAGTATGCTATTTTGTTGGATCTGTGTGCAAGAATATTGGTGAGGGCTATAAATGATTTACTTATCAATTATTCAACCTCAAACTTATTTTAATGTTCATTGTACTACTGATCAGATATTTAAATTATGCAGATCTTATTTATAACTATATTTATTAGTTTAATAGATTGCAAATCACTGAACTTTTTATTAAAATTCTCTTGTCGGGTATAGGCATTGTTGGCTGGGCCAGCACTTATTGTCTGTCCCTAGTTATGCTTGAGAAGGTTATGGTGAGCTGTCTTCTTGAACCACTGCAAACCATGTGCTGTCGGTGGCAGAGTGGTTGGTAGGTACGTGGTAAAGTAGCACAAAATTAACTCGGAGTCTTGCATCAAATACCACAATTTTATTTCAACCCTTGTGTCAGTACCAGCTGTCTGCATGTATTGCCTTTCTCACGGGGAATTAGATACAGGCAACAAATACTGGATTCCAATCCATTGTCCACAACCCATGTATGAATACATTTTACAAAAGGATCCGTTCATCCCATTCTCTCACTTTTCCTTTAAGTGTTGCAAATATTTTCTCCAGAGAAACATAAGGTAATACATCTTGGTAGATGAAATGTGGAAAGACAATACAGGCTCAATGGTACAGCTTTGAGGGGAATACAGGAGCAGAGGGACCTTGGGGTTCAAGCACATAATTTTCTGAAGGTGGCCAGACAAGTTGAGACAGTTGTTAAGAAGGCTTATAGAATCCCCAGGTTTATAAATTGAAACCTACAGTATAAAGCAAGGAAATGATGTTACACCTCAACAAATCTTTGGTCAGACCGCATTTGGAATATTAGTTTTAGGTATCTTATTTAAGGAAGAATGTTTAAAGCCCTGGGGACAGCACAAAGGAGATTTGCTAGAATGATACCAAGAATGAGATATTTTAGATAGAAGGAAAGATGAGAGAAACTGAGCTTATTCTCCACGGAGCACAGAAGATTAAGAGGTGACTTTATCGCAGTGTCCAAAATTATGAACAATTTTGACAGGGTAAAGAAGGATATTCTGTTTCCATTAGTTGGTATAACAGTAACTAGGGGGGTCACAATTTCAAGATTGACAGCAAGAGAACTAAGAGTGAATTGAGGAGAAATTTCTTTATTCAGAGAGTTGTTAGGACTTGCACTGCCTTGGAGAGTGGTGGAGGCAGATTCCATAGCCGGTTTCAAAAGAGAGCCAATATATATTTGAAAGTGATGAATTTAGAGTTCTACAATATAGGGCTGAGTAGCTTTTTCTGGGACCAGTACACATATCCTTCTGTACTGTAAAATTCTGTGATTCAAATGAATAATCTTTTGAAGCCATGATTTGAATTTGCTTCCACCACAATCTCTGGCACTGCATTCCAGATCCTAATTACTCACCCCCAATATCATCTTTTACTTTCTTCTACAATTCCTCTGCAGCGTTTTGTTTAAAATTACACAATCAATTATACATTCCAATTCTTGCTTACATTCTGTACAGCTTTTTATTCTTGTTTTTGGTAGTGCATGTCAGGCATGGATATATAGATGGTAGCAGTCATTTTTTTTGTCCAAGTGGTCATTCTTCACATAAACTTGGATAGTGAGGAATGATGAGCTATCATGGGGATCACCAGAATCAAGCTTATTCCCCCTCACCAATTTTGCAATTACTGATTAGCAGTCAGAAATAAGTACGAGAAGATGTTAAACCTTCCCCAACTGGAGACATTGTAAAATTTGCTGCACTCTATGTCACTATTTTTAAAGTTTAGGACACTATATGCTGTTTTGTTGCAAAAATGTACTTTATTTATAAAAAATATTTGCCTGCATTCACAGGTACTAAAGCAGTTCTGTGCAGTCTTTGCATATCAATAAACGCAAACATTGGAATTTGTCATTCCCTGCAGTTGCAAAAGCAGAGGCATTTCTTACTTAGCAGGACACTATATACATTGAGGCAACGAGATGGCCTGATATCTGTTCTTTGACAGAAAGACCTTAGACAGTGGTCTTACCCTACTGCGCCTTTGTGGCAACTGCCCCAAGCTTTTGTTTGCCCCTACGTACATATCCTAAACCTTGAAATGGGCCAGCCTGTAACACTCGGTTGGGGCCAACTCTTTATGCTGGAAGACCAACAAGTTTTGGGCAGACGAAAAAGTGTCTTTCATCAAGTTAATGGTGCTCTAGGAACAGCTGATCTTTGTCTCAGTGTGCATCTTGCGGAACAGTCTGTAGAGCACAGACTCCTACATCACTGAGCAGCTCGGAACAAACTTTGACAAAAACCATTGTATCTCTCCAGACTTCCTTTGCAAAGACACATTCCAGAAGGAAATGTGTGACAGTCTCTTTGTCAGTGCAGCCACTTTGAGGGCAGTGCGCAGTGGCACGCAGAGACTGGGCGTGCATGAAGGATCTGACAACAGTGCCCTTCTCTGCACAACCAAGCTATGTCTTGGTGCTTGTTGAAAAGTTCTGGTGATGAGATATTCTGCTAACTGACTTTGCTGGTCTGCTCAGGGAACCACGCAACAGGATTCACCCTCTCCTTTTTCTGCAGGGTCTGAAGGACACTACATGCTGACCACTTTCTGATGGACTTGTGGTCAAAGGTGTTTCTGTTTTCGATTTCTTTTTTTCGACAAAGGACAGGAGATTTGGAGTGTTCCAACATCTTGGAGCGTTCTGCAGCAACAAAGCCAGACCCGTCCTGGGGACAGGTAGAACTTTAGTACACTTGGTGTTGCGTATTGAGGATCTATGCACAGCTTGATGCAACCACACACAAAGGTGGCCATCGTATTGAGGGCAACATTTGGTCTGTCTTTCCCCCCTTTATCCGGAGCTTTGTATGTAGAGTCCCAGCGGACATGGCCCATCTTTGACCTCCAGATGAAGCGGAAGATGGATGGTGCGAGTGACTGCAAAAGCGCAGGTTTAGGGAATGAGCCAGACCTACAGCAACACCAACATAACTGGTCATCAGGTGTGAGGTTTTACCCACAATGGAAAGGGAGTGGTGCCCCCAGATTCTGCCACATTTTGGCAATATGTTCCTCCCAACTTTTTGCACTTTCCCTGGCCCCTCTGAACTGTATACCTAACATTCTTCAGATGGTCTGAGCTGACAGTGTTAGGGATAAAGAATTGGTCAGCCCAATTCCTAAAGGACATGGCCTCACTCTTGCATTGATTTACCTTGGTTCCAATGGACAGTTCGAACTGGACACAGATGCTCATGAGTCTGCACACTGATAGCAGATCCAAGCACAAAATGGCAATATCATCCATATACTGGAAGGACTGACTGGACTAGTCAGCCCTCTCAGGCTCGCATCCTTCCTGTTGGACTCAGCAAAAGGTTCTATTCAGTACACAAACAAGGCAGCAGAGAGTGCGCAACCTTGCCTGTCTCCAGATCTGTATGCTTTATCAACAGCTCTCTCTCTGTCTGCTCTGCCACTTTCAGTGGCTTATATACACATGCAGTCAGGGCTCTCTGCCCCCGCACACCTTTAAAATATACTGTCTCTCCATTTACTTTGTACCAAAGTGCATCACCTCCCACTTCTCCGCATTGAAATTCATTTGCCATCTATCCGCCCAGTCCATGAACACGTCTGTGTCCTATTGATGTTCTAAAAGATTATGCCTTCCTACACTGTTTGTGTTGGCTCTCAATATATTATGTACTTTCAACGAAGTTATTGATTAGGGGCTTTTTACAGTACTTAATGCCAGATACAGTGTTTAGGAGAGCAAATAACTAATTTCTGTATTCTTTGAAGGATTATCCTTAAGGGGTTATCAC
This sequence comes from Rhincodon typus, assembly GCF_021869965.1. Classification (NCBI taxonomy): domain Eukaryota; kingdom Metazoa; phylum Chordata; class Chondrichthyes; order Orectolobiformes; family Rhincodontidae; genus Rhincodon; species Rhincodon typus. The sequence goes on along the minus strand of NC_063339.1, from coordinate 55,310,749 downwards.
CTGAAGGATTTAACTTCACCTGTTTTACCTGCCCTGTACTGTCTAGGAATGTGCAGGATAGGTGGATTAGCCATGGGAAATACAGAGTTCTGGGGATGGGGCCGGGGACAAGGCCTGAGTGGGATGATCCTCGGAGGGTTGGTGCAGACCAGGTGGGCTAAATGGCCTCTTGCCACACCTCAGGGATACTATGATTCTGTGTACACTTGCACTGTTAAAATGTCTGCTGTAGTATAACTTGTGCTGTTGTATCAGGCTAAATCACGTTTATGTGAGGGATGAGCAACTTTAACAAACATACCAAGGAAGAAACAAGGTACAATCACCAAGCATTGCTTATCTCTCACAAGCAACTGACTTCTTGAATATAGATATTCTCTGTTTTGACTGTAGCCCTTAATATTAAGGTTCAAGGATTGCTGACATCTATGTACTTTACAACTGAGGCTGAAGAAAGGTACTAGGGCCTGGCCTGAACAAATTATTGCACATGTCTATCCACCTTGTGAGTGACTGTACAGAAATGAAGATTATTCACACATCTTTGCGGGGATAGGTTCATTCTGTTTAAGAGCTTTACAAAACAGTACACTTCCATTCAAGGCAGGGAGATATGCAATGGGAAATTCAAATATCCAGTCTCCCTTACAGCTCATTGATCTGCTGAGAACAGTTGCACGAAGTGCTGCCTCTTGCAGGGTCAACGTTGCCTTATTGGATGCTCGGGCATTTCAGGGCAACTTAGCAGTCTACATGCAGTCTGAATAATTGAAGAGCAACTGATGATTGAACTTTCAAAAGGAGATTCCATTTTGACAGACTTCACTACATAGCACTCAGTTATGATATGCTGACTGAAGTTTTCAGAGCTTCCTACGTAAACTTAGTTAATGTGTTAATTCACTGACTGCTACTTTTTACCTAATGATCAGTAGGAAATATACTGTGTAGATACTTCAAGTAGGTTCACTCAAAGATATCAAATTTATCATCAAATGGATCGCAAGAATTTATTCAGCTCCATTACTGTGGCCCAGGTGTCAAAACCTCATTTTAATTGGGCCTATGGTCTGTTCCACTGTGACCCAGATGGAAACATGTATTGTACCGTCTTCGTCAGTCTGAGTATTTTGATAATGGTACTATGGGACATGTTTGGAGGGGCACCCTTGTCTCACAGCAGCCATCCCCTTATGGCCCAAGAATCTTGAAAGGAAACAGAAACCCATAGGTTAACAAGTTTTTCAAATTCCCAGGAAGGCTGGCGTAGACATCCAAAATTTGACAACGATGGTCACATTTAATTTGAGCATTAATGGATTGTAAGTCTTTTCAGTTGATGAATTTTGCAATTTGGTCATAGGACCTTCTCCAAGTAACGTGAATACAGTTGACAGTGTCTTGTACCTGGAAAGCCAGCGATGATGGAGAATCTCATCAGGCAAACTGCTTGACTTCTGTTGGGAGAAGGATATGAACAGCTGTGGTCTGGAGGAAATGGCATCAGTTACAGGATTGGGAGAGAGAATCATAGAATCATATAGTACAAAAGAGGCTCATCGAGTCTAAACCAGCAAAACTCATCCAAATCTATACTAGTCCCACTTTCCAACGCTTGGCATGAGGCTTAAATGTTATGGAATTTCAACTGCTGATCTAAGTATTTTTGAAGATTGTGAAACTGCATACCTCGACTACCCTCCCAGACAGTGCATTCCGGATTTTCACCACCCTCTGGGTGAAAATTTCTTTTCCACAAATCCCCTCTAAACATCCTACATTTCACATTTAAATTATACTCCCTTGTTATTCACCCTTCAACTAAAGGGAGCAGCTGTATCCTATCCATCTTGTCCAGGCCTCTCATAATGGTACGTACTTCAATCAGGTCTCCTGTCAGCCTTCTCTGCTCTAAAGAAAGCAACCTAATTCTGTCCAGACTGTCTTTCTACTATATGCTCCAACACAGGCGATATCCTTGAATATTCTCTGCACCTCCTCCAGCATAGCTTCTTCCTTCCGGTAGCATGGTGACCAGAACTGCACACAGCTCTCCAGTTGTGACCTAATCAGCAGCTCCAACATAATCTCCCTGTCCTTATAATCTGTGCCACAACTGATGAATGTAAGTATCCTGCATGCCGTCTCAACCACCCTATTAACTTGTTCTTCCACTTTCAGGGATCTGTTTCTCTGACCTTCCTAGTGTCTTGCCATTCATTGAGTATTCCCTCATCTTGTTACTGCTTCCAAAGTGCATGATTTCACACTTTTCAGAGTTAAAATCTATCTGCCACTGATGCACCCATGTCACCAACCCATCTATATTTTCCTGTAACCTAAAACCTTCTTCCTTACTCATAACCACGTGGCCAATTTTCGTAAACTTGCTTCTTATCCCCATATTCTAATCGATATCATTTGTGTATAATGAACAATAAAGGGCCCAACTGTGGTACACAACTGGGCACCAACTTCCAATCACACAAAAAGGCCTTCTACAACTATCATCTGTCTCCTTCCCCTAAGCCAATTTTGGACCCAAATGGCCACGTTGCTCTGGATCCCATGTGCTTTTACTTTCTTTATCAGTCTCCCATGAGAGACCTTGTCAAAGGCTTTACTAAAACCCATTTAAACTACATCAACTGCACTATGCTCATCTACACACCTGGTTACCTCCTCAAAAATTTCAGTTAAATTTGTTTGAAATTACCTCTCTCTGACAAAGCCATGCTGACTATCTCCATCTTCAATTGCCCTCCAATCCTCTGGCACCTCCCCTGTGGTCAGGGAGGAACTCAAAATTTGGAGCAGTGCCTCTGTAATTTCTTCCATTGTCTCCATAGTTGTCTGAGGCACAACTCATTCGGGCCTGGGGGCATTTGTTCACTTTTAAACTGGCCAAAACTTCCAATACCTCCTCACTTGTTATGTTAATCTGCTCAAGAACCTCACAGTACCTCTTCTCAAATTCTGTACCGACATCCTGTTTCTCATGAGTAAAGACAGAAGTAAAGTATTCCCTTAACACCCTACCGATGTCCCCGGTTCCGCACATAGATTGCCCTTTTGGTGATTAATGGGCCTTACTTTTTGTGAAGAAGGGTCACTCGACTCGAAACATTCCTTTCCCTTTCTCTCCACTGACTCTGCCGGCCTTAAGTTTCTCCAGCAATTTCTGTTTGTGGTTCAGATTTCCAGCAACTGCCATTTAAACTTTTTATGCTTTGACGATCCTAATTCATGGCTATGGAAGTTGAAATCCCCTAATCTAAACACCCCTATACTATTTTTACACACCTCAGTGAATTTCATAGAGTCATTCAGCTGTACAGCATGGAAACAGATCCTCCAGTCCAACACATCTTTGCTGACAAGATATCCTAAATTAATCTAGTCCCATTTGCCAGCATTTGATCCATATACCTCTAAATCCTTCCTATTCATATACCCATCCAGATGCTTTTTGAATGTTGTAATTGTACCAGCCTCCACCACTTCTTCTGGCAGCTCATTCCACACATGCGCCATCCTCTGTGTGAATAAGTTCCCTGTTAGGTTCCTTTTAAATCTTTCCCCTGTCACCTTAAAGCTGTGCCCTCTTGTTTTGGACTTCCCCACCTGGGAAAAGATCTTGGCTATTCACCTTATCCATGCCCCTCATGATTTTATAAAGCTCTGTCAGGTCACCACTCAGCCTCCAACACTTTAGGGAAAATAGCACCAGCCTATTCAGCCTCTCCATAAAGCTCAAACCCTTCAACCCTGGTAACATCCTAGTAAATCTTTTATGAACCTTTTCATGTTTTGCAACATCCTGTCTATAGCATATATCTGCTCCTCTATTGCCTGCCGATAGTGCCCCCTTTTTTTCACTTCTAAGCACTAATCACAAAGCATTCCAAGGTATCATCCCTCCTTACTGCAGTAACTGACTCCCTAATTAATAATGTGACACCACCTCCCCTTTTACAGCTTCCCCTGTCCTGCGTGAAGATCCTGCGCCCAAAATGCTGCATTGCCAATCCTGCTCTCCTTCAACCATATCTCTCTGATGGTAACAATATCACAGTTCCATGTGCCAATCCATGCAGTTAACTCAACAGTCTTACCTATAATACTTCTAACATCTAAATGCAGCCATCCATCCACACCTTTCTTCTTTCAAGCACAGCATGGCTGAACTGCCTTTGCCTTGCTTCCTTTGCTAAAGTGTGCTGATGCCACACAGGACCCCAGTTCTTCGTTAAAATGATCGGCTGACATAAAATTTCAAGGCAGCTGTGACGTAGACATCCAGTCCTTCTGAGTGCAGGTCCTGCTCCAGTCATGACACAGTTCAGGGTGGATGGGCCAGGATGTCATTAACTAGCACCTGCACTGTTTAATAAACAGTTTAAGAAAATAACAGTGGGGCCTGTAGATGTGGGGCCCCTACATACTTTTCCACTACCTTGGTGGTTCTTCACCTGTACTTTTCCATCTGAAGGCAGCAAATACTGAAGGTTTCTGTGTTTGCTGATGAAGTCATAATTGCTGTCTCCTTCAATGTTATTTTCCAAGTTGCACCAAGGTTATGATTATTGGGGGGATTATTTCCATGTAAAACCTGTGAGCAGCTAATCTGTGGACTTCTAGGAAAAGAATATAATTTTGTTTAAGGAACTTATGAGCCCCCACATTCATCGCATCAATCCTCAGGTTATGCTTTACACAGTGTGACATACAGGCTTTGCGAGGAGATCAAAATCATGCCTCCATAAAGAGAAAATCTATGTGATCTTATCCAGTCATACATTGCACAACCAAAAGTTTTGAGCTACATTGGGAATATAATTCTGCCAGTAATCCACCATGATAGCCTCCTGCAATGATAAAGCTCCCTTCCATATCATAGACCATGCTGTGCTTACTTATGATGTGGAGGTGCCGGTGTTGGACTGAGGTGGACAAAGTCAGAAATCACACGACACCAAGTTATAGTCCAATAGGTTTATTTGAAATCACAAGCTTTCAGAGCTGTGCTCTTTCGGGTGAAGTTTGTTGTGTGACTTCTGACTTTACTTACTTATGGTTCAGTGTGCAAATGTGGCAAGTGCAAAGGATTGCCCTGAAGTGCTTGCTATAGAATGGGTTCGTAAAATGGGAATTTCAAACTTTGCTTTTACATGCCTGGTTACCAGTTCAGTCATTTAGCTAACATGATGTGCAAAATGTGCTATGATTGCTTGAGACCATAATTTTTGATTTATTATAATGCACTCTTGAAGTATGAATATGTTGATGAAGTTCAAATTGAAGTCAGTTGGTGGCATTTCTGAATCAGTGGAGGCATGTTTACTGCAATTGCCTTGAGATGGTGTCCATTCTCTCACCTTAAAAAAAGCAAGCAGTGCCCTATTCTACCCAGTCTACATGTGATGCTCATCATTTTGTGTAGCTATTGCGCGGTTGAGTTTCGATCTAGCATAACATTGTTCCAGTTTTGTTTCAGCGTGCTTGCAAATAAGTTATGACCGTGATGCACAAATTTCCCCCTTCCTTCATGTTCCCTTGTCTGTTGCTGTCCATGTGGCACCAATGATCTTTCAGTTTTCCCTGTTTCCATTGTGTCCCTTTATACAAATATTGATATTAATTCTTCGGTGGACAAAGGATCAGAGAGGTTGATAGCCATGGAGCACACAGGGACATTGTTCTGAAGAAAAATTTGCATGATGATGGGAAAAGCATTTGGCAAGTTGCAGCCACCAGGTACCCACTCTGATTCATGTCTACAGTTTATGCCATCTATTTTTTTCTTTGTGAAGGAGAATAAAATTGGAAGTGATATATAAATAAGGTGAGTGTGGGCTTTATTGAGATACAGATGCATGGAAAAAAGATCGCCACACAATGGTGAGATTTGTGAATTTAAGGCTTAATGATTTTGAGAAACTTTTTCTCAATGTCAAGAATCTGATGTCTTTTTTTTGTTCTTTGTGTTTTTCCATCTTTATTGCCACACCAGGAATAGCAAAATTCTACCCATGATTCCTGGTCGCATTGTGAACCCACCACCCACCCTACCTTACCTCCACCAAACCTTAGCACAAACAGATCTACAATGCACAATCAAAAGCATTAAATGGAAATGTGGCAATTTAACACAGTGTTAAACAGATAAGTGCAACTGCAAGTGCAACGGCCCTTCAGTAGAGGACTCATAATTCAGAGATTCAGGTGATGTTCTGGGCACTCAGGTTTGAATCCCACCACTGTATTTGGTGGAATTTGAATTAAATAAAAATCTGGAATTAAAAGTTTAATGACTTTATTGGAAAAACTCAATTGGTTTTGTTCCTGATCTCAGTATAGCCTTGGTCATACATGGGCGTAAGAGCTGGATTACAGATGTGAGGGGAGAAATGAATTCCCTTGATATCAAGGTCACATTTGACCCAGTGTGGCATCAAGGAGCCTGAGCAAATACCGGAGTGAATGGGAATCCAGAGAAAACTCTCCACTGATTCAAGTCATACCTGGCACAAAGAAAGATGCCTATGATTGTTTGAGTTCAGTCATCCAATCTCCAGGACATCTCTACAGGAGTTCCCCAGGGTGAAGTTCTTGGCCTAACAATTTTCAGCTGTTTCATAAATGACCTCCTCCCCAATATAAGATCAGAAGTGGGGACATTTTCTGATGATTATACCATGTTCAGTTCCATTGTGACACTTCAGTTATGGAAGCAGTCCATGTCCAAATGCAACAAAATGTAGACAATACCCAAGCTTGGCTGAAAAGCAGCAAGTAACATTTGCACCACAGAAGGACAAGGAAATAACCATCCCAACAAAAAAGAAGCTAACCATTATCCCTTGACATTCAATGATCTTACTATCACTGAATCTCCTACTATCAATACCCTGGGAATGACCATTGATCAGAAATTGAACTGTGAAAGCCACATAAGTACAGTGGTTTGAAGTACTGGTCAGAGGCAAGGAATCCTGCAGCTAGTAAAGCACTTCCTGACTCCCAAAGGCCTGTCCACAGTATACAAGGCACAAGTCAGGAATGTGATGGGATACTCTCCACTTGCCTGGATAAGTGCAGCTCCCACAACACACATGAAGCCTGATACTGACCAGGACAAGGCAACCTGCTTGATTGGCACCACATCCACAAACATCCAGCCTCTCCATCATAGCTGCTCAGTTACATCAGTGTGTATTGTCTACAAGATGCACTGCAGAAATTCATCAAGGCTACACAGACAGCATCTTCTGTACCCACAGCATTTCTACCTTCTAGGCCAAGGGCAGCTGACAGTGGAAACACAACCATCTACAAGTTCCCCTCAAAGCAGTCGCTGTCCCGTCTTCGAAATATATCACCATTCTTTCTGCGTTGCTGGATCAATTTGTACCTTTGTTCCTTGTCCTCTCATAAATAATCCACACTTCCTTGCTAACCAAGAGCTGGAGAGAACCTAGTGGCACTTCATGCGGTTTACCTAATTTTTTACAGTGTGAGTGTACACGCCTATGGTGAGGACCAGGAGGCAATCTGTTCCATATGTGTCTCATGATTCTTAAGTGGCCAATCTTTTCATGGATACAGACATCAGTGTGAAGGCTTGAGATATCATGGCACTCATGCTAGGGGTGAACTCCTTCAATCCTTCTCCTAGTGTTCACAGATAATTGGAATTGCTGACAGACTTCACATAGTTTCTGCTTCTGATCTAGTATCATGCTGCTGATCATCAGTTGCTGAAGCTTAGCATTTATGTCCAGAGCTTGGATGGTCCCATACCCTCTCACTCTCCATTGCCCTTATCTCCACCATATGCTCAACTGATGCTTCAACATAGGACAACCCAGCAAATTCCTTGACAACTTTACCTAGGTGCACTTCTCTGAGCTGGTGGAGGGTGCATCCTCGGGGAGAATGCTGTACTGTGAGGATTCTTTGCCCTTCTCTGGTGCCTTCTCCTGAGACATTCCCATTGGACTCCTAGGAAATTAAAGACATAACCTAGAACCGAAAAGGTGAATAGGTGTTACTATCCACAGATACATCAGAAACACCGTGCAGGTTTTCCAGATTGTGACTACATCTGTGAAGTTTATAAAAACCGAAAGAACTGCGGATGCTGTAAATCAGGAACAAAAACAAAGTTGCTGGAAAAGTTCAGCAGGTCTGGCAGCATCTGTGAAGGGAAAAACAGAGTTAACATTTCAGGTCCGGTGACCCTTCCTCAGAACTTCCTCTATTCTGAGGAATGGTCACCGGACCCGAAACGTTAACTCTGTTTTTTCCTCCACAGGTGCTGCCAGACCTGCTAAACTTTTCCAGCAACTTTGTTTCTGTGAAGTTTATGGCTGTCTCCTCACTTCTACAATGATTCATTTCTGACCCTTCCAGGGTTCCTTTACATAGTTGGTCTATCTGAATGAGATTGATACAGGCTGTCGTCTCACCCATTCCGTCTAGTTAGTCAGGAAACTCAGAAGGCTGATGCAAAGGCCGTGACTGTGTTCAGAATCCATCGATAAGCCTGTTGCTGAAGATTCGGAAATCCGACCATTGTTGGCCTCCTCACTGTAAACGGATCTAATTGTTAATATCAGCCCTTTAGGTAGTGTATAAACTGACAGAATGTGGTGAGAACTTCTGAATTTAGATTTTACAAAAACTTGTTATTTTCTATTTTAGCCTCAAACTTGATTTTTTTTTATTGTCTCCATACATACACACAGTCTGACCTCCAAAATCGGGCTGAAATATTTATTTTGTGTTGCATTTTGCTTTGCCATTTCAATTGCTTCAATGACGTAGTTTGTTTCCTGAACTATTTGTTGGTTCATCTCAAAATTTTTGATTTTTTTTTCAAATGGAACATTACAATAACAGAAATAATAAGAAAATTAGTGTTGTCTCTCTGTCATGATCCTGCCCCAATCCGAAATGATTGAAGATTAACTACCCTACCATTGCAGCTGATGATAGGGAAACAAACCTTCTGCTACTGTTCCTACTTGTCTGAATAACCAGCAGTACAGATGTCATTATAATTCCTAGGCAGTGATTGAAGGCCCTTGATGTGCCACTTCGAGGTAGAGAACCCAAGAATGAAGACTATGATTTCTCCTCAGTCCTCCATATTGTATTCTCCATGGATTGTATTCTCTTTAAATTTCCCAATCATTGAAAGATCCATATATTTTGTGGCCTGTTCAAAGGGTGGTATCTTGTACGGTACTGCATTTCAAAAATGTCACATTCCATTTCTATTAATTACAGTTTTGAGACAGTAAATGGATTTTGTAGCAGATGGTTGTGGTTGAAAGCAGGTCAAATTCTTGACAAGTTATGAAGAATCATAATTAACATTAGAACATTCTTGAAGATTGCTGAGACATTGCCTTTGAAGGAAGGGGCTTGTTCTTAGCAAACAATCCCCATTAATCTTCATTTTAATTGATTACAAAAGTTTCAGTGATGACATTTAAAAGTGCTAGGTCTGATGTGATTAATGTAGCTGAAATGAGCCAACAATGGATGCAAAACAATGATTACTTTATTTTTTGAGATTGCAGGTTAATCTCAGAGCATGGCTTGTAAATACTTATTTCATTTGTTATGATAGTGGTAAATAGGCATTATTGGATTTTAACTACTTTCATCTGATTTTTTTCTCTTCAGCCTTCTATGGACAAAAATGTTTTAGAAGCAGGAGGAAACATGAAACTAAAATAACTGCATTGGTTATCTGAACATAGATTGAGGCAAATTTTGTGAAACCCATGTAGAATAAACTAAGCTGTCTGTACTGAAATTATCATTTCTAACTAAAGACTTCAAAACCAGATAAGCGAGTGAGCGTTAAGAAATTTACATCTCCTGTGTATGATCATTTCACATACTTGGCGGTGAATGGGTCACCTTTATGACATGCATTTAATTTTACTCTGGAGGTTGCACTTTTTGTGGTTTTGTCCTGGCTAACATTGGGTAACACAAATGGGCCATCAAATTGTGTTGAGTCTGAGCTCAATGCACATTTCTTCCTAAATGATTTTGTTTTAACAAAATAATGTTGGATGCTGTTTATTTGCCATTACTTCTCCAACAATTTCTACACATTAATATAATATAATTAATATAATATAATATTTATATTTTTAAAACCAATTTTATTCCTTTCAATTCAATTCAGTTGAAAGTCAGTTCAGGTGACTTAATTACTTCATTTTGGAGATATCCCATGAAGTGCACAACTTTAAAACTGTATAATTCTACTTCTTGAAACAGCTAAAGCAAAATGAAAGTAAATTTTCTGTTCATATCATGTGCATCTTGTATGGATGTGATCATTCTCCAATAAACAAATACACTTGCAATACCAAACTTTTATCATTAGTTAGAAGTACAATAATTTCCAGAAGCTAAAGATTTTCAGACATATACTTGCGTTCATAGGAGGGAAATTTGATTTGTTCTGACTTTTTGTGACCAGGTAAGGTAACTCACTGGCTGTAAGAACTCAGAATGCTTCAAGACTTTGGTAATGAAATGGCTTCCATGGCAACAGTAACTCTGGGACTAGAAGGTTAAAACTGCAGAACTACCGGACACATGCTTTCAACCATATGTGACTTCTTTTCTTGCACCCCAATTTCATGGACAATAGAATGTTGCATATTTTGGAAGCATGCAAATGGGGCAGGCCATGACGCCTGGAATGCTGATGTATTACATAAGCTGCTATTTTGGACAATGTTTTTTCAGTTAATGTGCTCTCTTAAACACACCCAAGTGGGTATTCATCATCTGCATTAGGAATTCTTTTTGACTTTCTTTAACTGGTCGTGTTAATGGGTGTACTGGGTTATTGGGGGAGTTCTACATAATTTTTGATTGAAAGTAATGCTGCATCTTGATAGGGAAGTCAGAGGAGTTGGTGGGTGTGTTAGGAAAAAGGCTGCTTCAATAATGAAGCCTGTATTAACAGGCTTACTGCATCTTAAAACACCTTTTACGATGCAGGATGATTTGCACAGGCAGTAATGAGGGGAAGCTGTTTGCAGAAGGAGGAGAAAGAGATTTTTCAACAGGTAGCTCCATCCACCAAGGATCTTCAGGGAGCACTCTCTCCAAATCCACCTCAGCTAGGAGCTGTGATAAAGATGGCTGCATTTCATCAAGGAGACAGTGCTCGAGCTATCCCACTGACTATAACAAAATCTACAGCCACACAGAAGCATGAAGAAAAGACTGCCAAAGTTGCTCAATTTCTATACCAGTGACTCCTTTTAGGCATGAGGAGATAACATTAGCAACATCTCCAGGACCCTATTGATTTAAATAAGCTGTCTGTGAACAAGTTCTGATTGTCTAATTCCCAAAATGTATCAGCCAGAATTTTCTGGGCCCTTGAGGACAGGACAAGAGGAAATGTGCCAAAATTGCGTGGCAAGACTTTAAGGCAGGTGTCCAATGACCTCCCACCACTATATCATTTTGCCAGCTACTAGCAAATTAGTAGATCAGCCACCTGCACAGAGCCAATTCCTGCTTCCATGACATTTTTGCATGTCAGGATTAGCTCACCATCATATTGCATGCCCACCAAGTGAAACCTGACAGCCTTTATTGGGTTCCATGGAAGGCTTTCTTTGTTGGACACACTTCTGATCACATAGGAACTTGCTGGTGACAATGACCACCTCCACTGCCATGGTGCCATTGGTAAACATCAAAACCTACCTACCCTACACCATTCTGTTCCGACTTTAGAGCCTGCTTATGCGCACTCCTATAATCTCCCATCCGCATGTATCCCTTTTTGCGGTACCTGTCCCTCCTCATTGGTGGCCACCACAAGCAATGACACCATTGAGGCTTTGAAGCTGCTGCCCCTCTTATTGGTCTAGCAACTCCTAGAGCATGCCGCTATCCTGAAATGGATCACAACCACTTAATGCAGATACAGTAATATGCCTCTTCAGGTCCCAGTGTTAGCGAAAGTGTTGCCCTCCCGCTTTCAATGCTGGTTGTCGGATTTCCTCCATCCCAATATAATTCAGCACATTATCTCCCGGTATTGCTTGTCTGCTACCTGCCCCTATCCTAAATAAAAGCCACCAACAAGGAAACTAGCCAAATTCTTTACTGAAGTTTGAATATTTTCCTCTCAATATATGAACTGGAATTTTATGCTTTCAGAATCGATTAGATGCACAGTTTTATTTTATCTTTTTACTGTGAGACAATAAGAATGACGGTGGCTACATTGTCATTTTGCATTATGAGTTGCACACCACCACCCCGAGCAGTGAAAGATGCAAGACATCACACTTGGTGTGGGCCTTCAACTGCAAAGGGAGAAATTGAAACAAGACTGGCACTATCCTTAAATGCATATTAACAGGCATCTCAGGCTTTCAACTGGTTCTCAGGTGGCAGGCCACCCCTGCCATAAGTAAATTGCAGGGCAGAGATGTACAGGTAGGCAGTCAGAATCACACCCATGACATTATGTCCAATTTGACATCCCACCCATATGCCAAGCTGTTCCTAGGGGAGCAAAAAATTCAACCCCATGTCTCTGTAATGGCAACTGGAACAATAATGGACTCGATCATCTATTTTATTGTGTATACTTTGCATGAACAGATAAAGAGTCATTTACTTTTTGTTTTAATGATCACTCACTGCATAGACCTTACACACAGGTACACTATTATTTTTAGATCCTCTGTCCTTTCTGACCTACTCTGCTTGTCAATAATTCTACCATCTCAATCAACATTTCTGTTTTTACTGTTTCTCCATTCAGCTCAACCCTTCAAGTTAAATGCTTCACTGGAACACTGGACCCAAGCCCAGGTGAAGTGAAGTCCATCCCTAAAGGGATAAATCTTTCTTTCCTAAACATATGTGCCAGTTTCCCATGAATCAAAAATCTTTTTACCCGCATTTCTTGAGCCACGCATTTATCTCTCTGATGCAAATTCACCGCACTTGAATCAGTAACTCTGATTGTCCTGCAGATCCTACCAGGCTTGCTGAGTTTCACCAACAATTTTTGTTTTGTTACAGATCACCAGCATCTGTAGTTCTTTGTTTTATCTCACTAGTCTGTCTGAGCCAATGCCAATTGATGAGTTGCTCAAATAACAATAGAGATGAAACCTATGATGGTCTGGATTTCAATTTGAGCCCTAACTCCTTAAAACCCCTTAGGCAAGCATCATTCCTAGCTCTACCTAGTTGGTTGATTCTATACTGACTATGACAACTGGATACTTCCTCTCCTACTCCAAGTATGCGTCTAGTTGTAAGGGTACCAGGCAGACAACGCAAACTTCGTAACTCCTAGTTGCAGCTGCACAGTGCGGAAATTATTCCCCTGACTGCATTTTCCTTACCACTGCCAAATTTCATTTCATTCCCCATAATTCCCCGCTTCCTGCATAATGCTGCCTTGGCCAGTTTGCTCATCCATCCTGCTGTCCTTCTGTTCATCTGCACAGGTAGCAAGCACCTCATACTTTTTGAAGAAAATCAAGGGCTGAAGCTGCAGGGTCTCCATGTCTGACTCCCAGTTACAATATTCTGTCTCTGACCATTACCCAACTCTCCGAAGTTCTACATAACCTAAGGTGCCTCCTAGAGTAATGTTTCAAGTACCTCCCTTTTCTTGAGGACATAAAATATCTCAGACTCATATCTCAAAGACGAAAAATAACTCAGACTCCAGCTCAAATTCCAAGACCATGTTGCTGAAGCTGTGGAGCATGTGTGTTAGGAAAGGATAACAGTGCAAGTCACAGATTCCAAAATGTTTTAGTCATTGCGAACTATTCTCCCTGGCAAGCAGTGGGTAGGAAGGAGGCTTGTATCAGTGACGTGGCTACAGGCTTGTGACAGAGCCTGCGACCAATTATTTGAGACTTTTCTCCTCTGTTTAGGAGTGATTGAATCTGTCTTATTTTAATTCACAATTTTTAAAAGGTAGCTGGCATTTTCAGAGTCTCCAGGTGAAATGTTTATTAAACTACCGAATCTTTGTATTCCCAACAAAACAAGAGCATTGGAACTGTTTTATGTCAGTTGTTGGATGGCAAAGGATATTGAGGTCTGAGAAGATCCAGAATTAGACCACCAATATTATGCAAAGTTTGTAGTTACAGGAACAAAAAAAGTCAACCAATATTTGTTTGTGACCTTTTAAATAATTAAATAGATTATGTCTATTTAAAAAGAATATTTCAGAGAAATAAGGAAGAAAAGAACAAAATAAGCAGCCACAAGTTACATTAGAATCTAAGAGATGTTGTCTTTACAGAGGTATTAGTTTATGGATTAGTTGATTAGAAAATGTAAATATAGAATCTGAAGAGTGCTGGATGTCCTGTTTTTACCCCCTATCTCCTATTACATTGGAATGCTTGACAAACTGTGACTATAATCTGGATCATTGGCACATGTAGGTGGTAACATGGATGTAAGAATCGACTATATGAACACAAGCCAGTACCAAAGCAAAACAGTCCCACTTTATTAGGAACAAAATTACAATAACCTTTAATACTAAACACACTATCCCTAATCCTGTTTGGCCCCTGAAGGTTACAATACTTTTCGAGTCTCTTGTAGATTTACGCAATCGCGCTGTCTGTGGCTCTGCCTCTGGATCTGCAAAGCTGCTTTCTTCCTCTCTCTCTCTCTGGATGGTTAGTTGGTCTCTGCCTCTTGCCATGCTGGTCTCCTCGGAAGGTCTCCAATGATTCCAGAGATTCCAAGAACGGTTCCAAGAGAACAATTTGCAGGCGAACTCTGTGTTTATACCTTCTAGATTGCTTTCTGGAACTTTCTATAGTTCTGGCAAATCAGGGACATACACTTAATAGTTTGAAACAAGACTCCATCATTTAGGTAGCATGCTACTGTTAGTTTCTTTGTGTAGCAGGACCTGTTGCCTTTCTGTCTGGCCCTTCCTTTATTTAGTGGATAAATTGTTGGGGGTGTCAGTACAGAATAACTGTTGATTTTTACATCATGCTAATGTCATAAGCACCTGGCTGCACTATGTATGGTGTGTGGGTTTTGTGATTACAGAGTTTTACTTGGCCAATGTACCCAGCATCCCTTGCTGTTTGGCTAAGTTAGCAATCTATCTGTGTTTTAGCAGTCGGGAGGCTGCTACAAATGCAGTTTTGTTTGCATTGTGATTTTTCTTCTATTGTTCTTTTTCCCATGTGTTAAATGAGAATATAAGAAACAGAAGCAGGAGTAGTCTATTTGGCTCCTCAAGCCTGCTATCCCCAATTAATTCGACCATAGAGTCACAGAGGTCTAAAGCACAGAAAAGGCCAATCAGCCCATCAAGCCTCTGCTCATCAAAAACAACCACCTAATTATTCCTTCCACTTCCTACAGACAAAGGGGGTGGCCATGGGTACCCGCCTGGGACCAAGCTATGCCTGCCTCTTTGTAGGATACGTGGAACAATCCCTCTTCCGAAGCTACACTGACCCTATACCCCACCTCTTCCTCCGTTACATCGATGACTGTATCGGCACGGCCTCGTGCTTCCACGAGGAGCTTGAACAGTTCATCTGCTTCACTAACACCTTCCACCCCAACCTTAAGTTCACCTAGACCATATCCGCTACCTCTCTCTCCTTCCTGGACCTCTCTGTTTCCATCTCTGGCAACCACCTGGAAACCGATATCCATTTCAAGCCTACCGACTCCCACAGCTACCTAGAATACACCTCTTCTCACCTACCTTCCTGCAAAAATGCCATCCCCTATTCCCAATTCCTTCGCCTCCACCACGTCTGCTCCCAAGATGAGGCATTCTACTCCCGGACTTCCCAGATGTCTTCGTTTTTCAAGGACTGCATCTTCCCCTCCACAGTGGTTGAAAACGCTCTCGACCGCGTCTCTCACGTTTCCCACAACTCATCCCTCACACCCCCTCCCCGCAATAACAACCAAAACAGAATCCTCCTCGTCCTCACGTATCACCCCACCAATCTCCGGATCCAATGCATCATCCTCTGGCACTTCCGCCATCTGCAATCTGACCCCACTACCAAAGACATTTTTCCCTCCCCATCCTTATCTGCCTTCTGGAGGGACCACTCTCTCCATGACTCCCCACCAGCCCCACTACCCCCGGCACTTTTCCATGCAACTGTAGGAGGTGCTACACCTGCCCCTACACCTCCCCCTTGACTCCCATCCCAGGCCCCACGAAAACCTTCCACATCAAACAGATGTTCACCTGCACATCTGCTAGTGTGGTATACTGTATCTGCTGTTCCCGATGTGGCCTCCTCTACATCAGGGAAGCCAAGTGGAGGCTTGGAGACCACATTGTGGAACATCTACGCTCGGTTCGTGATAAACGACTACACCTCCCAGTCGCGAACCACTTCAACTCCCCCTCCCACTCCTTGGACGACATGTCCATCCTGGGCCTCCTGCAGTGCCGCAATGATGCCACCTGAAGATTGCAGGAACAGGACCTCATATTTCGCTTGGGAACCCTGCAGCCCAATGGTATCATTGTGGACTTCACAAGCTTCAAAATGTCCCCACCCACTACCGCATCCCAAAACGAGCCCAGCTCGTCCCCGCCTCCCTAACCTGTCCGTCCTTTCTCCCACCTATCCACTCCTCCCACCTCAATCCCCACCCCCACCTCCTTGACCTGCCCGTCTTTCCTGGACTGACCAACCCCCACCCTAACTCCACACCGACACTCACCTTTACTGGCTCCATCCCCGCCTCCTTGACCTGTCCGTCTCCTCTCCACCTATCTTCTCCTTTATCCATCTTCCATCCGCCTCCCCTCCCTATTTATTTCAGAATCCCCTTCCCCTCCCCCATTTCTGAAGAAGGGTCCAGACCTGAAACATCAGCTTTCCTGCTCTTCTGATGCTACTTGGCCTGCTGTGATCATCCAGCTATACACCTTGTTATCCCCACCCAATTATTCTAATTCTATTTTCTGGCAATTGGCTTTATATGCTTTGGCATAATAAGTGTATATCTAAAATTGTTGATCTGATATGACCTTAACTTCACTTCCCTGCCTATCTGCCATAACACTTGCATTCCTTGTTAATTTAATATCTGTCAGTGCTGTGAATTTATTCAATGACCCACCCTCTGGTCTTCCTTAGAGGAAACATTCCTTTTCCCTTTCACCTTAAATGGATATGCCTTATTTTTAAACTGTACCTCCTTTCCTAGGTTACCCCAAGCAAAAACATCTTCTCAGCATCTATCCTGTCAAGTGGCCTCACAATCTTGTTTTAATGGGATCACCTATCGCTTTTCTAAATTCCAGTAAGTGTAAACCCAAGCTGCTCAATCATTCCTCCTAGAAGTCAGCCTGGTGAGTCTTCTGTTGGCTGCCTCAAATGCAATTATGTACCTCCTTAATAGTGCACAAAATAGTAACAATAAGAAGAAAAATAAGGTTATTGTATTAGGGGATTTCAACCCCCCGAATATTAATTGGGACAGCCATAGTATAAAGGGTTTAGAGGAAAAGGTTTCTTGAAATGTATTCAGGAGAGCTTTTAATGTCAATATGTCTGCAAGGGGTGGTACAGTGCAGGGCCTAATTCTGGGCAATGCAGTGAGATAGGTGTTCAAGGTGGTAGTGGGAGTGGGGGTGGGGGAGTGATTTTAGTGATAGCGATCATAACGTAGTACGATTTGACTTTGTTATGGGAAAGGAACAAGATGGTAAAGGAAAAAAGGTTTTAGATTGGGGAAGGCAGAATTTATTAAAAGAAGGCAGAATCTAGCCAAAGTAAACTGGGGACAATTACTTGAGGGAAAATCTACAGCAAAACGGTGGGAAGAAGTGGGATTGACATTCAAAAAGGAAATGTTACATTTTGCCAGTCTCTGCAGCTCAAATTGTTTTCTTAGTGTGCAGGGTTTTTAATGCTTAGTTACAGGTTGGCAGCATCTATAGCCAGGATTGCTTTTAGGCACACAGGGAGGTACAGGTATCTTGTCAGGGTGGGGAGCATTAAGCAATCAATTGATCAGTCAGACAGGGGTCGGACATATCACTGTGCAGTATTACGCTAAGGCAACATCACATCTGCAGCATTGTGCCAGCAGTTTACTTGGCAAACACATGGTTATATCTGAAAGTCAAATAGGATCAGTCTTATTGTGGTGATGGGGAGCTACAGTCAGCCTGGCTGTACTGCCACAATTAGTCAAGTAGATTGTCCGATTCCAGAGCAGGTGATTGTCCGTAGTCAATTGATTTCTTGATCCTACCAGAGTATATGGATCCATGTCTTTGCAATGCAGAGGTTGTGCCACAATAAGTCCTGCAAGTCGATTGGAATCAGTCTGAGGATTACAAGCAGGTCAATCGGGGTGCTGTTGAGATATCAGTCTATGGGTGGGCCATTATGTTTTGGAGCTGTCCTGCCAAATCAGTCTAGGATAGACCATGGTCAATCCAGTGGGTTTGTTCAATGACATGGGGCTTATCAGAGGGCAGTCCATGGTCACCTAGGGAAAGAAGAATATCCACCTCTAGAGATGGGCTTTATTGTAGTGGGCTGCTGAAACAGTAATGATTGTGATAGAGCAATTATAGATAATAGGGTGGAAAACAGAAGGGAACTGGGAGCTCTGGAAAGGGAAATTTAAACAGGTCATACTAACTTTGGCCTCACGGAAATTTCAAACGCTGTGGGCTTTGGGGTGTTGTGGGACATTGATGCTTACGTAAGGAGGCTCAATAGAAACAAATTACTGAAAGTCTTGGGTACATAGAGATAGCAATACAAAAGAAAACATGCAGGATGTGAGGATGTACTGCCTAATTGGAGGAGCCTGCAAGTCACTCATACTGAGACAAGGTTGGAAACTTGCCATGCCAGGTTGACAGTCAACTGTACAAAGCTACACAGAATGGTTTACACCACATGCAGATCGTGTGGAGTAAATTAATGCTTTTTCTTTGGAGCAGAATAAATCCTTTGAATTTTAAGGCCTTCCTCAGAGCAGTTGCAGTAATTGTGCCACCACTAATACACTAATGGCACTCATCTGACTTCAGTTTGAACTTCATTAGCAAATGATTCAAAATCACGAATACATATTAAACATGGTGGTCTCAAGCAATCATGACCATGTACTAATTGCCTCCATGTCATGTCAGCTAAGCAGCTGTAATGAGATCAAAGCACATAAAAGTGGAACCTGAGGTTTCTTCTTGACAACCCCATTCTACAGCAAGTACTGGGAAACAATGCTCTGCAGCTGCCACATTTGCACACCGAATGGTAAATATGCAAAGACATGGTCTGTGACATGGAAGGGAAACTTTTATTTGCAGTGTGGATAGCTAACATTATGGCTTACTGGCAGAATTCTACTCCAATTGTAGAATGAAAATGTTAATTCTGCAAAGTTCTGCAGAGCTCCTTCTGGAGGTATGACTGTGATCCCCTTGGGAAGCCTCCATACCACACTCTGTGATAGCATAACGTGAGGCTTCATCGTGAAAGATGTGAGAAATCAGTAGTTCCTTCAATGTATTGGTGTTATCTTTTTGCCATTCCCCACAGATTATCTGCTCATGGATCTCACATGGAGATCATCGTGCATTGTGCACTTTTAACATCAGTGCAACTCCAAACACATGTAGAAGAAGTCATCAATTATTATGTGGTCAGAAAGTACAGTCAGAAGATCAACTTCCAGTGTCTGCCACACAGCCTCCGAAAAGAGAAGGAACAGGTTAAAATCCATTAAGGAGGTGGATGAGAGTGATCAGGTCAGGCCTGCATCTACAGGTCTCACTATCATTTCTTTCAACCACTGTGAAAGGATGTTCCAACCCATCAGTACTGAATTGTGTCGCCTACTGGAGCAGGGCTTGTGCTTGGAAGAGACCAATGGCTTCCTACAGATGCATTCTCGATGTCTGGACCATTTGGGCTTTGCAGTATAGTCTGGAAAGGGTGTCCTGCATCATCGTGTTATACTGTGCCCTTCACAACTCAAGTCACCAAGTCGGATGTTTTGGATACCAATTGGAGAATGACAGCAATTGTTTGTGGATGCAGATGAGGATGAGGACTGCGTAACCATCCTATCTTAGTGGCTGTCCTTAAGTTTTATGTCAGAGAGTTGCTTCAAGTAGCAATTAGGGACCTTTGCAGCATGTCTCAATTTTTGACCTAAAATGCTATGAAGGATGTAACTGATGCCATTTTCTCTAGAACACACCTCTGCATTTCTTTCGCTATTGATGAAGAGAGTCAAGCGTTCGGGCAATGGTATTCTGTATAATCACTGGTTTCCCCCAAGTATGGGCATAATCATTTGCACCCACATTGTTTTGACAGTACCCTGTCACCAACCTGAAGAATTATTCAACAGAGAAATCTTCTACTCCATCAGTGTTCAAATTATATTACACCATTGATCCAAATTGTGAAGGTCTGCACCAGATACCCCGAGTGCTGCCACGAGCTTAAAAAAAACTAAAGAACACAAGTTCCTGCCTCCTTCCACATTCCTTGGGCCATACAGGGTCACTCCTGACAGGCAAGGGTTACTCCCTCAAACGTGGCTCATGAAACCCTTTTGTAAAGATGCAGTGCTACTCACGCTGCCATCAGTGCCATGGTGGAACAGACCATCAGCCTCCTAAAGATGAGGTTTCTATGTCTGGACCAATCCAGCAGGTCTTTGCATATAGCCTACAAAGCGTATCCTGCATCAGTGCATTAGGCATACCCTTCACGACCAGAGTCATCAAAGTGGGATGTCTTGGATGTCAATGAAATAGGGAATTATAATATTATCTTGCAAATGAGGATGAGGACATTAACTGGAAGGGCAGTCCACAAAAGTATGACAGTTCAATGAATCATCAAGTCTGAGAGGCCAAAAATAACAATTGAAACCTGGTTCCAGGATAAATGAACCGGGTTTCCAATTTTATTTAATTGTTTACCACTTTATTTGTAAAATGGCAAACATCCTTTCTGTAAAGTACATGTGGATCTTGTTATTTTTGTCATACTTAACCTTTTATGTTTAGTTATTTATCTGATTTTAGGTTTGATACAATTCAAGTGATCCTACTTTCAAGTATCTGCACGTTGTGTCATATTGATTGTTAAGGAAAAAGCAGCAGTCACTAAGTCATTGCACTAACATCGCATTAGTACACAAGCTCTTCAGGTTCCCTTCAGGATATCATATTTATGAGTAGCAAGTTAAATGTCTCATCTCATGATAGACAGCAGGTTTAAGATGCATGTTGACAGTTAAGTTGCTGTGAAATTTTTGAGCACCTCCGAGGACAGTGTTAAACCTGCAAGAGGCTGCAATTTAGATCTGGTAGCAGTCAGCTGGAGAAAAGCCTGAAGGCCTGCCCTCCACCCGACCATCTCATCCATTAAGGCTTCCAAGTCCCTGTCCATGAACTTTCCTTTCCTTTGGGCTATGTCTTTGGTGATAATGGCCAAGCACCACATACGAGGGCTAGTTGCTGGCTTCAAGTGTCTGATGGCTGAAGTGTGCGGTTAGACTTAAGAGCTGTAAAATCTGGAAGTGGTGAACACTTGTATCTCACCGGCTATCCAATTCATGAGAAATCACACAAGAGCTCTCTCACTCTCCAATTCCAGCTTAATACAAGAAAAGACTAAGTAATCAAGCCTTCTCCAGAGTGCCAGCACTGTCTCTTCCCTGCAGCTTTATTTGTTCTTCTCTGGTTATTTTCTGCTAGCTACTGTTGTGCACCACATTCTCTCATAAGAAAGATGAAAGTGTGTTAGTGAGTGGCTTACAATTTGGTCTGCAAGTCCCCAAAAGCATTTGTTTAAACTACACAGACTACAATGGTTCAAGATAATTGACTCCTTCTCAAGGACAATTAGGGATGGACAGCAAATGCTGAACTAGCCAGCACCACCTGCATCACATGAAAGATTAAATACAAAAGAATTGTGTGGGTGATGTGTTTTGCAATTTGTTTGGGGGTCATGGTATGTGAGCTGTCAGTTGAGGGTGTGAGGTTTGCAGCAGTGCTCAACATGTGATCATTCTGTAAAGCATATTCTTTTTCAAATTGAGATCTGACTGATGGAAAGTCTTGCTAGATGAGTGAGGTTGTCTTGGATTGCGCAGTGGATGAGTCCAGTAGTGGAGCTGTTAAGATATGCCATTTGAAGGTAAACTCACAGATTTTCACAGCATTTGTGAGACCTTCCTACACTAAGTACATCCTAGTCATGCATTTATATACCTGACATTGACTTCCACCACTACTTGTTTCCACAGCGTCCTGATTACATATTTAGAAAGCTTCTTGCCATTTCTCAAAACACAAGACATCTCACCTTTCATCTCTTCAACAAAGATCCACAGCATCATTGCCTCCAATGCTCAGTCATTGCTTAAGTTATCATATATTTAGATTTTAATTAGCTCACACCATTATTTTGCTGCCACAATGAAACCCTTTTGAGACGTACAGGCTGCCTTTAAGTTACCTCCCATAGTATCGGGCTCCCTGCTGATGCATGCATCCAATGAATAGTGCAAGTTGTGAAGGTGGCGTGCATTAGTCACATAAAGCATCAGGCAGCACCAATTCACCACACTACTTGCACAATAATTGAAGGGAATGGGTTTATCATGGACCAGAATGATTATTGTGTCTGTATTTTTAAAATCTGACCATGGAAAAAATAAGTGCTTTTATCTTCAAAGTAGCATTTTTTAATTAATTTGTAGTGCATGCTTTTTGTGCCATATTATTTAATAATTATTATTTAATAATTAATAGTTAATTATTTTTTTTCTATACCTGCCATTATATCTGCAGCATAAGTTCAAAATGGAGGTTGAGCCTGATGAAGAGAGGTTGTAGGGCTGGCAGGTTTCCCAAATAGTATTGGACATGACCTTGAAGGAGCTTGAACATGCTGATAAAAGTTTTAAATTGAGGCACAGGGAATCAAAGGACATCAAAAGCTTAGGAATGATAGGTAACCATGACTTGGAATGCCTGTTATTGATGTTGAAAAAAAATGTCAGTGTTGAGTGTGATCAAATGTGAAGGATGACATCAGAAGTTCCTGCAATAATATTCTAGTTGGACCAACAATTTTCTATATTACTTCACTTTACTCATTTCTTCTGTTTTGTCATATTGCCCCATTTCAAATAATTGTCTCTATTTCCATTTCCTCTTTCTTCGGATAGAAAATTACAACTCATTCACAGGTCAGTATCATGTCTGATGTAGATGAATGTTTTAAACAGGCTAGAATGCTGGTAAAACAGGTCAGTCTCTCTCTCCCTTATAAGCTTCCAAACAGAAGTCTACAAAGCTTTGCTGATATACTTACAGAGTGATCAACATCTATACAATTCTGTATCTAGTATAGCATAATGTTACTTCTCTGCAATGTTTTAATAGGAATAAATGGCCATGGACCAGAATCTTATTATGTGCTGATTAGTTACTTTTAGACAATTAAAAAACTGTTAACATTATACCATTAAAGCATTCTGTTCATATGTCAGTTGTTTGCAATAACTAAGTTGGAAAGGAAAGGGCATTTCTTAAAGCTATTTGCTGACTATTTGGTTCTTGGCATGCTGAAGACTGACTAAAAAAAATGACAGTGAATATATTGGTTTTGACAACAGCAATAAATCATTATCGGAAATAATAAGTTATCTTTAGTACACAGATTCAGAAGGTCAATGTTCTATTGCTATTCTTGACATTTGTTTATTTTCATTTAAATACAAAACAAGTTAAGCAGGGACAAATTATAGATAAGCCCAGCCATTATTTTGAGTTTATTTACTGATTAGAAGAAAGAGTAAATGGACAATGCCTAAATTTGGTAGTTACATAGGTAAGTGTGAATTATCCAAGGAAACTTTTTTGTGAGGAGTGATTTAATGCAACATATATACTTTAATCATTGAGCTTTTGTAAAATTGTTTATTTAATTTATTAACATTGATGTGACATTTCTTATGACTTGCCTAAAGGCAGATCTTTGGTTCATTGTCTGCTGATGCTTCATCCTAAATGGTTGTCTTGGCAACTTTTGCCAGTGTTGGTTTGTCATAACCTTCCACTCTCAGCTTGAAAATGAATTGGACTCACTATTGACATTGTTCTGAACTGTTCATTAGCCAAGTAAGATAAGTGGCACTTTTTGCATACGATAAGGATCAGAAATGAATCAGAAATGGAAGATGAAGTGTTTGCTAAACTGATGGAACTAAAGGCAACACGCTGCCAGGACCTGATGGCCTGCACTTAAGGAAGTGGCTGCAAAGATAGTGCAGGCATTAGTTGAAATATTCCAGAAATCAGTAGATTCTGAGAGACTTCTTGTACATTGGAAAACTGTGAATGTGATACCCCTGCTCAAGACAGAGAGGGAGACAGAGAGGCAGAAAAGAGGAAACTTTAAGGCCAGTTAGCTTAACAGCTGGTACTGGGAAAATGCTAGAGTGTGTTATTAAGGGAGAATGGGTAGAAATTATAGAATTGATTAATACTATATTCACTGGAGTTTAAAAGAATGAGGGGGGAATCTCATTGAATCCTGTAAAAAAGGACCTATAATAGGACGCGACAGATTAAACAATGACGAAGGAGTACAGGACCAGGGGTCACAGTCTAAAGATATGGGGAGGCCATTTAGGACTGAGATGAGGACAAATTTCTTCACCCAGAGAGTGATGAACCTGTGGAACTTTTTGCTACAGAAAGCAGGTGAGGCCAAAATATTGAATATTTTCAAGAAGGAGTTAGAAATAGTCCTTAAGTCTAAAGGGATCAAAGGGTATGAGGAAAAGTGGGCACAGGGCACTGAATTGGATGATCAGCCATAATCATGTTGAATGGCAGAACAGGCTTAAAGGACTGAATGACTTACTTCTCCTTATTTCTATGTTTCTACAGTTTTCTTTTTCAACCCCTCTCCTGGTTACCATTTGCAGCACCTCTCCCCTCTTCCTACAGTCCCTCTTTCCCAATTGCAACTCCTCATCCCACATTTGCAGCCCAACATCCCCTCCAGGACTCCACCTTTCCATCCCCTCCCTCACACCCACATCTGGCTATCTCCCATCCAATTAGGCCTCACTCTCCCCACCCAGCCTGGCAACTTCGACCTAAGATCCCTGCTCTTGGTTCCTTGCTCCCTCAGCCTTACTTTCAATATCCTCGCTCCCCAGGCCCCAGCCCATACAGCCTTAGTTCCCAGGTCATCCAGCAACTCCTGCTTCCTCCATCCTCTGTGGTTTTGTTCACTGCTCCACTGAGCTGTGCCTGAAATAGATGCTTCACTTCTTACATTTACTTTTGGATAAGCTCGTAGTGAGTGTAGCAGCAACAAATGTCAGAGAGAACGAACCTGTGATTGGAGGAATGTCTATTCAGAGATTGTGTCCATACTATTTATTGAGGTGACTGTTCTCTGACTGGTCTCCCCCATGATTATTCCCAAAATACTCTAAAATTCAATCATATGTGAACTTTACGGTGGCCCCCATATAGCAGATAAGGTTTGGGTTTCTAGGGGAAAAAAATGCTTGTAGCTGCTGGAAATCAGAAGCAAAAACAGAAATTGCTGGAAAATTTCATCAGATCTGGCAGCATCTGTGGAGAGAAAGTTGAGTGAACATTTTGGGTTCAATGACTCTTCTTCAGAATTCATCAGAAAGCCCAATTCTGATAAGCAGCAATAGCACCCACCTGAATCTTTCAAGATCCTTATATAATTGGCCTCCTGCCTCAAAATTTCCATTCCTGTCCATCAAAATTGGTATTAATCTTTTTCAATATTTATTCCACATGTCAAGCATGTGCAGCTGTTTTTGTTCAATTCTTATTTCATATTTTAAATTTTATTCTTGTCTTTTGTTTTTCAAAGTATGTTTATTCTTTGTTTTCCTCCTATGACTTATTTATTTTTCATTACTGCTTTGTTTACTCATTACATTATGTATGAATCTCTTAGATAGAGACAGAGAAAGGATACCAACAGAGCTTCCTATGTTCTGACTTAACTTTGCTTTTGTCATACAGGTAAGTATTGTCTATACTTAACTGCTTAACCAGAAGAATGAGCAAGATGATGAACCCACACAGTGTGAAGGAATAGAAATGTTCTCCTAACTACTCCATTGACAGGATGTTAGATAAATAAACAGCACTAATAGGGGGTTAGGTAAGTAAAGGCTTAACCATTAGTTTCAATGCTCCAAAGAAAAAAATGACCTATAGTATAGATAATCAATTTTCCTTCCCCCTGAGCAGTGTATACATCAGTGATTATCGATCCTATGCAGTTGTTTTTATTAAATTTTTATTGTCCCCACTGTTGCAAAGATGAAAGCTGAATAATAATCTGCTGAGGTGTGTTTCTGTCACATTATCAATGTACAGTTTCACATAGAAATAAAACTCCTCATTGTTTTAAAACAGTTTCAGAAGTGTTCTGACAGATTTTGTGGTCTTCACAGTCTAGGCAGGAATCTTGTGAGACAGATTTCTTGCCCTCTGTAGAATTTACTTACTTTTCAAATCCCTTTCAGCTAAATGATTTTTGGTTTAAAATTTTCATTGTGCAAAATATGTAATCTAGTAGATGATTAGTTTTAGAGGACAAACCTTTCTAAATGCACACCCTCATTGCGTTTTCTAATCTTTGACATTTAACTACCTATAACTGCAACATAGATGGACTTCAAACTCAAAGTTTTCTGGCTTTTCCTTGGCATTAAATATGACAACAAGATGCAAGTAACTTTCAATCATGGTTTTAACATTCATTGCAACTTCGTCTAGATTAGGAAGTGCTAACCACATTCATAACATCCTACAGCTGTTGTAGTATTAGGCATTTGACATCACATCTGCACCTGTGATTTTTCAGCAGACGGCGTCCAACACACTAGAAAGTATGAATGTCATCGTATGCCACAGGGAAGTCGTTTTCCTATGATTTCACTAAAACCCGAAATGAGAACAGAGTAAGGAGTAACTTAAGAAAATTACAGAATGCTGGGTTGACACTTAACGATAAACATGCATTCTTGAAGTGGTGATTATCTTTTTGGGCCTCACTGATCACGCAAAAGGGATCATGGCAGACTCAGAAGACGGAAGCCATCTCTATCACCCAGGAGTGTCAGTGGATTACAGGAGTGGTTAACCACGTGACAAAATTCTGATCCTGCTTAGACAAATAAATGAGCTCTCAGACAACTTTTGAAGCATGATCAGGTAGGTTGTTGGGCTGGACATCAATAATACTGATGTGATCAAATCAGCAACATGCTCATTTTGTCCAGCATCTTTGCGTGTTATGATTCTGACTTTCCAACTATAATAGCGGTAGATGCATCATCCATTTGTCTAATGAGTCTTATTTCAGATTCAATGTGATAGGACCAGACAGCCAGTCTATAATACTTCCAGAGCTCTGACTGACACATAATAAAGATATGCCAAAGTTGAGAAGGAACCACTCGCAGCAACTTGGACGTGCAGAAATCTTTTTGACTATGTATTAGGCCTACTGGTCAAATTCAAAATTGACCAGAAGCAGTTGGTAACCTTGGTAAACACAAAGGAACTTGCAAGGATGGCTGCCAAGGTCCAGCAATTTCATGATATGGCATATTACAGTTTTGGAATATGTACAGAGGAAGCAGCAGACTGCTACTGACACTATATTAAGGATACCCACCAATAGCCACACAATGAAGATGAGAAATTTGCTCACAAATTTGAGGTCTTTATGGCCTTAACCACTTGTTACTTTCCAGTTACAGTGAAGAAGTCATAGAAAGTTCATTAGACCCAAATGCATAATGAGAAATATATGCATATTCATTCAACTGCTCTTGTCTTGATGGCTGGCCAGAGTATGCCCTCAGCAGCCTTGTCCTGTGGCAGTATTTTGAACAACATGATCACAGCCAAATTATTGATGTGTTTTTCATCTATAATGAGAGGTTAGTGGTACCATAGGTTTTGTGTCTGGACATTCTCCACAAGATTCATCAGGAAAAGCCAGACATTTCTAAATATTGGGTAGGTCCCAACCACCTGTATATGGCCTGGTATCTCACTGTCCCTTGAGGACATGGCTTTGTCCCATGCCAGCTTTCGATATGCCACAAGCTGTGAATCCAACTTCCCTCACTTTCCAAATAAAAACCAAAAGAACTGTGGATGCTGTAAATCAGGAACAAAAACAAAGTTGCTGGAAAAGCTCAGCAGGTCTGGCAGCATCTGTGGAGGAGAAAACAGAGTTAACGTTTCGGGTCCGGTGACCCTTCCTCAGAACAAGGATAACAGGAAGACAAAGAGGATAGGACAGACCAAGCTTGCGTCTTCGACCAGAGACACAAAAATCTCAATTTGCCCATATTGTGTGCGTGGACCTTGTTCTCCACAGTATACAAAGAATGTACAGCAAAACGAGGCAGCAGACCAGAAAGCTCAGAAGCCAGAAATAGAACATTAATTTACAGTCCAGTTGATTAACACTTCACTCTGCATGCCCCCCCAAGTTCTTTTATAACACCTCATTTAACCATAAATATTTAACTCTTCATTTCCACTCTTCCCCAAACCAACTCCTCCCCCATAATCCCCTAGACAGTTTCTTTGGCTTGAGGGATTAATTTCCAATAACATTCTCAGCTCTCTGAGAAGACGTATAGAGGTTTTTTTTGTTCATTTGTGGGATGTGGGTATCGCTGGCTGACCAGGATTTATATCCATCCATACGTGATGGTCAGCTGCCTTCTTGATTTGCTGTATTCCATTTCCTGTGGTTTGATCCGCAATGCTGTTAGGGAGAGAGTTCCAGGATTTTGACCCAGTGACAGTGAAGAAACGATGATATATTTTTCAAAGTCAGGATGGTGAATAGCTTGAAGGGGAACTTGCAGGTGTTGGTGCTCCCATGTATCTGTGCCATTGTCCTTCTGGATGGAAGTGATTGTGAGTTCTGAAGGTGCTGTCTGAGGATCTTTGGTGAATTTCTGCAGTGCATCTTGTTGGTAATACATACTGCTACTACTGAGTGTCACTGGTGAACAGAATGGTTGCTTGCGGATGTAGTGCCACAATCGGCTACTTTCTCCTGGGTGGTGTCAAGCTTCTTGAGTGTTGTTGGAGCTGTGCCATCCAGGCAAGTGGGGAGTATTCCATCGCACCCCTGACTTGTGCCTTGTAGATGATGGATAGGCTTTGGGGAATCAGGAGATGAGTTATTCGCCACAGTATTCCTAGCCTCACCTGCTCTTGTAGCTACTGTGTTTGTATGGCCAGACCAGTTGAGTTTCTGGTCAATGGTAACCCCCAGGATGTTGATAGTGGGAGATTCAATGATGGTAACACCATTGAATGACAGGGGATGGTAGTTAGATTTTCTGTCTCTTTTTGGTGATGGTCATAGCCTGGCATTTGTGTGGTGTGAATGTTACTTGCCACTTGTTAGGCCAAGTCTGGATATTGCATTTGAGCATGGACTACTTCAGTATCTGAGGAGTTGAGAATGGTGCTGAAAGACAGTGCAATCATTGGCGAACATCCCCACTTCTGACCTTATGATGGACGGAAGGTCATTGATGAAGCAGCTGAAGATGATTGAGCCTAGGACGCTACCCTGAGGAGCACCTCCAACCATGTCCTGGAGCTAACCTCCAACAACCATGACCATCTCCTATGTGCCAGCTTTGATTCCAATCAAGGGAGATATTGTCCCCGATACCCATTGATTCCAGTTTTGCTAGGATCCTTGATGCCACACTCCATCAAATACAGTCTTGATGCCAAGGGCTATCACTCTCACTTCCCCTTATCATTGTCTGGGAGAATCATTGCAGGGTTGGAGTAGTACTTTAGCATCTCTGCCGGCAGGAAATTTTCTGGTATTCCTTCAGAAAGGCGAAGTCCATAATTCTTATGAGGAAATAGACATGTGGAACAAGATGTATGAAAAGTTCTTGTATAGCAATGGCAATTTAGTTTACTTCCATGTACGTATCTATTTTTTTCAAAAGATAGTTTTTAATTCTGAGGGTGATTGCCATCCTTAATATGGACTTGCTCCTGTCTGATAATCTTCTGCAAAGTTAAACAATGGAATGTTTTCTTCCTTTCAATTTTTTCTCTTTCCCCTGTAAATTCAACATTCATTGATTGTATGCAGAATGTTTTCCTGAGATAATAGTGTTCTATGATCTTCAAGTTCTGAAATTTTTGTGTTAATTGCGTAATACTGGCTGGTTCTGTCAAGAATCTTTTTATCTGCAAGGCTCTAAAGCTTGATTGCATTGTGTCAATGCCAGTAGCTGGGCTTCAGTTCAGAGGTGCCTTTAAAGTAGTTTCCAACTCTTGTTTTCTTTTAATGTTTTAGAGCTGCTTTTTGATGCTTTATTTTAAGCTGCTCCAATGCAATCTTCAGGTCTAGAAGTTCAGTTTGGTAAAGGCTAGCTTGATCGGATTTATCCAATGGATTGTTTCTTAGGCTGAATGAAGGTTTGCTGTGGAGTTCCCCAGAGGTCAGTATTGGGACGTTTTCTTGAAGTATGTTAATAAACTAAATCTTGGAATGCAGAGAACAATTTCAATGATTGCAAATTATACAAAACTTGGATGCATTGCAAACTGTGTGAAAGTCAGTGTAAAACTTCAAAAAGATATTGACATTTTCCTGGAGTGGGCAAAGGAAGATGGCAACTGATGTTTAGTGTGGAGAAGTGTGAGGTGATAAACTCAGGGGAGGCAATGGCCTAGTGGCATTATCGCTGGACTGTTAATCTAGAGATCTGGATAACATTCTGGGGACCCAGATTCAAATCCTGCCATGGCAGTTAGTGGAATTTGAATTCAATAAAATATCTGGAATTAAGAATCTAATGATGACCATGAATCAATTGATGGGGAAAAACCCATCTGGTTCACTAATGTCCTTTTAGGGAAGGAAACTGCCAACCTTACCTGGTCTGGCCTACATGTGACTCCGGACCCACAGCAATGTGGTTGACTCTGAACTGCCCTCTGGGCATTAGGGATGGGCAATAAATGCTGCCTAGCCAGTGATGTCCTCATCCTGTTAATGAATAAAGAAAAAACAGAGAGACAGTATAAGACAAAAGATACTATTGTAAAGAGTGTTCAGGAGAGACCTGTGTGCATATGTGCACAAGTCATCAAAGATGTGGAGAGAGCGATTAACAAAACAGAATATCATCGTATCATAAGTTTTATTAATACTGTCAATGACCGAGGAGGTTGTGCTGAACCTGTATAATACAATGATTAGATTTCAGCTGGAGGTACAGAGGTGTATAATTCTAGGTACCACACTTTAGGAAGAATGTTAGGATTTAAGACATTGAGTACAAAAGACATTTATGAGAATGGTTCTTGAGATAAATCATGAGGGGTCTGGACAGAGTGAAAATGGAGAAAGTGTACCTGCTTGTAAAAGGATTGAAAATGAGAGACATGGATTTACAGTGACTTGCAAAAGAAGTAAATGTGAAGAAAATCCTTTTCACACAACAAGTCTTTTGAGACTTGAATGCATTGCCTGAAAATATGGTGGAGGCAAGTTCAGTCAAGGCATTTGAGAGTGAAGTAGATGATTATTTAAATAGAAATAATGTGCAGGGTTACAGTGAAAGGAAAGTAGAATGACACCAAATCATGATGCCCACTTGGAGAACCGATGCAGACATGGTGGCATGAATGTCCTTGTTTTGAATCCAAGCAGTTCAGTGATGGAATAGTCTTTGTTACATTGTTAATTGACTCCCCACCCTTGTCTCTTTCTCTAACATATTTATGACTGTAATGGTACTATTTCCTACCCTTGCCTTTAAGTGGAAAATTTAATCAATGTTCTTAAATTGTACCATTTTTCTCACATTCACCTGGTTCACCATAAGATTTTGCTTCCCTTTCTTGAATTCTCTGTTGCCATTTCTAGGAATAAACTCTTGATCAGTATCCACTCAAAGTCCATTGATTACCAAAATTACTTTGGCTATATTTTCTACTGACTACACTTTATACATTACAACAGTTCAAGAATTTCATAGACTGTAAAATGCTCTGAGATATCCGGTGGTTATGAAAAGAGTTTTGTAAACGTAACTCTTTCTTTCTACTTACTGTAAGGACTTTATTCCAGTCTCAGTTTTCCCATCTCCATCACATTTTCCATGCTGACACTTGCAATGTATCTTCCTTTAGCTTCAACTGAAATTTCCCACCATAGGATCCTCAACCATGCCTGTTCCATTTCCAGCACTTTCACTCTCATTCCTTCCTATTCATTTCAGGCTGCAAAGGTTCCTCTTGCCCAAACATTTCAACCCACCAGACTTCACATTTAACACATCATTATATATTATTTCTGTCACCTCCAGCATGATGCCACCATCAAGCTCATCCTTTCCACCCTTTCAAAATTCGAAAGGGAATGTTCTCTCTGCAACATTCTAGTCCACTTTTTTAGGTTGACCCCATGCCTGTGTACATAGAATGAATATGACTGGTTAATCTTTGTACATGAAATGGTCAAGAGGTAGCAAAGGTAAATTGAAAAGGGTATCAAGCAGTACATGAACTGAACCAATGTGATGTTATGCCGATGGAAATTCCCAATATTAGCAATGATGCAGATATGTAGTTGGAAATAATTCCAAGAATCAAATATTAACACCAAGCTTGCCAACAGTATGGTTCAACCTCAGCAAAGGAGAGTGCTGAAATCAGCAATTAAGGAACAGAGTTTGTCACTGTCATTAAAGGCAGTAACTCAAGTTTTTCCTCAATTTAATTGGTGGAAACTGGAGAACATTTCATGAGAATGCATTATCTTACACCATTGATAACCCATTCAGCCCCAGGTTCCTGCTCCACTTTTTAATCAGGTCACACAAGCGTTGCCTGAAGAAAGTTCAGGAGGACTGCATGCACAGAATAGAACCTGTCTGATTTTTAATCATTCAAATTAATGACAGGACAGTTGGAAGGGTTCATTAAAAGGTGTATAACATTCCCTCTATTTGTTGTGATGCTGTTTGAAGCTCAGATAGTAAAGAAATTCTACCCGATTATATAAAACATAACACAACCCATACTTTGGAAAGAGGTGTTGCTATTTTAACAAGGAGTCAACAGCTAGCAAAATAGAACTGGTACAATCTTAGTATTTGAACATTGTTAAAGGAAAATATCATGTATTCTAGCCAAGCTATATCATTAAAATGCTTACTTTGCAAATAAAAATGTGTTTAGAAGATCACCTGTTAATCCTTTTGGGTTTAATTTTAAGTCCTATTGCTATTTGCTGTATTAAGATTATAAAGTCTACAAATTAAAATTGAACTATTAATAGAACAACAGCATTTGGAGTCTGTCACCAGTGTACTTACCTACACTTTGGGCAGAACTTTACAGGATGGGCAGATCATTCAGTCCATCCTCAGACTTACTTAAAAATTGTTTGATCAATTTCTTACTAAGGATATTGACCTACAGCCATAATAAACTTTGGGCAGCAAAGCAAGGACAGAGGAGGAATTCTGCCCCTCACTCTGTGCAAGTCCCACTTTCCAGACTATATAGACAATTTGAATGGCTAACTGCTCT
The DNA here is from genome assembly GCF_021869965.1 of Rhincodon typus. NCBI lineage: Eukaryota > Metazoa > Chordata > Chondrichthyes > Orectolobiformes > Rhincodontidae > Rhincodon > Rhincodon typus. Next base: position 55,277,013 of record NC_063339.1, on the reverse strand, counting down.
TACAGTCCCAGCAGTTTCTGTGTCCCACAGCGGACGTTACTTGGACCGCAACTAGTTCCAGAATGAAGACCCCACAGATGTTGGGCCCAGGTAATTTGGTGACATTGAATTGGGGGGAAGTTCGAGTATCAGAGGAAGGAGGCATGTGAAAGATAGGGAAGTGAGTTTTGAAGTCCACTTATATTGGAAGGAAGGGTGTTCTATCTTCTGAGGTGTATCTCAAATACACAAGCAACACCCATCCCAAATTCAGTGACGTGTTTCTTTTGTGCCCATTTAGAAGAAAATGGGCTGCCCAGTATCAGTTGTCTGTATTCAGTAGCAGTGTTATAATATAGCCCACATAATATTGTGGTCAACTGAGCTGTTAAGAAACTCAACTGACTCTTATTATTTATTCAAATGTCGGAGACTGCCAATTTTGGCATCCCCCAAAACATTGTGGGAATATGGAGAACCACTTGGGTGGTGAAAAGATAGTTGGCCTGCTACCGGATCCATTTTAAATAGAGCCCAATGAGGGGCATATAAAATCCAGTTTTTAGATTTTATTCTACTGGAAACTGGAGGAACTATGAACAAAAAGACCCCATCATAACCCTGCTCCATAGCATTCTCTTTTGCTGCATCTCAGGTGGTGTTCTCCTGCTTTAGATGTCTCCTCCTTAAATGTAGTTAACCAGATTTTCTTTCGGAAGCACCATTTTCTTTCTCCATCTGGTTGTGCCCATTCTACTGTCACTTTGGCAGGAGGTGTTCCAGGAGATTAAATGTGTTTGGCCAAATTCTCCATCACAATGTCCCACAGGCACCACTATTCAGTCCTCAGTGATACTTCTTCATTCTGTCTTTCTATCTGATGTCCAGGATCTTGTATAGGCAATGCTGAAGAAAGACATCCAACTGACGTGGCACATACACTATTCTCTTCCATGTATGACATGTATAAATTGCAATTGGTACTAGAATGAACCATTTGAGTCCATCTTCATGGCCATGTTTATTTTGTTGGATGTTCGCAGCATGTGAAATTGCTGGAAGACTGATTCTGCTTTGCTTATTTTTTGTGGACGCTGATCTCTACATCACCGTTGCTGGAGATGTTGTTTCCTAGATACGGTATGTGTACCTGTTACCATCTAGTTGTTATTGTCTTGGTCTTCCTGCAGGTGGTGTGTAGATCAAACTTGGCGCCGCTACTCTCAAGACTGGTGGTCATGTCTTGGAGTACCCATGATTCTTCAGTGAGAAAGGCAATGTCATCTGCAAAATCCTGATCCATCAAACAGTCATCTTGCCATTGGATGCCACAGTCTGCACAACTGTCATTTTTCCTTATGATGAAGTCAATAACTAAGAGGAAACGGAATGTGGAGAGTATGCAGTTTTGCTGTAGTCCTCCAATGATGTTGAAGAAGTCTCTGGTGCCCATGCGGATCTTAACATTTTTAGTTGGAATAGTGATACAAGGCTTTCAAGATGTTGATATAAGGCTTTGCAGACATTATTACGCCATTGTTGGATGTCATACTGTCTTGAAAGGTATCAGAGTTACTGCCAATGGATACTATCAAACATCTTCTACATGAAAACTTCCTAATGCTTTTGCCTCTGTTCTATGATGCTCCAATATAAAAAGCTCGCAGCATGAACAGCCAGCTCCGAAATCTGCATCCATCAGGCAGATGGATGATCAATCACTGACTCAAAATCAAATTTACAGAAGACCTTACTGAATAGAAGAGTATGGTGAGAGGGTGGGAAGAGGTAATTAAATTGGGAATATTTTGTCTGTAAATTGTCTAATTCTATGTAACCTTTGCGTGAACACCCCCTTTTCTTCTTGTCAGAGTTCAATAACAATGAATAACAAATTGGCATAATTTTAAGGTGAAGGGCAAGAGATTTTCAGGAGAAATATTTTTCATACTGAGGTTGCACTATCTGGGAGGGTAGTAGAGATTGGAAACCTCACAAACTTTAAAAGAATACATGGATGAGCACTTGAAATGTCATAACCCTAAAGGCTATAGAGCAACTGCTGGAAAGTGGGATTAGTGCAGATAGGTTGGTGCAGACTTGATGGACTGAAGGGCATCTTCTATGATTTTATGACTCCTTGCTGATTTTTTTTTTGTCCTATTTTGGCAAGACTGTGTATCCCGTAAATATCGATCCCATCATGGTAAATTAAGTCGTTTAATGGCACAATTAGACCAGAAATCAGTAATGCCATCAAAAAGAGCAATTTATCTGTACCATTACTTTGCCATTTAAGGAGGGTCTTAGAAGACAGAGATATGAAGAATTAAGATAGAAGATTCAAAGTACAAAATTTGTGTGACTAAAGATATTGGAACAATGGTGATATCAAAGGAGTGTGAGAAGTATGAGACTAAAGTTGGAGGAACATGTTGCACCACACTACTTTTAAGTTAATTGTAGTATTTATAGCTTTTTGCTTAACACTAAAATGAAATACCTGTGAAGTTTAGAAAATGCTGTAAAACTAAGGGAAGTAGACAGAAAATGGTAAGATTAATGTTTTGATGTCATGATGGTCCTTTGTCAGAACAACTCCAATATAATGTTAGTAAATGACTTAATGGTGTGAAAGTTAATTCCGTTTGAATTATACAATGGCCAACATCCTCATATTGACATGTGTGATGCAGTCATCTGCTTTCAGTTGAGCTTTACCGTTGAGTATCCAACTGTTTAAAGAAGCTGGCACTTCTTGCTGCCAACTGATCAAGTTAATAGTGTTGGCAAGAAGCCTTAGTGAATCTGTTGTCTGCTCAGCTGCTATTTCTGTTGGAAGAGAAATATGTCAGTGAGCAGCTATAAAAAAAATTGCAATAGTACGAACATTAAAAGTTATTTGAGTCCAGCTTAATTTTTAAAAACAAAATTTGTAGTTTAAAAAATGTTTGTTGTAATGAAAATTTAAACTTAATTACCTCATTATCTAAGACAACAGGTTAAGACAACTAATGTGCTTATCACCAAACTTCAGAACCACTCCTTACTTCAGGTTCCCAATATTACCAGAAGCTCTCTGTTCCTGGTACAGAAGAAATAAGAGATCTTTTCGATAAAGACAATGGCTATAGAGAACTGACGACTATTATTGGTATAAATTTCAGTTGCATTTTGAAGCTCTGTATACTGAATATCTTCAGTGGGAGGAAATTTGGGAAGGGTTTAGAAAGGTTGAAAATATGAGACACAGATTCCATCTGGAATGTATTAACGTCAAAGATGCATTTGTTGGAGTGCCTCTGCGTGATGTGCTCTGTAAAGGAGAGGCTGCATTTAATTTTGAGCTTGATATCTATGCTAACAGTGAGCTTAGTTTGAAATACCATAAATGATGATCAGATTTATTCAGAAGTGTAAATGTTAAGGACTTGTGACTACCTGTATTCTCCTCCCATCCATGAAAGACCAGGTTTTAAATTCAGCCTAGTGATGGGTAATAGAAGGAAACTTCTTAGATATTAGTTGCTAGCGGTAGAAAGTGAAAATTTGAGCTAAATTGAAAACACCTTTCAAAACTGAAATTTTAGTTCAGTATTGTTGAATAAAATTAAATATTATATGCGCGTTAGTTAAATCTGTAAATACTGTACATATATTGTTTAGTAACAAGCTTTTCAAAAGTTAAAAAAAAATTTAGATCAAAATTTCCATTTTCCAAAATAAACAAATAATAATGTAAGTAATTCTGATGAAAAACATTGTTTATTTCTCAAAGGATATTGTAGTATTGTCTTTAAGTGTTAGATAATATGAATAGTTCATATTTATTTGTGGTGAAATCCCATTAACTAATTCCATACCTTAATTAATTGATCAATGAATACCATGCTTATTTCATTTATTTAGATCTCTGTGGACGGAATCGATCAAAATGTTTACCTCTGATGACTATTTATTTTGCATTTAATAATGTAATTCAATCCCAAAATTTTAAATAATTTTAAACTAAGGTTTAAGAACAGATTTGCAAGATGCTGTTGGCAGTTGGTGTCACCTATGATACATCCCTGAAGTAAAAATAAATAGTCAAGGGATTAGAACAATGTTGGATCCAATCCAGTAAAAAGAAGTAGCTTAGTTGAGTAAAAGTGGACATTGGCTAGAAGACTGCAAAGTACACGGTGGTTAATAATTTTTTTGAAGCTTCTGAAACAGGGACAAACTGATGTCATCATTATTTATTACCCTTTATGTCATTGTGAATTTTGTCACAGAACAGCATGCATACATCTTTTACACATTGAAGCCTATACTGTCTACATTTAAAATGTTAACTTTTGAAAACATTTAATAATTTAATACTATAATAAAGAACATAAGTTGATTTCAAATTATTGTATCTTGCTTTGAAAATAGTTTAAAATTAAGCAACAATTCAATCTTAGTCCTGCCTGTGTAAATCTTTATTATATATATTAATATGTATGGATTTGTCAATAACATTTGTGATTGCAGAGTAAACACACTGGGTGTGCTAACGTAATACCTCAAACTACTCAATTATATGAAATCAACACTGAATTGCAGTATGGTTGTACAAAATAGTTATTTATTGTGCAAACTGATTTAAAAATAGCAAAATCTGTGCTATGTTATTGATATCTTTTTTCTCATTTGCTTCAAACATAGTGAATAATTACATTAATAAGATACTGCAGATGCTAGAAATCTGAATCAAACACAGAAAATGCTGGAGAAAGTCAGCAGGTCTGGCTGTGAAGATTCAGAAGTTCTGAAGAAGCCACCTTGTTATCTCAGATTCTCCAGTATCTGCAGTTCCTACTATCTCTACAATTTTAACCCTACTGCGAACCTCTTCTAAGGATGCCTAGCCTGAAGAAGTTACCCTCCTCCCTCCGGACAAACCTCAGGGGATCTCTCTCCCACTGCAATTCTCTCGTAATCTCTTCGGCCTTGAAACTGCACGACCATGTCCTGAAGCAAACCAGGTACTACAGCCACATCACCTTTCTTATTACCTGCCTACAGAACCAGATCATCCCCAATGGACTACAGTCCACATTCAGGCCTTCCCAATTTGGCCCCAACCGTGACAATGTCTACATTCATAGCATTGAGATCCTTCAGAAGCGTTTCTCCCTGCGACTCCTGAAACACACACTCGCAGCAATGTGCCGGCATCTCCGGGCACTACAATCAAGCCTACCCCAGCTCAGAGCCTCCCTCTCCCAAACCTGCAAAGGACCGCTCCTGTTTTTTATTCTTCGTAGGATCCACAACCTGAACTCACAATTCTACTCAGCTTTATTGGACACTAAAAACCATAAGTACAGTCAACTTACTGGTGCCTGCCACCCAAAACGGGCCTACTCCACCTCCCAAATCCCCAACCCTACCCAGGACCTTCCCCACAATGTGCCCGCCGCCATTGGCCATGAGGCCACTGTCGGAGAACCCACAGATGACGTCACATCCACCACCGCCGGGTACCCCACTTCCGGGACAGTGAATGCCATTGCTGCTGATGCCACTGCCTCCATTTCCGAGACCAACACCACAGACACTGAAGACGCACCTACCGTCACTGCTGCTGCCGCCGCCTACCCCACTCCGCCCACCGCCAATGCCGCTCCGCCCATCACCGATGCGGACGCAACTCCGCCCACCGCCGACACAACTCCGCCCACCGCTGACGCCGACGCAACCCCGCCCACAGCCTACGCTGACACAACTCCGCCCACAGCCGACGCCTACGTCATTCCGCCCACCGCCTCCACAGCCAGCAGCTCCAGAGGAGACAGCAACACTCAGCCCTGCCGAGTCTTCACCATCCTCCCAGACCTCCCCCTTACTGAGGACGAACGGTCAGTCCTCAGTAAAGGGCTCACCTTTGTCCCCCTCCACCCACACATCAACGAATACCGCTCACGTTTGGACATTGAGCAGTTTTTCCAGCGCCTCCACCTCCACGCTTACTTCTTCAACCGTGAACCTAACCCTCCCTCTACTGACCCCTTCTCCCTCCTCCTGGACACCACCCCAAGGCCTCCTACCCTCCCTCGACCTCTTCATCTCCAACTGCCATCGAGACATCAATCGCCTCAACCTCTCTGCCCCTCTCACCCAATCCAACCTCTCCCCCACAGAACGTGCAGCCCGCCGCTCCCTCTGGTCCAATCCCAACCTCACCATAAAACCCGCGGACAAGGGAGGGGCAGTTGTAGTATGGCGCACTGACCTCTACATCGCCGAGGCCAGACGCCAACTCTCCGACACCTCCTCCTACCGCCCCCTTGATCATGACCCCACCCCTGAGCACCAAACCATCATCTCCCAAACCATCCACAACCTCATCACCTCAGGTGACCTCCCACCCATCGCCTCCAACCTCATCGTTCCCCAACCCCGCACCGCCCGCTGCTATCTCCTTCCCAAAATCCACAAACCTGAATGCCCTGGTCAATCCATTGTTTCCGCCTGCCCCTGCCCCACCGAACTTATCTCCAACTATCTGGACTCCATTTTCTTCCCCTTGGTCCAGTAACTCCCTACCTATGTCCGTGACACCACCCACGCCCTCCACCTCCTCCAGAACTTCCAATTCCCCGGTCCCCAACACCTCATCTTTACCATGGACGTCCAGTCCCTGTACACCTGCATTCCCCGTACAGATGGCCTAAAGGCCCTCCGCTTCTTCCTGTCCCGCAGGCCTGACCAGTCCCCCTCCACTGACACCCTCATCCGCTTAGCCAAACTCGTCCTCACCCTCAACAACATCTCTTTCAATTCCTCCCACTTCCTACAGACAAAGGGGGTGGCCATGGGTACCCGCATGGGCCCAAGCTATGCCTGCCTCTTTGTAGGTTACGTGGAACAATCCCTCTTCCGTACCTACAGCGGCCCTAAACCCCGCCTCTTCCTCCGTTACATTGATGACTGTATCGGTGCCGCCTCATGCTCCCACGAGGAGCTCGAACAGTTCATCCACTTCACCAACACCTTCCACCCCAACCTTAAGTTCACCTGGACCATCTCTAATACCTCTCTCCCCTTCCTGGACCTCTCGGTCTCCATCTCGGGCAACCACCTAGAAACCGATACCCATTTCAAGCCCACCGACTCCCACAGCTACCTAGAATACACCTCCTCCCACTCACCTTCCTGCAAAAATGCCATCCCCTATTCCCAATTCCTTCGCCTCCGCCGCATCTGCTCCCAGGATGAGGCATTCTACTCCCATACATCTCAGACGTCCTCGTTTTTCAAGGACTGCAACTTCCCCCCCCTCAGTGGTCGAGAACGCCCTTGACCGTGTCTCCCACATTTCCCGCAACTCATCCCTCACACCCCATCCCCGCAATAACAACCAAAAAAGAATCCCCCTCGTCCTCACGTACCACCCCACCAACCTCCGGATCCAACACATCATCCTCCGACACTTCGGCCATCTGCAATCCGACCCCACCACCAAAGAAATTTTTCCCTCCCCACCCTTATCTGTTTTCCAGAGGGACCACTCTCTCCGTGACTCCCATGTGAGCTCCACACTCCCCTCCAGCCCCACCACACCTAGCACTTTTCCCTGCAACCGCAGGAAGTGCTACGCCTGCCCCTACACCTCCATCCCAGGCCCCAAGAAGACTTTCCACATCAAGCAGATGTTCACCTGCACATCTGCTAATGTGGTATACTGCATCCGCTGTACCCGTTGTGGCCTCCTCTACATCGGGGAAACCAAGCGGAGGGTTGGGGACCTCTTTGCAGAACACCTACGCTCGGTTCGCAATAAATAACTGCACCTCCCAGTCGCGAACCGTTTCAACTCCCCCTCCCATTCCTCAGACGACATGTCCATCCTGGGCCTCCTGCAGTGCCACAACGATGCCACCCAAAGGTTGCAGGAACAGCAACTCATATTCTGCTTGGGAACCCTGCAGCCCAATGGTATCAATGTGGATTTCACAAGCTTCAAAATCTCCCCTCCCCCTACCGCATCCCAAAACCAGTCCAGCTTGTCCCCGCCTCCCTAACCTGTTCTTCCTCCCACCTATCCCCTCCTCCCACCTCAAGCCGCACCCCCATCTCCTACCTACTAACCTCATCCCGCCCCCTTGACCTGTCTGCCCTCCCTGGACTGACCTATCTCCTCCCTACCTCCCCACCTACACTCACCTTTACTGGCTCCATCCCCGCCTCTTTGACCTGTCTGTTTCCTCTCCACCTATCTTCTCCTCTATCCATCTTCTATCCGCCTCCCCCTCTCTCCCTATTTATTTCAGAACCCCCTTCCCCTCCCCCATTTCTGATGAAGGGTCTGGGCCCGAAACGTCAGCCTTCCTGCTCCTATGATGCTGCTTGGCCTGCTGTGTTCATCCAGCTCTACACCTTGTTATCTTTATTTCTGAAGAAGCCTATTGGACTTGAAACTTTAAGTCTGTTTCTCTTCCCACAGATGTTGCCAGACCTGTTGGGTTTCTCCAGCATTTTCTGTCATTGTTTCAGAAGAAGACTAAACATGGCAACAAAACCGTTTTGATCATAATTCCAATAGAAAAGCAAATTTTGAGAATTTTATAAAATCATTAAAATTATAAAATTCAAAAGACGCTGTGCAAGTCAACTGATAATTAAAATATGTCCAAATGTTAATCTTTTAATATGCTGTTGAAACATTAAAAATCAACAATGTGGCATCACACGATTAAAGGTTAGAGAGAGATAGAAACAATTATAGCAATAATCAGTACCTTAGATAACAGTAAGAATTCAAGCTTCAAAAAAGGACTTCTCATGAGCTCAAAAAATGACTTGTCAAATGTCTGCAAGGGTCTAAATGTATATTTCAGTTCAAAACTATAGTAGCATTGGTTTTCATCTCTAGTGTAATTAACAGACATACAGCACAATCACAACAAGCTGAATTGCAGAAATTCCACTGACAAATTTGTGTTATGGAGGATCAAGACTGCCAAGGAGATGCCTATGCAGCTTGGTTTTACCTACAAATGCACTCTATCAAAAATAACCAAATTATAATACAGTGACACAGTAAATGTACAAAAAGTGTCTTTACTTTTTAATTTACTCATAATTTGCAAAGTCCTGACTTTGTACAGTAGAAGGCATTGAAAACTGTTGGGACTTAGCTCTGGAAAAACTCAGCTATTTTTTCAGCTTATTGGACTGACTTCAGATGATTATTGTAAAGTCCACATGTAATCAATCCAATCAAACATCTTATACATGTTTTTCATACTGTTGTGCAAAATCCTGAAGCATCTCTATGATCATTGTGGCTTCAGGTCAGGAACAGTGGGATAAGCAGGGCTGGGGGATGTGGTGATTATTTTGGTGGTTGAGATATTATTCAGACTCTTCAGAGTCAATGATCCCTTTGGACTCCTCAGTTGAACAGTGTACTGAAACTACAATTGCTTCATCTGTTGTCCACCTTAGCCTAGGTGTTCAGTTGTTTCTTCCAGCGTTTTTAAACTGGCCTTGCACAGGTGAGTGAAAAGAGCCTTAACATCAGACTGATTAGATTTAACCTGCTCTTTCTCATTCTCTTGCACACAAGTAGCCCCTGATTGAACCCAATGTGGCAGAATCAGTTGGCAAATGTGGCTTCAATTGCCATCTTCTGTGCCACCTTCCTCATGAACATGCCGTTGGGAACAGTTGAGTTGTACTTATGCTTCTTATCGATGCCTTTGATAACCTGAGAAAGCAGCTGCTGTCAATAGTTGGGTTTTCAGATCCTCAATCAGCTCTGATGGCTGGAGTTTGGCCCTGGTATTGGGGTGCAAGAACATCAATTTGACAGACTCTTGAGGCCAACAATATCAAGGTGCCCAAGGGAGTTGTCTGTAATGATGTTAATCTTCCATTGATACATTTGTCTGCTTTTCTGACATATTTCAAAAATGCTGGAGGTCATCCGAGTAGTTTGTAGCATCTTGGCATTAGCTTCTTGGGCTTTCCTATCACAACAGCAGCAGGTTTTCAGTGCACATGTTGACACAGACATAACTGTGATACATTAACTGCTTTGCTTTCAACTATTATGTTGTTTCATCCTTAATCATTAAAGAGCAATCTAGTAAAAGATGGTTAAACAGCATCATCAGTGTTAAAAATGTCTCCTGGCACATGATAGTTCAAGATGTGGAAAAGATATTCTGCAGCCTATTGTCATCATTGCTGATGCAAGTGCTGCCCCCTCATTGTATGCAATGCAGAAGACAATGTCATGTCTGGTCTTGAATAAATCAGGTCATCTTTATGGCCCAGTTCCTCTGCCATGATGACTCCCTATGTCAGCCAGATTGGACCATAGATGGGAATATTTTCTGTTGAGCTGCTACATTATCAGAGCTTCTTCAACACTAGGATAGGCGGCTGTTCTCACCCCCTCGCTTGCTGGAGAGGATGCCTGCTTGTCAAACTGTTCCAAGATTTTTTTGCCCTGTCCTTAAGAATGATTGACAAACTCAAAGATAGTATCTCCACCGTTGTGCAATGTCAATTTTTTGCTTCACACATGGTTTTATAGTGCTACATCAGAATTTTTGTTTTTAATTGACAGAACTTTTAACTTTCTCACAGGCTTCACCGTGCTTGATGTGTTTCACAGATAGATCTCAATATTGACCTTGTTTCTTCATTCATGGGGTATGTGCATCTTTGGCAGGACTAGCGTTTATTGTCAATCCCTAGCTGCCTTTAAGAAGAGGATAGTGACTTGGCTCTTGAGGCCATTTGGTATAGGTAGACCTCGATTCCTATCCTGTGATCTGATGTGTGTAGCCATAGCATTTATATGGCTGGTTCAGTTCAATTTCTGTTCAATGGTCCAAGATATTGATAGTCACAGATTTAGTGATCTTGCTGCATTTGGACATGGTCTGCTTCAGTATCTGAGGAGTCACGAGTAGTGCTGAACATGGTGCAATCATCAGTGAACAGCCCCACTTCTGACCTAACAATGATAGAATGGTCAATGTTGAAGCAGCTGAAGCTGGGCCTCGTACACTGCCCTGAGGAACTCCTACGGAGATGTCTTGGAGTTGAGATGGCTGACTTCCAACAACCAGAATCATCTTCCTTTGTTTCAGATATTACTTCAGTTAGTGGATTGCTTTACCCCTGCTTATCATTAATTATTGTGTTCCTTGATACCACACTCGGTCAAATGTGGGCTTAATGTCAAGAGCAATCACTCACACCTCATCTCTGAATTTATATCTTTTGTCCATGTTTAAACCAAGGCTATAATGAGGTCAGGAGCTGAGTAGCCCTGGCAGAACCCAGACTGAGTGTGTGAGCAGGGTATTGCTAAGCAAATGCAGCTTGATAGCATTGTTGATAACTTCATCGATGTGTGAGAGTAAACTGATGGAGTGTTAATTGGCTGATATGGATTTGTCCTGCTTTTTACGCACAGTACATGCCTGGATAATTTTCAACATTGCCAGCAGATGCCAGTGTTGCAGTTGAACTGAAACCGTTTGGCTAGGGGTGCGGCAAGTTCTGGATCATGCATCTTCAGTATTATTGTTGGAATGTCGTCGTGGCCCACTGTATCTTGATATCATCTGGAGTGAATCGAATTGGTTGAAGACTGGCATCTGGGATGCTGGGGGCCTCTGGAGGAGGCTGAGATGATACTTCTCGATGAAGATTGTTGAAAATGCTTCAGTCTTATCTTTTTCACTGATGTGCTGGGCTTCTCTGTCATTGAGGATGGGATATTGTGGAACCTCCTCCTTCAGTTAGTTGTTTAGTTGCTACCAAAATTCGCAATAGAAATGACTGGACTGCATACCCTAGATCTGATCTATTGATTGTGGAGTCACTTAACACTGTCTCTCATTTGCTGCTTATGCTGTTTAACATGTAAGAGTAGTCTTGTTTGGTAGCTTCATCAGGATGATACCTCATGTTGGGTTTGCCTGGTGCTGCTGACACCTTTGGCACAATTGGAGTATTGCTTCATCTCGACTTTGGCTCCATACGTTCTCTGTAGTATCTGTGAATCTGACAATTTCTATTGTTCTTGGAGACAGATATAGGGTAAAAGATTACCAGTGATTTTTTCATATTGGATTCACTTAAAGAAATTCTCTATTTCTGTTTACATTCCAGCCTTGTGTTTTTGAAACACAAGTATTTTAAGATCCATGTGGCATCTGGCAAATGAATTGCGCATTATTGACTTGAAATTCCTTTCAAACTTTAAAACATTATAAACTAATTGTCAGCAATTAACGGACTACTCCAGACCACTCTTTCAACTTTTGAAGTAAATAATTGAATGCCTTCGGGAAAATAAATGGTAAAAGAATTTGATCTGACTATATTAAATATTAATACAAAAACATCCAGACTTTCATAAGATGAAATGTGTTTACTTTCAGGAAAAATTCTTCAAGTGTCAAATTGGTGCAGCCATTTTTCTCTCAAAATGGTTGTTGAATAGTGAGCTAAAAGTATGAAATTGGTTGATAGGGAAGAGATAAATGGAATAGTCAAAGTGAAAGCTCTGAACTTTGAATGGAACAGTTGATGTTGAAATGGGGGACTCTAAGGTTTTGTCATTTCACGATGAAAATTTAAATATGGTGCTGGAGGTGAAGTTACACATCTTGTGAAGGTTTAACTAAACATACAGGAGAATAACATTATCAATGTCTCTAGTCTCTATGAAAATATAGCCTCAAGAGTTTTCCTGCAACAACCAAAGAATGGTTAAAACTCATTTTACAAAAAATAATATATTCCCCCACGTTAATGAACATCTGTATAATCACAAAACAGGAAGTAACATATTGGTGACCCATTATACCTAAAATTCAGTTTTGTTGACGTCAATGAAATTGAATATTGGGTGAAGCATATAATCCGCATTCAATACAATAATATCCATTTTGCATCCGTGCCATGCCCAATTTTACCCTGTTAACCCACCACCATTAAACTAATAGTATAGCATTAATTTGAAACAGAAATATTTATGAATAGCTTAAAAGTGGTTCTGAATAAATAAATTTAACTTGTCAATTGTTTTATCACATTTAACAGATACATTCCCAAAATAATTCATGTATGTTGATGAGATAGTGGTAGATTCAACAATTATTTAAACATGCTGTGAACAATAATGCAATGACAAACATGTTTTGCTAGTGTTGGTCAAGAAGAACATAAGAACATAAGAACTAGGAGCAGGAGTAGGCCATCTGGCCCCTCGAGCCTGCCCCGCCATTTAATAAGATCATGGCTGATCTTTTTGAGACTCAGCTCCACTTACCCACCCACTCACCATAACCCTTAATTCCTTTACTGTTCAAAAATTTATCTAGCCTTGCCTTAAAAATATTCAGCGAGGTAGCTTCAACCGCTTCACTGGGCAGGGAATTCCACAGATTCACAACCCTTTGGGTGAAGAAGTTCATCCTGACCTCAGTCCTACATGTGCTTCCCTTTATTTTGAGGCTATGCCCCCTAGTCCTAGTTTCACCTGCTAGCAGAAACAACCTCCCTGCCTCCACCTTATCTATTCCCTTCATAATCTTATATGTTTCTATAAGATCTCCCCTCATTCTTCTGAATTCCAATGAGTATAATCCCAGTCTACTCAGTCTAATTGTTCTACTCAGTCTAAGAAGGGAATGGTTGCCAACACTAGAATAGAAATTTATTGTCATGTGTACTTCTACATGAGAGAATGAGCAGAGAAGGACTAAATTAAAAGCCAGAATTCCAAAGGTAATTCATCGTATGTTCCTTTCCCTGGATTACTACTGGATCCAGCAGCAATTTAGTATAAGGAACAAAGATTAGAGGGGTAAAGGTATGGCTCAAAGATTAATATGTGAGAAAAGGAGATTTATTCATGGAGCACTGGAACCAACACTAGTGATAGAGCTGAATTGTTGGGATGACCTTCATTTAAACGTATCTAGATAAATCATATAACTGCATCTGTAGACAGGGCTTAAAATTGAATACTAAATGTGGTGTATGTGCACGTGCCGAGGGTGGGGGGCTGGGGTATGGCGCTGGTGGTTGGGTGATGCCGCAGAGAGGATTCATGTGAAGAGAGGAGAAATTTTGAAATGTGAAGAGAAAGGACATTTGGTTGTGCAGAGTAGGATGCAGGGAATTCTAGTTGGAGAGTGACGGGAAAGGAACGTTCATAACACTAGTTCAGCAAATAAAGTCAGAGTAGTGAAAAATGGTTAAAAAAAAGAGAATTAATGACATCTTATCTCAAATCATGCAACATTCATACCGATAGGGATAAATAGATAGCACAAGTTGAAATAAATGGATATGATATATCTATTATAAAGAAGTGATTACAAGGTAACCAAATTTGGGAACTAAGTATTCAAAGGTATTTGACTTTTCAGAGAGACGGGGAGAAAGGACAAGGAGTTGGGGTAATGTGAATAAGCAATGAGATCATTATGGAACAGTAGTGAGAAATGATCATTGATCAGAAGGTCAAGATGTAGAATCAATTTATTTGAAAATAGAAAAAAGGAAGTCAAAGGTGGGAGAAGTTTATAGACCATAGCAGTAGTTATTCTGGAGGACAGAGTAAACATCAAGAGATAATTGGCATTTGTAAGAAAGAAACTAAATATTATCATAGTTGACTCTTATCTTCATATAGATTAGACAAATAAAATTGGAGAAATGAGCCTTGACAATGAGTTCCTAGAATGTATTTGGTATAATTTCTTAGAACAATATGTACTGGAACCAACCAGAAAACAGATCTGTACTGTTTCAAGAGAGAGGTCTTATGGTACAATGGGCAGGACCCTATATCTGAACCAGAAACTCCAGGTTCAGGTCCAGGTCCCACCTCAGGATTTGATTGCCACAGAAAGTGAATTCATAAAGTGGCCAAGCAGATGATTACCAATCTATAATTCTTTCCAAAAATCTTATGACAAACCACTTGCCCCACAGCTCTCTGTGAAAAGGAGTTCCAAAGATTCTCAACCCTCTGAGAGAAGAACCCCCCTCAGTTTAATCTTAAATTGACACTCAT
Organism: Rhincodon typus; assembly: GCF_021869965.1. NCBI lineage: Eukaryota > Metazoa > Chordata > Chondrichthyes > Orectolobiformes > Rhincodontidae > Rhincodon > Rhincodon typus. Next base: position 55,261,946 of record NC_063339.1, on the reverse strand, counting down.
TTATTCTGAAACTAGGCCTCTGCTTCTAGATTCTTCCATGAGGGGAAGTATCCTCTTAGCATTTATCCTGTCAAGCCCCTTAAGAAAAATATAGGATTCACCTCTCATTCTTCTAAACTACAGTGAGTAGAGTCCCAGTATTTTTATCCTTTGCTCATAAGACAATCCCTCCATACCAGGAATCATCTAAGTGAACCTGCTCTGATCTGCCTCCCTATAAATGATATATTTCCTTAAATAAGGGGATCAAAACTGTTCACAGTATTCCAGATGTAGTCTCCTCAGCACCTTGTATAGTTGCAGTAAGACTTCCCTACTCTTATACTCCAACCCCCTTGAAATAAAAGCCAAAATTTCATAATACTGGAAGAACACAGCAAGCCAGACAGCACCTGGAGGAAAGGAGCTGTCAACGTTTCATATATTACCCTTCTTCAGGACTGGATGTGGGGGGGTAGGGGGAGCTGCAGATAAAGAGTGGGTGAGGGGTGGAGGTGGACTGATGGTGATAGGGGGACACTGGTAGTAGGTTCGACCTGGTCAGTCGATGGGAGGGATGAATCCGGTTGGTGGCTGGAAGGGAGGAGTTGGGGCTAGAAGGAAGCTGGGGGAAGGGTGGGAAGGTTATTTGAAATTGGAGAACTCAATGTTGAGTCCTCCGGGCTGTAGGGTGCCCTGGCAGAAGATAAGGTGTTGTTCTTCACGTTTGCAGTCTGAATCATTGAAACAGTGGAGGAGGCTGAGGACGGACATGTCAGAGTGGGAGTGGGGTGGGGAATTGAAATGGGCGGTGACCGGAAGGTTAGGTCGGCTGTTACAGGCCAGGTGAGGATAGTCGAAGAAACAATCACATAGTCTACGTTTGGTCTCAACGCATTGGGAGCACCGAATGCAAGTTGGAGGAAATGCAGGTGAAGCTCTGTCTCATTTGGAAGGTCTGTTTAGGGACCTGGATGGAGGTGAGGGAGGTGGTGTATGGGCAGGTGTTGCATCCTTTATGAGTACAGGGGAAGGTACCGGCCAGGTTGGAGTGGTTGGTGGGGAGTATGGCATGAACTAAGGAGTGGCGAAGGGAATGGTCCTTGTGGAAGGCAGACAGAGGAGGGGAATGGAAGATATTCCGCGTAGTGGGGTTTAATTTGAGTTGATGGAAGTGTTTGAGGATGATACGTTGGATGCGGAGGCTGATGGGGTGGAAAGTGAGGACAAGGGATCCTTAACTTCACTAGATTTGGAGAGGCAGGTGGTTAAGGGCTATGGAGTGGGGAATGGAGCAGGCCAGTGGAGACCTGTCTGGATGAAAGAGAAAAGAGCGTTGTTTGAAAAAGGCGGACATCCGGGATGCTTGGGAGTGGAATGTGTACTCGTAAGAGCAGATGCAATGGAGACAGAGGAATTGGGAAAACAGGATTGAGTAGGTCTTACCTACTACCAGTGTCTACCTATCACCACCATTCTGACGCCACCCCTCCCCCCTACATCCACAGCTCCCCCTATCCCTACATCCAGTCCTGAAGAAAGGTAATACCTGAAACATTGATAGCTCCTTTCTTCCAGATGCTGCCTGGCTTGCTGTGTTGTCCCAGCCTCTTGTTTGTCTACCTTGGATTCTAGCATCTACAGTTTTTCTGTCTCTAATTTCATTAGACTTCCTGATTAGCTGGTGCACTTGTGTGTTAGCTTTATGTGTTTCGTACACAAGTACCCCTAAGTCCCTTTGTGTGCACTTTCTTCAGCTTTTCTCCATTTAAATAATACTCTGTTCTTTCGTTCTCTCTTCTAAAATGAACAAATGAATTTTCCACATGACACTCCATTTGCCAACATTTTACCACTTACTTAACCTATCAATATCTCTCTGCAAACTATTGTATCTCTCTCACAATCTGCCTTTACACCTATTTTTGTGTTATTTGCAAACATGGCTGCAATACATTCACTTCCTTCCTCTAAGTCATAGATATGTATTTTGAACAATTATAATCCCAGCACGGATCCTTGTGAAAACCCACTGGTCACAGTTACTAACCTGAAATTCCTTATCTCTACTCGTGACTTCCTGCCCATAAACCAATTCTCTGTCCGTGCCAATGTACTATCTCCAAACTTTGGGCTCCTGATTTAACACTTAACCTTTTATGAGGTACTTGTACAGCTTTGGAAGTCCAAATACAACACATTTACTGGTTCCCCTCTATCCACTCTGTTCAAGATTTCCTTGAAAAACTCTGAACAAATTAGTCAAACACAATTTCCCTTTCATGAAGCCATACTGACTCTGCATGATTAGATTATGATTTTACCAATGTTCTGCTAATACTTACTAAATAATTGATCCCAATATTTTTCCAATTGTAGATGGTAGGCTAATCAGCCTATAGTTACCTCTTTTATCTCCCTACCTTTTTCAGCAGACGTCACATTAGCTACTTGTGACAATGCTATGGATTTGAGAGGGGTACTTTGTCCTTTCTTTGAAGAGAAATTTTAAGACAGAGGTACCGAGTTGTCTCTTCCAAACCAGTAAATTAAACAGTTCATGAGGCCCTGGGTTTTTATTTAAGTTAGAACAATAGAAGCAGCATGAATGGGTGGAGTCAGGCTTCCACAGAACCATGGTTTAAATTTAGTTTTCAGTTGCTGAGGTTTTGAAGTTGGTTGTGGCTGCTATGTATCTCTCTGCCATAGTAAAATGCTTGAGCTCTCTCTTTCTGCCAGAATTTTCTCTTGGTGTTCTTTTCTCTCGACTGTGAGACACTGTATTTTACTGAATTTGCCTTTGCCAAGGGTGTGTTTATGGGATGTTACTATATTGAAACAGTTGCTGTTTAGTAGTTAAACAATCTATTATTCTGTTAAGTCTTCCAAGAGAGTTAAAGTTATACCAATTCTTCTTTCTTTTGTTTGTATTTTAACCAGAGACAAGAAAAATATGTGTTTTGCTTAAAGCCAAGTATCCTGACCAATTGAATTACATCTAAAATACAGTTTCTTACACTTGCCTTCAAATAAGATAAAAGTAAGGTTCGAGGCTAACTCCTTGATATATTTGAAAGGGGTTTCATCTGTCCATAACAAATTTTCCAATCCTTTGGTACTTTTCCAGAGTCCAACAACTTTTGGAAAATTACAATCAGTGCATTGACTACCTCTGTAGCTACTTCCTGCAGGATTCTAGGATGCAAGCCATTGGACCAAGGGATTTATCTGCCTTTAGCCTCATTAGTTTGTCTAATACTACTAGCAGATAGGTAGATAAAGTGATTCAGAAGGCATACGGCATACTTGCCGTTATCAGCCGAGGCATAGAGTTTAAGAGCAGGGAAGCGATGCTGGAACTGTATAAAATGTTGGTTAGGCCATAGCTAATGATGAAGGGACATAGATTTAAGGTAAGGGGCAGGAGTTTGAGAGGGGATTTGAGGAACTACTTTTTCACCCGGACAATTATGGTATCTGGAACTCATTGTCTTTACAGTGGTAAAGACAGAAACCCTTAGAACATTTAAGAAGTATTTAGATATGCACTTCTGAACAATTTTTGTGATGCCAAGGCATACGATGCTATAGACCATGTGCTATAAAATGCGATTAGAATAGTTCCATGCCTGTCTTTGACCAACACAGACTTGGTGGACCAAAGGGCATTTTTCTGCGCTGTTGACCTCTTTGAATATGACTATGACACTTGATAGTGAAAAAGCTCCTTTAAATGGAACATATTCAAAGCTTTGAAATATCCTTGCATAATTAAAGCTCCTATGATGCTGCTTGGCCTGCTGTGTTCATCCAGCCCTGCACCTTGTTGTCTCGGATTCTCCACCATCTGCAGTTCCTACTATCTCTGACTCAAAAATATCAAACTTTTTTTTCAGATAGCAAAGACAGCTATCATTTAATACACTCTTTAACTTCTCAATTAAACTGAACTCAGAACCCCAGGCTGCAATAATTAGAGCTTAACCAAGCATTACTAATCACAATAATAGTTCTCAGGAAAATGTCAAAAAAAAACTCTGTTGAAAAGGTTAGTAGTCATGACCAAGTGGTTGAAATTCATTGCAGTTTCCCCACAGAGGTTCAAATCCTGCTGACTGTGCTTCCATTGTCTTTTGTTATAGTAGCAGTGTCCTTACATCTAGACCAGAAGATCCAGGTTCAAGTTCCACCTCTGAATGTGATGGTTGAATAAAACAAACAATCCCATTGAAACTGCATGACCAGATGCCAGTTTATTTCCTTAACTGCAGGAAAATGCATATAAATCATTGCAGTCCAGCAGAGAAAAATTTTAAACTCTCAATTGCAGCTGCAGTATTTTCTTTTACATTAGAGAACAGAGGATTTAAAGCGATTCAGCTCATGACTATTATTCAGACTTGACCTTGCCTTCAAAAGTATTCCATCAATTTGTGACTCCCACACTGTATATAAAGCTGCAACAGCTGAACTGGAATCTGCCTAAATTCAGCATTAAGCTCAAGGGGCATGCTCAGTTTGGAATTTCTACCTGTGGGATTCACACCCCACCTTCATCTCCCCTCAACATTCTGCCCACTATTTTAATGATCTGTGATGTCTTTCTAAGGCCCAAAGATTCTGAATTGGCTTATGAATAGGTTGTGTGACTGGGAAATGTGGTAAAATGAATTGTTCTCCGCTTTGGAAAAGAAGACACAGTATTATTTAAACGGTGGAAGACTAACTGCAGGATTTTGTTATGGAAGGATCTAGATGTCCTCATACATGAATCAAAAAGAGTTTGCATACAGGTACAGCAAGCAATCGGGAAAACAAATGGAAGTTATACTTTATTACAAGGAGATAGAGTGTAAAAGGAGGGAAATCCTGCTAAAACTTTACAGAACATTAGTCAGACCATACTTAGAATACTGCCTCAGATAGTAGGAACTGCCGATGCTGGAGAATCTGAGATAGCACGGTGTAGAGCTGATGAACACAGTAGGCTAGGCAGCATCAGAGGAGCAGGAAAGCTGACGTTTCAGGTCTGGACCCTTCTTCAG
>NC_063339.1:55208497-55256522 GCF_021869965.1 Rhincodon typus | reverse complement strand
AAGGGTCCAGACCCGAAACGTCAGCTTTCCTGCTCCTCTGATGCTGCCTGGCCTGCTGTGCTCATCCAGCTCTACATCTTGTTATCTTAGAATACTGCCTATAGTTTTTGGCTCCAGACTGAAGAAGAGATATACTTGTAATGGAGCCATTTCAGGAAAGATTAACTGGATCAATTCCTGTGTTGATGGAGTTATTTTATGAGGAAAGATTGAGTCTACATTGATTGGAGCTTAGCAGAATATCAGATGATCCTATTGGAACATACAAGTTTCAGGGGCTTGGCGCAATAGGTACTGAGAGAATGTTTCCCCTCACTGAAGAATCTAAATCTAGGCAGCACTATTTTAAATTAAAGGTTCTCTGATTTTAAAGATGAAATGATGAATTTCTGCTGTCAGAAAATCATTACTCTTTGGAATTCATTACCCCCACGGCAGTAGAAGTTGGGTCATTGAATGTATGCAAAACTGATCTGTATAGATTTTTGATCAATAATGGAGTCTGGGATAAGAAAGTGGAGTTAAAGGTAAAATCAGATTAGCCATGATCTTACTGCAAAGTGGATCAAGCTCAAGAGGCTAAATGGCCTACTCCTGTTCCTATTTGTAATGTTCCAATGAAACACAAGCCTGAAATGGTGACTTAAACCAATAGATTCCTGATTTGGAAGCAGACACCATGTTAATTTTCCTATTCTGGAAGACAGCTAAATTTGCACCAATGTTTAAAAAAGGGAGAAAAGGGCAAAGTGAGTAATAGCAACCTAACTTGGTATCGGAAAATTATAGGAAAACAAACAAAGGGAAAGGATAAATTTTTAATTGGAAAGACATGGATTCATCAAAGACATAAATTTATTAAGGAAAGGTTATGTAGATAAACATGACATTTTTGGAGGATGTAACAAAGATGGTTGATCAAAGTAGTGTATTTGATATTGTCTACAACAATTTTTGATAGGGGTTTGACAATTGAAGACTGGCACAAAAGTAAACACTGATAGAATCCAAGTTAATTCTATAGGCTGAATGGATTCCTTTTGTACTGTCGCGATTCTATAATATTGTAAAGTGACAAGTTGGATCCAAAATGGACTCAGAGGCAGGCACCCTTTCCCATGACCATCACCTGGCCCAAGTGTAACAGAGCCTTCAGTAGCCACATTGATCTGTATAGCCATCTATAGACTCACACTGAGAGTGGAAGACAGTCATCTTCATTTGCAAGGGACCGCCAATGATGATTGGCGTTGGCAAGCAGGCAGGAGTAGGCAGTTTTTCATTTCAGAAGGTGTCTTTTAATCTTTGGAGCATCCTGCACTGATGGTGGACCCTGTTCCTTCCAAACTACCTATATTTCAAAATCTACTCCTAATCCCTTTGAATTCCTTCTTTTAAATATGCAAATCCTTTCTACCTAGAGCCCCTGTCATACCTGAATCTGAGCTTTCATTAGGCATTTTGCATAAGCCAACCTGTAGTCTTGGCAACACTTACTATGAACATCTGAAGCTTTTGGTGCTGCCAAGCAATCAGATTGGCAGGCGCTCCAGAGGCTGGAACTTCCATTTGTCAAGGGTCAGAAGTCCCATTCTGCACTCATTCAGCGCTTTATGACTATGGTGCTTCATATTTTTCCACCAAATTTTATTCTTGGCGTAGGTGGGGCATGGGAGGTGGGGGCAGGGTTATCACGAAGCCAGCCATCACTATTTAATCACACTCAACCAGTAAATTGCTGCCGTATTTCTCACCAGCTATTTCTCTGGTTTGTAAAAGATGCTGAAACTCAATTTAAATGTAAAGATGATAATGGGTTAGCCATCTAGCCCACAATAAATAGTTTGTATGTTCGTTGTTGAAATGATCTCATTAGTTAAACTGATTTATTCAGGAATCCTGATCAAAACTCCTGATCTCTAGAAGTTCAAGTGTAAGTTCTGGTCTGTTTTGCTTCAGCCTGGGAAAAGCTAGTCTTCATCAATGACCTTCCCTCCATCATAAGGTCAGAAGTGAGGATGTTCACTGATGATTGCACAATGTTCAGCACTATTCGTGACTCCTCAGATACTGAAGCAGTCCATGTTCACATGCAACAAGATCTGGATAACATCCAGGCTTGGGCTGACAAGTGGCAAGTGACATTCGTGCCACGTAAATGTGAGGCTATGACCATCACCAATAAGAGACAATCCAACCACCACCCCTTGACATTAATGGTGTTACCATCACTGAATCCCCCACTATCAACATCCTGGGGGTTATCATTGACCAGAAACTCAACTGGACTCACCATATTAACACAGTATCTACAAGAGCAGGCCAGAAGCTGGGAATAGTGCGGCGAGTAACACATCTCCTGACTCCTCAAAGCCTGTCCACCATCGACAAGGCACAAGTCAGGAATGTGATGGAATACTCCCCACTTGCCTGGATGAGTGCAGCCTCAACAACACTCAAGAAGCTTGACACCATCCAGGACAAAGCTGCCGGCTTGATTGGCATTACATCCACAAACATTCACTCCCTCCACTACCGATGCTCAGTAGCAGCAGTGTGTACTGTCTACAAGATGCACTGCAGAAATTCACCAAAGATCCTCAGACAGCACCTTCCAAACCCACGACCACTTCCACCTAGAAGGACAAGGGCAGCAGATATATGGGAACACCACCACCTTCACATTCCCCTCCAAGTCACTCACCATCCTGACTTGGAAATATATTGCCATTCCTTCACTGTCGCTGGGTCAAAATCCTGGAATTCCCTCCCTAATAGCATTTTGGGTCAACCCACAGCAGGAGGAATGCAGCGGTTCAGGAAGGCAGCTCACCACCACCTTCTCAAGGACAACTAGGGATGGGCAAGAAATGCTGGCCAGCCAGCGATGCCCACATCCCACAAAATGAATTTTAAAAAAAGTCTACTGTTAGCATCACTGCCTGAAACAGTCTCTCTACAGAATACCAGACACCAGGCTCAGTTGGGTTAACCCTTTAGACTCAACCTTGCAGATACCTGGTTTCTCTAAGAAATCCTTCATTCACTTATAAAGTGGACCAACTGCACTAATTGTAACCTCTTTCCTTTCCATCCTTTCTTCTTTCTTCTTTACATGGTTGCCTGTGTGTGTTTAGTTTACAACAATCATGCCTTGAGTTTGAATACATGAATAATAATACTTTTGTTGGAACACTCAAGAGAATTTGTTGTGAGTAGTTCAAAAATACCACAACAAAATCTGAAGGTCTGGGGGAAATACACCATTGTCAATTTTAAAAGGGAAAGGAAAAATAAAAACAACCATAAAATTGCTTTTGGGCAAAAGAGGACAGAAACAAAATTAATTAAAATTACTTCTCCTTATCTGTAACAGAGTTGCAAATTTGATTGTTTATCAATATAATCATCAAGTAAAGCTGGGGAGATTGTTTAACATATTTTGCAATGTGAAACAGTGTTAAATGTGTCTCAACTGATGCATCACTAAACGAGCCATCCTGTGAATATTCCCTGTCCACACATAATCCTCCGTTCATCCAGGGAGTCATCAACTAATTCTATGCAGAGCTGCAAGCCAAGCTTTCTCATTTTCAAGAAAGATTACCTTCCAGCAGACAAGGTGGTTGTGCTGAACATGTTATAGTACTGAGAAGCTTTTGTAATATAAAAAGAAACTTGAAAACAAATGTAGGATTGGGTTAGTGGCTGTGTCGTGGGAATTGACTGGAAACTGTCCAATTAATGTAGGCTGCAACTGGATGCTAATGAGAACTGGTTTAAAAAAGAGGACTTGAATTTTATAGCGCCTTTCGAGATCTCATGATGTTGTAAATGGCTTTATGTCTGATGAAATACTTTATGAAGTGTCATCGCGATTGTAATGTTGAACAAGTACAAAGCTTTGAAGCTAAGACCCAAAAAATACGAAATAAGCTAAAATTAAAAATATACTTCCAAGAAAATTTTCCTCAGAAGCTGAAAGAATCCATTTTCAAAGAAACATTAAGCTGAAATCTCACAGCGTTGTTTGGTGGGCATGAAGGCAAGGGGTAGAAAAATAGAACGCCATGTCAGAATGCCTGCCTGCCACATTCCTGCTTCTAGGAATATTTGCCATTAACAAATGGTGACTTAGATTATGAACCAATTAAGTCTGATTTCTAAAGTTTTGGAGTAGATTTGCGGAACAACAAACCAGCTCGGTGAGCCAACCAACCTTAAGTCTGATTTGCCAAACCATTGACTTTTTGCCATTGATGGAGCGACCACTCACTGTTTGTCGATGTTGACATCATACTGAAAACAGCCTCCCTGTGGCAGGCAGAGGAACCTCTATGGAGACTCCATGCCCTAAAAGAAGGCCAATGGCAGAAAGATCACACTTTTAGTGCTAAAAATATCCTGGAGAGGTTTCTTTTCTGCAAGAGAGGATTAAAGACTTCGCTTGTCAGAATTTTGAAATTTGGAAGAACACTCCCACATTGAGGGGCTTTGACACCTTTTGACCTGCATCCATCCCTTACGGTCAGGCTGTTGTCGAGCTGTCCAGAGCTGTCAGCCATCTGATTAGATTGGTAAAATCAAGAACCTGTACACTAATTTCATAGGCTGATAGGCAGAGAGACAACCTCTGGAAAGATTGCAATGTTACGTAGTTTGTTTGGTAAGTATGGATTAGGTACCCCTATTTAGACCTAACATCAGGACCACGAAACTGACAAAAGCCAGGCAATTTTTCTGACGTCGAGTGGAATAATGCTAATTCCTAACTCAGTGTGAATCATATACCTTTATTCCCCATTGAGGGAAAGCTATATTTGTAATATTTTGATTCATGTAAGAGAAATGTAATTCTCAAGGAATCAATAATGTTCTGCAATTTGATGGGATTTTATGAAATTCTAAAACTGAGATTCAACAAATATGATGTTATAACATTTCTATTTGTAAAATTCATGGGATATTTTGGTGTGCCCATCATAGTGTAACCATCAGTCAAAGAAATGGCATTTTAAAAAAATGATAGATGATCTGATAATCCTCTGAAAATTTCTTCTGACATTGTTCTACCTGGGGAAAAAAGAGCTAATATTTGCCTAGAAGATGGAATTACCACAGTGAATAGGGCATTTCATAAAGTACATTGGCTCTGTTGCCATAGATTGCTGTCATTAAACCTACTGTGAAAGCTTGTGTAGAGATGAATTAGAGTTATCTGTCAAAACATCACATTTTTCCAGAGGCAATATGAAGAGCAGTCTATTTGATGCCAAGTTTAGTAAAGTAGTTGAGTAAGATAAATGTAGGAATAAAGTAAGATAGAAAGCAGTACTTGGCAAAATATGAAGGAACTCTGATAAAATTGGCTCCATTTTAATTTAACCAAATTGTTCAGAACATGGATTTTGTCTTATAAGACTTAAACACATTGATCTGAGGATATTTTAGTTCAGCCAGAACTCGGTGTAGAAAGCTTACAAACAGACAAACATAAAAATGATCTCCTGGGAGACAGAGAGGGGGCAAATAGCCACTGTTGCTATTACAGTTCCAGATCGCTGGGTCTAAAAAAAAGTGACATCAGAACAAATTCATGAGCTGGATGAATACTAAATATCCAGTCTTGTCTGTTAAGAGGTAGATTCTCTGGGTGCATAGGTGAGTTGTTACTTCTGAGTGTTATAACCCCAGCTGATAGGACTGCTGTACAAGTCAGATCCCGGGTTGAAATCTGGCTTGATAAACCATACATTCCTTTTTATTAATGTAGTGGTCAGTCACTGAAACAAGGCTGCAGAGTTTATTTAACAACAAGAGCTGAAGTTTATTACAAAATAATAAATAAGTAATATCTAAGTAAAGAACACAATTTAGAAAAAAATCTTACAACACCCAGCAAAATGAATGTTCGGCCTGTTTCCCAATACCATCAATTTTCAGATTCAAATCCAGTGAAATTGCACATTTATATCAAATCTTGTATTCTACACAACTAATTCCACATAATTTCTGTGAACTGCAAACCCTGCTTACACGAATACTCAAAGCAGTAAGCTTAAACTTTATCAGCTTTTAATAACCCTTGGATTTCTAACCTGGTCTGGATGCTGCACAAACTAAACTTTTTTTTTTACTGAGAAAACTGTGCTTTTCCTGAGCTGTTCTAAAACGACTTCTTTCTATGGGAGAGACTATCTTTGCTTTGACTGTAGTCATATCTCCTTTAACCTGCCCTAAAACGGTTAATTGCTGGGGTTGGATCATTGCAGGCAGACACCAACAAATGTTGGACCATTGCAGGCAGATTTTGGAACTTGAGAAATGGTAAATAAGCTAAATGAGTATTTTGTTCTGTCTTCATGGAGGAAGACACAAGAGTTCTCTCTGAAAATTAAGATCCAAGTCAACTGACAATCAAATAATTTTTTAATAGTAAAACAAGTAGTATTGGAGAAAGTTGACAAATATCATGAGGACCTGATCACCTTCACCCGAGTGTTGAAAGAACTGACTAAAATGATAGTGAATACACTGGTGTTCATCTTTCAAAATCCTAACAGTTTTGTAATAGTAGCCTGCAGATTGGAAGGTTGTAAATGTAACTGCACTGTTTAAGAAAGAGGAGAGAGAAAATGGAGAATGACAGACCTGTTAGACAGATGTCAATAGTAGGGAAGATGCGAAGGTACTGGTGTTGGACTGGGGTTTTGGATTACTTCATACTTTGGTTAGACCCTCGGCGTGCAACCCTCACATTATTCCAGTCATCTGGTTTGTCTCCATCACCACCTTATTTTTAATGTTTTGTAATTATTTCTCTGCTTCATTTAATCGGATTACAGGTCATTATTTGCTTTTTATTCAGCCATTAACACTTTACTCACACCATCTGACACTTTTCATCACCTGTAGAGACTTATTATTCGACACCATACTCATACCATCTGTATGATCTTTTGATCTTTCTTCCCTTGATCTCTCTGCCTACAAATTCTGTGTTTTGTGTGCATCTCTCTCACTTCACCTGATGAAGGGGCTATGCTCCAAAAGCTTGTGATTTCAAATCAACCTGTTGGACTATAACCTGGTGTCTGTGACTTCTGAAATAGTAAGGAAAATAGTGGAATCTATTATAAAGGCTGCGATTAATAGATATTTAAAAAATAATTATCTGATTGGGTAAAATCAACATAGATTTATGAAAGGGAAATCATATTTCAGAAACTTCATAGAGCTTTTCAAGAATGTTCCTAGCTGAGTTAATAAGAGAGAACCAGCGAATATTGTACATTTGGATTTTCAGCAGACATTTTAGAAACTTTTTAATAAAGAGCGACATTATAGGCTATTAAACTAAATTCAAGTGCATAAGATTTCAGGTAATGTAATAGCATGAATTGATGATTGGTTAACAGACATAAAGCAGAAAGTAAAAACAAATGGTCATTCTCAGGTTGCCACATTGTGACAAACGGGATACACCAAGGATTGGTACTTGGCCCCCAGCTGTTTAAAATCTATATCAATGATTTTGAAGCAATGGCTAATTATAATATTTTTAAGGTTGTGGGAATTTAAATTGTAAACAGAATTTTAAGATGCTCCGAGAGGATTTAGGCAGACTGATTAAGTGGGCAGGAGCACGGCATATAGAATATTATGTATGCGGTGATCCACTTTGGTAGGAGGAATGAAAATGCAGAATACCTTTTAAATGGGAAGAGAATGGAAAGTTTTGATATCTAAAGGAACATCATAATTCACTGGAAGCTAAGGTGCAGGTGCAGCAAGCATCCAGAAAATAAACTGTATGTTAGTCTTCATTGATAGAGGATTTGAGTTCAGGAGCAATAAAGTCTGACTTCATTTAAATGGAGAACTCTGGCGAGACCACACCTAGAGTATTGTATGCAATTCTAGACCTCTTGCCCAAAGAAGAATATGCTTGTCCTGGCGAAAGTGCAGCAGAGATTTACCAGACTGCTTCTAGAGATGATTTATCTATCCTATGAGGAGTGATTGAGATTGGTCTGCACTCTCCAGAGTTCACAAGAATGAAAGCAACCTCACAAAAACTTATAAAATTCTTGAAGAATTGACAGAGTAGATGCAGAGCGGATGTTTCCTTGGTTATGGAATCTAGACACAAGGGGACATAGTCTTGTAATAAGCATGGGGCAACCATTTAAGGACTGATATGAGGAAGAACTTCATTCAACAGTGGTGAATCTTTCAAATGCTTTATGGCAGCAGACTGTAGAAGCACAGTCATTAATAAGTTCAAACAGACATTCATAGATTTCTAGTTATTAAGGATATCAATGATTTATTAGTCTTTGTAGTAAGAGGATTCAAGTACAGGAGCAATGATGTCTTGCTGCAATTATATAGGGCGTAGGTGAGACCTGAAACATAATATTTTAGTTTCCTTATCTGAAAAAGGAAATTCTTGCTGTAGAAGGAGTGCAGCAAAAGTTTACCAAACTAATTCTTGGGATGGTGGGACTGACGTATGAAGAGAGGTTGGATTGCTTAGGATTATATTCTTTGGAGTTCAGAAGAATGAGGGGGATCTCATAGAAACCTATAAATTTTCAACCGGACTAGATGCAGGTAGGATGTTACCGATGGTGGGACAGTCCAGAACTAATGGTCACAATCTAAGGATATGGAGTAAGCTATTTAGGACTGAGATGAGGAGAAATTTCTTCACCCAGAGAGAAGTGGTCTTGTGGAATTCACAGAAAACAATTGAGGCCAAAACATTGTATGATTTCAAGAAAGAGTTGGGTATAGCTCTTGAAGCTAAAAGCATCAAAGTATATGGTTAAACATAGCAACAGGCTATTAAGTTTTATGATCAACCATGATCACAATGAATGGCAGAGCAGGCTCAAAGAGCTGAATGGCTCACTGTTAGAATCCTTGCTGAGTTGTAATTGCTTAGTTTTATTCTTTTTATCATTTTTGGTTTGGAACTGTGAACGGTGATCTGAGAACTGAAAGGTGACCTTTGGACTGTGAGCAGCAGCTTGTGTTAAAAAGAAAAACAGCTGTTTGATTTTGAGGCCAAATCTGAAAGTTAATTGCAGGTTTTTCTTGTTAGAAAAAATGCTCCATAGATGCTTTGACATCAGAGTGGCCAGCGCTGAAGCAGATGGTAGATGTTGAATGTAAACTGGGGACACAATCAGTCTGGCAAGGACAGACCAGAGTTTGATCTGGTTTCTGGGCTGCATTTTTAAGTCAGAACAACTGTGTCTGCAAAAAATGCAGGAGAGATATGTGATTGCTCCCCAGTTTTCTCTCAATATAAAAATTAAATAATATTCCTCAGAGCCTACTTGAAACTATCTGCATGCATTGGTGTCGTCAGAAACCAAATCAGATGTAATCCTATATGTTATGGATCATGGAGTCTGCTTAAGTGAACTAGCCAGTTCCGTCTCACTTATTTTTCACTTTTCATTTATCCCTTAACTGTGTCTGTTTGTCCATCTAACTTTGTGTGACAGTAAGGTTATAATTAATGAGGATTGGGTTTAAATCTTAGAAATTAGTTAGATTATCTTGTGGTTTAACTTTGCTCTGCTAAAGCTATTAAAAATTGTTAATTTTTTTTACATTGTAAATCTAGTGCCTGGTACTGGTTATTCAAAAAGTCTAGTTAGGAACTATTAGGGTAAATTTTTAGATTCTTTGAAGGTTTTCATTTTATTGTGCTGTTAATACAAAGATAGAGAGGCTAATTTGATTTCACTGTTTTCCTCTGTGTCGTAGAACTGCCCCTGCTCCCACTTTCTACTTTATTATGTTTCTAATGGGACTCAGAAAAGATTTACAAGGATGTTGCCAGGGTTGAAAGTTTTGAGCTTTTGGGAGAAGCTGAATAGGCTGGGGTTATTTTCCCTATAGTGTCAGAGGCTGAGGGGTGGCCTTATTGAAGTTTATAAAGTCTTGAGGGACATGAATAGGATGAATAGTCAAGGTCTTTTCCCCAGGGTAGGGGTGTCCAAAACTAGAAGGCATAGGTTTAGGGTGAGAGGGAAAAGATTTAAAAGGGACTAAAAGGGCAACTTTTTCACACAGAAGGTAGTGTTATTATGGAATGAGCTGCTAGAGGAGATGGTGAAAGCTGGTACAATTACAACATTTAAAAGGCATCTGGATGGGTACATGAATAGGAAGGGTTTAGAGGGATATGGGCCAAATGCTGGCAAATGGGACTAGATTAATGTGGAACATCTGGTCAACATGGACGAGTTGGACCAATGGATTTGTTTCCGTGCTGTACATCTCTATGAATCTATGATTGTATCGGGATACAGTGGGAAATGGCACTGAGTTAGATGCTCAGTCATAATTTAGAAGGGCAAAGCAGATTAAAGAGGTTCAATGGCCTAATCTTACTCATTTGTTCCTTAAAGTGGGCCATTTGGCCCCTCAAGCCTGCTCCTCCATCAACCAATCACAGCTGATATGATTGTAATCTCAGCACCTCATTCCTGCCTACCCTTAATAGCCTTTCACCCCTTTGCTCATCAAGAATCTATCCACCTCTGCATTTAAAATATTCAAATACTCTGCTTCCACTGCGTTTTGAGGAAGTGTGTTCCAAAGACTTCAGAAAAAGAATTTCGGCTCATTTCTGTCTTGAGTGGGTGACCCTTCATTTTTCTTGACTCTCCACAATTCAATAATTGGTAATTATAATGATTATGATTATTTTAAATTCATTATAATGGGTTATAATTGGCTTCAATAATTCCAGATAAAAAATTCACCCTCAAAAGGGTTTACATTTCTGTCCACCACGTCATAGTCAAGTGTTATTAATACCACAAGAGAAACAGAACTGAAGTAATACCATATTTTAAATCCCTATAGAATTTTATATTGACAAGATAATGAGTAGATGAAAAATATCTAACTGTGTAATGTGGGAGCCATTAACAGGATATTTCATTTCATAGTAATTTAAGTAAGCCAAAACATTTTATAAAACTAAATAAAATTATTTTTGAAGTTGTTCCAGGAATGTGGGCATTGCTGTTTAACCCAGTATTTATGGTCATTTCTAATTGCCTGGAGAAGGTGATGATGAGATGTTTTCTTGAATCACTGCAGTACTAGGTGTTTATGGACACCACAGTGCTAATTGAAAGGAAATTTCAGGAAATTACTTTGTGACTGGGAAGGGACACTTGCAAGTGTGGTGTTCCTATGCATGTTAATATTGCCATCCAGAAATATTCAATTTAAGTAAAACTTCTTTGCAAAAATTTATGCACCAGTCAAAGGGACAGATACTTTGGGCAGACTGGATTAAATTTTATTTCATGCACCTTGTATCACTCTCAGGTATTCCAAAGTAACTATAATACAGTTTGATCCAAAATAAAGTTTTGTCTCCATTAATGGTAAATTAATTCTGATCCCATGTGAGAAGTGGCAGTGAGCTGTCTTCTTGAACTGCTGTAGTCTGTCTTCTGAAGGTAGACCCACAATGCCTCTGGGGAGGGAAGTTCAGGTTTTTGACCCAGAGACGCTGAAGGAACAGTGATATATTTCCAAGTCAGGGTGATGAATGCATTGGAGGGGAACTTGCAGGTGGTGTGTTGTTCCCATGTATCTGCATCCTTTGTCCTTCTAGATAGAAGTGATCGTGTGTTTGGAAGGTGCTGTCTTCAGTGAATTTCTGCAATGCATCTTGTAGGTAGTACACAATGCTGTCTCTGAGCACCTGTGGTGGAGTGACTGAATGTTTGTGGTTGTGATGCCAATCAAGCGAACTGCATTGGCTTCTGTGGGTGTCAAGCCTCTAGAGTGTTGTTGGAGCTGTACTGATCCAGGCAAGTGGAAAGTATTCCATCACACTCTTGACTTGTGCCTAGCAGATGATGGACAGTTTTGGGGAGTCAGGAGATGAGTTACTCCCTGCAGTATTCCTAGCCTTTGATACACTCTCTTGCAGTCGCTGTATTTACATGATGAGTTCAGTTCAGTTTCTGGTAAATTGTAATTTCAATATTCTGGGATGTTGTTAGTGGGATATTCAGCGATGGTAGCACCGTTGAGTGTCAAGTGGTAATGGTTAGATTTTCTCTTCTTGGAAATGGTCTTTGCCTTGCATTTGTGTGGCTTGAATGTTACTTGCTACATTTCAATCCAAGCGTAGATATTGTCCAGGTCATGTTGCATTTGGACATGGATTGTTTCGGTATCTGAGGCTGTGTAGCCTACATACCTAAAATTTCACTGGCCTGATATTCATATACCATGTTATTTATTTCGGTAATAGCCAAAGTGGCTCTTTGGCTTGACAACAAGTTCATATTAATGATGTTAGTGGTGAACATCACTGGTGAATATGGATGGTGCATAGTTACAGCATGAAACAGCTAGGTTCACTTGTTGCTCAATTTTTGTGGTACCTTATCATTCCATTGGTAATCTGAGTGAGACTGGGCACTTTTCAAGACCAAAAATCTTGACCAAAAAGCTTAGGTCTTCTTTGTGCATGATATACAGCAAGGAACAGGCTTATCAGGGTAGATATTGCCCACTGGATAATTTTGATGTGTCCTATTTCAGCCATCTGAAAAGTATTTCTATACAAAACTTGTCACTTCCAAAGGCACAGCACCACCTCATTACTGTAATTAAGTGTCAGCCTTAATTTTTGTGCTTAAGTCCCGGAGTAGAAATTACATCATAACACTCAATTAGAAGAGTGTTACGAAACCTGAGCCACAGTTTATACTCCAGACCTTGGACAGAAGTGTTTAGCAGATTTCTCACAGTGGTGATGTGATGATGGGATGGAAACAATGAGATTGGAGAATCAAGAAGTAATGGCGATGTGATTGTGATTGGCAACCTAGGTATTCATGTAGGGCTGAATTTTACCAGCACCTGGGTGGTTACAAAGGTGGTGGAGAAGTTGGGAGCGGGGGGGTTCGGGGTGGTGCTGGGATGGTTCGCTGATAAAATAGTCCATAGCTACATTTCCCACTGCAGACAGACACAGACAAGCCGCCATCTCCTCTGAGACCACAAGGTGAACACTGTATAGAAATAACCAATAGCAAAGGCCACTGTATCAAACACAGCACTGAGTGGTTCATTTAAGTAGTTTCACTTGTGATTAAGCACATTGCAATTTAATTATAGCACTTGAAACATTGAGTCATAATCCCAGATGTGGCAAGACTGGAAAAGAGGAAAGAAGTGGTGAGGAGAAGCAGTGGTCTTTGAATGACAACACAGATTGCTATACAGATGTGTTGCAGGGAAACAATGCTCACATTCCATGAGTGAATAAAGAAGTAACTCAGGTATGAATGGATCTATTCAGGTTTGAATGTTTAATGAATATCTTTAATGGACAGGTAGGTCAAAGTCAGAGTCAAGATATGTTACAGTCACGCTGGGTGAATTGCTTTCAGGTGAATCATGCCCAGTGTTGACGCTATCCTGATGAGGGTTTCAACTCTTGAATCGACCTCAAATATCTTCCCACATTGCATGGGCATCTTTGAGCTCTGCATCTTCCTACCCTTCTCTTTCACCTTTTCTTGAAATGAATGGTGTTAATCCAGCGTTTCACCTTCTTCAAGATCCCTATCTGTCCAGAAGGCCAAGTCAGGGACAGTGCAGCAGATCACCACAATGTGCAAGACCTTGCAGAAGTAGATATTTGTAATTGACCTGTTCAGAGATGTTATGACACACCTCTAGGTGGGACCTAAACCTGAGCCTTCTGGCTCAGAGTTGGGACACTACCTCTGCACCACAAGAACCAACACCAACCCCCACAAACTTACAATAGTATTTGTAAGCTGCAACTTGACCAGTCCAAGCACCAGAGGCACATCTTCAGAATCCCAATGTCTTGATTGATGGTGATTCTTGTAAGCAGATGACTGCAGCTATAGCATCTCTGAACTTCTATCTCAGCATTATGTGAAAAGGTAAGTCACCATTTCCTGAGTACAAATCTCTTGTTCCCTGGAATCCATTGTGTATTGTCTCACAGCTAATATGCAATCTACTTTTAGGCGACATGCTCACGATATCACTACAACCTCACGGCATCTGCCCTGATCGTATAAACATCTCAGTCCCCACCTCACTTGTGGCACTTGCAACTTGACATACTCAGGGAAGCATACTACAATTTTAACAAAATTGATCAGTACTAGCCAGACACTGCAGTGCTTGTGACTGTAATATTTGTAGATATCAGAAGCTATCTGTTGAATCTTTCAGTATCACGTTACACATATCAAGTTCTTACGTTTAAGGAGCTATAATTATTGCTTCATCAGGTACAAATACCATACTGAAGGTTAAAAAAAACACCGCAACTACATCATGCCATGTGGCCAGATCAGATCATGGTGGTAACTCAGTGCTAAGCAGTAGTAACTTCTTATAAAAGACTTCCAAGATCTCATTTTCACGCACTTAGAACCTTCACCTGAACATGAGACAGCCCTGGACTTCAAAGCATTTAGAAGACTAAAAACATAAATTTATGTGAGTACAGATATACAAATTAACTATGCAGAAGGTAGATTTACTTAAATTTCTACCTTAAGTTTAAGTTCTTTCTAGCCAGAGAAAATGTACTCTTTTATATAAGAAAAATCAGCCTGCTTCTTACAGACTCAAAATAAAAATCACAATCAAAGGCTACATTCAATTTAAACACAGAGCTCTCCTGTTTTGTAAAAGAATGGCTTTGTGAGCAATAAGTCATGATTTTCTGAACTGAAGCTTACCTTTATCCAGTTAGGTTCGTTCATCGATTTTGTGCTTTCAGTTTCTCACCAAGACAGAAGGACATGTTCTGATGTCATCATTCTTTATTTAGCAATAGTGTCATATGGGGGCTGAAGCAAATTAGTGCGCGTGGAAACTCCGAGTGGTTGTGCAACTCAGAGGGAATATTGTTCACGAGTGGAACTTGGTATGTCCAAAAGGTACTACCAATCAGGAAATCAGGGCTACTTTTGATGTAGTAAACTGCTGTCTCACATTGTCTAAGCTCCTGTGATTTATGGAATTTGTTCCCATTGCTCTATGTCATTTCGTAGGTAGAATTCATGCATGTAAGAATAAAACTTCCATGAGATTGGTGCTTGATGATTTCATTTGAAATACCTAGCTATCATTAAAACATTTGTGATTCATTCTATTTAATCAGGATGAGTTTCTGAAATTTATACTATTTCGGAAAACTGAAGTTTATGGAATCCTTATGAATTACCATTCATGTTGGGTTCTGAGTTATTGTATTAGTTCTTATTATTAGTGGGTTCACCTCTCTGGTAATTCTCTAATATTTATGTCAAATCTTAATCTTCAGGAGATCCTTTAATACTTAACTGCTGTAAAGTGCAGTCTCTTAAAATGTTAACTGTCAAAAATATATATGCAATTATATTCAATCTTGGCTATCATATAGCTCTATAAACAGATTTTTTTGTTTAATTCTTTCCCAGTAACTGTAAATATGAATTTTGATCATACTAATTAATAGTATTTATTCAAAAAAAGTTAATATTAGTTGGGGATCTTCATTAACATTTGCAATTTTTATAATTTTGCTTCCTTCAATGTGCATTTCACCAACTGCTTTTTTTTTGAGATATTTGTTTTCTGCATATAACTTCTTTCTGTTTTTCAGTCATTATTGTTTATTTTCCTGTTCATCTGCCTCCCCCAATGATTTTCCAGCTCTTTCTCCTTTTACTTCCCAATCTTGTCACCAATAGTACAGTCCTTGGCACAGCTTATGAACAACACATTTCAAATAAAAGAAAAATGCTACAGATCTTTGAGACTGGTAAAAAAGAAGTGATGGAGAAACTCAGTAGGTCTGACAGCATTTGTGGAGAGAGAAACAGAGTTAACATTTTGAGTCCAATGGGACACTTCTTCAGAATTGATGAAGTGTGCAAAATGATGGGAGAAGAAGCAAGTGGAACAGATGGCAAAGAACAAAAGACGAAGGGCCTGCAACTGGCAGTAGAGGGGAGATACATATATGCAGAATAGATTTTAATTGTTTGTGTGGATAGTTGGAAAATATGTCGTTCTGCTGAGAGCAAACTTGTGCAAACAGCACACTTTGAGTAAGGATGGAGATCATCAAAATGGAGAACAATGTTCATATTCTGAAATTGTTGAAATCACTGTTGAGACCTTGAAGGTTGCAAAGAGCCTAAGTGGAAAATGAGATGCTGTACTTCCAGATTGCTTTGGGCTTCTTTGGAACACTGCAACAAGCCTAGGACAGTAATATTAGCAAGAGAATAAGCTAGTGTTTTGAAATGATAAGCAACTGGATGGTTTGGTCATTCAAATGGACAGAGTGGAGATGTACCACAATGCAGTCACTCAGCCCACATTCAGTCACCTCAATGTACAGGAGCGAATGGTAAGCAGCGAATGCAGTAGTCTGAATTGAAAAATGTACAAGTAAATTGCTGTTTGGCTTGGAAGGTGTGTTTTGGGCCTTGGGAAGTGAGGAAATAAATAGACAAATGTTACCCTTTCTGCAATTGCGTGGGAAGGTGCCATGGCAGGGTTGTGGCAGTGGACCAGGTGTAACACACTTCCTGCCCTCTGCCAAACTTGTACTCCAGAACTGAAGATTCTGTCTGATATTTAAAGTCAATAACCATTTATCAGACCTTCTTAAAAACATTTTGTTACAGAAATGGGTGTCACTGCTTAGGCTAGAATTTATTGCTCATCCTTATTTCCCCTAAGGAGGTATTGGTGGGCAGCCTTCTGGAACCACTGCAGTCCGCCTAGTGTAGGTACACCTACAGCATTAGGACGGGAGTTCCAAGCTATTGACCCAAGAATGGTGAATGAATGGTAACATGTTTCCATGACAGTTGTCTCAGAGGGAAAATTTTGGGTGGTCATGCTCCCATGTATTTACAAGGTGGTTGATGTCACAGGTTTAGAGGCTGCTTTTGAATACAATTTGCTAAGTTGCTGCAGTGAATATTGTACATGGTTTACACTGCTGTCACTGCATCATAGAGTCATAAAGAAATCGCTATGCTGAGCAACAAACACCAAACTACATGGCACACATTTACCTTCACTTAGCCTACAATGCCCTAGCACTTTAAGTGTTGATCCAGATGCTTCTTAAATGTTGCGAGAGTACCTGCCTCCACTATTCTCTCAGGCAGCACATGCTATATTTTTACCACTCCCTGGGTGAAAAAATGTCTTTCCTTTAGATCTCCTCGAAACCACTTACTTCTCAGCTTAAACTTGTGCCCTCTGGTCTTAGACGTGTCTTCCTTGGGGAAAAGATTCTCACAATCTACCTTGTCTATGCTTCTCACAATTTTGCATATCTCAATCAGATATCCCCTCAGCTTTCTTTGCTCCAGTGAAAACAAACTCAGTCTATCCAGCCTCTCCTCATAACTGAGACTTTTCATTCCAGGCAACATCCTGGTGAATCTTCTCTGCACCCTCTCCAGTGCATCCTTCTGAGTGTGGTGACCAGAACTGCACACAGTATTCCATCTGTGGACTAACCAGTGATTTTAAAATTGCAACAGACTTCCTTGCTCCTTTATTCTACCCCTGGCTAAGGAAGACACGCATCCTCTATGTCTTCTTCACTACCCTGTCTACCTGTGCTGACACCTTCAGGAATTTATGTACTTCCTCTGCCCAGTTTACAATATTGGACCGTAGCCTGAAAGCATCCTCGCCGCTATGAACACCAACTTGTTATTTAAGGTAATTGTCCTGAAAGAAAAGTTAATATTGAGGTTGCATTAAGCTGTTGATGTTGCATAGTCTTTGCTTGGAGAACCAGACTGTCGAGCTTTAGTTCCTGATGGAAACAGATGAATCACCCCTGGCTTCTGATAATCTTAAATAATTATGCCAAGTCAATATAACTTGTATCTATTGCTATAATGCAATAAACTACCTTTTATTGTCTGAAATAAACTTTTTGTTCAGAGTCACCAGTGATCCATTCTCTACTACAAATAATAGATAGGCCCTACACTCAGCATAGAAAGGAATATTAGTGGCAGCACTACACCTCAATCACCAAGAGCCTAATATGACATGGGTGCTGGCACCAGTACAGGGTAAAGTGTGGACTGAACTGTTAAGACAGTCTACACTCAAACTGTGCTGAAGTTGATATTCCAGCGAGCCACGTAACACAGGAAATAGAGTTTAAAATTAAATATGGGAATAAGGGATCAAACTTGGGAAGATGTGGTGAATCAAAGAGTGGAGGCAAGGTAGGAAAGAGAGGTAATAATAAGGGACATGAGAGACAGACAATGACAAGAAAGGGTAGAGAGTACAAACCCAAGTATAGATCGAGAGATAAGGCTAGAGATTGCAAAAAGACTGTATTTGAATGCACATGGCATTCAAAACAAAATAACATTACAACAATGTGTCAGATCTCAGAAGTACATTTTTAATTTGTATTTGCAATATGTGGTTATTAGTTGTACCAAAAGATGAACTGAGAGTACAAGTAGAGAAAAAATTAAGTGCAATTTTAGACCTGAATATTGAAACATACATGTCATTTGGGAAGCATGGGAAGCTAGGAAAAAAATGGTGAGGTAGTTCTGTTCATGAATGATTGCGTTAGCACCAACAGGAATGGATGAACGAAGTTCAGGCAACTTAGGATAGAGAAGTGGTTTAAGTAGAGACAAGGAATTGTAAAGCCAATAAATCATTTGTGTGAGAGTGATCTCCAAACAGTAACCACTCAGGAGGATAGAACATAGAGGAAGACTTAATGAGATAATCAGATAGGTACAGTGATAGCCATGGGAATTTTAATTTATATAGATTGGAAATACCAGATGAACAGAGGCAGCCTAGACGTGGAGTTCATCAAATATTTTTGGAATAGTTTTACAGGTCCAGATCCAACCAGACAGCAGGCTTTATCAGACATGGGATTGTGCAACGAGATAAGATAATTAGAGACTTCATAATAAATGCATCCCTATATGATGGAATTTTATAATTTGGTTGAGGGAGAGAGAAGTGGTTTCAAGATTAGTATTCTAAGCTTAAATAAGAACAATTATGAGGGTATGAAAGCAGAGCTAACAAGAGTGGACTGGTAAAAGCTGTTAAAACCAGGTGAACTGGTCAATACAGATACTCCAAGAGAAGTACGCACTATCTACGGTTAAATTAAATGTAAATATGGTATTACACTTAAATGAGTAGATAATTGTGCAATAATGGACAGCAGGTTAAAGGATTGGACAAATATATAAAGCAGTAAAAATGACTATAAGATAAATAAGAAGGTAAAATATTAAAGCACAAGAGAAAGAATGCTAAACATGTTTTTAAAAATCACAGTAAGACATTCTACAGATATTTTAGAAAGCACAGAGGTAACAGAATGAGCATTACTCCTATCGAAAGTGAGTATGGGGAATTAATAATGGAAAATAAAGAGATGGTAGATGAATTGAACAGGTATTTTGCATCAGTCTTCACCATAGAGGATTAAGTACATCCCAGAAGTAGGTGTAAATCAGGAAATAGAAGGCAGAGAGGAACTCAAGAACATTATGATCGCTAGCAAAGTGGTACTAAACCAATTAATGGAGCTGCAGGCTGATCAGTGGCAAGGTCTTGATAAGCTACATCCTAGGGTCTTAAAAGAAGCGCCTAGTGAGATAGTTGATGAATTGGGTTTCGTTTTACAAGTAAGCACAATTTGAAAGCCATTATGGAGACCTGAATATTGAAACATACATGTCATTTGGGAAGAATGGGAAGCTAGGAAAAAAGTGGAGAGGTAGTTCTGTTCATGAATGATGGTGTTAGCACCAACAGGAAGAGATGAACTAAGTTCAGGCAACTAGGATAGAAAAGCGGTTTATTTAGAGATAAGGAATTATAAAGCCAATAACTCATTTGTGTGAGAGTGATCTCCAAACAGTACCCATTCAATAGGATAGAATATAAAAGATGACATAATGAGAGATAATCAGACAGGTACAGTGACAGCCATGGGAATTTTAATCTGTATAGACTAGAAATACCAGATGAGCAAAGGCAGTCTAGATGAGGAGTTCACATTTTTTTTTTTGGGAAAATAGCAAATCTAACTCCTTTATCAAAAATGGAGGGAGAAATAAAGCAAGAAACTACAGGACAGATGGCTTTACATTCATTGTAGGAAAGATGCTATTTGCATGTTCTATAGATAAAGGGATGCCATTTCATAAATGGCACTTAGATTTCCAGAAGGCATTGAAAAGGTCCATCTTAAAAAAAAAACATGGGTAGAAGATTTGCTAACTAACAAGAAACAGAGTAGGCACAAATGGGTCATTTTGTGACAGAAGCAAGATACTGCAAATGTGGAAATCTGAAATGAAACAGAAACTTCTGGAGAAACTGAGGAGGTCTGACAGCACCTGTGGAGAGAGAAACAAAGCTAATGTTTGTGAAGCAGAGTCAAAATGAACTCAAAATAGTACGTCTTTCTCTCCCTGCACAGATGCTGGCAGATTAACTCAATTTCCCCAGCATTTTCTGGTTTCATTTGAATCATTTGCTGATTGGCAAGATGCAATGGATGATATAAAACAGGAATCAGCGTTGAAGCTCCAACCTCTTAAAATCAAATAAATAACTTAGATAAAGGAACAGAAGATTTAGTTGCTAAATTTGTTGATGATACAAAGATATGTTGGAAAGTTGTGAGGAGGACATAAGGAGGCTACAAAGGATAAGTGTCCCTTCTTGTAAAACTTATCAGTAGTTATCTTCTACTACTAACAAGTAGACAGGGCCCTAGGTGCAGCATGCTAAGGAAGATTATTGGCAGCAATATGCGTTATCCTTCGAGAGCCCAAAATGACACATCAGTGGTGGAGGAAGTAAATGTTTCTGATGTTGATGGGATGCCAATCAAGGGGACTGCTTTTGCCTGAATGATATTGAGCTTATTGAATATTGTAGGAAGTGCTTTATTTTTAAAACATGCATTCATCCAGAGTATTCCATCACACTCATGACTTGTGATTTGTGGATGGTGAACAAACTTTGACGATTCAGGATATATGTAACTTGCAGCAGGAGTCCTAATTACTGACCTGCTCTTGCGCCTGCAGCATTTATATGGCCAAGTTAGCCTTATAATAGATGGTTTGTAGCATGCCTCAGTCTAATTAGAATGAAAATACTAGTTAAAAATGTTATACATATTAACATAAATTTCCCTAGGATTATTGACTCTTTATCTGAATTTTATTGACTCAAAGGTTTTTTTATTAGCCTATAGGATTACCCTGAATATTGATCTGCAGAGTTTCTAGTGGAGTACTTTACAGATGGGCACCAAAACTAAGTTCAAAACATTGGCATCTCGCAAAGCAGGTTAAAATTATCAATACAATACATTGTTTATGATTGTTTACTATTCTAGCTATTTTCTGAACATGGTCAATGTTGACTATTATGCAAAATTGATGATGAATAAAACGCAAATCTTGAGAAGCTGTCTGTGCAAGTGAGGCAACTATTAGAAGCTTGTTGACATGTAGGTGAAGTATATTCAAGAGTAATGTTACCTGGTTCAAAAAATACAAATACTTCCTTAGTTGCAATACTACAAACAATAAAAATTGCCTGTATCCAAACAAAAAGGCAATGTCAAATGTGGCAAGATTTATACTATGAATAATTACTAAAAATCATGTAGTGTCCAATATTCCTAAGTATATTTCATGGAAAAGGTTTGAAAAGCATCGGTTATTTATAATATCAAGTTCTGAAGAGGTTGACTAAGATTGCCCATTGTAAAATCTGGCTTTCTATCAATAGTAATGAAAATGTTCAGAATCGGCTTAAAAGTTATTACTTTAACTTTACCGTGTCGGTTTGTTTTCCACAGCACCATGCTGGATCAACATCTGAGAACCATAAATTTGCATCAACAAATGACAACAATGTATAATCATTTTTAAATTGTTTGCAAATTGTACACTAATCATTTTAATATAGGTAAAAATTCATAAGAATGTCTACAATGCATGGTTTATTTTTTGCATCTTTATCAAATATTCATTTGTACAGTGCTGATATAAACTGTAAGACGCAGATACATTTGTTTTTGTACACAATGATGTTTGCTTCTCCAACAACAAAATTTAAAATTTGGAAACTATTAAAACTGTTAGAAGTTAAATGTTAGGCAACTATAATAATGAAATAGTTTTCAACTGAAAGTGTATCCTAAACAATTCAGATTAATGACATAACTAGAATAGTGAATCATATTGAATAATACTAGAACTTTAGAAAAACAATCTTTTAAAAATATTTTACAATAATTCCTTTATCTTAAGCGTACTACAACACAGACTAAATGACTGTCTTCAAGGATGGCATCCAGAACAAGGGACTAAGTATAGCTGATAATAGTGCAATGTTGAAATGTGTAGTACTTTCTGTGTGAAAGCTATATAAGTGAAAATTGCAAAATATTGAGAAATGTTACTGTAATGAAGACTGCTAAATCAGAATAGGAAATCCTGTCAATCAGATGCTGTCATGCATAACGCAAGATGACATTTAAAACTTCATAGAAGTCTTGTTGCTGGATTCTGTATTTAAATTAACACATCAAGATCTTTTCAATCCATTACATTTTGGAGATAAACTGTTTAGACTTTATAATTGTGTGCTGTCTTGCCATGTGAGGTTATGCTGCGAGATGATTGTAGGTTGGGTCCAAAGGTCAAGTCCATCACTTGTCCAGGCTTTCCTTCATTTGACAAGACAGTGCGCACACATGGTCCAATATTATCAATCAGCCCCACGAGTTTTTATACCTGAATTTATTTAAGAGAAATACTGTGATTTAAAGCTATCTCTTAAATATGGTAAAATTACTGCACCACACTAATTACTACTGTTTCAAGAAACAAATATGTAGTATCATGGTCAGAATGATTGACTTTGGAAAAAAATGGAATTGCCACAGCTGGTCACAGTTACTTGTAAAATAGTGTGTTTGTAAAAGCCACATAGGCTACAAATGTCACCGCTAGGTGGCAAATGTGCAAAGAGGCACTCCAATTCATTCTTAAGAGACAAAAGCAGAAACCAGTCTGAAAGGTGGTACTGCCAAAAGTTGAGGGAATAGTTTTGACCAAAATTCTACCTGCTGCTCCCACTCCCTGCCTCCTCTTCCAGATTCTAGCCATGCAACAGCAACCCTGGACATGGCTCCCAGTTCTGTGAAGGTCCCGTCTCCAGATTGCGAGGTATGGCAGCGGAAACCTACTCCAGCTCTATCTAAAACCCCAGTCTCCCCGGCAGCCACATATGTAGCTTTGCTGGGTGTCATCTGCACGTGCACCGTGGCTGATGTCACTGCATACAGAACATGGTGATGTCAATGGGTCATGTGCAGATGGTACTGCAGCATAATCACTCCATTATGTAAGATGCAGTACAGTAAAATAAGAGAAATCCAATTTGCCTGGCCAGTGTTCACAATATATTGACTTAGTGTCTAGGTCGAACCCTAATCCCATGTGTTATCACAGTGCCAAAGAATGGTTCGCAGTCTTGAAGCCCAAACACTGTCAATCGCTCCTAAAACCAAATGGCCAATAGTTTATTTTCTGTTCTGAAATACAAAGCCTTTCTTTGCTTTATTACTTGCACAGTTGGACTTAACTTTTGCTGTTGCGCAGTTATGTAGGTGTGACTTCTTTAAAGTATGTATGCTCTGCTAGTCATAACATGTTAGTGCTTAATAAACTATTTTAGATATGGGAGGAGACATTTCGTAGAAGTGCTTCTGAAAGGACTGCTTTAGTGAAAAGCAATGCTTATTTCAACAGTGATTATTCACAAGCTGGTATTTTGCCAGTGAAGGTCCCTGGAGACTTGCCACTTTTATAGCTTGCTGGTATTGACTGGTTAATTTGATGGTTCTATCGCCAATCAACTTGTGTCTGACCTTTGTCTTGGTAATGATGGTACGGATGTCATCTGTATGGTGTGAATCAAGAACAGTGACCTTTCTGAACAGAATGTCAAGTTCACCCTTGATCTGATGTGTCAAAACATTGGTGAGAAAGCTGTTGTAATAGACGTATTATGGCATACCGGTTTCACTGAATTATGTGGTTACAGAAGAAGAATATTCTTTTTACAAGAATATTCCTTCAGCAAAGTTTTGGTACAATCTTAATAAATATTATCAGAAATCAACATATTGAATGAGAAACATTTTGGGAGAAAGGAGTTTACAAAGACAATTACCAATACAAAGGCAATGATCAATTACATTGATTACATCTTCCATTCTAAAATGGATTTTTTTTTAAACAAGGACAGAAATTTCAAGACCATGTTTTAAATTTTCACTCTGTAGATGATACATCATCCCAGCTGTATGAATTTTCTTTAGCAGTGAGATGGTTGTATTTTCAGTACCAAGGCAAAATCTCACTGTACTGAATTGCTCTTTCAAAGGGCCAGCATAGATATAATAGCCTTCTTCCATGCTATAACCTTTCTATGATTCTGTGATTTTATGAATTGAGGTAACCACTTCCTGCAAAACATACTTAACTATGCAAAAGACCGTGTATGATTCATAATGACAGCCAAGTACTATGACATGCTGTATTTTGCACTCAACACCCACTAACATCGCCAAACAAATTTGTGCAATTTGAAAATTGTGTGATAGTTGGAGGTGAGCACCCATGCTGCGAGACTCAGGTCTGGACCTGTGACCTGCTATGCATGCTGCTAAAATTTCTGGTTCCATCATTTTTGCAACAAAATACATGTGAGTAAAAGTGGCAACATATGTTTGAATGTGCAAGCAAGTAATTTGCTATTAGACTACATCTGTCCTTTACAAGGAGAGATATGTACAATAAGAAAAAATAATTAAGAACTAGGATTTATTGTTAAAGTTAAATGGAAACAATGTATAATTTTAGGACTGGGATTCAAATCCAAAAGTAAAGGTTTACTGCAGGTCAGACCTACTGTTAGTCAGTGAAATGAATAATTGTATTAGGTAACAATGATGGCAGGCAAGCATACTTCCAAAATGCCCAGTGCAATTTCAACTAAAAATCTAATCATTTCATTTAGACTAATACTGGAGGAAAATCTACTTAAAGCAAGTAAAGTAATCATTTAGAAGAAAAAGAAAATCTGCAGAGGCTAAATTCAAGAGCATCTGAAATTAGTGCTAGGATCATGATCCTCCATTGATGCAATTTTGTCTGCTTATTCATTTCAATAATTTCCGCACTCCCTCTGTCGACTGGTTGAATGCATTGGGAACCAATGCTGAGAGTGGTGAGCACCAGTTTAAGCTTCTCTGTACTGCTTAAAACTAACTTATTGCTAAAACAGGGGGTGTTTTATACCTGGAGCATATGCTTTCAGTAGTACAGGAGATTACTGAGGCCTAGGAAATATTGAAGAATGGCACAACACAGAATTGAAATGAACACCAATGGTGTAGGCTGCTACAGTGGAGACCTTAGTGGAGAGGTGAAAAGGAATGATTCCCTTTCCCCATAGGTGATCCTGAGATGGTACAGATGCACAAAAGGCAAAAAGAACAGATAGCCCTGGAGATAAATAAAAAGGATGTATGTACTGAGGACCTGAATGGAATGCTGCACGAAGTTCAGTCGATTCACATTAAAGGTTAAGGTCAGTGAGAGCATTTTCAAATGCAATATTCCATCAGTAACATCTGATACAGCTAAATTCACCATACATTGTTACTCATATTACAACAATATCTATCGATCAGGACTCATAGTTAACATTCATAGAGAAATCATATCCTCAGGTACTTAATGTTTCCCACCACACATTCATTTCTCACAAGTTTCACACAATGCCAAGCATTCAACCATGACTGTCAAATCACCCAAGTAGATTGTACAACAAATATTGACATGATTCAGTCTCTCATACAATGTATAAGATCAGAGGCAGCAGGAGAATAGGACAAGAATAGATGTCAACCAAATGGTGCAGTGCGTTATTGGGATGGCCATTGCAGAGACCAAGGCCAGCAATAGCCATCTATCAACATAATGGCATTGTTATCCCAAATCGTCCTTTTCAAATCCCACAAATATCTCATTCCCCATCCTCTTCTTTATTACAAGCAGCAGATGGTGTAAGAATGCATACCCTAGTTTGATTGCAGGACCACTTCACAGTTTTAGTGCTAATTTCTTTTTTTCAAAATCCCAAATACAGGCAATATAAGAAGCAGCGAGAAGAGAATAATGATGAGAAAGCTCTGTTTTTTTTATTTTGCATTTCCAGCGATTGGTGCAGCTACTAACATTACACATAATTTAGAGGCTAGCATAGGGTTGCATCTACAAATAATGATACAGAATTGGCCTCTAGCCAAGGCAGAGCGCAAGGATAATGCAAGTGTCAGATCACTGGAGGGTGAGGTTATACACTGGTTTTGCTGTGGAAGAACTAAGATGAACACCTCAATTGAACAGTCCATTGAAGAACCCTAACAGGCATGAAAAATGAAATGTTTGATGCATTTGAAAGCCTGCTGGAAAACCTGCAGTCAATGTCAAGAAGCATGGAGGAAACCAACACCAATTTGGCACATGTTATTTATCAAAGCTCATTCTTTCCAATGATCAGTTCAATTTGCTAGTTTGTGGACACAAGCATAATGTTGTATCTGGTGACTGATGTCGCAGCTTGCTGTGTAGCAGAAACCAAATCCATCCAGTGTTAACGTGTTGCAGATTGTAGTCATGCAAGCTCAATGTATTGCCTCCATGACTGTACAATGGACAAAGGGAATTGCAGGTCGTCACAACACTTCAGCAATCTCCTCCAATATATTTCTGGGGGTTTTTGAGTTGCCTTCATGTGGTATCCCCTCTAAGAATGACAATATTCATCCTCCTACCACTGTCAATCACTCCACTTATTGTTACCAGTCAACCAGCCAACTCAGACTGCAGAATTTTATGGTAAAATAATGCAGTTCACGAATAATCTTTCTAGACTTAAAGGTTCTTGAGAGCATCTTAGACCACCAACAACTATCACCCCATTGAAAGTTGATCTTCTGCTAGCCATGCTGTAGTCAATGGAGTAAAACTGTTTAGGAGCACAAGGACAGGCAAAGGCACACAGAAGACCAGAAG
The DNA here is from genome assembly GCF_021869965.1 of Rhincodon typus. Classification (NCBI taxonomy): domain Eukaryota; kingdom Metazoa; phylum Chordata; class Chondrichthyes; order Orectolobiformes; family Rhincodontidae; genus Rhincodon; species Rhincodon typus. The sequence goes on along the minus strand of NC_063339.1, from coordinate 55,229,268 downwards.
ATATAAGAGCAGAAAAATATAATTTGGCCCATCGAGTCTGCTCTGCCATTTGATCATGGCTGATGTGTTTCACAACACTACTCTCCTGTCTTCTCCCCATAACCCTTGAATCCTTACTAATCAAGGACCTATCTATCCCTGTCCTAAATAACTCAATAACTTTGCCTCCACAGCCTTCTGTGGCAATGAATTCCACGGATTAAACTCCCTTTGGCAGAAGAAATTGCTCCTCATCTCATTTCTAAAAGATTTTGTCTTCTCTCTGAGACAGTGCCCTCAGATCCTAGTCTCTTCCACTCGTGGAAACATCGTATATGTACTCTCTGCCTTTTGCGAGTCAGCCAGTCCTCAATCCTGTATCCATCCCAGTATCTTGCCACTAACACCATGGGCTTTTTATCTTACTGAACAGCCTCCTGTGCAGCACCTTGTCAAAGAATTTCTGGAAAAGTAAATAGATCATATGCAAATCCTTCTCTCTGTGTCTCACTAGCTCTTGGAACATTCTGTCCCTTGTGTCAAAGATCTGCTGCTCTGTTCAGTCACATGAAAACCCAAGGAGGAAACTCATGACCCACATAGATTTCCCCCTGAATTGACTGCTGACCTCCACAAGGGTTCATGTGCAGCAAGGAAAATGCATGGTTATCCTGAGCCAGGAGGAGGAGATATTTGAGAATTTCTACCCTGGACTGACAGTGACAGATTTTATGAACTTGCACTACGGGATATTACAAGTGGACTTGCAGGTGGGAAACTCAAAGTAATTGTAACACCAAACTCTGACAGAATTACACAATTGGATGCAAAATTGGCATGAAGATAGTAGACAGAGGGTAGTGGTAGAGAGTTGCTTTTCAGACTGGAGGCCTGTGACCAGCGGTGTGCCACAGGGTCAATGTTGGGTCACTGCTTTTCATCTTTTGTATAAATGATTTGGATGTGAATATTGGAGGCACAGTTTGTGAGTTTGCAGATGACAGCAAAAGAGGTGATGTAGTGGACAGTGAAGAAGGTTATCTCAGAGTACAATATGACCTTGATCAGATGGGTCAATGGGCTGAGAAGTGGCAGGTGGAGTTTAATTTAGATAAGTGTGAGGTGTTGCATTTTGGTAAGGCAATACAGTTAATGTGCTATGGAGTATTGCTGAACAAAGACACCTTGAAGTACAGGTGCATCGTTCCTTGAAATTAGAATCACGCATAGACAGGGTGGTGAAGAAGGCATTTAGCACACTTGCCTTCATTGGTCAGAACATTGGGTATAGGAGTTAGGATGTTGTATGTGGCTTTACAGGACATTGGTGAGGCCACTTGTAGACTACTGCATACAATTCTGGTTGCCGTGCTACAGGAAGGATGTTGTTAAACTTGAAAGGTGCAGAAAAGATTTACAAGGATGTTGGTGGGACTGGAGGGTTTGGGTTATAGTGAGAGGCTGAATAAACTCGGGCCTTTTTCCCTGGAGCATAAGAGGCTGAAGGGTGACCTAATAGAGGTTTGTAAAATCATAAGGGCCATGGAATAGGTAAATAGCCAGGATCTTTTTCCTAGGGTAAGGGAGTATAAAACTAGAGGGCATAGGTTTAGGGTGATGAGAAAGATGTAAAGAGGACCTGAGGGGTAACCTTTTCATGCAGAAGGTGGTGCATGTATGGAACAGCTGCCAGAGGAAGTGATAGAGGCAGGTACAGTTACAACATGTGAAAGACATCTGGATGGGTATATGAATAGGAATGGTTTAGAAGGATATGGCCAAATGCTCGCAAAGGGACTAGGTCAGTTTGGGATGTCTGAATAGCGTGGACAAGTTGGACTGAAGGTTCTGTTTCCGTGCTGTATGACTCTATGACATCTCCTGCCTGTCCTTTGTCCAACTTGCTCATTACCTCCTCAATGAATTCTAACGCATTTGTCAAGCCTGACCTGCCCTTGACAAGAGAGTATGCTGACTATGCACTATTTTTAACCATGTCCACCCTGTGCTTTCAAGCAATCCCCAATCTCATCCTTAATAACGGACTCTAAAATTTTACCAATGACCAAGGTCAAGCTAAGTAGCCTATAGTTTCCCGTCTTCTGCCTAACTCCCTTCTTAAACAGATGTATTACATTAACCACTTTATATCCTCTGGGACTCTCCCTGACTCTAATGATTCCTGAAAGATCACCACCAATGCCTTTACAATCTTCTCAGTTGTCTCCTTCAGAACTCTGGGGTGTAGTCCATCTGGTCCGGGCAATTTATACACCTTCAGGCTTTTCAGTTTCCCCAGAACCTTCTCCTTAGTGATGGCCACTACACTGACCTCTGCCCCCTGACTCTCTTGAAGTTCTGGTGTACTGCCGATATCTTTCACCGTGAAGACTGATGCAAAGTACCTAATCAGTTCCTCTGCCATTTCTTTGCTCCTCATTATTTCTTCTCCAGTCTCATTTTCCAGTGGTTCACTGTCCATTCTTGCTCTCTCTTTTCTTTTATATATCGAAAAATAATTCTTCAAATTTTTTTTATATTACTAGCTAGGTTACCCTCATACTTCATCTTCTCCTGTCTTATTCCTTTTTTAATTGTCCTCTGCTGGTTGATTAAAGGCTTCCTAGTAATCTTCACCACATTGTATGCTTTTTCTTTTGCTTTTTTACTGGCCTGATATCCCTTGTCAGCCACGGTTGCCCAATCCTCCCAAAGTATGTTTCTGCCTCCTTGGGCTGGATTTCTGCTGTGCCTCCCAAATTACCCCGAGAAACTCCTGCCATTGCTGCTCACCATATTCCCTGCGAGGCTCCCCTTCAAATCAGCTCTGGCCAACTCCTCCTTCATGTCTTTGTAGCTACGTTTACTTAATTCTACGACCATTACATCTGATTCCAGCTTCGCCCTCTCAAACTGCAGGGTGAATTCTATTATATTATGGTCACTGCCCCCGAGGATTCCTTCAACTTAAGCTCCCCAATCAAGTCTGCCTCATTACACATCACCAAATTCAGAATTACCTCTTCCCTAGTGGGGTCTATCACAAGCTGCTCCAAAAATAAACTATCTCTTAGACATTCCACAAATTCCTATTCCTGAGAGCTGATACCAACTTGATTTTCCCAGTCTTCCTGTGTATTGAAGTCCCCAAGATTATTGTAATAATGCCTTTCTTATATGCCTTTTCTGACTCCTGATTTATTTTCTTCACCATATCCTGACTATTGCTAGGAGGCATGTACAAAACTGCCACCAGGGTCTTTCTACCTTAGCAGTTCCTCAACTGTACCCACGTGAAATCTATGTCTTGTGACTCTGTATCACTTCTTGCTATTGATTTTATTTAATTTCTTACTAACAAGGCAACCTCACCACCTCTGCCCATTTGCCTGTACTTTCAACAGGACATGTATCCTTGGATATTTAGTTCCCAACCCTAGCCCCTTGCAGCCACATTTCTTTGATACCCACAACATCGTACCTGCCAATTTCAATCTGCACTACAAACTGATTTACCTTGTCTTGTACACTGACAAGCTCTAGAGGAATGCCCAATGATGATTATGGCTTGACTTTATTTATGAATTTGTATTTTTTTTAAAAGTGTCGTGGTTTTTGATTTTTGTGGTGTAGCCAATGCTGTGAAGAACAGTAACAGAGGATAGGTAATACATAATACATTTATTCTTAACTGGGACGAGGGCATCATTGGCAAAGGAATCTTTTGTTGTCTGTCCCTAATTGCCCTTGATATAGTTGCGCAGATCAATGTTCTTGATCTGCTGATGTCTGCAACATGAAGGTACATCCACAATGCTGTTAGGAAGGGAGTTACAGGATTTTGATGAGACAGCAGTGAAGGAGCACCAAATACATTTGTAAGTCAGATGATATAGCTTTGAAACCTACTGATAGTGGTTCTGCTGTTCTAGGTTTGGAGATTACAAGTTTGGAAGGTACTGTCAAAAGAGCTGTGGTGAATTCTACTGTGTATCTTGTAGATGGCACATGCTGTGTGTTCTGACCATCCATGATAGAGGGAATAAATTTCTTGGGAACTGTGTTCAAACAGGCAAGTAGACTGTATTCCATCAGATGCCTGACTTACAGAGTGTAAGTAGTGGACAGATTATGCTAGTGGTAATCACAAGGGTAGACACTCACAGGTGAGAACCACAGCATCAATATAGTTAGTTAAACAGAGTTCCCAGTCAGTGGGCAACCTCTTACATTCTTGGTGGTGATGGGGTGGAGGCAGGCTGGGATTCAGTGAGTTATATTGTTGAACATCAAGGGGATATGCTTAGATTATTTTTTTGTTGGAGATATTCATTGTTAGACAGTTCTGTGGCATGAGTATTATTTGCCATTCATAAGCCCAAGCCTGAATTTAGTCCAGATCTTTGTTTGCAGGCACAGACTTCTTCAGCATCTGAGGTGTTGTGAATTGGACTGTACAATTATCAGTGAAATTCCTTACGTTTGAGTTTATGCTCAATGAAAGGTCATTGTTGGAGCAGCAGATGATGGTTGGGATTACGAAAGTACTCTAAGAAACTCAAACCGAAATATAATGGGACTTTGACCTCCAACAAATATAACCATCTTCATTTTGTTAAGCACGGTCCTAACCAACACAGAGTTTGCTCCCTGAACTCCGCTGTCCTCATTTTTGCTAGGACGTTTTGTAGATGGGTCTGAAAATGTTAATACTTGCATGAGTGTTGTAAGTAGCACTCACTGTGATGATGTCATGTGGACTTGGTCAGAGTAAAGAAACAGCTTGCAGGTGACAGACCTGTGCCAAGTGTGTTCATAATGGTATGTGTTTATCGTAATATAATTATTTAATCTGTAAATGGTTGCAGGAATGCAATAAACCTCACGTTGTTTACTCAACAAGACTTTTCTGGTTAGACTGGGAAAGCGGTATGCTAATCCACCTTCAATTACTTTGGGCCACACACACTAAGTCAAATGTCTTCTTGATATCATCATCTTCTCACTTCTGGAATTCAGCTACTTTGTCCATGGCTGGATGAAGGTAGCAATGAGGTCTGGGGCTGAGCATTGGTGACCAACTCATTCGATCATAAGTGCCAATTGTCAGTGAATGGAAAATTGGCTTTCCATTAGGGGCATCATGCTCATATGGTTTCTTCATAGATAATCTGGCCAGAAAGTGGTTCCTCCTCCTGTTTTCTTCCTCATGATTCTATCTGGTCACTTCATTGGTTCTGCTGCTGAGCTACACTATGTAAAACTGATGGCAAGAGTTGAAAACCAAAAGAACTGTGGATGCTGTAAATCAGAAACAAAAACAGAAGTTGCTGGAAAAGCTCAGCAGGTCTGGCAGCATCTGTGAGCCTTTTGGATGTGTCACCGGACCCGAAATGTTAACTCTGATTTTTCTTCGCAGATACTGCCACATCTGCTGAGTTTTTCCAGCAACTTCTGTTTTTGTTGCTGGTGGTAGCAAGAGTTATCCATTTGTGATGTCAAGGTTTTGCAGCATGCAGGAGATCACCACAAATCCTGAAACTTGCTTTGCTGAATATTGTAAAGCTCTTACACAGCTTTCAAGACAGCAGAAACATACTTCCAGCCTACCAATGGTTTCCATTTTCACTTCATATGACAGCATGGCTTTTTTAGTATGTGTGCCAGTGTAGTTAGCTCTGTGGCCAGCAGAAAACCTAGTAGCTACCCTTTGGTTTGACATTGTGGCTCAACCATTGCTGGCAAAGAGGATTTCTGCAGAATAAATGCATCATGCCAGCCGTCAGGCTACCAGGAACTGACCTGCATTGTTTACTACCCTTGGTCATCCACCAGCAGATGTTGAACGTACAGAGGTATGATTGATCTATTACAAGCAGACTAAACATGGGGCATCTGCCAAGCAATATGCACTACATAGAAGCCTGCAATCTTAGTGAAATTGTGTGCTTGCTCTGCTTGCTTCTTTCTGGCAAGAAGGAACCAATTATAGTTAGCAACATGTTCCTTTACAAAGCAGTGAACAGCCAACCGTGAGACACAACAAATATTTTCATCTCTGGACTAAAGAAAGCCAAATGTATCATAGTTTATCATCACAGTCACATTATCAGCTTTGTGCAATATGATCCGTTTTGTATGTTAAATAGTATTGGTCTAAGAATTTATCATTCGTCAGGGTTTGATTGATTCAATGGTGAGTTTATTCAAAACTGTAAACCACATGACAGGTTATAAATAAACATTACAACAAAGTCAGCCTGCGCAGTGAACCATACTGATTGGTAAGTAAACTTGCAGTCTTATATACACATACCTAAAGACCTTAAATTAAAGTTTCTTAAAAGTGAAGGTACACATCTACCAGTCTTTGCCGTGCTGTAAGTTTCTATCTATGGCTGGAGTAAGTGATGGATTTCAGTGAAAAGACAAAAGCCACACAGTTGTTTCTGGCTGAGGAAAGAAAGTTGTTTCCTGAATATCCTGGCTTGGTATGGTCTTCTGCTCAGAACCCTTCCCCCTAAACCTCCTCCTCCCAGCAGTCTGTTTTACTTTGAATACCCTTTGTTTATTCTCCAATTCCTTATATATTTCCACGCAAATGCCTACTGATGCACTCAGGTGTGGAAATAACCAATACGTTGGTAAATCTCCTTCGATACCTGCCACATCACTCCCTATAGAGTTTTATAATATTAAACAGCCACACAAAGCACCAAACACATGCACTTGCAACAGTATAAGTAGTTGATTATGTCTAAAAATAGCACTGATTGAGGGATCTTTGCTGTTGCATGCATGTTTTGTTAAGACAGAGTATTAGCTGCAATGTTAAGCTCCAAAATGGCACCACTTACACAAAATTGTTACTCCTTGTTGTTTGATGTTATGACATCTGACCTTGAATTTATTTTACATTCATTCACAGAATGTGAGTATCACTGACTAGGTCAGCATTTGTTTGCCCATCCTAAGTTGCCCCTGAGAAGGTGGTGGTGAGCTGCCTTCTTTAATTTCTGAAGTCCATGTGTGGAAGCTAAAACCACAGTGCTGTGAGGAGAGATGTTCCAGAATTGTGACCCAGTGACACTGAAGAAATGGCAACATAGTTCCAAGACAGAGTGGTGGTCGACTTGGTGGAAGGAAACAAAGATGTTGATGCTCCCATGCATTTGTTGCTCTTGTCCACTCCTCATAAGATAGAGAGCTTGGATTTGGAAGGCATACTTCCATTGTTGGTTTATGTTGCATGCCCACCATTGATGTTCTTTTGAAGCACTATAAATCTATGAAATTAGATTCTATAATTCTATGTGTTAGATTCTATTAGATTCTATAATTAGATTCTTAAAAATTACCAAAAAATGACAAATTTACGCAAGCTATCCAAAACACAAGATCACATAGACAATTTAATTCATCGGCAACTTTGTCTGTTAACTCTAGTCAATTCAGTTTTTAGTCTCTGCTTATGCATTGCAAATATAGGCCTTAAATTATGCAAGTAACCCAATAATGTGTGTACACATTTTCATTGGCTGTTCATCTGGCATGTCTGCTCCAAGGGTGATGTTCCTTCTCTGGGAAGTGTCAGTCCCATGGTGGTGCTGTTGCTAAGGTAAGTGCTGTTTTTGATCTACTCCTGTGGCTGGGAAACAATGGATCTCTGGGACTGATGGTCATTCTGTATTGTATGCAGTTGGGGAAATCTTTCTTCTTGATCTACTGCCTGCAGTGAAGTCACTGCTTTTTGAGTTATAATTAGATGTCTGAAGTTGCAATGATATCACTTGTCTTTCATGTTCACTGACAACTGCTCTACACAGGTCCTCTGTTGCCATGTGGGTTGACATTTTTTGAGAACATTTGCACTTTGGCTAACCTTCTAATGCTCAACTCTGGCAATGACTACAATGTAGAAGCAAATTAGTGTAGATGCTGGAATCTATACTGAAAACAACAAATGCTGGCGATCACAGCTGGTCAGACAGCATCCATGGAGAGAGAGCAAGCTAACGTTTTGAGTCTAGATGACTCTTCATCAGAGCTGAAGTGAAGTGTGGAGGAGGCAACATTTATGCTATAGTTGGGTGGGATGTGGAGGTGGTGGAGTGTAGAGTGCTGAGGGAGAAAAGATGTTGCTAGTTCAGTTAAAGTGATTGGAATGTGAGAATGGCAGAACAATGTTGTGTCTAACAGCCAGCTTTAAAAGAACAGAGTCCTACCGGGGTGGGGGAGGGGAGAGAGGACGTGGTAATAGAGAATGTAACAAGTAAAGCTAAAAAAAAGGGAAGAAATGGGAGTTGATTCACAATTTAAAGGTGTTGAACTCAACATGAAGTCCAGAAGGTTGTAAAGTACCTAGTTTGAAGATGAGATGTTGTTCCTCCAGTTTGAGCGGTGATTCACCACAACACTGCAGCATGCCAAAGACAGATAAATGGGCATGTGAGCAGGATGTTGTGTTAAAATGACCAGCTATGGGAAGGTCAGGGACATGCTTTCACACAAACAAGAGGTGTTCTGCAAAGCGATCACCGAGTCTGCATTTGGTTTCTCCAATGTAGAGTAGGCCACAGTAGTTGTAGCGAATACGATAACACCAGATTGGAGGAGGTACAGCTGAAATGCTGCTTCACCTGGAAAGACTGTTTAGGTGAGCAGAGAGGAGGTGAAGGGCCAGGTGTTGCACCTTCTGCAGGTACATGGGAAGGTGCCATGGGAAAGTGAGATAATGTTTAAAGTCGATGAATGGACTAGGGCGTCCCAGAGGGAACGATCCCTGCGAAATGCAGACACTTTCCAAAGCATGACATGGCTTACTTTTTCTATAACCATGGTTTCCCGCCCACTGTACTTGACAGGGCCCTCAATTGCATCCAGCCTGTCACCCGTGCCTCCACCCTTGCCCCTTCCCATCACTCACAACAACGTGATCGGGTCCCCTCTGTCCTCACTTTTCATCTCACCAGCCTCCTCATTCAGAGGATTATTCTCCGCCATTTCAGACAATCCAAGCAGAATGCCACCACCAAACATATCTTCCCCTGACTTCCTCTGTCTGCATTTCACAGGGATCATTCCCTTCAGGACACCGCAGTCCATTCATTGACCACTAACACCACCCCCAACCCCACCCCCTTGCCCCCGCCTTCCCACGGTACCTTCCCATACCTGCAGAAGATGCAGCACCTGCCTCTTCACCCCCACCCTGCTCACCATCCAAGGACATAAACAGTCTTTCCAAGTGAAGCAACATTTCACCTGTACCTCCTCCAATCTTGTGTATTGTATTTGCTGCACCCAATGTGCCTACTCTACATTGGAGAAACCAAACGCAGATTGGGTGACAGCTTTGCAGAACTCTGGGCTGTGCACAACCATGACCCCAACCTTCCCATAGCTGGTCATTTTAACACAGCGTCCTGCTTGCATGCCCACGTGTCTGTCCTTGGCATGCTGCAGTGCTCCAGTGAATCACAGCGCAAACTGGAGGAGCAACATCTCACCTTCAAACTTGACACCTTACATCCTTCTGGACTTAATATTGAGTTCAACACCTTCAAATTATGAACCAACTCCCATTTATTCCCTTTCTTTTAGCTTTACTTGTTACATTCTCTGTCACCATGTCCTCTCTCCCCTCCCCATCCCTCCCCCCACTCCAGTGGAACTGTCTGTTCTTTCCGGTCTGGCAGTTAGACACACCATTGTTCTGCCATTTGCACATTCCGATCACTTAATCTGAGTTATCAACATTGTTTTCTCCCTCAGCGTTCTACACCCCACCATCCCACACCGCGATCACCCCCCCACAACTATAGCATAAATGCTGCCCCCTCCACACTTCACATCAGCTCTGATGAAGAGCCATCTAAAATCGAAACGATTGCTTGCTCTCTCTCCATGGAACAAAAACAAAGTTGCTGGAAAAGCTCAGCAAGTCTGGCAGCATCCGTGGAGGAGAAAACAAAGTTAACGTTTCGGGTCCGGTGACCCTTCCTCTCTCCATGGATGCTGTCTGACCCGCTGTGATCTCCAGCATTTGCTGTTTTCTGGCAATGACCAGGCAGTTAAAAGTGAAATTTTGCTTTCTTTCATTTCACCATGATTTTTTCATTATTGAAAGAGTACCTTGGGTGCAAAGTGGCATTGGACTGAACTACTTTCATGCCTTCAGTAGATGTATTTTACCACTCAATAATTGTCTTGTACAAGTCTGTGATCAGTTTGCTCAGTTTCTTTATGGTCCCTTTGGCAATTTTCACTGCAACCTCAGTCTTTTCATTTTACTGGAGATAGCATGGAGATGATGGTGGCTCAGTGGTTACCACTGCTACCTCACAGCACAAGGGACCCAGGTTTGATTTGGGCCTCGGAGAAGTGGAGTTTTCATTTTCTCCCCATGTCTGCATGAGTTTCCGCTGGGTGCTCCAGTTTCCTCCCAAAGTCCGAAGATGTGCAAGTTATGTGGATTGGCCATGCTAAATTGCTCCATAGTGTCTAGGGAGGTGCAGGTTAGAGGGATTAGTCATGGTAATGTGGAGTTTTGGGGATAGATTGTGGGGGGGGGAGCTGGGTCTTGGTGGGATACTCTAAAGAGTGTTGGTGCAGCCTCGATGGGCTGAATGGTCTCTTTCTGCACTGTAAGGATCCTATGATGTATGGTAGAATTTTCCAAACTTTTATGAAGTGGCTGAACTCTTCATTTGTGAAGTGAGAACGCTGTGTCTCAACAGAATTTCGGGAATGCTGTAATGACTGAGCTGTACTTTCATTTGTCTTAAAACATTCTAAACACTCAATGGTAACCTGGTCTAACTCCCAGTAGTCAGAATAATACCTGGATGATGACAAAATAATCAATTCCTGTAAGAGTGATGAAGTCTACTCCAAGTTTCATCCATGGTCTGTCTGGTCTGTCATAAGCAGTCCTTTAACTTGCTTAGCTTGGTAGACGTCACAAGTACTGCATTGGTCCATGTGGTCCTGAATTTCATTGTTCATGTTTGGCGAGTATAGCACTTCCCTTGCCTTTCTTGGACTAGACTCAATTCTTTAATCAAAAGAATACATTGATGCATTTCAGCCTGTCTATTTTCATCTCCTTAGGGATAATGCTTGCATTTCCTTTGTACATTGTGCCACCTTGGGCTACCACTTCATCTCTCTATGCCTAATGTCCTTACAACAACATGTGTGACTTTGATGCTTCCAGGTCATCCTTTTCATCAAAATTTCCCATTGCAGTTGGAGAGTTACATTTTGTTTTGTGCTTTGCTCAATTTAAGGAAGGTACTTGTCTTTTTGATTCAATGTCTCCTGAATCTTAGGTCAAAACATAACTGCTGCCTGACAGCACCAGGAACCCAGGTTCAATTCCACCCTCGGGCAACTGTCTGTGTGGAGTTTGCACATTCTGTCCGTGTCTGCATGGCTTTCCTCCGGGTGCTCTGGTTTCCTCCCACAGCCCAAAGATGTGCAGGCCCATAGTGTCCAGGGATGTTTGAGTTAGACATGGGGAAATGCAGGGTTAGGGGAATGAGTCAGGGTGGGATGATCTTCAGAGGGGCAGTGTGGACTTGTTGGGCTGAATGGCCTGTTTCCACACTGTAGGGATTCTGTGATTCTATGAAATGGATGTCCCCTCTCCTAAACCAGTAGACAGGTCATCCTGATCACCTTGTTGGGAAATCAGCCACTATTCTCACTTGCTGGAAGTCAGGCAAACCCAGTGGCAGGTTGAGACGATCGTTATTTCACAGCTGAGGGCATGTCGGGATGATCACCAGAATTTGCTTGTCGAGGAGAAGTGAAAAGGGTGGGTATCTCTTCAGTGTTAGCCCCTCCCACCACCTGCCCTGGCAATTCCAGGAGGGGAGATAACCTGTCTTTCACAGTGGGAGAATCATTTACTGGACACTAATAATAAACGGTGAGAGATGCTGGAACCTTTCAAAGAGGAAATGTTCAATTCAGGCAGCCAAAAAGTGAAGACAGCAAGAAGCTGAAAATCTTGTGGAATGCAGACTCATAAAGTGTTTGGAAGAAAAAGTGAGTTGCAGAACCATAACAATGTGAGAAGTACTGATAGGTCAAAGAGTGACTTCAGCATGCTGCTTTAGCTCTGAAAAAGTAGTACAACATCTTAGCACTTACACGATACCATAACTAATACATTTTGAGAAAATAAAAACGCAACATACTAGAATCTTCAGGTGTTCCGTTAGTTAATAATGTTGAATGTTAATTTTTTTGAGTTTAGTCAAAGTATGAAGTGAAGTTAATGATTCAATAATCATATTGATATATTACAGAGACTGTTCTGAAGAACAGAAATGAAATCAGGCTATTATATTGATCAAAGGAGTTAGAAACTGTGTTGTTATGCACATGTCTACACGTATCCGGAATGCCACATTGTTTTAAAACTGCACGATCCAGTATAACAAGCAACAGTGTTTCAGTCCACCGTCACAGGGAAAGCTACAGGCATTTGAGAATGAAAGAGTGATTATTTTGAACTTTAGAGAACCTCAATAATAGGTTCTCAGACAAAGCCCTGGTGATCCTAGAGGTGAGGAATATAATGTTTTCTTGGGGGTGGGATTGGGGAAGTCCACATTTTCATTCTGTACCTCTTTCTTGCAGAAGCTTGTGCTGCTCTGCCAGACTTCATTTCTTACTTACATTTCTCCTACAGACCAGTGAGGACCCCTAGTATGATCGCTATGACCAAGTACTCCCTTCTTCCTGTTGATTCCTATAAGGTGTCCAATAAGGTAAAGTAGCACAGCAGATTCTACATTTAGGCAAAGCCATAAAATAATTTCTTGGATAAATGTTGTTTTGAGTATTGGTGAAGCCTAAACATATTGTCCCATAAAGTCTTGCAATATGCTGCAAAACTCTTCAAAGCACCAAATAAATAATTAATGTAATATAGATATTTTCTAATCAACCTGTTCAGAGATGTTATTACATATCTCTGGATCAAGTAGGATTTGAACCAAGGCCTCCTGACTTGGAAATAGGGACACCACCACTGCACCACAAGAGTCCATAGATATTTTTGAATCAACCTGTTCAAAGATGCTATTATACACTTCTGGAGCAGTTGGATCTTGAACTAAGGCTGATAAGTATAATGTATCTTTCAGTAGAAATGAGAAGTCTCAACAACAATCTGTGTCCAGTCAGTTCTTTGCTGTGATCAAAGAGTATTAGGTCAAATGCAGTTCAGCAAAATATCATGCTGCCATATTAATGAGTACTGGCAGACATTTTCAGTGATAATCAAAAAAACCTGCAGTGAACTGCTCCTAGCACACACTTGGCTGCTTTACCAAGATGACATCTTATGTTAAATGTGGGCTAAAATGGTATTTTAGCTCAACATCCTAATGGAACAATTGGAAGTTGCCCCTTTGTCAGGTTAAGAAGCTGATGTTTTGCATGTGTGGTAAGAACACCCATTTCACAAGTTGGTAACAAGTATTAATTTTTCTGGGGAAATAGTATGAATTTGCCTAATTTTTAGTTTCAAACTAATCCCCATATTACTTTGCAACTGTAGCATAGTGTGCTCAAATTGTCAACTCTGGCTATATGGAACAAACAAGAGGGTTTCATACTATGCTTTAATTTATCACAAGATGATATATCACAAAGACATAATTGACTACCTTTCTATGTACAAACTAAAGCATGTTAAAATTTGACTTCTTTATCTGTGATCTGCTTCAAGCACTTGATCAGCATGTCTGCAAATGAATGACCAAACTTTTGATACTTACCCATTACAACATCTATTGAACTGCTAAAGAATCGTTTGTGCATGCACATCATGATCAGCTGTTATTTTTCATGATTTTAATTAAATCACTTTGTCCAAAATGTAGTGAATTCCAGTCACTTTGTCAGTGACCCATTGCAGCAATTACTGCTGCTTATTCCATTTTTCAAGAGCAGAAGAATTTCAGTCCTCCAGTGATTTCAATGTCTAGGAACAATAATTGTAATGATCTGACAGCGGGCTTGTTTGATTGATAATCTTATATTATGCACAAATAGAAAAAACAGTATGTTTAAATCTGTTTTGACTGCACTCGGATACATTTAATAGTGTTGAATCCCAAAGACGTGCAAACTTGACTAATTTGGATTTTCAGAAAACCTTTGACAAGGTGCTGTCAAGGAGGCTACTCAATAATATTAGAGCTCATGGTTTTAAGGGCAAGGTACTGACAAAGATGGAGGATTGGCTGACTGGCAGAAGGCAGACAGTGGGGATAAAGGGTTTTTTTTCAGGATGGCAACTGGTGACTAGTCAAGAGTTCCACAAGGGTCAGTATCGGGACCACAACCGTGCAAGTTAGACATAAATGATCTGGATGAAGGAACTGAGGCCACTGTTACGAAGTTTGCACATGACATAAAGATAGGTGGAGGGACAGGTAGTGTTGAGGAAGAAGGGAGACTGCAGAAGGACGTGGACAAGCTAGGCAAGTGGGTAAAGAAGTGTCAGATGGTATGCGATATGGGAAAGTGTGAGATTCTATAATTTAGTAGGAAGAATAGAGATATAGACTATTTTCTAAATGGGAAAAGGCATTGGAAATCTGAAGCATAAAGGGACTTGGGAATCCTAGTTCAGGATTCTCCTAAGGTTAACATGCAGTTTCAGTTGGCAGTTGGGAAAGCAGAAGCAATGTTGGCATTCATTTCAAGGGGGTTAGAAAACAAGAACAGAGATGTACTGCTGAGGCTGTATAAGGCTTTGGTAAGACTGCATTTGGAATATTGTGAGCAGTGTTGAGCTCCATATGTAAGGAAAGATGTGCTGCTGCTGGAGGGGTCCAGCGGAGATTTACAAGAGTGGTCCCAGGGATGAAGGGCTGTCATATGAGGAGTGGTTGAGAACTTTGGGCCTGCGCTCGATAGAGTTCAGAAGGATGAGGGAAGATCCATTGAAACTGACGGGATACTGAGGGGCCTAGATAGAGTGAACATGGAGAAACTAGGACACAGGGCCACAGCTTTAGAGTGAAGGGACAACCCATTAGAATGGAGATGAGGAGGAATTTCTTCAGCCAGAGAGTGGTTGCTCAATGGAATTCATTGCCACAAGTGGCTGTGGAGGCCAAGTCATTGTGTACATTTAAGACCGAGATAGATGAGTTCTTGATTTGTAAAGGTTATGGGGAGAAGGCAGGAGAATTGAATTGACAGACATATGAGCCAAAATCGAACAGCAGGGCTTACTCAAATGGCCTGATTCTGCTCCCATATCTTATGGTCAAATGGTCTATTAGGCTTATTGTTATGATCCCAGCTGATGGTAATATTGGAGATGTCAGATTCCAGAGTGAAACCCAGACCACAAGTTTTATTTTTACAAATTGATTATCATAGTGCCCAGTCACTGGATATATTGACACAAGGATGTCAATGCATTGTGACAAACAGCATGTTTATTGCACAAAAGGAAAAATAGTATAGATTTATGACAATTTGAAAAGAGGTTAATTTGAAAACAGCAAAATGAAAAATTCAACTCTTTTGTTTTCACAGTGATATCTGTTACAGACATTCAGCCTCAGTGAAGTATCATTCCTAACTTCACTTTAAAATTCCTGATTCAAATGATGAGATTGCAAGCATTCACTCTTGGCAACTGTCTACACATTCAGCAGAATCTGTCTGATACTGCTACTGCCCAAGATGCACAGACATCGAAGAAAAGAAACAGAGGTTTTTTTCTCAATTCTATCTGCTTGAACTCCTAAAGCAGCTTGTGAAGTTTTACCACCCTATTGGCCCGAATACTTAAACTAAAATATGCCCTTCTACTGGACTAGATCCTTTCTTCCTGACCCCAATCTGGACACCTGTCCTTTTCTGTGGATCATTAAAAACTCAGTCAATAATCAACAGAAATATCAGAACGTCACAACCCTAAAAACTGAAACTCCATTTATCACTACTGTACACCCAAGTTCCCAAACTAATAATAATACATTATAAACTTTGTTAATACTTTCCTCTCCCAAAAATGTAAAGGTACCTGAAAGAGGAATTCCATTTTTATAATAATCCCATCTTATTGCCAATCACGTTTTGTATTGACAGTAGTAATGGGGCAGATTTTCTGAGGAGTAGCAAACCATCACAGATTGACACTCTCTAGCCCTTGTGTTTTATGAAAGAACAGAGCTCCAAACTTCTGACAGAGGAGATTCTGCTCAGGGGCCCCCCAAAGGAAAGCATAGTCGGTCTTCTATTCCGACAGTTCTTTTATAGCATAGAACAGTCAGAAGAAGACCACGCACCACCCTCCCCACTTCCTCCTTTTCACAGAGGTCAGCTGATGTATTGTGAAATGTATAACTCCTGACAGTGAAAGGTGTGTAATGTTAAGGTGCTGGAAGGGTAGGGTGCCAGAGGAGGAGGAGGGATGTAAAGTGCCTGGAGGATAGGGTGCCAGAGTGCCAGAATTATAGTGCAAGCTGGGGAGCTGTAAGTGTTGGTGTGGGTAGGATGCCAGCTGGGTAGGCATAGGATGTCAAGTGAGTAAAGTACCAGGGGTGTTGTGGTGCCTGGATGCCAGCTGGGCAGGGTGAAGCTAGGGAGCATTTTAGGACGCCAGATGGGTTGGGTCTGGTGACAGTGATGGAGGTCAGGGGGTTGTGTTGGGTCTGGCAGCAGGGTTTTGTATCTGGTAACAGTGTCTATGGACGGGGGGACGCAGGGGTACAGCATTTGTTGTCAGGTCAGATGCACCGGTTATGGTCACATCAGATTGGGTCCACGATGTCAAGTTTAGGGTCAGGTCCAGTGGTGCCAGGGTTGAATCAGGTCAGATCTGATACAGTCTGGTGGGGTGAGGTGAGGTGGTTAAGTCCAAGTTGGGGTGGGGAGGGGTGTGCAACTGTGAGGGATGGGATTGAGTTCAGTTTGCGTCCAGCGATGAAGGGCAGTCAGTTTGAATTGGGGTCTGGGAGAGAGAGAGGGTCATGTCAGGATTAGTGGTGGTGCAGGAGTGGGATAGACTCAGGTGAAGGTGTAGGGATAAGGTGCAGGGATACCTACTCCGTGGGGGATGGTCAGTCCTCCCAAGGGGGAGTATGTTGGGTCTCAACAATATGTCTGGTCAGATTCTGAGCATATAAATATTCTGGGGAGATGAAGTTGGGAGTGTGTGAGGTACGTGGTCAGTTGAATAGTTATTCAGGAGTACTATGTATTTAATAGCGTTACCTGAGTAACTATTTCACTTAATTTCATCAGAACCATCCCAAATCTCTGATGGATACTTTCCATAGGTTCTAGTCATAGACACATTGCCCAGTGGAAAGTTCAATTTCTGGGGCAATTCCTTCAGAGTATGCTACAAAGGGGATTGAGTCAGGTCCCCATGCACAACTGCAATCTAACCTGGAATAATGATTGTCGAGCCAGCAAAAATCTGAGCCAATGTGTTTACATGAAACACAGGGATTTTGATAATAATTGTATTTTAATCAAGTCAATTTAATTACAACATTCATTTACTTTCAAATTTTCATTTGACCAAGCATCACCATAACATCGTACATCCCTGTGATATAACTGATTTACAAGTTATATGGTTTTAGCATTAAACTCTCATGAAACAAATTTCACTATTTAATTGTGGAACCTTTCCAAGAAATTTAAAGGATTATGATCCATACAAATAATGATCTCTGCAAAGTACAAATTCTTTGGATGTGTTGACTACCAGATGTAGTGCTGATGCTAGATTCAGCATCTCTTCTTTCACAGTTGAGTAATTCTGTTGACATATATGTAGTAAAACAGCATCCACAATGAAGTCTCTAGCATCAACACCCAATTTAAGTGGCTTGTCAAAATTTAGTGCTGCTATTTGTCAGAATGGCTTTCAAATTATCAAAGGCTCTCTGTCATTCTTCCACTTGTTCAAATATCTTGCCTTTCTTTCACAAATTTGTCAAAGGAGCCATGTCAATGCTGAAATCCAGAACAAACATTTGTTATAGTTGTGACTGAGGCAGAGGAAAATACAAGAGTGCCTTTGTTTTGCTCCTTGGCTTTGTCCCAAAGCAGGAGCTAAATAAGTCGATTTTGCTTTGGCAATTTCACTTTTTTAGCCAGATTTATGTTCAAATTAGCTCTAAGTAACTGATCAAAAACTTTGTAAATGTTCTTTCCAGATTTGCCTGAACACAATCAAACATCAGTATCTACAATATAGTTGCATAATTCATTGATCTTGTTGGTTAATCATTGAAAGGTTGCTGGTGCATTTTTCATTTCAAATAATAAGCCTTTATATTGATAAAGTATGTGCAGTGTTCCAGAAGCTGATATTTATTTGGTTACATCCATCAATGGAACTTGCCTATATGTTTTTAACAAATCAACATTTGTAACCAAACGTGCCTGTCCGATCCTCTCAATACAATCTTCCAATTATCAAATTGGGTATGAGTTCACATTTGTTATTGTATTGCTTTGCAGAGTCACTACTCAATGGTTGTGCTCCACCTGATTTCAACACCATTACAAAAGGTGAATTCTAGCTGCTATGAATTGGTTCACTCAGGTCATTGTCCATCATAAACTTCACCTGTTACCTTACTTGAGCAAACTTCTCTAGGTTGAATTTGTAAGGATGGTGTTTTATCTTTAATGTACCCCTACATTAACATAATTTTCCTGGCCTATTTACCCAAACTGCAATGGCCTTTTTAAGATATGTCAATAGTGTTTATTGGCAGATCACACAGTATTTTATCGAACCTTTAAAGCACATCCATATTATCCAATCTAATTACATGCAGATCAACTTTTGAATTTCCTATTTCTGATTCATTCATTAAATCATTCTGATATATTTATTTCACTTCCTTTTTTTTCACTGCAACTACACTTCTGTTCTGATTATCCTCCCATCATAGTCTTGCTATAAAATATTAATATGATAAACGCACTTATTTTTCTGCCTGTCTGGAGTACTTACTGCATTGCTCACATAATTGAGTTTCATTTTGATTTGATAAGGTATAGTGAACCTCACTTATAGTGGTTCCCCATAGACAAACATGACTACCACATAGGAGATAGCAAGAACTGCAGATTCTGGAGTCGGAGTGAATACAGTGTGGAGCTGGAGGAACACTACAGGTCAGGCAGCATCAGTGGAGCAGGAAAGTTGATGTTTCGGGTTAACACCCTTCAGGACTGGGGAGGAGGAAAGGAGCTGGGAAATAAATAGAGAATAGGGGTGGGTCTGGGGAAAGTAGGTGGGATGGTGATAAGTGGAGGCAGATGGAGTGTTCCACTCCCAGACATCCCAGATGTCCTCTGACTTCAAGGACTGCAACTTCCACCCCCATTGATCCACAATGCCCTCAACTGCATTTCTTGCATTTCCAGCACTTCCCCCCCCCCCCCCAGCAAAAATAACGACAGAGACCCCTGGTGTCACATACCACCCCACCAACCTCCACATTCAACGCATCATTCTCTACCACTTCCACCACCGCAATCGACCCCACCACCAAAGAGATATTTCCCTCCCCAACCCTATCTGACTTTCATAGGGACCACTCACTTTGCAACTCCTTCGTCTGCTCCACACTCCCCACTAACCCCACCACACCTGGCACCTTTCCCTTCAACTGCAGGAGGTGCTACACCTGCCCCTACACCTCACTCCTCACCTCCATCCAAGGACCAAGACAAACTTTGCAATTTCGACATGGGGTTCACCGGATATCCTCCAACCTGGTCTACAGTATCTGTTGTGCCTGATGTGGCCTCCTCTACGTCGGTGAGACCAAGCGCAGACTCTATGACCAATTCGCGGAGCACCTGCACTCTGTAAACTATAATCGACAGCACCTTCTGGTTGCCAACCATTTTAGCTCCCCCTCTCACTCCCTTGGTGACATGTCTATCCTGGGCCTCCTGCAATGTCACTGTGACGCCACATGGAGGAACAACACCTCATATTCAGCCTCGGAGCCTACAACCCAATGACCTCAACATAGAATTCACCAGTTTCAAAATCTCCCCACACCCAGCTTCATCCCACGTCCACTGTCCCGCGCATCCCCGCCTCCTTGACCTGACACTACCTGTCCATCTTCTTGACCACTGTCCACCCAAACCTTCCCACTGACCAATCCCCACTACCCTCTACCTGCATCCACCTATCACCTACCCCAGTCCCTCCCCTCCTCTCTCTATTTATTTCGTAGCTTCCTTCCCCATCACCAAGACTAATAAATATTCTGCAACAAAATTTGAACTTTTGATCTTTTGATCTGCTCTAGTTTTCATTATATACGGAGGACTTTTAAAATGCTTTTTAGTCAACTTATAAACTTTTCTTCTCTGAAACATGACACATAGGTCAGAAGGGTAGTCTCTGGGATTTGATTTATACACTTCTCTTCAAGGACTCCTTTCACCTCATGTCTGTATTTCAGTTCAAAAAAACTGAATCCTGTGGACTCAGCAGGGGCATCTCTAATGGCAAGCAGTAAGAAGAGAATTCCTTTGTCCCAAGCATTAGCACATTCTTGATAATAAACTAGAATCCTGATCTTTAATGTTTTTCTAATGCTCCTTGAGATTGAGGATGATGAATTAAAGATGTAAATTGTTTTATTCCCAAGATATTCATTATCTTTCTGAATATTTGTGGCAAACAATTTGAACCATGAACTGAGATAACAAGGTGTAGAGTTGGACGAACACAGCAGGCCAAGTAGCATCAGAGG
>NC_063339.1:55188539-55208097 GCF_021869965.1 Rhincodon typus | reverse complement strand
GTTGAAAGATCACTAATAAAATAATTGTTTAAAAGGAGTAAATTCCCACCCATGGTTTCAGGCGGGGGTCTGATGCAATCTAAATTGTTCTTCAAAAGCTGGTAGTAAAATTTAAAGGCAGGCTTACTGCTGACTGGTACCACTACCTCACACATTTGGAATGCCTGGCAAAATTTAACCACCTCTTCATATATTTCAGGCCTATATCAGTGTTTTAGTAGTTCAGCTTGCATTTTCTTAATACCTTAGAAATTTATGTTTGGAATTTTGTGAACCACTTGTAAAACTTTGTTACAATAATCAGGTAAAAATGCCACCTGACGGAATACTGCCTATTGCTCATTGTTTGCTTTATGAGGTGGTCTCCCTTCCCTCACGTAGTACATTTTCTTTTAAATTAAAGCGCTCTCATTTCAGGATCTGTCTGTTTCATTTTTGGTAGAGGCAGGTAACATTAACATGTCCGACTGAAGTCGGAGAAGAAAAAGAGTTTGTTTTTCTCAGCCCCATCTATTGAACTAAAACAGTTTAGGATATCGTTGCTGCTCTGTTGACCTGAAGACTTCCACAAACTAGAAATTATGCTCTGCTAAAGTGGATCCATTCTTCTTAACGCATCCTGTTTCTGATCACTGGTATGTGGGTCATAAAAATTCCAGTCAAAAATAAGCAGCAATTATCTCACTCTTACCAGGTAGCTTGAGTCATTTAGCTTAAGTCACATGAATTCTTAGGTTGTTATTTGATCACAATTGCAATAAGTTTCTGACTCTTGCTTAAAATAAAACATCTCAACATCACATAGCACTAAAAATCAAAACCCCATTTGTCTCTTTATTAGAATGCAAGTTTTGAAAAACAATGATGCAGTATAAATTGCTATCACATTATCTCTGCACAGCTGCCAAGTTTAAAATCAATAAACAGTTTGGCCATTTAAGTACAAGGTTTTAAAATGATGCAGAGCATGGAGAAACTGGGTTCAGTCAAGTAATACCAGAAACATATAGATTGGACTAAAGGGATAGCTAGGCAGCTGCATATGAGAGATAAATTGCCCATGTGTAAACAGAGCCATTTTAAATGCCATGCAATATACTGTCATAAGTCATTTCAATATTAACATGAATATGATTTGTGATGTATTCAGTTTAAAACGTAATTGTCATATGTTTTGAGGATTGTAAGGCCAATGCAGTTGAATATACAAGGTTTTTTAATAAGCTTTGACATTTTCACGCAGGAATGATTTAAAAGCATGTATTCTGAAGAGTATGAAATTTACAGTTCCTAAATTTAAATGTATCATGAGCTGCCTGGTGTGGAATGCACAGAATGTGGTTGACCAAAATTCTGCTGAAAATGGCAATCACAAAATAAATATGACCTCTTGCAACAGGCAGTTAATGATAACATGCAAATGAGGGAAATATTTTAAAATGCACATTTTGTCGTTGAGATATACAATACAGAAACAGAACCTTCGGTCCAACCTGTCCATGCCAATGAGATATCCTAAATTAATCTAGTCCCATTTGCCAGCATTTTTCCAATATCCCTCTTAACCCTTCCTATTCATATACCCATCCAGATGCCTTTTAAATGTTGTAATTGTACCAGACTCCACTGCTTCCTCTGGCAGCTCATTCCATACATGCACACACTACTCTGTGTGTGAAAAAGTTGACCCTTAGGTCTTTTTCTAAATCTTTCCCCTCTTACCTTAAACCTATGTCCATTAGTTTTGGACTCCCCACCCCATGGAAAGGACCTTGTCTATTTACCCATCTATGCCCCTCATGATTTTATGAACCTCTGTAAGGTCACGTCTCAGCGTCTGATGCTCCACAGAAAATAGCCTCAGTGTATTCAGGCTCTCCCTATAGCTCAAACCCTCAAACCCTGGCAACATCTTGTAAATCTTCTCTGAACCCTCCAAGTTTCACAATATCCTTCCTATAATGGGGAGACCAGAATTGCATGCAGTATTTCAGTAATGGCCTAACCAATGTCCTGTACAGCTGCAACATGACCTCCCAATTCCTATACTCCAAGCACTGACCAATAAAGGCAAGCGTACCAAACATCGCCTTCACTATCCTATCTACCTACGACTCCAAGTAATTATGAACCTGCAGTCCAAGGTCTCTTTGTTCAGCAACACTCCCCAGGACCTTACTATTAAGTGCCTTTCCAAAATGCATTACCTCACATTTATCTAAATTAAACTCCATTTGTCACTCCTCAGCCCTTTGGCCCATCTGATCAAAAACCTGTTGTACTCTGAGGTAATCTTCTCTCACCATTACATCTCCAATTTTGGTGTCATCTGCAAACTTACTAACCACACGTACTATGTTCACATCCGAATCATTTATATAAATGATGAAAATCAGTGGACCCAGCATCAATACTGTGGCACACCGTTGGTCACAGGCCTCCAGACTGAAAAGCAACCCTCCACCACTGCCTTGTGTCTTCTACCTTCGAGCTACTTCTATATCCAAATGGCTAGTTCTCCCTCTATTTCGTGTGATCTAACCTTAGTCTACCATGAGGAACCTTGTCAAATGCCTTACTGAAGTCCACATAGATCACATCCACTACTCTGCCCTCATCAATCCTCTTCGTTACTTCTTCAAAAAACTCAATTAATTTAGTGAGACACAATTTCCCACGCATAAAGCCATGTTGACTATCCCCAATTAGTCCTTGCCCTTCCAAATACATGTAAATCCTGTCCCTCAGGGTTCCCTCCAACAACTTGCTCACCACTGATGTCAGGCTCACTGATCTGTAGTTCCCTGCCTTTTCCTTACCAACTTTCTTAAATAGTGGCACCATGTTAGCCAACCTCCAGTCTTCCAGTGCCTCACCTGTGGCTATCGCTGATATACAACTCAGCAAGGAGCCCAGCAATCATTTCCTCATCTTCCCATAGAGTTCTAAGGTACACCTGATCATGTCCTGGCGATTTATGCACCTAAATGCATTTTAAGACGTCCGGTACCACCTCCTCTGTAATATAGACATTTTTCAAGAGGTCTCTATTTATTTCCATACGTTCCATATCATTAATGTCCTTCTCCACAGTAAACACTGCAACATACTCGTTTAGTACCTCCTCCATCTCCTGCGGTTCCCCACATCGGTGGCCTTGCTGATCCTTAAGGGGCCCTATTCTGTCCCTTGTTACCCTTTTGTCCTTAATGTATTTGCTTAATCCTATTCGCCAAAACTGTCATGTCTCTTTTTTCCCTCCTGATTTCCCTCTTAAGTATGCTCCTTCTTCCTTTATACTCTTCTAGGGAATCACTCAATTTCTGCTGTGTATTCCTGACACATGCTTCCTTCTCTTAGTCATCCAGAATTCCCTACATCAACCAGCCTTGCCCTTCAGCCTAACAGGAACATACTGTACTTAGAGTCTCGTTATCTCATTTTTGAAGGCTTCCATCATTCATGATCTTGTAGTGTGCTGTGTGTGAAAAGTGCTTTTATATCTGAACAAAACAAATTAAAGAACTGTGAATGCTGCAAATCAGAAACAAAAACAGAAATTGCTGGAATAACACAGCAGCTCTGGTAGCCTCTGTGGAGAGAAAGCAGAATTTCCGGTCCAGTGACCCTCCTTCAGAATGGCTTTCATATCTGTTGCCAAGGATTTTGCTAAAGGCCACAAGGGAGAGTTAAATTTTAATGTCAGTTTCTGGGAGACAATGACAATTAAACAAATAGGTGAAAAAAAATTAGCAGGGGAAAACTGGAAGTTTCAACTCGAAGAAATGTAAGTCCATTTAATCTGTGGAAAGGCACCATGGTGATGATGTTTCTCCTAATAACTCTGTAAATGCCGAATGTGAGGCCAGAATACATAAATACTTCAAACCCAAGGCAATTGGATTGATTCAGGAATACAAATTTTGTGCAAGGAGAAGTCCAATACCTTACCCTGCAATTGTGGAGTAGGACCAGAGGAAATCCAACGCTTAGCTCCTGTGATGCTGCTTGGCCTGCTGTGTTCATCCAGCCCTGCACCTTGTTGTCTCGGATTCTCCAGCATCTGCAGTTCCTACTATCTCTGCTTAAATATTTAAAATAGCCATATCAGAGAACATGATTAGGGAGCACAGTAAATATCCTGAATTCCAAATGGATTAACAAGTGACTAGATTTTCTGATGATCTTTGGAAAACTGATGAAACAATCAAAATAGTTTGGCCTCCACAGCCATAATCCATAACATATAGGAACAGAGTTAGGCTGTTCAGCCAATAGTGTCTGCCCTGCCACTCAATCATGGCTGATATGTTTCTCAATCCCATTCTCCTGCCTTCTCACTGATTCCCTTACCAATCAAAAACTGAGCTATCTCTGTCTAAAAACGGCTTGCCCTCCACAGCCCTCTGTAGCCATGAATTCAGATTAGCCACCTTCTGACCGAAGAAATTCCCCCAGATCTCAGTTCTGAAGGTTGTCCTTCATCCCTTCACTCTGTGCCCTCGGGTTCTGGTCTCTGCTACTAATGGAAATATCTTCTCCACATCCATTGTATCCAGGCCTCTCATTATTCTGTAAGTTTCAATGAGATGCCCCCTGTTATCCTTCAAAACTCCAAGTGCAGACCCAGGGCCATCAACTCCTCCTATAACAAACGCTTCATCCCCAGGATCATTCTGCTGAATAAAAACCGAAAGAACTGTGGATGCTGTAAATCAGGAACAAAATCAGAAGTTGCTAGAAAAGCTCAGCAGGTCTGGCCACAGGTGTGAAGAAAACATCAGAGTTAACGTTTTGGGTCCAGTGACCCTTCCTCAGAACTGTTCTGAGGAAGGGTCCCCGGACCCAAAACATTAACTATGATTTCTCTTCACAGATGCTGCTAGACCTGCTGAGCTTTTCCAGCAACTTCTGTTTTTGTTCATTCTTCTTAATCTCCTCCAAGGGGAATGTATGGGGCCCAAAACTGCTCTCAATATTCCGAATGCGGTCTGATCAAAGCCTTATACAGCCTCAGCAGTACATCTCTGCTCTTGTGTTCTAGCCCTTTTGAAATGAATGCTAACAATAAATTTGCCTGTGCAAGTGCCAACCGAATCTGCATCTTAATATTAAGAGAACCCTGAACTAGGACTCCCAAGTCCCTTTTATCATTCAGATTTCTGAATCCTTTTCCTGTTTACCTTCATCTCTATTCTTCCTACCAAATTATATAACCTAACACTTTGCTTCTTTGCCACCTCTTCTAGCCTGTCCATGTCCTTCTGCAGCCTCTCCTTTGCCTCAACAATATCTGTACCTCCACCTATCTTTGTGTCATCTGCAAACTTAGCAACAATGGCTCCAGTTCCTTCTTCCAGATCATTAATATAAGCGTGAATAGTTGTGGTTCTAACACGGACCTTTACGAAACTCCACTAGTCACCAGCTGCCATCCTGCAAAAGACCCGTTTATCCCTACTCTGTGCATTCTGCCAGTCACCCAATCCTCTATCCATCCAGTGCCTTGCCCCCTAACAGGTATGTGAAATATACACCCGCTTTTACACCATTAAGTGCTTTATTCGCACTGATGTGCATCACATCCAATAACTTTTCTATTTACATAATACTCTGCTTTTTTAAAAAAATTCTTTCTGGCAAAGTGAACAGCATTTTCTCAAATGATACTCCATCTGCCAGTTTTTGTCTACTTATTCAATCATTCAATCTGTCTTTCTCTGTCTGTAACCTCCTCCACAGCATTCTTCCTGCCTATATTGACATCATCTGCAAATTTAGCTACCACACCTTCATGTCTCTTGTTCAAGTCATTGTAAACTGTAAAATGTTGAGACCCCAGCTCAGACCCCTGTGGGATTCCAATCTGCATATCCACAAGAGCGGGTGATGGCCTAGTGGTATTGTCATTGGGCTGTTAGTCCAGACACCCAAGTAATGATCTGGGGAATCTGAGTTCAAATCCCACCATGGCAGAAGGTGGAATTTGAATTCAATAATAATCTGGAAACAAGAGTCTGATGATGACCATGAATCCACTGCCAACTGTTGGAAAAACCTGTCTGATTCAGTAATGCCATTTAGGGGAGGAAACTGCCTTGCCTATGTGTGACTCCAGACCCATTGTAGTGTAGTTGACTCTTAACTGCCCTCTGGGCAATAAATTCTGGTCTAGCTAGTGATGAGCTTATCCTGCGAACGAATAAAAACAAATCCTGCCAATTAGACAAAGACCCATTTATGCATTATATCTGTTTTCTGTCAGGCAGCTAATCTTTAATCCTCCATGTGCTCAGATAAAGACCCTTTAAACTGGCATTTTTTCCTATATTCATGTATTAGGCTCTGCAACTTTCTGTCACACACTGAATATCATTCCCTGAAATGTTGACCTGCACTATTGCCATTACATTTTACATTAACTTTCTAAATCGTCCCTCATGTGAACCCTTCCTGCACCTCCCCAACTCACTGAATTTGCCACAATGCTACAGTTCAAGTTAAGACCATCCCAAAGGTACAGTTCCCCTTTCCCCAGTACCAATGTCCTTCTAGATGGAAGTGGTCATGGGTTTGGAAGGTGGTGTCTAAGGAGCCTTGGTTCATTTCTGCATTGACTCTTGTAGAAGGTATACACTGCTGCTACAACTGAGCATTGGTGGTAGGGGGTGCGTGGATGCTTGTGGCTGTGATGCCAATCAAATAGACTTCTTTGCTTTGAATGGTGTCAAGCTTCTTGAGTGATGTTGGACCAACTAGGTGAGTGGGGAGTATTCCATCACACTCCTGACTTGTGCCTTCTTGATGACAGACAGTCTTTAGGGGAGTCAGGAGGTGAGTTACTCACCACAGTATTCCTAGCCTCTGACCTGCTTTTTTAGCCACTGTATTTATGTGGTCAGTAAAGGTGAGTCTCTGGTAACCTCATAGATGTTGATAGTGGGGGATTCAATTATGGTAACACCATTGGATGTCATGGGACGGTGGTTATATTATCTCTTATTGGAGATGGTAATTGCCTGGCATTTGTCTGGCACAAATGTTACTTCCCATTTGTCAGCCCAAGCCTGGATATTTGCCTAGATCCTGTTGCATTTGAAAATAGACTGCTTCAGAATCTGAGGAATCATGAATGGTGCCGAACATTGTGCAATCATCAGGAACAGCACTATGTCTGACCTTCTGATGGAGGGAAAGTCATTGATAAAGCAATTGAAGATAGTTGGATAGTTGTTTTGTGAAGGATCATGCAATGTGAGACCCTTCAATGGGCAACAGCAGCAGCAGACACCCACATTGTACAGGTGAAAGACATCTGTGAGCACTAAATAGTGTATGTGAAGTTTGAAATTGACCTGTGTTCTGTTCAAATCCTGGCCTCAAGCACTCCTGACCATATCATGCAACACCAGAAATAAATCCCATTAATCACTGCGTGGTGCACAAGCAATATATTGTAGTAAGAACAAAGAAAATTACAGCACAGGAACAGGCCCTTTGGCCTTCCAAGCCTGCATCGATCCAGATCCTTTATCTAAACCTGTCACCTATTTTCCAAGGATCTGTATCCCTCTGCTCCCTGCCCATTCATGTATCTGTCTAGATACATCTTAAATGACGCTATCGTGCCCGCCTCTACCACCTCCGCTGGCAACGCGTTCCAGGCACCCCCACACTCTGCATAAAGAACTTTTCACGCATATCTCCCTTAAACTTTTCCCTTCTCACCTTGAAATCATGACCCCTAGTAATTGAGTCCCCCACTCTGGGGAAAAAAGCTTCTTGCTATCCACCCTGTCTATACCTCTCATGATTTTGTAGACCTCAATCAGGTCCACCCCTCAACCTCCATTTTTCTAATGTAGATAATCCTAATTTACTCAACCTCTCTTCATAGCTAGCGCTCTCCATACCAGGCAACATCCTGGTGAACCTCCTGTGCACCCTCTCCAAAGCATCCACATCCTTTTGGTAATATGGCGACCAGAACTGTACGCAGTATTCCAAATGTGGTCGAACCAAAGTCCTATACAACTGTAACATGACCTGCCAACTCTTGTACTCAATACTCCGTCCGATGAATGAAAGCATGCCGTGTGCCTTCTTGACCACTCTATCGACCTGCGTTGCCACTTTCAGGGTACAATGGACCTGAACACCCAGATCTCTCTGTGCATCAATTTTCCCCAGGGCTTTTCCATTTACCTTATAGTTCGCTCTTGAATTGGATCTTCCAAAATGCATCACCTCGCATTTGCCTGGATTGAACTCCATCTACCATTTCTCCGCCCAACTCTCCAATCCATCTATATTCTGCTGCATTCTCCGACAGTCTCCTTCACTATCTGCTATTCCACCAATCTTAGTGTCATCTGCAAACTTGCTAATCAGACCATCTATACATTCCTCCAGATCATTTATGTATATCACAAACAACAGTGGTCCCAACATGGATCCCTGTGGAACACCACTGGTCACCGTTCTCCATTTTGAGAAAATCTCTTCCACTACAACTCTCTGTCTCCTGTTGCCCAGCCGGTTCTCTATCCATCTAGCTAGTACACCCTGGACCCCATGAAACTTCACTTTCTCCATCAGCCTACCATGGGGAACCTTCTAAAACGCCTTACTGGAATGATTGACTTAGGTTGCCAAAATAGCACATCTTCCATGTTTGCACAAGGTACAAGAACTGCTCACTTTATACCCTGGACCGTAAGATATTGTGCACCATTAGTGAATGGCGAATAATGCCAACAGCATGAGTTCACCTCCTGCACTAGCTGAGGTTGCCATGAAGGACTATCCTTGTCAACCTCTCCCATTGTTTGAGAGTGGTGATCCTCAGGTTAAACCACCACCAATCGTCTCTCTTGAATGAGAGAACAGCTCTATGGTCAGTCGGACTATGTAACTTTATCTGGACTTTTAATTACAATGTGGGAACATACTTGCACTGACACTTCACTTGTGCCACCTATGTGCCCTCAGAAATTGTTCTTCCTCCTTTCCTTCCCACTATGTGTCAGCGCAGTCCCAGGCTTTGTGGCTGGGATGGATGGAACTTGGTCTAGAGTGGAGTCTGTTGCCCTTGGAGATTTGGTCAGGTGAACCTAGGGATTTTAGTCTGGTCCCGAGGCAAGGCAGAGAATGACAGGCAAGATAGAAGTAGCATGGATGTCCTAAATGGAGACCTTAGGTGTCTGTATGTGCCTACTAGCACCACCAAGTTTCCTTGTGAGGAGCAGACACCAGGAGTAATGTCACAGTACCCGCACACTTGTTGCCTTACAGTTGGTGCTGCGCACTAATGGCTAGAGTGATGAAGTGCTGGTCCATGCATATATCCAGCATGCACTGAGGGTACTGGCTAGCCACCAACCTGTCCATTGGAGCAGCCAGATGCTGGCATATCGGAGTCAGAATTTGGTAGTATTATCCAACCTTGGAATCAGTTTGCTAGTGCCCACAGCAAATCTACCTGCTGTTCCTGTGTCTTTTTGTGCATTTCAATTATGTTCTAAATTGCAGACAAAATTGGGTCCTCTCCTGCCTGGGGCTGAGCAGATACTTGATTTCTAATAGTCTTGAGTACCATTGACTTTGGAAATTTCTTCCTCGATCAGCTATAGAGACATGGCAGTAATTTGGTTAATAGCCTGCGCTTCCAACTCTAATCTAGTTAAAATATCCCATGAGGTGCCAGTATCTGTGTTGCAAAGCGCAGGAAGCAACTTTACTGGTTCAATCTCTTTAGGATCTGTGGCTTCTTCCTCAGAATTGATTTGATTTATTTATTGTCACATGTACCTAAGTACAGTGAAAAGCTTTGTTTTCAAGCAATACAGGCAGATCATAGTAAGCAAGGATACACGATCATAGGGTAAGAAAACTCTTAGACAGAGGCATACAGGTTAGGTCACACAGGCATGCACTAGGCAAGATCAGCATTATTTGAACTTAGGCAGTCCATCCATCAGTCTAATACCAGCTGGGACAAAGTTGTTCCTGAACTCGCTGGTGCGTGTATTCAAGCTTCTGTATCTTCTGCCTGATGGAAGAGGTTGTAGGAGGTCATTACTGGGGTGTGATGGGCCTTGGATGATGTTGGAAGCATTTCTGCAGCAGCGAGCTGTATAAATGGGGTCCGTGGATGGAAGGTTGGCTTCAGTGATGGTCTGGGTTGTGCAGACCACCTTCGTAGTTTCTTATGGACCTGGGCAGAGCAGTTGTCATACCTGGTTGTCATGCACCCAGACAGTGTGCTTTCAATGGCACATCTGTAAACGTTGGTGAGGGACCTTTATGGACATGCCAAATTTCCTGAGCCGCCTGAGAAAGAAAAGACGTTGTGCCTTCTTGACCGTTATATCTACGCGGGAAGTCCAGGACAGGTTGTTGGTTATCATCACTCTGAGGAACTTGAACCTCTCCACCCTCTTAACCTCAGCTCTGTTGATGTAAATGGGAGCATGTTCTCCTTTTTTTCTGAAGTCAATGATCAGTTCTTTAGTTTTGCTGACATTGAGAGATAGGTTGTTCTCATTGCACCAAGTCACCAAGCCCTTTATCTCGTTTCTGTATTCTGACTCGTCATTGTTTGATATTCATCCCACTACGGTGGTGTCTTCAGCAAGCTTGTAGATGGTGTTCATTTGGAATTTGGCAACACAGTCATGGGTGTACCAGGAATACATCAGGGGACTGAGGACACATCCTTGGAGAGCTCCGGTATTGAGTGTTATCGTGAAGGAGGTGCAGTTGTCTATCTTCATTGATTACTGCCTAAGGGTCAGAAAGCTGAGGATCCAGTGCAGAGGGTGGAGCCAAGACCAGACTGATCTCAAAATTTGGAGACCTTGGAAGGAATAATGGTGTTGAAGGTGGAGCTGTAGTTGATATGCAGGAGTCTGATGTAGGTGTCCTTGTTGTCCAGATATTCTGGGGATGAGTGCAGGGCTACGGATATGGCATCCTCTGTGGACCTGTTACATTGGTAGGCATATTGTAGGGGAACAAGGCAGGTTGGGAGACTAGAGATGATGTAGGAGATGTCTCTTGGGGCTGCCCTGTTAGCCACTGATGTACATGTACCTGCAGAAGACAGAAAGCTGTGGGTGCTGTTCTGGTGCAAGTGGGGAAAAGGTGGTGAGTTGTCCTGAGTGAGCGACTAAGCAGGTCAGAGACAATGCAGTGTTCATAATGTGGAGATTTGGGTAGATGAAAACTCGTGGGAGAAGATGTTGCTTGTGATAGAGAGAGCAGTTGCGTATGAGCCTTGGTGGCAGCTGGATGCAGTAACAGAGAGGAGTGTGAGATAGCAGAGAGAAGATGGTGGCATTTAGCCTCAGAATGGAGAAGGCATTGCTGGGCATTCCTCTAGACTGTGGATACAGCACTGAACTGAATGGCAACATTGGTCCAATGTTGCCAAAGTCTGGAGTCATGTCTCCTCTAACAGTCCTGGGGGATGATGATATGGCCCTCCTCTACACCACCTCCTCCATCAGGACCTCCAGGACCCGATTGGCAAAACGGGGTGCTAATTACCCTTTGTCCAAAATGTCTGGGCCAAATATTAGTAAACGTGTAAGGCTGCTTCCAGAGATTGACTTGGTGCACTTTTCCACTAAAAATATGGCTGCAGCACAGAGCATCCTGTGAGCGGTGAGTACTTTTGTCTGATGAGAGGGGCAGTGTTGTGGCGTGCAAGTTTGGGAAGATGGCATGAGAAACCTTCCATGAAACCCAGAAAAATTGACATGGAGATAAACTCCAGTAAAATTCAGCTCATGGCATCTATCCTCCTGACTGCACTGTCCTCTGCTACTACGTTTCACTTACTTGAATATCTTGGTGAACCATAGTGCTGCAATCCTTGCTGTCATCCAGCCAGGCTGCGAGCATGATTTTCGGTCTTATCAATGACACTCAAAGCTGATGAACAAAACAAACTTGTTAGCCTTAGTTTCTTAAAGGGAGTCCTTTTTCAAATCCCATTCTATGTTTCATACTGTGCTTTTTATTCTCAATGTGTGTACCTTACATTTCTAATGAGGCTTTTTTTTAGTAATACAATTATTAACGTTTGAATCTACCTTTATTATCCTAACTACAGGTTTATTCATTCTTACAAATAGCTAAAATATGCTGTTGTATAGTTAGTTGAAAGATCTAAGTGCTAGAAGCTTCAGTTGCACTGAGCTTACTACTATTATAAACTATTAGTTTTGGTGTTAGCACAAAGATCTTGAGTGCCCATGTTTGAACTGACATTGATTATGATCTTCATAATGCACTTTGACAAACATGTCAGTATCATTCAGCTTGTTGAGACCTACTCACAATTTTTAAAATAGCAAAGTTCCCTTCAGTTATATTAAAACAGCAACAAATTACTATTTTTTAATATTACCCAGAATACTCTGGAAGCAGTATGGAAAAAAGGAGTTGGCTGGTAAAGCTGCCCAATTTATTGATTCCCTAATACATACCTCAAGGAGCAGTTTATTGTTCAGTGTATCAAGATTACACCAATGATGTTGAATCAGTGTATGCTTTTAAGAAGCAGTTATGGTCTAAAAAGAGATCAAAAGACTTTCAATGTCGTCATGTTCTAAAAGTTAATTAAATCACATTCCTAATTTTAGGTTAAGAGCAAGTTCTATACAAATGCAATATGCTGTGCTTTGTTTTGTAATCAACTAAAGCTGCATCCATTCAAACAATTGCATTGGAAAGTTCATGGACTTTCTATAACCTCTTTTTGTACCCATCACGTGGAAACTAATAGTTGAAATTATGAAGCCTTGAAGTTTATGTTCTAGTCAGTAATGTTATGAATTACATAATAGAACATACAATGCAAAAACATCTTGTGAAAATAGGTCTGGTGCATAAATATATAATTTCAAAAGCAGACAATTCCTTTTCATCAAAAGCAACATTCACATCTGTACTACT
The DNA here is from genome assembly GCF_021869965.1 of Rhincodon typus. Taxonomy (NCBI): domain Eukaryota; kingdom Metazoa; phylum Chordata; class Chondrichthyes; order Orectolobiformes; family Rhincodontidae; genus Rhincodon; species Rhincodon typus. Next base: position 55,195,134 of record NC_063339.1, on the reverse strand, counting down.
TTCGAATTCATCCCATGGATTCCAGAAAGATATATTTAGAATCCAGTAGATAGTACATAACTATTTTCCTAATTTTCACAATTCAGATGTTTCTTCCTAAAAATGATAAATACAGTGTTTTACACAGCCAATCTGTGGCCTTTCTGCCCTTGCAATTTATATTTCCTCTGAAGATTACAATGTAAAACATATAATATTGCACATTTCCATTTATTTTAATTAGCTATTCTAATTTTGGTTATTTATTCTGAATATGAGTTGTAACACGTTAATGATATCTTATTGGATATAATTTATTACAATTATAGTTTATTTATTTTAATGATTATAAGGAGTAAGCATTATTTTGTAGGTTGAATCTGCTTAAATTGAAAGTAACATGGCTTTTTTCAATCAATCTATTCTATACAAGATATTGGATCTATGGTGACCATTTGGTCACTAAAATTGCCATTTGATTCAACGTTGCTGCTACCTTCTGATTAGTACTTGATTACTAACATTTAGTGTCCTTTAACTAATGGTCCACTCCACTGGGTGATCCCAAACCAGCTTGCTTCAACTTTTCTCTTCAACCTAACCAAATTTTATAATCAAAACCCAGACAAAATGTTCTAACCAGACTGGGGGATTGAATAACTGCGCCGGCTGACATGGAAGCAAAGTAGAACTTTCATAACATGAATTTCAGCAATGATGTTGGAGGTGCCGGTGTTTGACTGGGGTGGACAAAGTCAGAAATAACATGATACCGAGTTATAGGTAGTGTTTTTCAGAGTAGAGGACCATGCAGGCACCTATAGATAGGAGCAAGGGGTGAAGGCATGATTTTTGTTTATAATTTTGTCTACAAACAATGCCACAGGAGTTTAATAGTTTATACTCAGTCTTTAAATGGTAATGCACTTGTGCAATGAAGAGCTACTTTCAAAATGGTTTCATAATACAGCATAATAAGGAAATAGAAAAATGCAAAGTCCACTTTAGCTTACATCTTGTGCAAGTCTTAATAATCTGTTTTCCTCAGCTAAACAGCTAGTCAAAATTCAAAGATCCAGTGCCTCATAGCTGTGTAAAACCTCAGTCTGACCCTCCAGAGCAACAAAGCAAAACTCTAACCTTGCAAACCAACAATTCAACTCTGATCAGTTGGGTTCTGCAAATCCATCATTTATTGCCTGCACGTAAAAATTATTTGGCTTTATTGAGAACTTTTGATCTGTAACCACCTTTATAACCTTCGCTTCCATTCTTAGCCAGACAGTCACCAAACTTTTGGAATTAATTGCCATCACATTGGCTGGTTTTGCTGAAGTTCTATTATTGGAGATCTCAAAGTGAAACGATTCTTTTAATTTCTCTGACTTCTGTTTAAATTACCAACAATATTATGTATTTAAAAAGCCTGAATTAAGCCAGTTGATTGAATCCCATTGATAGTTACCAACGGGAAAGAACATCTGCAGCTGTTTACAATTAAGAAGTTCTGTTTCATACTGATCTTTTCAAAATGCATTCACTAAACATATCCAGATCTTTTGCTTCCGTTCCATTTTTGTTTCTGGATGTAAGTGCAGAAAGGTATATCCCTTCTTGAATGCTTTGCTGTTGAAAGCCAAAATCATGGATCAAGTTCTTACAAAGAATTGATCATTTTCATGGACTCTGGATGATTACAAATTATCCAAGTTTAAATGTAATTTCTTCTCAGAATTTAACCTTCATAAAATCTCAATTTTTCAAGGGGAATGCCATTGCAACTTCTTGTTAGAAATGATTTACTATGTTTAACTGTGGCTGAGTGACTCCTTCTCAGCTGAATATAAACAATATAATAGTATTGATGCTGGTGCTCACAATTCTCATAGAATCACTTTATACAACTGATGATATGTCTTGTCCAAGAACAACTGCCAGAAATGATACTTACAGCAAAATTTCTGCAAAGAAAACATCATAAATTTGACCTGTTTAATCAAAAGTCCTATTCTAGGGCTATTATCCTTCTCGTGGATGTGGCATCGAGCACTTCCATATGCATAATTTTTTTTTTGTGTTGCAGCCTTTAAATCTTTACATTGCATGTTAGCTAAAAAAAAGCAATCTCTGAGCTTAACTGAAATACATTCTGGAACAGCACAGCCTCTCTGTCAGATCTTTCAGCCTCTTACTAAGTTTGAAAACGTGTGACATACTTCATATTCTTTTTGGACAGCATCTTCCAAATCCCTGATTTCCATTCCATAGAATGCTTGGGAATACCAGCACTTGCAAATTCCCTTGCAAGACGTACACCATCCTTGAAACTTTTTCACTGCTCTTTGTAAAATGGAAAGGAAGAGCCAATAAGAATATTGTGGACAGTGCTTTCTTTCTAGACATAATAATACCTTGTTTATTGGTGTTTTTGCCAGTGAAATCACTGCATAGTAGTCCCTGCATTTGGCTGGCAGTGACCAACAGTAAATTATTTTAAAGTTGTTTGCCATTTCTCAGGAATCACTTTTGCTGCTTACTTATCCATACTGTACTTGTAATGATTGTGGTTGTACCAGTTAGCAATATACTGGCTGGCATGCTTACTTTTGGTTCCAGGCATATTGTAAAGCATCGACTTGTTCCTTTCATTTGTTAACCTATAAATTTTCAGTCTATAGACTATATATTTTAATACAAAATTTATAACCATGCAGTACCTCCCAAAGTTCTCCGCGGATTTAAGGAAGAAACTAAATATCAAGCCAAAGAACAGGGATTTTTGAAGCAAATGTTAAGAGAAAGGATTAATTGGAGGATGTGAGGTGAAACATGGGCCACTGAAGGCACAGCCATCATTGGTAGGATGAATTGTGGGTTGCACAATATTTGGTACTGATTGGGGACATTTTGAAAGCACACGCACGCAATTTAATAATTTAGCTGAGCTCCCAGTTTATCAAGTGTTCGTCTCATATAATGACTTCCTTAATATAGTTTTGACAGTTTGAAAAAAAAGTCTCCTGGATCATCTCGACTTTAATTGTCTGAAGGCATCTGATAAAGTTTAGTGATTTATATTTGTGGTGTAGAAACTATATGTTGCAGATGATAAATGGATTTAATCCATTTGTAATTAAGCTCTTGAGAAATGCACTATTTTATGCAGAATGGAGTGTTATGCAAAAGATCCACAATATTGGGTTCTGTTATGCCGCTGGCACCAATGATGTAGAAGCCTTGAAGACTTTGCACAGGCTGCAGTACCAGATACTTTTGTCAGGGCACTATTGCAGACCATGCAGTGCATGGAATTTGCAGAGGCTTTGGCCATAATCATCCAATCTTCCATGCAGAAATGATGCTAAAAGATTGGAGATTTGCAAGTGTTAACAGCTTGCTTCCTTTAGGGTCAGTCTTTGGATCTGTTCTTCCTGTATTGATTTGGGTATACATGACACAATTTCAAAATTAGCAGATTACACACAATTTGCAAGTGTGGTGAACTGTGAAGAGGATAGTTTCAACTTCAAGGGGAGTCAGCTAGTGAAATGAGCAAAAATGAGGCAGATAAAATTTAAAGCAAGAAATGTGAAGTAATAGGAAGTAATAACAATAGTACTTGGTAGGGAGAGACAATATAAAATAAACAATACAAAACTAAAGTGGGTTCAGGAGCAGAGAAGCCTTGGTTATATATACACAACTTGTTTGTAGTGGCAGGGCAAGTTGAGGAAGTTGTTTTTAAAATATCAAGGAACAGAGAAGAAAGCAAGCAAGCAAAGATGGGCCTTTAGGAAACACAGGCTTGGCTACAACTGAAATATTATGTACATTTCTGGGCACTTCCAGAAAGATGTGAAGACCTTGGAAAGACCTTAGTGTAGAAAAGATTTAACAGAATAGTTCCAAGAATGAGGGCTTTAGTTATACGGCTAGATTGGAGAAACTGGGATTTTGTTTTCCTTAGAGAAGATAGGATAATGAGGATATTTGATAAAGGAATTCAAAATTATAAGGAGTCACAGCAGAGTAAATAGAGAGCTTTGGATGGCTTGTGGACTAGGGACCAATTACAGATGACAAAGGTTCTCCTGCCTGCCAACAATTAGGTGATTTGTTCCCAGGTGGCCAAACTGGCTTGGGACTATAAACAAGTTAGAGTGAAGCCTTCAGACCACCGCCAGCTAAGGACCTTTCACTGTTCTCAGCAGAAGGCCATAAAACTATAAGATATAGGAGCAGAATTAGTCCATTTGGCCCATCAAGTCAACTCCACCATTTGATCATGGCTGATGTTTCTCAACCCCATTCTCCTGCCTTCTCCCTGTAACCCTTGATCCCCTTACTAATCAATAACATATCTCTGTCTTAAATACACTGGACTTGGCCCCCAGACCCCTCTATGGCAATGAGTTCCACAAATGCATAACCCTCTGGCTGAAGAAATTCCTCCTCATCTCAGTTCTAAATGGTCACTCCTTTACTCTGTTGCTGTGCCCTCAGATCCTAGCCTCTCCTACTAGTTGAAACATCTTTTCCTTATTCATTCTATGTAGCCCTCTCAGTATGCTTTAAATGTTTCAATCAGCTCCCCCCTCATCCTTCTAAACTCATCGAGTACAGACCCAGAGTCCTCAACTCCTTAGGACCCCCTCCAATCCCCTTCTTCCATGGGTATAGGGCCCAAAACTGCTCAGAATATTCCAAATGCTGTCTAATCACTGCTGATATAGCCCCAGCAGTACATCTCTGCTCTTGTATTCTACCCCTTTTGAAATTAATGTTAACATTGCATTTGTTTTCCTAACTGCTAACTGAACCTGCATGTTAACCTTAGGAGAATCCTGAACTAGATCTGCCAAGTCTCTTTGTGCTGTGGATTTCCGAAGCCTTTCCCCCTTTAGAAAATATTCTATGCCTCGTGTTCTTCCTATCAAAGTGCATAATCTTTCCCAAATTCTATTCCATCTGCTGCTACTTTGCCCACTTTCCTAGCTTGAGAAAGTTGTCCTTCTGCAGCCTCCCTGCTTCCTTAATACTACTACTTGCCACCTACCTTTATGTCATCTGCAAACTTAGCAATAATGCCCTCAGTTCCTTCATCCAGATTGTTAATGTATAATGTGAATAGTTATGTTCCCAATGCTGACCCTCACAGAACTCCACTAGTCACTGGTTGCCATCCTGAAAGAGACCCATTTATCCCCACTCTGTGCCTTCTGCCAGTCAGCCAATTCCCTATCCATACTAATAATTTGCCCCCAACACCATGGACTCTTATTTAGCAGCCTCCTGCGTGGTACCTTGTCAAAGGTATTATGGAGATCCAAATAGATCATGTCCAATGGTTCTTCTTTGTCTAACTTGCTCTTTAACTGTCAGGTATGACCTTCCATTGATAAAGCTATGCTGATTCAGCCCTATTTGACCGTGTGCTTCCAAGTATTCTTGGAATCAGCAATCTAATCTTTAATAGTGGCCCCAAAAATCTTACTAATGACCAAGGTCAGACTAATTGGCCTATTGTTTCTTGTCTTCAGCCTCCCTCCCTTTGTAAACAGGGATGTTGCATTCACCTTTTTCCAGTCCTCAGGGACTCTTCCCTCCCTCTAGTCATTCCTGAAAGACCACTAGCAATGCCTGTTCAATCTCCAAAGCTATCTCCTTCAGAACTCTGGTCCAGGTGATTTATCTGCCTTCAGATCTTTCAGCTTCCCCAGCACCTCCTTAGTGATGGCCACTATGCTCACCTCTGCCCCTGACTATCTTGAGGAAAAAGCCATTTTCTGTGATGCTTCTCCAACCAGGAGAAGCATCTGGAGGAGGACGACGGAGAAACAGCATTCTGACCGGCACAAGAATCATTGCAGCAACATTTGTGAACAGAAACTACTGAACTGCTTTCCTAGATTTCCTCCATCCGTAACCTGTGCTTTTTCCTTATCTCTGTCAGATCTTTGTTATTTCTAATCTCCATCCTTCAGAATCCTATTTCTTCATTTTCTGAACCAATATCCTTTCTCACTGATTTCCTTATGTCATCCTTTATTATCAAGTATAACCCTCCAACTTTACCATTCTGTCTTTATTTTCAACATGTTGTGTTCTCTAGAAATTTATTTCTTAACCTTAAATGTCTTCTAACTGTGTTCTGCTGTGCTGGTTGAATCCCAACCATTTATCTCTTTGTGCCACAGTACATCTATCTTACTGAGGATGCTTCACACATTCAGATAAAGTCACTTCAATTTTATTTTCTTTACTGCTGCTTTCTATATGGACCTTACTCTCTGATGCACTGCTTCTGTTAAATCCCCTATCCCTTCCTGGGGTGCTGCTTGTCCTGCTTGTATTGGGCTGGCTTGTAGAGCTGGGGAAACAGCATCTCATTTTCCACTTAGGCACTTTATAGCCTCTAGAAGTCAACATTGAGAACAGCTTAAACCATGAACTCTGTCCTCCATTTTGACTACAGAACCCCCACCCCACCCTTGCCATGCCATGTCTTGGATAACAAGGTGTACAGCTGGATGAACACAGCAGGCCAAGCAGCATCATAGGAGCAGGAAAGCTGACGTTTTGGGCCTAGACCCAAAACATCAGCCTTCCTGCTCCT
>NC_063339.1:55143678-55188139 GCF_021869965.1 Rhincodon typus | reverse complement strand
ACTATCTCATGCCATGTCTTGTTTGCTTGGGTTTGCTGTCAGCAGAGCTGACTTATTTTATGCTGTTAACATCTACCACTCCTCTATATCTGTCCTCCTCTTTTACCAATGGTAACTCTTTTTTGCCTTTTGCTCTGGGCACCTTTATCATATGTTCCATTTGCTGCTCCCTACCCCCTTTCTTCTCGGTGTAAAAATAATCACTTTTCCAGTTCCCTTCAGTTCCGAAGAAGTCACAATAGACTTGAAATGTTAACTCTGTTTCTTGCTTCCGATGATGCTGCCAGACTTGTTGAGTCTGTCTAGCATCTTTTTTGTTTTTATTTCAGATTTCCAACATCCGCAGTACTTTGCATATGCCATTTTAAAGTATTCAGAGTTTGTCTCCTGCAACTTGGCTCAGGTTGAAAGATATGTTAGATATAGTAACAGCTTTATCTAAACTTTAATTTTAGGCAGCATTTTAGCTAACTGCTTACTGGCTGACTAGCTGTTACAGTAAAAGTTTGAGACATATTTCAATTTTGGTTGGTCTGAGTGAAGCTCAGATGGGCAATTGGAAACCTATTGATGAAGATTTTGTTAGAACACAACAGCTCACACAACGTCTGTTAGATAAATTTGCTTCTGCACTGTTCAGCTCAAAATATTTTTACCCTGTCAGTTGCTGGAGTGAAAGATGATAGCATCACAGCAAGGATAATAGGATATCTTGAACCTTGGTGAATGATCTGACCAACAGTACATCTTGTTAAGCATTGAGGTTATAACAGTAAAATAGGGTATATTAGAGTGGATGAATTCAATGTCAAGTCAGGTACAGAAAGAGAAATTAAAATAGGCAAAGAAAAATTGGATTAGGAGTGTTGGTTATAAGAAAGCACAACCAAACTGTCCATATTGACAAGACTAGTCTGCTGTTCCTCTGAATAATCATTTTGATATAAAACTGAATATATTTATTTGAATTATTAGTTTAAAACCCCTTTTCAAACAAATGTTTATCAGCTAAAATAAGCAACAGTAACTTATGGACTTTTGCATTTTATAATCAGTCCAGAATAATGGCCAATGCACCATTGCTCCACTGCATTGCAAACTGGAAATTGGAATCACTTGTATCACATTTACAGCAAAAAGTTATAACCTCATGTTAATTTATTCATATAATTGTACCATTAAATCTTTTTTAACAGTTGCATCCATACTGGCAGGTTTATTTCATGTGCTGGTAAATGCTATTTGAAGTTCTTTAAAGTGATGTGAAAATGAAGTAACAAGAGTAATGTGAAAAAACATATTGCCACACAGCAAGTTTTAGGAGTGTGGAATGCACTGACTGGAAACCTGGTGAAGGCAGATTCAATTGAGGCATTCATGAGGGCATTGAATAATTATTTGGATAGAAATTATGTGATATGGGTAAAAAGCAGGAGATAGGCTAGGTCATAGAACTTGCCTTCATTGCTCAGACCTTTGAGTACAGGAGTTGGGACGTTATATTAAGGTTTTACAGGACGTTAGCGAGATCTCTTTGGAAGTACTGTGTGCAGTTCCAGTCATCCTGTATAGGAAGGACATTATTAAGCTGGTGAGGGCTCAGAAGAGACTTACCAGGATGTTGCTGGGAACGGAAGGTTTGAGTTATAAGGAGAGGCTGGATAGGGGAGGACTTTTTTCACGGGAGTGTAGGAGGTTGAGGGGTGACCCTATTGAGGATTATAAAGTCATGAGGGCTATAGACATGGTGAATGGCAAGTGTTTTTTTCCTAGGGTGTAGACTAGGGGGCATATTTTTAAGGTGAGAGCAAAACGATTTAAAAAGGACATGAGGGGCAAACTTTTTTACACAGAGTGGTTCATGTATGGAATGAACTTCCGGAAGACATAGTGGATGCGGGATGGTTACAACGTTTAAAAAACATTTAGATAAGTACATGAATAAGAAATTTTGGGGGTTTATGGGCCAGGAACAGGCAGGTGGGACTAGTTTATTTTGGAGTTATGGTCAGCATGGACTAGTTGGATCAAAGGGTCTATTTCTGTGCTCTATGACTCTATAAGTGGTACAGGCATGATGGGCCAAATTCTGCACTGTAACAAATCTGTGATTCTTGAATTATTACTTTTCTTTTAAAGGAAGCTAATATGAATCTGCATAAAAATCATAGTAGACTGAGTAACATTTAAAGGAAAAGAGACTGGATCTTTTTCAGATTCATCAACTGACAGTAACAAATTGGGGCTGATCATCCATTAGAAAGTTGCGCCATATCTCTTTGAGATTGTTTTTTAATCCATTGAAATAAATGGGATGAAAACCAGAGAATTTATAGAATAGGTGGAAGATTTGCTGAACCACATTATGGACCAAGTAGCCAATCTAAAAATTAGCCTTCCATCACTCAAAACTTTTAGAATGTTTCTTCAAATGATAATTTCTTCCACTAACCTGATAATGTAGCATCCATACACAAATTTGTGGTATATTGTTTACATGTTCAAAGCATTTTCCATGAAAGTTGTTTTAAAGAAGGACAAATATTTTTTCATCTTGACAAGTTAGTGTATTTTATACCACACTTAGCCTCTATTGATTTGAAATTGAATGTAATATAATCCTGTGATGATTGGTTCAAGAGATTTCTCCCATCTATGAGAATTCTTTGCTCATAATTCAGTATGTCGTAAATTCCAGATCAGTCCCTTATCTTTGCTAAGATCAAAAAATTGATAAGTTACCTGCAGGAACGTCTTGGATGATCCTGCAATTTACAGAATTGCCTAGCTGTCTCTTGAAGACAAATTAGCTTAATATCCATAATTCTTCCTTTCTCATCTTATTCTGATTAATTTTGTGAAGGAACTTTAAGTTCAGGAGTCCGAAATTAAATGTACGCATTTTGCAGGCTTAACACTGAAACTGTCATGCCAAATGCAGAATCAATTACAGCATCATTTGTCTAATTTGTAATCCAAGCAACACAAACAGTTTCATCACAAAACAGATGGACTTTGTCTTCAGCTCTGTGTAGAAACCAATAAATGTGCAGACAAAACTGCAATTACCCGCAGAATTTAATGTAACTAGCTTAGCAAACACATAACTAGTGCAGGCTATTTTGCATTAAAAAATGAATAAAATTAGACCCAAAGCAATTTCTTTTTATTTTCTGAGCTATTTAGCATAAATAAAGCATGGATACTGAGCAATTTGCATAACTATCCTGGTCAGGACCGATATGTTTTCTTTGGATTCATTCTTCAGAGTAGTTTCAAAAAGACAGGAGTTTCAAGTACTGATGCAAATAATTTTGCACATATCTCTGCTGTATTTGAAAATCTCCAGTTTGAAAATGTTTGTGGAAATATCTAACTGCAACTTTCAAAGGCCTGTAGTTTCATGGAATCATGGAAACCCAGAACCAGATATCCCACCCCCAGCACCAACAGACCTGACATGTTCTGATCAGGAGGTGGGGATGGAAAATGCACTCATTGGTGGGAAATCCAAATGCAGGACCATTGTTTAAACTAAGTGCTGTATATAAACAGGCCCTGTTTTTTACTGGATCAAGGGACGTATCCTCTACTATTGGAATTATGATCTTTATAGAAGTCTTAAGGGGTGAATATGGCCTGTTTAACTGTCAGGCTTTCAGGTTGTTTAAATGGCCAGCACTTTAAAAAATGAAACAAATTGCTAACCTGTGCCTGTGAGAATTGAAAAAAAATCTATTCTAACAGTTTTAAGTTATCTGTTGATGTAATTATAGGTGCTTCTAATATAGCATTATTAATTGACTACTTTCCATGTCCTAGTATCATCGCAATGAGGGATTGTAAAGCCATAGTTTTATTGACCGCTTGAGGAGTTCAATAAAGGATTTGTTGTCATTGCTGTGAGTTATGAGACAAATCCTTTTTTTTTTATCATAGAGTGCTCAATACTTGAGAGGATTCAAGTGCTGAATAGCCTTTCATGAATGGGAGTTCTTTTTAAGATGATGAAGGCTATCACAGATATTTAGGATTTTATTTAATTCTATCTCAGCAGAACTCCCGATGTTTGTTTGCCCATGGTGGAAACTTGGTAAGTTTGTATGAAAGCTGTGGATAAAGTATGATGGGTAGGTTTGTACAAGCTGGCACTAAATTGATGTAGTGCCATAGTGATGGATGAGAAGCATTGGCTGATATGAAGGGAATGAGCAGCTCTTGGGGTGGATCAGAGAATGGATTCACATGGAAGGAATGAGAGGCCTTTGTAGAAGGGTGGAGTAATGGGTCAGCAAGCATGCCCATGGAGAGTGTATGGAGGTGAGAGGCAGTGTTAGGTGTAAGGGCTAGAGAGACTAATGTTTAAGAAAATAACTTGGAGAAAGTCCCAGAAAACTGAAGTGGCTCATTTTATTGGCCTGCTTCAGCACTCAGCAGCCCTTTAGGCTCTTTATCACCTGCCTATCAGATTGGCCCATCTCTATCCCATACTCAGCCTGCCCTTCCCCATCCATTAGAAAGAAGAGGTGTCACTTTGGGCCCTTTTCACTTTTTCACTTTTTGTGTTTTTTCTGAATGTGTTGTGGTGAGACAGCAAATTTCCCAACTCCTGCTACTCGGCTCAGGAGTGAATGTCGAGGACATAGCACCTTGCAATGTATGGGGGAGAAATACAAAAATTTCTCACCAGTTTTGGGACATGCCAGGAGGGTAAGGGGACAAATTGTTTGGCTAGAAATGTTGCGCAGGGATATTAGAAAAAAGCAGGAGATTGCCACGAAGTAATGATTCTCACTTGAAGAGCAGGTGCAAGCATGATAAGCTGAATGGCCTCCTTCGGCACTTGAACAATTCTGTGAAATTTAGGTGATGACTCTCTTGATGGAGGACAAAAAGAAATTGAGGTATTTTCAGTGTTGGAGTTGACTTCCTCAAATTCCAGGAGCAATAATTACTGTTTTATAAGCTGTTGCATTGTTTTGGAACTATGGAAAAGTAAAGATCAAAACAACGGCACTTGAAAAAGGAGGAAGACAAAGGGCAGTGACTATACAGCAAGAAACCTACACTGCCGGACACAGCAGTAAGCTGTACAGCTACTGCCTTTGCTGTCTGGTTTCAAGTATCTCTGGACATTGGAGTTTTTTCTAAGAAAAATAAACAGTGAAATTCATAGCTGACCTTGGAGAAACTTGTGTGTGGGAGCTCACAGCAGGGCAGTAGCTAAGTGTCTTTTTCAAGTATAACCTTATTGTAGATTTGGAAAAGAAAACCAGTAGTGAGTAGTGTCGGGTTTTTTGATTATATATTGTTGTTGAGATCTCTTGATTAAGCTCTGAAAATATGAAAACATACCTAATAAGCTAGCCTGGAGCAGTGTTTTTAGAGCAGCAAGACTGTGCTTTTCTCTGGGTCTCAAGATTGTTAAAGTGCAAAGGTGCCCTCTAGTAGAGTGATGTGCTCTTCCTGTTGGATGTGGGAGATGAGGGAGAGTTTTCATGTTACTAATGATTATGTCTGCCGGAAGTGTGCTTGGTTGTGTATCCTATTAGATTGCATGGATCGGTTGAAGTGGCAGTTAGAGGCAATAAGGAATTACTAGGGGGTGTGATGGAAAACAGTTTCAGGGAGGGAGATAAACTGAAGATTCAGTCAGGTAGATGGGTGACCTCTGGGAAAGGTAGGACAGGGAGGCAGGTAGTGCAGGAGTCTCCTGTGGCTATCCCCATCTCAAACAAGTATGCTGTTTTGGAAAATGTTGGGGTGAGGGATTCTCAGGGGAAATAGCACTGACAGCCAAGTTTCTGTTACTGAGACTGGCTCTATTGTATTGAGAAGTATGTCAGGTTCCAAGTGATTGATTGTGATAGGGGACTGTCTAGTCAGATCCACAGACAGACATTTCTGCGGCTGAGACATCAGGATGGTATGTTGCCTCCTTGGTGCCAGGATCGAGGATATCTCTGAGACAATGCAGAACATTCTCAAAGGGGAGTGGGACAGCAGGAAGTCATTGTACACATTTGAACTAACAACATGGAAGAGAAAAGAATGAGATTCTGAGGAGACAATATAGGAAGTTAGGCAGGAATTTAAAAAGTAGGTCCTCGAGGATAGTAATATCTGGACTATTCCCAGTGCCGTGAGTTAGTGAGGGTAGGAATAGGAGGATGGAGCAGATGAATGCGCAGCTGACGAACTAGTGCAGTAGAGAAGGATTCACATTTTTGTATCATTGGAATCTCTTCTGCAGTAGAAGTGACCTGTATAAGAAAGACGGATTGCACCTGAATTGGAAGGGGACTAATATGCTGGCGAGGAGATTTGTGAGAGCTGCTTAGAAGGATTTAAACTAGTGGGGGTGCTGTGGGGGGAGGTGTGGAGTGACCCAGGGAGATAGTGAGGAAAGAGAACAGACTGGTACAGATGGGGAAAAAAAGTAAAACAGATTGGGCAGGCAGGAACAAAGCAGACAATGAGGTAGGACTGTTAAATTAAACTGGATTTATGTCAATGCAAGAGATCTAACAGTTAAGCCAGATGAACTCAGGGCATGGTTGAAAACATGGAACTGTGATATCATAGGAATTACAGAGATGTGGCTCGGGGATGGACAGGACTGGCAGCTTAATGTTCCAGCGGTTACAGGAAGGGTAGAAAGGGAGGGGGGGGGCGTAAGACAGGAGTGGGAGTGGCATTTTTGATTAGGGATAACATTACAGCTGTAGTTAGGGAGGATATTCCTAGAGTACGTTCAGGGAAGTTATTTGGGTGGAACTGAGAAATCAGAAAAGGATGATCACCTTACTGGGATTGTATTATAGTCAGCGGGAAATTGAGAAACAAATTTGTAAGGAGATCTCAGTTATCTGTGAGAATAATCGGGTGGTTGTGGTAGGGGATTTTAACTTTGTAAACATAGACTGGGATTGCCATCGTGTTAAGAGAGAGGAATTTGTTAAGTGTGTTAAAGAAAATTTTCTGATTGTATGTGGATGTACCTACCAGAGAAAGTGCAAAACTTGACCGACTCATGGGAAATAAGGCAGGGCAGGTGACTGAGGTGTCAGTGGAGGAGCACTTTGGGGCCAGTGACCATGATCCTATTAGTTTTAAAGTAGTGATGGAAAAAGATAGACCGGATCTAAAAGTTCAAGTTCTAAATTGGAGGAAGGCTAATATTGATGGTATTAGGCAAGAAGTTTCAAAATTTGATTACGGGCAGATGTTCTCAGGTCAAGGGATGGCTGCAAAATGGGAAGCCTTCCAAAATGAGATCACGAGAGTCCGGGGACAGTATGTTCCTGTTAGGGTGAAGGGCAAGGCTAGTAGATATAGGGAATCCTAGATGACTGGAGAAATTGAGGTTTTGGTCAAGAATAAGAAGGAAGCATACGTCAGGTATAGAAAGCAGAAATGAAGTGATTCCCTAGAAGATTGTAAAGGCGATAGAAGTATACTTAAGAGGGAAATCAGGAGGGCAAAAAGGGGACATGAGATAGCTTCGGCAAATAGGGTTAAGGAGAGCCTAAAGGGATTCTACAAATGCCTTAAAGGCAAAAGGGTAACTAGGGAGAGAATAGCGTTCCTTAAAGATCAGCAGAGCCACTTGTGTGTAGAACGGCAGGAAATGGGGGAGATTCTAAATGAGTATTTTGCATCAGTGTTTATTGTGGAGAGGGATATGGAACATCGAGAACGTGGGAAAATAAATACAGATATTCCAGAGGAGGTGGTGCTGGATGTCTTAAAACATTAGGGGGATGAGGTGTCCCCGAGAATTCTGTGGGAAGCTAGGGAAAAGATTGCTGGGTGCCATGCTGAGATATTTATATCATCGCTAGGCAATGGCGAGGTGCCAGAAGACTGGAGGTTGGCTAGTGCAGTGCCACTATTTAAGAAAGGTGGTAAGGAAAAGCCAGGGAGCTATAGCCCAGTGAACCTGACACCGGAGCTGGGCAAGTTGTTGGAGGGAATCCTGAGAGACAGGATTTACAAGTATTTGGAAAGGCAAGGACTGATTAGGGATAGTCAACATGGCTTTCTGCATTGAAAATCGTATCTCACAAACCTGATTACTTCTTCAAAAAATTCAATGAAGAGGATTGATGAAGGCAGAGCTGTGGATGTTATCTATATGAACTTTAGTAAGGTGTTCGACAAAGTTCCTCATGGTAGACTGGTTAGCAAGGTCAGGTCACATGGAATACTGGGAGAGCTAGCTATTTGGATACAGAACTGGGTCAAAGGTAGAAGACAGAGGGTGGTGGTGGAGGGTTGCTTTTCACCCTGGAGGCCTGTGACCAGTGGTGTGCCACAAGGATCAGTGCTGGGTCCACTGATTTTCGTCACATATACAAATGATTTGAATGTGAACATAGGAGATATGGTTAGTAAGTTTGCAGATGACACCAAAATTGGAGGTGTAGTAGACTGCAAAGAAGGTTACCTCTGAGTACAATGGGATCTTGATCAGAATGGCTAATGGGCCGAGGAGTGGCAGATGGAGTTTAATTTAGATAAATGTGAGGTGCTGCATTTTGGAAAGGCAATCAGGGCAGGACTTACACATTTAATGGTAAGGTTCTGGGGAGTGTTGCTGAACAAATAGACCTTGGAGTACAGGTTCAGGTTCATTGTTCTTTGAGAGGGGAGTCACAGGTAGTTAGGATAGTGAAGAAAGCATTTGGTATGCTTGCCTTTAGTGGTTAATGCATTGGGTATAGGAGTTGAGAGGTCATGTTGCAGCTGTCCAGGTCATTGGTAAGGCCACGGTTGCAATACTGCATGCAATTCTGGTCTCCCTACAAGAGGAATGATGTTGTGAAACTAGAAAGGTTCAGTAAAGAGTTATAATGAGGTTGCCAGGGTTGGAGTGTTTGAGCTATAGGGAGAGGCTGAATAAGCTGGGGCTATTTTCCCTGGAGCATCGGAGGCTGAGGGGTGACCGTAGATGTTCATAGAATGTGGGGTGTGGGTAGGGTAAATAAACAAGATCTTTTTCCCAAGGTAGGGGAGTCCAAAACTAGAGGGCATAGGTTTAAGGTGAGAGGGGAAAGGTTTAAAAGGGACCTAAGGGGCAACTTGTTCACGCAGAGGAATGAGCTACCAGAGAAGTGGTGGAGGCTGGTACAATGACAACATTTAAAAGGCATCTGGATGGGTATATGAATAGGAAGGACTTAGAGAAATATGGGCCAAATGCTGGCAAATGGAACTAGATTAATTTAGGATATCTGGTGGGCATGGACGAGTTGGACCGAAGGTTCTGTTTTCGTCCTCTTATTTTTATGACTCGAATCATTCCTGGTGGTGTGGCATCTATTTAATGTAATGTCACTAATATCATTTTAGGTGTCTAGAGTGCTCTCATTACATGGCTGCTGGACCCCTTGAATATATAAATTTGGTTTTCTAAAGATGGTTCTTGAAATACGATTGAATTTTGTCTGTGGAGTTGGCAGAATTTGTGCTGTGCAACAGCAGTTGCAACAAAAACAGAGGTTGCTGGAAAAGCTCAGTAAGTCTGGCAGCATCTGTGGAGAGAAATCAGAGTTAATGTTTCAGGTCCAGTCACCCTTGCAAGCTTGCTCATTTATGTCAGGTCTTAAGCAGCCTAACTAATGATAATTAAAGGGGCCATTGAAGAATGCTCAAAAATGGGGAGAAAACAGTGTTGTACTTATTCTTTGTCAAACCAGGAAGAGTAAATTTGACTTCATAAATACTGTGGGCTGCAAGATCTTATTGAATGGCACTGAAGGCTTGAGAAACTGAATGGTCAACTACTCTTATTTCCATAGCTTCTGTGGCATTGAGTTCCATAGATTAACCACCCTTTGGCTGAAGAAATTCCTCTTCATTTCAATTCTAAAGGATCATCCCTTCACTTTAAGGCTGTGTACTTGGGTCCTAGTCTCTCTTACTAGTGAAAACATCCACTGTATCCAGGACTCTCAGTATTCTATGAATTTCAATGAGATCCCCTCATCATTCTAAACTCCATCAATTCCTCACTGGCTCATCATTTGACAAACTTATTTCTTGGGATTATTCTTGTAAACCTCCTCTGGACTCCTCAATGCCAGCACCTCCATCCTTCGGTATGGGGCCAAACTGCTCATCCTCAACACTAATTGCCTCTCGGTCTATCTATGTGCTATTTGCAAACTTAGCAACAATGCTCTTAGTTCCTTTGTACAGATCATTAATGTATAACGTGAATAGTTGTGGTCCCAACATTGACCCCAATGGAATTCCACTTGACATCAGCTGCCATCCTGGAAAAGAGTCCTTTATCCCCCATCTCTGCCATGTGCCAGTCAGCCAATCCTCTATACGTGTCAGTATCATGTTCTGAAAACCATGGGCTCTTATCTTGTCTAGCAGCCTCCTGTGCAACATCTTGTCAAAGGCTGCTGGAAATCCAAAGAGATCATGTCCATGGTTCTTCTTTGTCTAACTTGCTTATTGCCTCCTCAAAGAATTCTAATAGATTTGTCAGGCCTGATTGCTCCTTGACAAAATCGTGCTGACTCAGCCTTATTTTACCATGCAATTCCAAGTACTCTGCAGTCTCATACCTAATAATGGACACTAAAATCTTCCCAATGACCAAGGTCTGGCTAACCAGCCTATAATTTCCCATCTTCTGCCTTCTTAAACAGGGTGTTATACTAGCCATTTTCCATCATTTGGGATCCTGCCTGACTCTTGTGATTTCTAAAAGATCACCACCAACACTTCTACAATTTCCTCAGCTATCTTCTTTAGAACTGGTGTGTAGTCCATCTGGTATGGGTGATTAACTGCCTACAAATCTTTCAGTTTGCCCAGCCCCTTTTCTTTCGTGATGGCCACTAAACTCAACTCGGTTCCTGACTCTCTTAATGTTCTGGTGTGCTACTGGTGTTTTCCACTGCAAAAACTGATGCAAAGTACCTATTCAGTTCCTCCACCATTTCTTTGCTTCCATGTACTAGTTCTCCAGCCTCATTTTCCAGTGGTCCAGTGTCCACTGTTGCCTCTCTCTTATCTTTTACACAGTCGGGTCTGATATAACGCAATAGTTCCGTACTTGTGCAATCTCGCGTTATAAGAAAATCACACAATAACCACGGCATTTGAAGTGATGGGCATGGAATCGCGTTATAGCTAATACAGGTAGTGAAAATTTGTGTTCTACAAATAGCATTCTATAATTCTTCAATCGCGTTAAAACCAATTCTCATTGAAGAAACACGCGTTATATCAGAACCGACTGTATATCTAAAAAAGCTCTTGCAGTTTTCTTTTGTATTACTAGCTAGCTTTTCTTCATATTTCATCTTCTCCCCCCTTATTGCTTTTTTAGTTGTCCTCCACTGCTGTTTAAGGGCTTCCCAATCCCCTGGCTTCCCAGTAAGCTTCACCACATTGTATGCTTTTTCTTTTGCTTTTGTGGTGGTCCTGACTTCCCTTGTTAGCCATAGTGCCTCATCCTCCCTTAGTCTGTTTCTTCTTCCTTGAGATGAATTTCTGCTGTGCCTCCCAAATTACCCCAAGAAACTCCTGCCATTACTGCTCCATCGCCTTCCCTGCTCGGGTCCCCTTCAAATCAACTCTGGCCAGTTCCTCCTCCATATCTTTGTAGTTACCTTTACTGAATTCTAATATCATTACATCTGATTCTGGCTTCTCCCTCTAAAACTACAGGGTGAGTTCTATCATATTGTGGTCACTGTCCCAAGGGGTTTCTTCATCTTAAGCTCCCTAATCAAGTCTGCCTCATTACACATCACCAAATTCAGAACTGCCTCTACCCTAGTGGGGTCTATCACAAGCTGCTGCAAAAAAAACCCTCTCATAGACGTTTCACCAATTACGTTTCTGTAGATCCACTACCAACTTGATTTTCCCAGTCCACCTGTTTTTTTGAAGTTCCTAAGATTATTGTAGTAGTGCCTTTCTCACATGCTTTTTCTATCTCCTGATTTATGTTCTTCCCTACATCCTGACTACTGCCAGGAGGCACATACAAAACTCCCATCAGGGTCTTTTTACCTTAGCAGTTCCTTAATTGTACCCATATGAAATCCATGTCTTGTGACTGTGTATCTCTTCTAGCTTTTTATTTAATTTAATTTCTTACTAACAAGGCAACCTCACCACCTCTGCCCATCTGCTTGTCCTTTTTGACAGGACATGTATCCTTGGATATTTAGCTGCTCGCCCTGATCTCCTTGCAGCTACAACTCTATGATACCCACCAATTTCAATCTGCCCTGCGTGCTCATTTACCTTGTTTCATGTACTGCATGCATTTAAGGACAACACTTCAGTCCTGCATTGACGGTCTCCCTTCTCATAGTTGTCACTTTGTCTAAAAGCTGCAACAAAGATACTTTCTAAAAGCTGCAACCCAGGTTCTCCTGCTCTGTCTAACTCCTCATAGGTTTAATCCATGGGTTGATGTTGCATTGGAGTCAGTTGGAATGATCAGATCTTGACTAGCATCCAGAGCTTACGTGTTTCATGCAAATAAGACTCCAAACCAAATTTCAATCCATCATCAGGCTGGTGAGAACGAACACTTGAAGCATCCATTGTGCTCACACCTTACCCTTGGGGTAGTTTCTCAGCCATAGTTTCTCATTACTAGAAACCTATGTGAGATTTTAAAATCAATTTATGCTTGCTATAGCAAGTTTAAAGATTTTGGACAATTTGATGATTACGGTGAGTTGTCAGCTGTTTATTGGAAAATATCCAGAAGAGCCATCTGTGCATTTCTCATATCTAATCCAGACTGTTACTTAAATAGTAATAAAAACAGAAAATGCTGGAAATACTCTGTGAAAAGAGAGTGAACATTTCTGATCTGTGACCTTTCATCAAAACTCCAGACTTCTTCTTAAACATTCAGCACAAGGCATAGAAACCAATCCAGAAAACATCATTAACATAAAGCAAAAACAGAAACAGGGAAAGGGTTCTGAGGAAGATTCACTGCACTCAAAATGTTAGCGCTACTGTCTTCCCATAAATGCTGTCAGACCTGCTAAGTTTCGCCAGCATTTTCTGTTTTTGTTCCAGAACACATCACTGTTTGTATCATTCTTTCAATCTAATGCACATTTATCATGGACCCTTATCAAGCTCTTGCATAAACTCTCAATTTTTTTTATTGTTCACCATCAATGCCTTGCTCTAGCCTAGTAACCCCTTGCCTCAGCAGTAGCACTCAAGAGTTGAGTTATAAAATGACAAAAACACAATGGAGGCTGACTCTTGATTGTAGCACTCAAAGCAGACACAGAGGCTGAGCTCCAAATCCATCATCAGTGCATTCACAGAGGCATGAGAGATTGGGCCTTACGCTAAACATCAAGAAGATAAAGATCTAATGAAGTAAACAGCAATGTCATGAATGAACAGTTAATTTCAGTAATGTCAGGTGAAAGATAAATATTGACCAAAACATATGCGGAAGTCTCTCAACACAAAACATTTTGCCACAACTTCATTATCTGCAATGAGCAATAGGACATTGTGACTCTGTTCGCGTACCTTGGAAGCCACCTTTAAGCAAGGGCAGGCATCATTCTTGATATTCAATATTGCCTGCAGTGTGCTATCTGAGGAACAGTATGTTTGATGATAAAGATGTAAAATTTTGTATCAATCTCATGATCTAGAGAATATTACTGATACTACTTTGTATGTACCCTTTTGTCTGTGTTAGAAACATGAACAATGTACAGCAGGCATCTCAAATAGCTAGTGAAATATCACTAGCAAAGCCACCACAAAATCCTGAAAATCTACTGGCAATATCATTGTTCACACTCAAGCCAATTTGCCCAGTATTGAGGCACCAGTTGTCTCAATCTGTTGGGCAGGTCACATCATTTGCATGCCTGACACAAGACTTCCAAAACAAGCTCGCTACTCTGAGGTTCCTCATGGCAAGAGGTCACCAAGAGGGCAGAGAGAACACTTCAAAGACTTTCTCAAAGCCTTTGTGAAAAATGCAGCAGCCCCATTGAGTCATGGAATCTCTTGTACCAGACCATCCAAACAGAGAAGAAGCCTCCACAAAAGTACCAACCATTTTGAGTATCTTTGACAGACCCAGTTGGAAGCCAAGCACAAATAGTGGAAAGGAGTCTGCAAAATCTGAGCATCCCACCTACTCTGTCTCCAAACACCACATGCCTCCATTCTGGAAATGTATGTGGATCGGCTAAGAATGTCAAAGAGAGAAAGAATGCTGAGGGACGATTGTATTGTGTGTAATCTTTTGTATGACACATGTCAAGATTCCATCTGCCATCTCAAATAGATCCCAGACAGTATTCAAAGAAGAATCAGGAAGTTCTGCACGTCTTTGTCAATATTTATCGTCCACCTAACACCATTGAAACAAATTAACTATTCATGAATCACACTACTGTACATAAAATATTACAGAAAGCACATTAACAATTCTATTTCCTACATTATACAACAGTGATTCCACTTTATTGGTAATAAAATACTTCTGAAATTTCCTCAGGTTTTTTTCATTTCACTAATGGGATGTGAGTCACAACTAATGCCAGCAGTTGTTGTCTGTGCCCAATTTCATTCAGAATGTGCTGGTAAACTATCTCTTTGAACTGTTCCAGTCCAGCTGAAATAGGTTCACCCACATTGCTATTGAAAAGACTGTTCTGGGATTTTGACCCTGCTACAGTAAAGAAACAGCAATCTACTTCCGAGTCAACGCAGTGTGTGGCTTACAAGGGAATGTGCAGCAACTGATGTTCAGAAGCATATGCTGCTCTTGTGCATGACAGTAGAGGTCATGGGTTTAGAAAATGCTGCTGAAGGAATCTTCACAAATTGTGCAGAACATCTTGAATGTGGTACACAGCTGCTAGTGTGTACTTATAGTAACAAGAGTGATTGTTTGAGGTATATGGACTACCAGTCAAACTAGCTGTTTTGTCCTGGGTGGTGTCAAACTTCTTTAGTGTTTAGCCGCATTCATACAGCCAAGAGGGGAGTGATCACACTGCTGACTTGTGCCTTACTGGTGATGAAAAAGAAGGGAGGCCTGATCGGACTGGAGGCCTGTGACCAGTGGCGTGCCTCAGGGGTTGTGCTGGGCCCATTGCTGTTTGGATGAGAATGTACAAGGCACGATTAGTAATTTTGTGGATGACATTAAAATAGGCAGTATCGTGGATGGTGAGGAAGGCTTTCAGAAGTTGTAGCAGGATCTTGATCAGCCAGAGAAGTGGGCCAAGAAATGACAAATGGAGTTTAATATAGATAAGTGTGAGGTGTTGTATTTTGCAAAGTCAAATCAATGTACGAGATTCATGGTGAACAGTCGGGCTTTAAGGAGTACAATGGAACAGAGGTACCTTGAAGTTCAGGTACATGGTTCTCTGAAAGTGGAGTCACAGATAGACAGGGCAGTGAAGAAGGCTTTTGGCATACTGGCCTTCATTAGTCAGGGCACTGAGTACAGAAGTTGGGAAGTTACATTGCAGTTGTACAGGATGTCGGTGAGGCTGCATTTGGAATATTGTGTTCAGTTTTAGTCACCTTGCTATAGGAAGGATGTTATTAAACTGGAAAGAGTACAGAAGAAATTTACAAGGATGTTGCCAGGACTCAAGGAATTGAGTTATATGGAGAGGTTGGACAAGCTTTAGAGTGTAGAAGATTGAGGGGGATCTTAAAGAAGTGTATAAGATCATGAGAGGCATGGATAGGGTGAATGCAGTCAGTCTTTTTCCCAGGGTTGTGGAATCGAGGATGAGAGGGCATCAGTTTAAGGTGAGGGGGAAAAAAAAATGGGAACCTGAGGGGCAACTTTTTTACATAAAGGGTGGTATGCATATGGAATGAGAAACCACCGGATGTGGTAGAGGCAGGTACATTAACAATATTTAAAAGGCATTTGGGCAAATAAATGGATAGGAAAAGTTTAGAAGGATATGGGCCAAGTGCAGGGAAATGGTGTTAGCGTGGATCGACGTTTTAGTCGGTGTGGACCATTTTTGGCCGAAGGGCCTGTTTCCATGCTGTAGGACTCCATGACTTGGGGCATCAGAAGTATTATGACTTGCAATAGAATTCACAACCACTGATCTGTTTGGGTGCAGCCATATTATTTCTAGGGTTGATTGACTATAAACTTAAATCAATGTCATCCCCCAGGATGTTGACAGTGGGCTGTTCAATGATGGTAATTCCAATGAATGTCAAAGAAATATCGTTAGATTCTCTCGTGTTGGGCATGGTCATTGTCTGGCACATGTGACACTGTCTATCAGCCCAAGCCTGAACGTTGTCCAGATCTTGCTGCATTGGATACAGAATACTTCATTAGATAAGGAGTTATGAATGGTTCGGAGCACTGTATCAGTGGGTGTTCCCAGTTCTGACCTTATGATGGTGGGAAAGTCATTAATGAGGCAGCTGAAAATGTTTGGGCCTAGGCTCTATGCTGAGATATTACTGCAGTAATGTAGTATACTACAGCAATCATCTACCTTTCCCAATAGAACCCAAACAGAGCATGGGTGAGAAGACTATTGCAGTTCAGTGCTGCCTGATGGTATTGTCAGCAAGTTCTACCATTGTTTTACTGATGATTGAGAGTAGATTTATTGAATGATAATTAACCACAACGGCAAAAATTGACAACGTTATTAAATTAAGAAGGTTTTATTATACATTTTAAAAAATTACCAGGAGTTGGCATGGAGTTTAACACAGAATTTACCTTTTGGTTTTGTTCATGTTAATAATTACCACTTGAGAATTTATTAAATCATTAGACAAGTTCAGGTCATTTACTGCTTTCTACAGTTTACCAGCATTACATGTATTGTTATTTATCAGATTATTTATCGCTTATTCTAGTCATTCATCTCATTATCTATTGTACAAGTACAATATTGCACAAAGATGACTGACAAGCTGAAAAATGTCGGCTTCGGTGCTGAGCAGTGGAAACACAAATCATTTGCAAACATTCCAAGTCATGACCTCCATCATACAAAAGGGAGTAATTCAGTAGGTTTGAGTCTCCTACTTGAGTTTATTGAGATTAAATATATTTAATATTCAGAATTGAAGAGGACTGGGGGGGGTCCTGATGTGAAAATCCTTGAAATTGACAGTCTGTAGTAAAGACAGGAACAGGTTATTACCATGCATACCAAAAGCATACAGTAACAGTTTTAGGAGGTTTGGTGAATTTGCACAGGACGTTGGTTTGCTCTTTCCTGTAGTACTCTACTATTTTAATATCATTGATTTGGAAAGGCCTACATGCTAACCATCCATGGTTTACACGTGCACAGTGCACTCTCAAACTTATTTTGGACCTAGGTCCGCATGTGTCAATGTTTGCTGCCAAAAATAAATATGAATCAAGCCACTGTCCCTCAAGACTGCCTCTGCCTCTGCCAGAGACTGGTTGGAATTCAAAATTAACTTAACAGCATAGTCATACAGCACTGAAACAGACCCTTTGGTCCAACTAGTCCATGCCGACGATAATTCCAAACTAAACTAGTCAGATCTTGCCTGCGCTTGACCCATGTCCCTCCAAACATTTCTGATTCATGTACTTACCTAAATGCTTTATAAATGCTGTAACTGTAGCCGCATCCATCACTTCCTCTGGAAGTTCATTCCATTCAAACTACTGTCTGTATATAAAAAAAATTGCTCTTCATACCTTTTTTACATCTTTCTCTTCTCACCTTAAAAATATGCCCCCTAGTCTTGAAAATGCCCCACCCTAGGGAAAAGATACTTGCTATTCACTTTCTCTATACATCTCATGATTTTATAATCCTCAAAATGGTCACCCCTCAACCTCCTACCCTCCAGTGAAAAAAGTCCCAGCCTATCCAATCTCTGTCTATAACTCAATCCTCCATTCCTGGCAACATCATGGTAAATCTCTTCTGAACCCTGTCCAGTTTAATAATATCCTTTCTATAACAGGCAACAAGAACTGGGCACAGTACTCCGGAAGAGGCCTCACGAATGTCCTGTACAACCTTAATATAATGTCCCAACAACTGTACTCAAAGGTCTGAGCAATGAAGCCAAGCATGCTAAATGCCTTCCTAACCACCCTATTTATTTGTGAGACAAACTTCAAAGAATTATGTACCTGAACCCCCTAGGTCTCTCTGTTCTACAACATTACCCAAGGCCTAACTTTTCATTGTATAAATCCTTCCCTTGTTTGTTCTACCAAAATGCAATACATCACATTTACTCAAATTAAACCCCATCTGTCATTTTTCAGCCCATTGACTCAATTCATCGAGATCTTTTTGTAATGTTAGACAATCTTCACTGTCCACAAAGCTACCAATTTTGGTAATATCCGCAAACATACTCACCATGCTCACCGTACTCGTCTAAATCATTAATATAAATCACAAAAAAAATGGACCAGGCATTGATCCCTGTGGAACACCTCCACTGGTCACAGACCTCCAGTCTGGAAAACAACCCTCCACTATCATTCTCTGCCTCCTGCCAATAAAACAATTTTGTATCCAATTTGCCAGCTCACCCTGAATCCCATGTGATCTAACTTTACTAGTTAGTATACCATGTGGAACCTTGTCAAAGGCTTAACTAAAGTCCAAGTAAATAATGTCCACCACTCTGCCCTCATAAGTCTTCTTGGGTACTTCCTCAAAAAACTAAATCAAGTTCATGAGACATTATTTCCCTTGCACAAAACCATGCTGACTATCCCTAATCATTCCTTGCCTCTCCAAATGCATTTCAATCCTGCCTTTTAGAAGCACATCCAACAACCTACCCACCACCAAAGTCAGGCTCACAGGTCTGTAGTCTCCTAACATCCCTTCTTATACAAAGGCACAACATTAGCTACTCTCCAGTCATTCGGCACCTCACCCTTAGTTATAGATGACACAAATATTTCTGCAAGAGGCCCCACAATTTCTTCCCAAACTTCCCACAACATATTGGGGGATATGCTGATTAGGTCCTGGAGATTTAGTCACCTTTATCTTCTAATGCCTCTAGCACTTCTTCTTCTGTATTATGAACTGTCTTCAAAACATCAATATTTATCTCCGAGTTCCCTAGCTTCCATTTCTTTCTCCACAGTAAAATTGACACGAAATATTCATTTAATATCTCTCCCATCACCTGAGGTTCAACACAAAGATGACCCCTTTGATCTTTAAGGGGCCCTACTCTCTCTCTAGTTGCTGTTGTGCTCTTAATGTATTTGTAGAATCTCTTTGGATTATCCTTAACCTTTATTACCATGACTATCTCATATCCTGTCTTTGCCTTCATGATCTCTTTCTTAAGAGTGCCCCTAAGCTCTTTATACTGTTCAAGAGATTCATTTGAAACTAGTTATCTATCTAATATACATTTTCTTATTCTTGACTAGAACCTCAATATCTTTATTCGTCTCTAAACCTACCAGCCTTATATTTCACTCTGTAGTCGCAAATTACTGCAGATGCTGGAATTTGAACTGAAAACAACAAATGCTGGAGATCACAGTGGGTCAGGCAGCATCCATGGAGAGAAAGCAAGCTAATGTTTCCCTCTGACTATTGGGTGGGGGGTTCCCCAGGACAATCCTGTCAAGGTGATCATTTTTTTTTTCTAATTTCAACCCATATATTTTCACTAGATGATTTTTCAGAAATATCTCCTCTAGTTACAGCAGCAATGTTTTCCCAAATCAAAGACGCCACTCCCCCTTCTCTTTTGCCACTTTCTCTAATCTTCCTATAGCATCTGAAACATGGAACACTGAGCTGCCAGTCTTGTCCATCCCTCAGCCAAGTTTCTATAATAGGAATGACATCCCAATCCCACGTTCCCAAGGCTGAGTTCATCAGCCTTACCTAAGACCCCTTGCATTGAAATAAGTGCAATTTAATACTTCAGAATTACTTCATTCTCTGACTTGTTCTTGTCTGCCTTTTCTAATTAGCTTGTTGTTTTCAGAATCAAAACCATCCTCCTCTATTTTTCTGTATACTGTTTTGTTTAGGATACTCCCATCACCACCACTACCCCCAAGTTTACAGTCTCCTTTAACAGAATCAGTGAATCTTCCTGCGAGGATATTGGTCCCTTTTTCCAGTACAGGTGAAACCCATTCTTTTTGAACAGGTCTTTTCTGCCCAGAAGAGATCCCAATAATCCAAGAACCTGAATCCCTGAATATTACGCTACCTCTTCAGTCATTGATTTACCTGTTTTATCCTTTTATTCTTCCGTTCATTTGAGCTTGGTATCAGGAATAAACCAGAGATTACTACTTTTGTTTCTTTTTTATTAATCTTTCACCTAACCTCTTGTGTTCACACTGTAAAGCCTTAATCTCTTCCTTAACTGTGCTATTCCCACCAAAGTGTACAATAATTTCCAGTTTCTTACTCTCCCCTTTAACAATATGCTTCAAATTTTTTGAGACGTTTTTAATCCTACCACCAAAAAAGCAATATACTATCCTAGATTCAAGTTCACTGCTGCAGAATCTCATGTCTGTGCCCTTGACAGCAGTGTGTCCTACAATAATTATTCTTTTAAATTTTATCAAACCTTGCCTAACATAAGACTCATTCTTAGTGCTCAAGAACTGACTGCCTCTTCTATTTTTCTCTGAGAGACCATCCTTTTCAATAGTATCCAAAACTGAGTATCTGTTTGAAAGAGGAATAGCCACAGGAGATTTCTGAACTACCTTCTTACCTTTCCTGACAGTCACCAATCTATCTGACTGATCCTGCTGTGTAATCACTTCTCCAAATCTACTAGCCATCTAACTTTGTGTCTCTTATACGCCCTCAATAGCATTAAGCCTAAAAAGAAGCAGCTTGCAATTGCGCCTTATATATAAAATCAGCCATCTTTCCTTACCTAAAGAATTAATGCTCAGCATGCTAAAAATAATAAATAAAAATCAAACCCATAAATCTTAAATAAAGTCATCCACTTAGCTGAACAATTGCATTTTAAAAAAATTCCACTTCAATTGGTCTAGCAGATGGCTTTCAATCTTTTGATATAAAAAACACTCCAGAGCTGTCCACATGTTGATCTGTCCAAAAGCTTAGTGAACACAACTCCATTGGAAAAAAAAGTTCTCTTCTCAATTTAAAAAAAATCTTTTCAGTGATGTTATATGATTCTTCTATGCATATAAGTTTAGAAAAAAGCCCCTTCTCCACAATTTTCGTAAAATCGCTTTAGCGATGTTTAAAGAAAACTCCTCCGCAATTTAAAAAATATCTATTTTGTGATGTAAAGAAAAAAACTCTATGCATATAATTTTAGAGAAAAAAAACAAGTCATCCGCAAGTTTAGGCCTGTCCAAAATGTTCTCATTAACAGAACTCCATTTGCAAAGAAAATCACGCAATTATACTTGACATAAATTCTCATAAGAATGAGCATTTGCTTATAATATGTATGGCTTGAATTATTTCCATTTCCAGTAGCAGACAGGTACAGGCAGCATTAAGGGGTGAGGAAGAGAGAGGGGGGAAGGAAAGAAGGAACTTGCATCTAAACTGAGGCTTTCACATTTTGCAGGTATCCTTGAGCACTTCCACAGTTGAATTACTTTCAAGCTGTATTCACTATTGTTTGCAAATCAAAATAGTAAAGTAGTCTAGGAGATAACTTTTTATAGTGCTTTCACAAGTATTTCCTTGTATGTTGTGCAACCAACCAGGGACAAAGCAAGAATTTTAAACTTAAAAGTTATTTACCGATGATTAAAAAAAGGTTGACTAATGCAGTTGTGTCTATTACACTAAAAGGTATAGCAGTAATTAACCTGTGGAAGAAATCATTTGAAGAAATGATTCAAAATGTTCAACAGAGGTGCATTCTATTGAGGATGAAGAGACCTTTAGGAACTGAAGAAAGTTGATCAAAAAGGTAGAGGTACTGAATGGCCTACCCCGACTCCTATTTCTTATGTTCCTTCCTTAAAAGGTATTATTTCAATCCACTCCATAGTACACTGTTGGCTGTACATCACTGCACTACCACCACCTCTGCCCAACCACTATTAGAAAATTGTTGGGTTTAAGATAGGTTGATATTGGATTTGAATTTTTTTAAAAAGCTTATCAATCAACCTAAAACCACTACTTTTGGGAGGGGTAATTTTAAATTACCCCATTGTATTGTTCTTGTTTGCAATCATTTCTTGCAGTAACTAGTAAAAGCACATTGTGCTATAATTTCTTTTAGGACATCTGATTGTTCTATAAGTTCCTTGTATGACAACTGTGGAGCCACAATGCTTTCTTTGTGCTTCTTCCCTTTATTTTGTTCTTAATTCAGAAATAATGTAAAGCCTGATAATTGGGGAAAACAATTAAACCTTTTACTTGCCTCTTGTCTAATTGAGAAAATACTGCATCCAAAGTAAGTAAATTTTGATTTGTGAGTGTTTCAGTTGGATTAAACAGCCTGAAGTGGACCAGTGATGGAAAATCATGGTCCGATGGCTCAAGTGAGGAACACACTGATGGAAACAGCTAACATAAGGCTCAGAGATCGGAAGATTTCTTTTGCCACTGTTAAAGCAAATGTTTGTCATTCTAGCCTTTGTCTTCCTGCTGAGAGAGATACTGTTTTATATGAATTCCAAAACCTGCATTGTAAAAATATATTTGTTTTTACTCCCTTCAGGTTGTGTAAATCGTTTACAGAAATAAAAATAACTATGCAGGAAGACATGGCCGGGAGTGTTTGGTCTCTCAAGCATCACACTGCATGACTTCTAATTAGAGCCAAGGGATTGGTTGGGCTGTCACAAAGGAGGTCACAATGTTTTCAATGTTTATTCTATTTACATTTGGCATAATTCACTTTTTGCCATTGTATGTGTGAATCCTTGAATATATGAACAAGAACCAGGAGTAGGCTACAGTGGGCCCCTTAAACCTGTTCCACCATTAAATAGATAACAACTGATCAAATTAAATTTCAAGCCCACTTTCCTGCCTATCCCTCATAACCTTTCACCTCTTTGCTCATCAACAATCTATCCACCTTTGTCCTAAAAAATGTTGAAGTGCTCTTCTTCCACCTTCTTTTCATGAAGAGACCAAAGCCTTGCAACCCTCTGAGGAAAGAAAATTGCCTCATCTCCGTTTTAATTGTGCGCTTTTCAAAAAAAAACCCTTAGTTGTAGATTTCCCCACAAGAAAAAAAATTCTTTCTGTATTCACCCTATCACAACTCCTCAGGATCTGGCTGTCCCAGCATTTATTGCCAATCCCTAATTGCCCTTCAGAAAGTGGTGGTGGACTGCCTTTTTGAACTGGTGCAGTCCATTTGGTGCAGATACTCCGCAGTGCTGATAGGGAGGGAGTTCCAGAATTTGACTCAGGTACACTGAAGGCAAGGTGTATATTTCTTAGTCAGGATGGTGAGTAGCTTGCTGATGAATTTGGAGCTGGTAGTGTTCCCATGTATCTGCTGCGCTTGTTTTTTTTCGATGGTAGTGGTTGTGGATTTGGAAGGTGCCGTCTAAGGAGCTTTGGTGAATTTTCTGCAGTGTATTTTGTAGATGGCACACGTTGCATGTACCTTGTAGATGATGTACAGGCTTTGGGAGTTAACAGATGAGTTTCTCAGTGCAGGATTCTTAGCCTCTGACCTGCTTTTGTAGCTGCAGTAATTATGTGGCTGGTCCAGTTAAGCTTCTGGTCTCTGGTAACTAGATATTAATAAATTGGAAACTCCAGCGAATACACATCTAGCCTGTCCCACCTTTCCTCATTAGACAACCTTCCCATTCCAGATATTAATTTGGTAAATCTTCTCTGAACTGCTTCCAAGGCATTTGCATGCTTCTTTGAATAACATAATGATTACTGTAAGAAAGAACTCCAGATGTATCCTCAGCCGTGCCTGTATATTTGCAGCATAAGCTCTCTACTTTTGTATTCACTACCACGAATGTTAGATGTTAACATGCTATTAGCTTTTCTAATTACTTGTTGTTCCTGCATACTAGCCTTTGCAATTACTACACTAAGATCCCTCTGCATTCAGAGCTGTGCAATTTCTCATCATTTTGAGAGTATGCTTTTCATTATTCTTCCTGCCAAAGTAGAAAATTTCATATTTTGCCACATTATACTCCATATGCTAGATCTTGTCCCAATCACTTAACGTACCTGCATCTTTTACGTTCTCTTCTAAAATTTTTTTGTATCAATTTATTTGTATCAACAGCAAATTTGGTTTCTTACCCTTCATCCAAGCTATTTTTATATTTTTAATACATATAAAATATGGAGAAAGTTGATTTAACTGAATCTTAACCCATAATATTTGTGAGTCATGAACCTTTCGTTAAATGACAACTACCAGAGTATACTCTGACAATGTAAGATCATCACAGTAAGGAACGTGATAATACAACATGGCGAGATATTGGTGTTTATGTACACTAAATTACAAAAATTATTGTTTTGTGTCAGTATATATAAATTACAATATAATATGTATTTAAATACCAAACAACTACTTTGGCTTGATTTAATCAATACTCAAAAGCATTTTTGCATTTAATATGAAATCACTTTGAGTTATTGCCATTTTTTGAGGGTTTTGGGATAAAATACGTTTTAAAAATCAAGAAGGAAAAATCATGAGTGACAATTTGAAATGATATCAGACGTCCAGTAACACTACATGATCCATAGGAAAATCTATTAGCTTAAAAAAAAAGTAAAAGTGACAACAACAGGGCAACAAATTATCAAAACACTGAAATCACATGCCAAATAGCCAGTCCTTGTATTAGCTGTACATTTTGTCATTTTAAAGTTCATTGTGTCGTCAGTATTTGCCAGAATAAATCTCCTCCATATAATTCCAGAAGAAGAAACATACAGGTGATCTTAATTTTGTGTCCAAAAGTATGTCATTGCAAACAGACACTTTAATTAACCAAAGGTTAGATTTTTCTCTTGCATGTATAAATTATTTATTTTCCATGATGATATCATAGTTACTTTATCTAAGATATTTCAAATGCTGATTTTGTAATTGCTCATTCAGACACATTTTCCTGAATAGCGCATACCGTTATTGTAGCACAGAAACTCCAGGAAATTTTGGAGCAAGTAGCTAATAGCATTATTTATGTTACTTTGTCATTTTTTGGAACTTCTTGTGCCACTCTGTTGTAATCCTTGCCAAAACCTGAGAGAAGTGAATTAGTAGAGCGGAATCTTCCCTTTTTATCAATGATTTCCTGAATTAGCGTCATTTGGATTACTATTGTGAATTTGACCTTTTACACAATGCTACTGTCACTGTCATATTAACTATTCATTGTTGTATCATTATTTGCTTTAAAGTCTCTTTCATTGAATGTCAAACAAAATAACATGATCTTAATTAAACGTACATGAATATAATTTTACAAGTTTGTGTGTTTCTGTTTGAATTGTCAACTTTAACACAGTTGTGAAAAGATACGTACATAATGAAGATCATTAATTTCATCTGCAATTTTTTCATATATCAACAGTTAATTTCAGTTCAGCTTCATGAGTTAATTGAAACATTAAATCTACTCATAACATTATTAAATAAGAAGAAAAATGCAGGAAATACTTAGCAAGTGAAGTCATACTCAGCATCTCTGAGGAAAAACAGTTAAAGATTCTAGATTGATGGCTATTCATGAGAACTGTAAACCATTAGAAATATAAGTGGTCTGAAGCAAATACAGATGCAGGGAAAGAGAGGAGGGATCAAAAGAGTAAAATAAGGGATGATATGTGATCAGGCAGGAAAGCAGGAAATTGCATAAGGAACAATTGCTCTTAGTTTGTGTTGTTAAGTCTGAGTTGCACTGAGTATTTTTGAAGGATTCACACCTTGAGGCCTAGTTGAATTTACCATTCTTACCAGCTGCATCTCTGTCTACCTACTACCCCCCCATTCTAGCCGTGTCCTACCACATGCTATTCCCAGAACAACTTGCCATTCAATGGATATCTGCTGAAAAGCTCGACTCCCTTGTGCCTATACCATATTTTAAAGCGTATTGTGCATCCAGACAAACATCGTCAGTCTGGAACTATCTGCACAGTCCTTGACATTTACCCTGGACACGATAAATAGGTGGAAATTTCAGTCAGGAAGCTGAAGGTCTTGCTGGATGGAATGGTGCATATACAGGACTCTTACCTATTCCCCCCCATCCCATCCCCAAACCCCACCCAGGACCAGCAAAGGAGGCCATGACACAAGACTTTGCCAGTTTGGTCTGAGATTGCCACCTGTGTAAGTGTAGTCTCAGCCATCTGGAGGAATGCGCAGTAATGTTGCACTATCTCTGCAAATGTGCCAATGTCTCACTAAGTCTCATACTCTACCACTCCCATTCTTCCCGCACATGCCAACCGCTGAAACCACTGACATAGTATGCCTGCTTTGCTGCTTACTTGGGTCACCTCCACATCTGAGCCAAAAGTAACAGCTATTCCACCCAACTTCATTGTCCTTAATAGTTATCTGTCTTTCTTATTTGAGCAGAAATGCAGCCCCAGTAGGGCAGAAAGAGTTAACACCGGCGGTGGCATGCCTGACCTTTGGTTCCTCACTCTTTACATGGAGAGCATCCTGACTCTCATCATTCCTGGACTGCATCGGAGGCTGCCCTTGACATACTAGACTGGGACCCCCTGTTGAAGGCTGTTCCCTTTAACTTGACTGAGGATTACTGACAACCATGACGAGCTTCCTGGTTTTGTGTCTACACTGTATTGTAAGGCAAGCCTGAAGTAGAATGAGCCTACTAGCTCTGTCTGACACAAAGAAGTGCAAAAAGGAAAGGCAAGGCATTGCAAGGCAGCAGTGTTCTGACCATCTAGGTAAACTCAGAATGAGTAAGTTTTATGACAGCAAATGAAGAACTCAGAGCTGCAGTCTGCATCCAGTCCATGAGTTGGGTTCATGTCTCTGAGTGCATTACAATGATAGTTGCTTGAACAATCCAAGGTGCAGCATCAAAGTACAGAAACATACTGTAAGTGGAGGAGAGATATGCCATGAGCACAATAGCATCAAGCTATTAGGAAGGCTAATGGAATGTTAGGCTTTATTGCAAGAGGTTTTAAGAACTGGAGTAGAAATATCTTTCTTGGTTCTCTTATTGTAAGAACTTGGTTAGACTGTGTGCATTTTTGTTGTCTCCCTATCTCAGAAAAGATATAATTCCTTTGAGGAAATGCCATGAAGGTTGGCAACTTATTGCTGCCTTGAAAGAAACTTGACACACTGCTTAGCAAAAGCATAAAAGGTAGAGCAAGATGTTCCTCATGTTGAGATAGGCATCACTGAACTTCTTTTCCAATTCTGCCATAATACTCACATTGCCCAATCACTCAGACCCTGTAAGGTTCTGCCCAAAGGTGTTAAATGGAAAGGGGTAATAAATGTTGTTGCATTTAGATTTAAGAAAGCTAGTAGCCAAGGACCAAGAAGATGCCACATGACTACGTGGAATCAAAGCAGCAAGATGCTAGACTAGGGTTTGTAATGTTGGACTTAACAATCTGGGTGGAGGTATCATTTTTAAGGGTTAATCGATCAGGGTTAATTGGACATGACAATGAGCGATTGAAACAAAGTGGAAAACTACATGAAAAACAGTCCTAGTGTAAAATCAGCCAGTTTTGGCTGAACGGGTAGCTATGGTGATCTTGGCTGCGTCTGGGAACAGACTGTTGTGCAGTTAACAATGGAGCCACCTGAGGATACTTTTCAAATGTTTTCTGCACAATGGAATGTCTGGAAAAGTACTGAAAATACTGTGAAATAGTGATAGAGTATATAACATTAGATCCAGAATAGTATGAATATTAGGGACTTTACCCCACTCATTGGACTTTTACCATCGGACTGGGGTTTACGAGACTTGTGCCATGGAATCTGAGACTTCCTAGTTCCATCGTCACCAAAGTCCCCAGTGAGTCGAAAGGGAAGGTGAGATTCGTTTAATAAATAGTTTAACCTAACCATTCAGCTTTAATATATTTAGTGTAAACCAACAACTCATCATCATATGTATTAAGTGTTTTAACCCAATAAATTAGCTATATGTTGAAATGCATGTGTCTTCTTGTAATTATTTTGATCAGACCTTAAAAAAATCATTGGGTGCTTTCAGCACAATTGGACGTATATTGTTCTATAACTGCAAGGTATCAGTTTGTGTGTTAATTAAACCTGTTTGGGATTTTCAAGTAAAATTAACCTAAGTTACTTCCAGTATGAGAGATTAATTCTATGAAAGGGAATATAACACAAGAATACAACATTGCGATCAGTGATGCTTTTTCTTAAAAAAAGGAAGGCAGTGATGCATGGTTGCCTGCCCAGCCTGACAGCTCCTCCTCAGGACCCAACGTAAATTGTCCCTGCAAAACCCAAGAGTGGATCAGACATTGCTCCTCCGACCAACACCAGGACACAGCCAGATACCACCTCTCCACAACCAGAATTGATTTGTTACTCCTCCTAAGATAGACCCAATACTGCTCCCCCACTCCCTCCTCCCCGCCCAATCCCAGGACCCAAGTCAACCCAACCTCCCACCCAACTGAAGCTAACAACAACTTCAGACAGACTTGACACCCCTTTCCCATGAGACACACTTGCCCCAGGCCCTGGCTACTGATTTGACTCAATAGCCACTGCACCCAACCCGAACTCCTTTCCCAGGAGAGAACCCAATCAACCTGGCTAGACTTGGCCCCTGCTACTACCACTGGCACCCAATCTGATCCTCTCTCACTGAATCCACTCCCACCTCCTACGGAGACCTGGCCCAACATCCCCTGGAATCCAATCCAATACTCCCTCCCTACACCAACCCAAACCTACCCTGACAACCTGCCCAGCATTATCACAGAGACCCAACCTGACTCTTCCCTTTTCTCCCAGCCTGACATATCCACCTGAAAAACCTGACTTGCCTCTCAACCTACCCTAAACACTCATCCACTTACCTCACCCATTGGCACCTTGCTCCAGCTCACCCAACTACTACCCTAAACCTTTCACTCACCTGCCACCCTAATCCCTCACCAATCTTCCACCCTAACCTTCTCCACCCTCACTCTGCTGTCCCCGACATGCATACTTACCTTTTCAGAGGAGCTGTCAAAGTGGCTGGCTGTGCTGCTGGACATTTAAATCACAAAATATAGCATACTCACTCTTGCAGAAGAGGGCTTGGGTTCAATAATGTTCTCTTCCCTGCTGGTCTGAGAGGATTCTTGGACAGGTCTCCCTCTTTCACAACAGAAGGCTTCTTGCAAACATTTTCAGAGTCAAAATTGTCTAAATGTATCTTTTGTGTTTTTAGAGTCATAGATACATAGCGTCCCGCAGCATGGTCACAGGCCCTTAAGCCCAAACTGATCCATGCAGACCAAAATGTCCATCCGCACTAACCCCATTTCCCTGGACTTGGCCCATATCCTTCTAAACCTTTTCCTATCCATGTATTTTCCCAAATACCTTTTAAATATTGTTAATGTACCTGCTTCTACCACTTCAACTGGCAGCTCATTCCATATGCATACCACCCTCTGTGTAAAAACAAAAGTTGCCCCTCAGGTTCCCATTTATTCTTTTCCCCCTTACCTTAAACTGATGCCGTCTAGTCCTCAACTCCCCAACTCTGGTGGGGAAAAAGACTGAGTGCATTCACCCTATCCATGCCTCTCATGATCTTATACACTTCTTTAAGATACCTTCCCCCCTCCACCGCCACCCCCCAATCCCCGCCAGTCTCCTGTGCTTTAAAGAAAAAAATCCTAGCTTGTTCAACCTCTCCCTATAACTCAGTCCCTTGAGTCCTGGCAGCATCCTTGTAAATTTCTTCTGCACTCTTTCCAGTTTAATAACATCCTTCCTATAGCAAGGTGACCAAAACTGAACACAATACTCCAAATGCAGCCTCACCAACATCCTGTACAACTGCAATGTAATTTCCCAACTTCTGTACTCAGTGCCCTGACTGATGAAGGCCAGTATGCCAAAAGCCTTCTTCACTGCCCTGTCTATCTGTGACTCCACTTTCAGAGAACCATGTACCTGAACTTCAAGGTACCTCTGTTTCACTATACTCCTTAAGGTCCTACCATTCACCATGAAACTCGTACCTTGATTTGACTTTCCAAAATGCAACTCCTCACACTCATCTATATTAACTCTATTTGCCATTTCTTGGCCCACTTCCCCAGCTGATCAAGATCCTGCTGCAATTTCTGATAACCTTCCTCACTGTCCATGATCCTGCCTATTTCAGTATTTGTGTAAATGTGTATTTTGTTTTGTCTAATCAAGGTCTGATCAGATTTTCTGGGCCAGTAAGTGCAATATTCAATCTGTTTGGCTCATTTGAAGAGATCATGCCTTACAATGGGCCGCAATACACAGGCAGACCTTTCAATGGCATATGTGCCAAATGAAATTTGAATCATGTGACAGCCTCACCAGATTTCCCAGATCAACGGTCTGCTTGCCAAAAGTACCAACCTATCCAAATTCTCAACTGCAATACAAACTTCGCGAAAAATGGACTAACTGAATATGGTACATGACCAACATACACATACAGAACTGCCTACTTTGCACATAGGACAGAGTCAGATATTCTGCACAAGGCGCATTATTGCCTGCAGAAAGTCCAAAATGTGCAGTGAACCTGGATTTTATATAACCTCACACCTGAAGAAGCAACATTGAGGAGAAACAGAGGCCAAATCAGGGAATTGCACAAGGCTCCAACCATGCATAGCTCATCCAATCAGTTATGCTGAAAGAATGAAGGTGTGGAAGACCATCATGACAACAACCACCACTCCAACAACACATGAGACACCTTTGCATATTCAAGTTAAGAACATCCAAGTGTAATGTCTACATCTCCTGAAGGTTACACCAACAAGGATCTGGAAGGATTGTCAAACCACCTATATGAGATACAGATTCTTAGATTCTTAAATACATCATTTTTTTCAATGTTTTATTCCATGCTAATAATTTCAAAATGGATTAACATTTCCACATTCTTACTCTGCATGTAATTTTATGGTGTGGTGTGTTATAGTTTTAAGAGCTAAGTGTCCTATTCGGCTGAAGACCAGGATGATACTGCATGACCAGCAGTCAAAAGGATTCCAAGCAGCGATATGTTAGACTGATGATGAGTACATAACTTGTAGTTGTAGAGCAATGTATCAGTTTGTCTATTAAGGAAACTTAGATGAGATTTTCAAGTAAATTGATCCTAACGTACTTACCAATCCAGTATAAGAATGATAATTCCGTATTAAGGAACACAGCACAAAAGATAGTAATTGGAATATGTGAAGAAACAAAATATATGCTTAGAAGAAGTCTAAATGCCCGTTGCAAAATCATTGCTAACAACTGCAGTCTGAAAAATGGGAATAATGACTAATGGGTGAAAGTTTGAACTCCATGTTCAGTTTGGAAGTCTGTAATGGGATCAATGAAAAGATGAGATGTTATGCTGATCACGGATCTGACTGGCTTTGAGGAGAGAATTACAAGTAAAGCTCTGTCACCTTCAAGGAATGTTGAGAACCCAATATCATTGTAAGGGATAAAGCAAAGGGCAAGAAATATGTTTCCTGCGCTTTCATGGATTGAGGTAGTATTGCGGATGTTTGAGGATGAGTGGTGGTGGAAGCAATGAGGCCTCCAAATAAAGAAGAGGAGGGCAAGATATTTTAGAGGTAACAGAAATAGTGGAGGAAGATCCATTTGAATGGGGAGGCAGGTATATGGAAGATGAGAACAAGAGGAACCTTATTGTGATTTCAGTATGAAGGGGATGAAAGCTGGGGTGAGGAAATGAGGTATGAGAGGAATTCTGAGTTGAGGAAAATGTGTGGTTATGTATTTGAAGTGCAAATATTGAAGGTAACATTGTAAGAATGGATGAGGTGCCGGCAGCAAAACTAGGAGGAGAATTGAACCATTAAAGGAAGTGGAAGAGGAGGATGCATAATCAAAGTAGCTTTGGGAGTTAGTGGGTTTATGGTAAATAATGATCCAGAATCGATCCCCAGAAATAGACAGAGACAATTTGTGGAAAGGAAGAGTTGGTGATGGATGATGTGAGTATGAGGGAATAGTGGTAATTGGAAGAGCTGATTAAATTTTCCATTTGAGTGATTGAATCTTTATAAATTTACTTACATACACTTTTAATGGAAAGAAAAATATTGTGACCAAATGTAAGTTTCTAAGAGTTTTCATCATATAAATATCAATAACAATGGAACCCTAAAATCCAAGGGTGCCCTTCTGGATTTTGATCCAAATTATGAATTATCTAAAATAAAATATTTTTATTTTGTATACCGGTGATATCAATGGAATTGATTTTGGGTGGGAAATTTTTCCCCATAACTCTTGATTCCTGAACTGATCAAGAATTTATCCATCTCAGCCTTCAATATATGTAAGGACTCTGC
Source organism: Rhincodon typus (assembly GCF_021869965.1). NCBI lineage: Eukaryota > Metazoa > Chordata > Chondrichthyes > Orectolobiformes > Rhincodontidae > Rhincodon > Rhincodon typus. The sequence goes on along the minus strand of NC_063339.1, from coordinate 55,155,563 downwards.
CCCCACAACTCCTTTGTTGCAAGGAATTTCAAAGACTCTGAACCTTCTAAGAGAAGAAATTCCTCCTCATCTCAGTCTATAATTGGTGCCCCTTTATCCTGATTTTGGGTGGGAAAAATCATTTTGGAGTAATTTACAATGTGTTTATTCTGAAACAGTTAGAATACTGTTCCCCTAACTACACAATGGAACGTGTAGTGCTAAACCAGCAACAGTGTGACACATAGTACACCTTAACAAATCTGATATTCACAGAATGTCATATGAACAAGGAGCAAGAGAAGGCTACTCTGCCCTTTGAGCCTGCTCCACCATTCAATGAGATCATTGCTGATCTGATTTTTAATCTTAAATCTGCATATCCCTGTTAATCTTTTATCCTCTTGATAATCCAGAATCTATCCACCTTGGGATTAAAAATATTTAAAGATTCTGGCGCTACTGTCTTTTGAAGAAGAGACTTCCAAAGACTTTAAACCTCAGAGAAAAAAAATGTTTCTGTATCTCTGTGTTTAATGTCTTATTTTTAAACTATGAACTCTAATTCTAGATTCTCCCACAAGAGGAAACATCCTTTCAACATCTACCCAATCAAGTCCCCTCAGGAACGTGTATGTTTCAAATAAGTCATTGCTGACACTTCCAAAGGAAACAGACCTAGCCTGTGAAGACTCCCCTAATAAGACAATCTGCTCATGCCAGGTTTTAGTCTGGAAAACCTTCTGTAAACTGCTTCCAACACATGAACAACTTTCCACAAGTATGGTGGCCAGTACTGTACTCAGTACTCCAGATGAGGGCTAACTAATACCTTGTATAACTTAAGCATAACTTCTCTAGTCTTACATTCAGTTCCCTTTGCAATAAAAGATATCTTGTTGTATCTGCATACTAACCTTCTGTGACTTATGCACCGGACACCCATAACTCTCTCCATCTCCGAGGTCAGCAATGTCTCACCATTTAAATAATATGCTTCTTTTGTTCTTTCTGCTAAAGTGACTATTTCACACATTCCCCATTTGTTAGATTTTTGCCCACTCAATTAACCTTTCTTTATCCTTTTGTACGCTCCTTACATCCCCTTCACAATTCTCTTTCCTACCTATCTTTGTGTCATCAGCATTTTAACTACCATATCTTAAATCCCTTCATCCAAATCATTTATAAAGAGCTGAAGTTCCAATGCCAATCCCTGTGGCGTTCAACCAGCCTGAAAAAGACCCACTTATTCCTACTCTGTACTTCCTATTAGCCAGCCAATCTTCTATCCGATCTAATATGTTACACCCAACATTGTCAACTTTTATTTTCCACAATAGCCCTATCAAATGCCACCTGGAAATCGAGGTACAATACATTGACTGGTTTCCCTTTATCTACAACAGAAGTTACTTCTTCAAAAGAATTCCAATAAATTGGTTAAACATTTATTTGACAAAATTATGTTAGCTGTGCCTGACTACATTGAACTTATGTAAGTGCCCTGTTATAACATCTGTAATAATAACTTTTCAAATCTAAAGGTACTATCCCTGAATTTGAGTTTTGCTCCAATAAAATTATTAAGGATTACCAATTATCAAAAGATCAATTTCCTTATTTTGTTGGGGGGAGGGTAGGTGCTTGATATTGTGTAAAGAGCCCAACACTTATTTAATGGTAAAAGGCTTGATAGATATTAAAAATATTCTAAAAATGAGATGTCAACATGGTGAAGCTGCCAACAGCATAAACAGAAAGTGATAGAGCAATCTAAGTAATCCCAGAACCAATGGATCAGATCTAAGCTCTGCAGTCCTGCTATGTCCAGGCATGAATGGTGGTGCACAACTAAACAACTCATTGGAGGAGGCTGCTGCACAAATATCTCCATCTTCAATAATGGAAGTGCACAGAATATGAGTGCAAAAAGGTAAAGCTGAAGTATTCACAGCTATCTTCAGCCTGAAATGCCAAGTGAATAATCCATCTCAGTCTCCTCCAGTGGTTCCCAGCATCACAGATACCAGTCTTCAACCAATTCACTTCACTCCATGTAATATCAAGAAATGGTTGATGCACTAGATACTGCAAGAATATGGTCCCTGACAATAATACTGAAGACTTGTGCCCCAGAACTTGCTGCTCCCTTAGCTAAGCTCTTCCAGTACAGTGGCACCACTCTAACAATGTGGAAAATTGCCCAGGTATGTTCTGTACACAAAAAGCAGGACAAATCCAACCTGGCCGATTACCACCCCATTTGTCTACTCTCGATTATTAGTAAATTGATGGACAGTGTTATCAGTAGAGCTATCCAGCAGCACCTGCTCAGTGAGACCCAGTTTGGGTTCTACCTGGGCCAATCAGCTCCTGACCTTATTACAGCTTTCGTTCAAACATGGACAAAAGAGCTGAATTCCAGAGGTGAGGTGAGAGTGATAACCACTGACATCAAGTTCTCGTTCATCTGAGTGTGGCATCAAGGAGCCCTAGCGAAACTGGAATCAATGGGTACTGGGGGTAAAATCTCCATTGGTTAGTGCCATACCTGGCACATAGGAAGTTGGTTGTGGCTGTTGGTCATCAGTCAACTCAGTTGAAGGTCAGTCAACTCACCTCCAGGACATTTCTGCAGGGGTTCTTCAGTGTAATGTCTCAGCCCAACATCTTCAGCTGCTTCATCAATGACTTTCCCTCCATCATAATGTCAGAAGAAGGGATATTTGCTTATGATTGTACAATGGTCAGCACCATTTGCCACAGTTCAACTGCAACAAGATCCCGAAATATCCCAAAATAACATTTGGCCCACCCAAATGCCAGGCAATGACCATCCAATAAGAAACAATCTAACCACTATCCCTTGACATTCAATGGTGTTACCATCACTGAATACACCACTATCAACATTCTTTGGGTTACCATTGACTCACCGTTTAAAACAGTGGCTACAAGAGAACTCACTTCCTGACTTTCTGAATTCTGTCCATCATCGACAAGGCACACATCATGAGTCTGATGGGATACTCCCTACTTGCTTGGATGGGTGCAGCTCCAACAATACTTGAGAAGCTTGACACTTTTGGAATACTGCATACAATTCTGGTCTTTCCTATGGGAAGGACATTGTGAAACTTGAAAGGGTTTTCAGGAAAAAATTACAGGGATGTTGCCAGGCCTGGAGGGTTTGAGCTAAGGAGAGGCTGAATAGGCTGGGGCTATTTTGCCTGGGGTGTCAGGGGCTGAGAGGTGACCTTACAGCGGTTTATAAAATCATGAAAGGCATGGATAGGGTAAATAGACAAGGTCTTTTCCCCAGGACGGGGGAGTCTAAAACCAGATTTAAAAAGGACCTAACGGGCAACATTTTCATGCAAAAGGGTGGTGCGTATATGGAAATGAGCTGCCAGCAGAAGTGGTGGAAGCTGCTACAACATTTAAAAGGCATCTGGATGGTTGTATGAATAGGAAGGGTTTAGAGGGATATGGGCCAATTGCTGGCAAATGAGACTAGATTTATTTAGGATATCTGGACGAGTTGGGCCAAAGGGTCTGTTTCCATGCTGTACATGACTTTATGACACTATGGCCTACAGAATAACAAAGCAGTCCACTTGATTGGCACCACACCCACGAGGATCCACTCCCTCCACCACCAATGCTCAGTAGCAACAATGCATTCTGCCTACAAGATGCACGCAGGAATTCACCATATATCCTGATAGAGCACCTTCCAAACCCATGACTACTTCCATCTTGAAAGACAAGGGCAATAGCTACATGGGAACACCACCACTTGCAAGTTTCCCACAAAGCCACTCACGACCCTGGCTAGGAAATATATCACTTTTTTTTTACTGTTGCTGGGTCAAAATCCTGGAATTCCCTCCCTAAGGCATTGTGGGTCAACCTACAGCATGTGGACTGCAGGAGTTCAAGAAGGAAGCTTGCCAACACCTTCTCAATGGCAATTAAGGACAAGCAATAAATGCTGGCCAGCCAGCGACACCCACGTCCTATGAGAGAACGAAAAAAAATTACTTCACAGGTCGTAAGATAAAATAAAAACACTTTTCCATGTTATCAAAATAGCAATAATACCTTATCTTTATCAGGTTTTAAGCAAAAAAAAAATCAACCAGGTTTCTTAACAAATACAATTATTAGTCCAAGAGCAAAACAAAGATTAATTCATAAAGGTGCAATAATTGGTTGACATAATCAGTAATATGGAACATAAATAATTATCCCCAAATATGTGCGCATACATGCACTTCATGTAAAGAGAAAAAAATCAGTTTTCTTTGCAGATTGACTTTCTGAAAAATGTACTTTGGCCAATTAGCTATTCTAGACAGAAAATGGAGGAAGAGCAGAATGTGCTAAACTCTGTTGATCTGAACTTCTGGCACTTATGGTCAAGTCACTAATTACTTTTGGTTTTCTTTGGAGTCTTTCAGACATAACTTGCTCAGGAAATACAATATTGAGAAATTTCATCAATCTCACTTGCAGAAGAAAAAATAGGTTTGATTCTACTCAATAGGAGGGTTTTCTTTTCAGAAATAGTAGAGATCAACTATGTAGTTCTTAGTGTTCCCTCAACTAATTCCAGATACCAAAGCACACTGTCCAAGCTAGTCACAGTTCAAAACAGCCTTAGCTGGGATCTCACTCTTTTCAAATAAAATTTAACTTATTTTTCTAATCAACCTGTTCAGAAACATTATTACACACCTCTGGAGCAAGTAGGACTTGAACCCAGGCCTCCCCACAGAACGAACCATTATTGCTCATCATGTGATTTCTGGAAACCTTAAAAGGTACTCCAATATTCACAGTGACCTTTCAATGACCTCTTAACAAAGCTACTCCCACAAAACTTTAAATAATTTTCTGCAATTCCTCAAAACTTATGGCATCCAAGAAATATTAAATAGATACAAAGAAAGAAATAAAGAAATTTCCATAGGACTTTTCATGATCGCCAAATGTGCCAAATTATATTATAACCAATTAAATACTTTTGCAGAATACTTGATATTGTTCCCTGCCCCTGAGCCAGGAGGCCCAGGTTCAAGTCCCACTTACTTCAACGTATGTTATAACATCTCTGAACAGGTTGTTGATAAAACATCTGCACTCAATATTGTAGCGTAGGAAACATTGAAAAGAATTCCAATTGGCAATCTCACACAACTGCCTATTTTATAATGAGTAAACAATGTTTATTCAACATTGATTGAGAGATAAATAATGGCCAGGACACCGGAGATAACTCTTGTGCTCACTTTAGAGTAGTTCTAGCAGGCAATTGATATCCATCTGAGAGGGTGCACAAGACCTTCATTTAAAGCATTGTATTAATACAACACCTTCAATACTACAACACTCTCTTAAGTGTCAGCCTTGAATTTTGTGCTCAAGCCCTAGAGTGAGACCTGAATCTACAATCTGCTGACTGAGAAGCTTTTTTTTCAAAGAAAGATTATTGGAAAATGCAAGTGTTCAAGATCTAAAGTTTATGTTTTCAAGTCCCAGAAAGAGTAGTCTGAGACTAGTATAGATGTCTCAGGATCTGTGCACCATCAGTAATAGAGATGTTCCCTTTGTTTTTTAACCTTTTATTGTGCAAATTTTTAAATTATTGCAAAACATTATAACAACATCTAATTAATCGCCAAAAAATGCAAAATGCGAATTTTAAACCCACTCACTCTCCAAGTTCCCTCACTCCCAACCTCTATTAACCCTGCATATCATCTGTACTGCCTACTGATTGCTAAGCACATCTCATCAGTTGCACCAGCACTAACAGCTATGCCATCCACTTTCAACTCCCTTAATACCTGCTCCTCTCTCATTACAAGAGGAAACTAACCTACAATAGAACAGAAAGAGTCAAGAGATTGGACTGCCTGAGATTTGGCTCATCAACTGCCCTGAGTGGCTGACTGACAATGTCCAGTTCCCTGGACTGCTATCAGAGTCTGCTCTTGACTTACTATGTCTGGACCTTGAGAGAAGACTCAGTGCAGACACAAAGCCAGTAAGCTTGTCATGGTTGTCAGGAGGCCTCTGTTAAGTTAAGGGTGAAACCTTCACTAAGAATTGGTGAGTGGAGGGGTTAATTTTTTTATGCAGCTCGATTTGGCTTGCATATTTTGAAGCTGGTCAGCAATCTAGATTCCAAAATCGGGGACTTTCTAAGTGAATACATGCAGAGACCTATTGGTGTAAATAAAGGCATTTGGGAAACAGACCAGGGAAATAGAGGTGAGATTGAGCAGCCGTTCGAGTTTCTTTTTATTGATTCACTGGATGAGGGTGTTGCTGACTAGGCAGCATTCATTTCCCATCCCTAATTGCCCAGAGGGCAGTTAAGAGCCAACCACATTGCTGTGGATCTGGAGTGTCACATGTAGCCCAGACCAGGTAAGGATGGCAGTTTCCTTCATTAGTGAACCAGATGGGTTTTTCCCAACAATCGACAATGGATTCGTGGTCATTGTTAGACTCTAGATTTTTATTGAATTCAAATTCCACCATCTGCCATGGCAGGATTCGAACCTGGGTTCCTAGTACATTACCTGGGTCCCTGGATTAATGGTCCACTGATAATACCGTTGCCTCACCATGAAGTGGATATTTAAACCCATCTCTATTGCAGCTGCTGTCTCAGTTTCCTTTGGCAAACCTTTGACAGAGGGTTCCTGTGAAAATACAGCTATTTTTCAACCTTGGGAACTTTGAAACTGACAATCATGGTAGACCATGTGTTGGGGATATATTGTCAGTGCATCAGAAGAGGAAGATCATTAACATCTTTGTTGGTGACACCATGCTGTGGAAGGTGTGCAGGAGATTTGCAAAGTAAAGTCACTGAAGTTGCAGGAGGTGCTACCAGTGTCACAGTGTTTACTGACAGTGGGCTAGCTTCCCTGGACACTTGGAAAAGCAACGCTATTGTAGGCTGCGATTCTTGCATCAGGTTGTAGGCTTTGAGGTATAAAATATATTTTATTTAAAGTTCCAAAGTCTTAATCTATGACAACGGGGTTCCTAGTTCTGCTTAACCAAATGAGATACAATTAACTACCATTTATGAACAAAGTAGAATTTCCAGGAATTACTATGCAATTAAGAACCTATGTTTCTCACAGAATATCTGTAATTGTTTCTTTTAATTATAGATATTTTGTTCTACAGTTAATTGACCAAGTCAGTTAGCAAATTTAAATCTTTTTAAGGCGCATGATACTTCTTCAAAGATAAATTTCATACACAATTGGCACTGCTGAGTTCAGATTTTTTGCTTATTTCTCTAAAGTTGCCAACAATGTGTTAAATTCCACAACATTTTTTTTTTACTCTGCATAATTTGGCAAAAATCTGCATTTTCCCATTCTGCCTTGCCCTCTCAAGCCCACAGTACAGTTCTTCAGGCGGGTACTAATTTGTTTTTTTGATGCCCATCCATGAGACGTGCCATGAGACAAACCCAGCACACAGAATTTCACTACGTCCAGTTTACATTCGTTGATAGGAACATGTTTCAAAATACAAGAGTAAGTAATGCATTAGCTTACCGTCAGTGCGTCTGTTTGTATTGGCTTACTCCCCAAGCTGAGTTTTGCAGTCATGTCTCACTAGTAGAAATGGAACAAAATGTTTTGTTTTAAAACTAGCTAAGGCCAAATTGTAAAGTATTACTTTATTACCATAAAAACTAGCACAATCATTAAAAACCTTACAAAGTGTAGTGTCAGATATTTGTAGCTTTGCTGAAACCTGGTGGCCATGTATTACTAAAGGCTCTAAAAAGTGATGAACACATTTTTTTGAACATCAGTTCCTCCAGACACTACTGGACAATAATCAATATCTTCAAGTGCTGCTTGGAAATTGTTTGGCAGGGCCAACATAGTAGAAACATATTTGTGTTGAAAAGCTATTAAGCGGTCTACCTTTCCGATTAGATTTCCACAGGTACATGATATAACACTTGACACTTCAACCATCTCTACAACACGTGAGTTTTATATCACAAGGTGTATTCATTCATTAATGGCCCAAATCTTCTAGCCAGCAGATTGTCAGAGGCCAGACGTATGACCAGAGTGATCTTGTGGAATTACCAATGCACTGACCTAGATGGGAATTGCCGAAGAAGTTTCAGTTTCCAATGGGCAATTCCCCTATTTTCCAAGATCCTCTGTGAATGTCATTGACTGTGAGCTGGAGTTAAGAGCAGGAGTAAGACAATAAATTAATATTAGTATGACTTATTCCATTATTACATATTCCACAGAACTTACCTGGAAATGTAAGTTTGACTAAGAATCCTAGTTCTGTCATTGATGAAATGAAGTGAGCGTGTGTGTTGCAGAGGTATTTGTGTTTCTGTTACTAGCTATCTGGGAGCTCCTTGTTTCTTCACCTCTGAAAGATATGGAAATAAATGTAGAACCTATCTCTAGAGTTTTCTCCTCTGCAAGTGAGAGTAGGACCATTGCTCTTGTCTTTTCCCTTTCCCCTAGTATTTTACATTCTCATTTCTTATAAAGGATGAAAAAAACAAACCTCTGAGTGAAGATTAGATTTTCAATCAATGGATACAATGCATTTTCAGTGCATTTGTGAGGCTGTCTGTGAAAAGCATGCATCATATTGAATATGGTTAGGATCAGTGAATAAAATAGAAAGTGAAGGCCATGTGCTGCTGAAAGTTGAGTTAATGCGAGGAATGATGTGATCAAGAACAGTAAGGCAGAGAGTTGAGGGGGTACTGGTTGCTGTAAAAACACAGGATGCATTTGAATTAATGCACATACTTTTCTGGACCTAGTTAGGTCATTAAATCAATTTCTACTTTGTATCTAAGGTTTGAGTACAACACTCCTACTGTTCATCTCATCATTTATTTCCAATTGCACCTTTTTGAGAGCTAAAGCATTCTTTCTTCTGTTGTTCAAGTATGTTCCTCCTCTTCCTGACTGCAGCCAACAGTAATTCCAGTTTTCCATCATCGAATTTGGGTTCTGCCTTTGCTTACCCATCCATCTTGACCACATCCAATTTCCATATGTGCACTATTCCTTTCATTACGGTTGAGATTTCATCCTGCACATGTTACCTGCTGTGCAGCTAGGAGTTGCAAAATCAGGGAATCAAACTTAATTGGTACCTTTTGAACTGAGATTGAAGATTCTAACCCACTTATTTGATTGTGGGTTTCCAACCACAAAATTACACCCAACCTCCCTTGGAAATCCCCTTCATATTAGTATCAAGCCTAAAATTATTATCCTGCTTAGTTTATTCCATGAATTAGCTAACTTGGTGACATGGGTGTCAAAGTCACAGGCGACAAGAAAGATCTGTTTAATGGACAATCCACAATTTCAAAAGGACCTATTTATACAACATATGGTGTGAGGATTTGTTTAAAAAGAAGTTATTTAAATTGTATTTAGTTTAATTAGAATTCTGACAAGCACAGAAGGTACTTTATTTATTTCCATATTGTGTCATGTGAGCTCCTTGTCTTTTTTTCTCATGAGGTGACCTTTTTTGTAAAAATCTCCTGCAGTGTTAGGTGTAAATTCTCCAGTCTGTTTTGTTCCAAATGCTGTTTGCTTTTCTAGCAAATCCCTAATTTGCTGTTAAGTGACAAAAACACAAACATTCTTTCAAATCAATAAGTAACTATCATGCAAAGTAAACTCCCCTAAGGACCGAAACATTACATTTCCACACAGTATTTTGTGGAGTGAGATGCATGGCACCTAGTTCCCCATGGTTGGATCAACTTTTCTCGTGCAAATGTTGATTCTTCATCTCATTAATTATGCAACTGACCCCTTAAGCGCTCCCCCCATGTAACTGTGCTGAAGGGAAGGCAGAAGTGGCTCCCCACTGCCACATCTGTTGATGTTTGTACTATATGTTCCAAGCACGACTGTGCACCACTTGAGCGTTCATACACTGAGGAAGTCAACCCCTATCACTGAGGTATGGCTTATTCAGAAATGAAAACTCACTCCCCTCTTGGTGACTGGGAGATATTGGTGGATGGGTAAGTGGAGAGGAGGTCAATCCTTTTTACCTGCTAACCATTGCAGGAGTCCACATCACCAAGCACAGCAAGCCTGGACCCAAACTATAACCTGATTCAGTTCTGTGTCTTGAGTGAAGTAGGATCTCCAGCAGTGCAGAAAGAATGTCAACTCTGCTCTCTGCAAAGGTAAGTTGCCACCATCCTCTCTATGCTACTCTAGATTTCCAGTCTAGCTCTGCCACTGCTTGTGCTTCTCAGCAAAGCTCATGAACTGTCAGTCTCGCTATAACGTGCTTCTTGTTGTTATGACCAGTTGCTGAGCAAAGTTTATCAATCTGTTCAAGATAGGATTCCCCCTATTGTTAAGCTTGTGGATGAGAAGTGATGAACTAATTCCTTTTCTTTAATGATCTGCACCTTTGGTTGGTTGCAACAAGATTGATTTAAAGAAGATCCTTACTGTTGTCGGTATCTTTCTCCCAGATAAGAACATAAACATAAAAACATAAGAACTAGGAGCAGGAGTAGGCCGTCTGGCCCTTCGAGCCTGCTCCGTCATTCAATAAGATCATGGCTGATCCTTTCGTGGACTCAGATCCACTTACCTGCGTTCTCACCGTATCCCTTAATTCCTTTATTGTTCAAAAAAAACTACCTTTTTTTTAAAAGCATTTACTGAAGTAGTGTCCACTACTTCACTGGGCAAGGAATTCCATAGATTAACAACCCTCTGGGTGAAGAAATTCCTTCTCAGTTCAGTCCTAAATCTGCTCCCTCTAATCTTGAGGCTATGTCCTCTTGTCCTAGCTTCACCTGCCAGTGGAAACATCCTCTCTACTTCTATCTTATCTATTCCCTTCATAATCTTATAGAAAATCCCCCCTCAATCTTCTGAATTCCAATGAATATAATCCCAATCTACTCAGTCTCTCCTCATAAGCCAAGCCCCTCAACTCCGGAATCAACCTAGTGAACCTCCTTTGCACCCCCTCCAGTGCCAGTACATCCTTTCTCAAGTAAGGAGACCAAAACTGCACACAGTACTCCAGGTCTGGCCTCACCTGCACCTTGTATAGCTGCAGCATAACCTCTCTGCTTTTTATCTCAATCCCTTTAGCAATGAAGGACAAAATTCCATTTGCCTTCCTAATTACTTGTTGTACCTGCAGACCTACCTTCTGTGATTCATAGATTCATAAAATGAATTCATGTTCTAAAAAGAGCCAATTTAACCATGTTTTCTTGAGTTGCTTAAAGACTAAATTTATTAGTTACTTAATAAGAGGAAATAATAATGCAATGCATACATATAGAGTAGAAAGATGAGTCCAAAGATAAAAATTAAAGAAGTATTCAGTCTAGTCACTGAATTCTATGAAAAAGACAGTTATTACATTTACTATTATGTTGTGTTTATTATTATTACATTTGGTGATACTGGTGTCATAGACATTGGTAGTTGAGCAGTTGATTTTGAAATTCTTGGCTTTGCAGGTTAGCTTATATTCCTCAGCCTTGATTCCTTTCAACATTGATTAGACCACAGCATTCAAAATGAGAGTGTGTATTTCTTTTTACAGGCAGTGTTTTAATGACTCCCCTCAAACTAACTCCTCACCGAGTCGCACACCAGGCCGCAAACACACACTTAGCAGAACTGAACTGACATTTAACCCCTGTTCTTGTGTGTTCTCGAAATGAGAAAACACAAACATATATTTTACCCAGAGATAGTAGGAACTGCCGATGCTGGAGAATCTGAGATAACAAGGTGTAGAGCTGGATGAACACACCAGGCCAAGCAGCATCAGAGGAGCAGGAAAGCTGACGTTTCAGGTCT